>NC_091463.1:83033690-84233690 GCF_027789765.1 Dendropsophus ebraccatus
GAGCGAACGAATGTGGAATTAGAGCGAACGATTAGTGAACGATTTACAATAATTTTAGGTTCAGATCTAAATCACCGATCAACGACATAAGAGCGATTTTTCGATCGTTGCCTGCAATTACACAGAACGATTAACGTTTAAATTCGAACGATATAACGATTTTTCGCACGATAATCGGCCTGTGTAATATGGCCCTAATGGTCCCTTTACGGGGTGATAACGATCGCATTTGAGCGATAATCGTGTAAACGCTGCATGCGATCAAGCGACGAGTGATAAATAGTTCATTGTGATCTTTCAACATGTTCTAAAATCGCCGTTGGTCTTTCGTTGAAAATTAGCAGATCGCTTCGTCTAAACAGTCTTTCAATGATTCACCCTATGTGTATAAACCTACACACCGTATAAGCAGCGTATTTACTGCTGCGATACGCAGCAAATACGCAGCAAACACGCAGCAAAAACGCATCAAAAACGCAACAGATTATATCTAAATAACTGAACACAGCATCAAATCTGTACCAACAAATCTGCTGCGTATTTGCTGCGTTTTTGTTGCGTATCTGCTGTGTATACGGTGTGTGGGTTTGTACCCTATGTGTGAGATGGGCTTAAGCATTCTTAAAACGATAATAATAACGATTTTTTCAAACAACTTATCGTTGTTACTTCGAAATCGTTAACTTTTCAATTTCACATATTATCGCTCCATGTAAAGGGACCATTAGACCAGCAGTATTATATGTAGAAAAGTGAAAAACCTTATATTACAAAAGATCAATACAAATTAAACTTCAATAGATCTTACACACAAATATAATATATTATAATATAGTAGTAAATAATATAGCGTGTACATAGTTATCAAATACTACCACTATATCACAACCATACTGGCTATACCATGATTAAATATTCTATACTAGATTTTCATGGATCAATATTATCAATGATACCACTACACAGATACTGTACATCTCACCATCACACAATAATATCGCCATATTAGTACTTATAAAAACCTCATCCTTATTGGAGTACATTCTTTTCTATCTGGCCCAGAGACTTATTCCAACCAAGACCATCGTCTGCAGAGTTTGCCATCCAGACATCTCTGGCGTCTTGCTTTTCTAGCCCACTCCCTACCTTTTCTAAGGGCCCAATCTCAAATTGACAATTGGGGGAACTCACACCAATATCAAACATATAACAGGGTGCAGCTAAGTGTCCATGTTACCAATTTTCCCAAAAAAGAAAGATAAGAAAGCTGAACACTATAGGGGAGATTTATCAAACATGATGTAAAGTGAAACTGGCTCAGTTGCCCCTAGCAACCAATCAGATTCCACCTTTCATTGCTCACAGACTCTTTGGAAAATGAAAGGTGGAATCTGATTGGTTGCTAGGGGCAACTGAGCCAGTTTCACTTTACACCATGTTTGATAAATCTCCCCCTACATTTAAAGCACACACCCTTCAAATGAAGTGGTCCTAGACAGGGGCGTAGCTAATGTCTCTTGGGCCCTGGTGCAAGAGGTCAACTTGGGCCCCCCCTTACCACATACTGACTAATAACACCACATACTGATTAACACCACCGCTGCTATTGACTAATACCACCACATTCTGACTAACACCACCGCTGCTACTGAATAAAATCCTCTGAACATAGACCAATATCACTTCATACAGTCATATAGAGGTGGATGCACTGTACACAGGCTCTATACACCATATACATTACAGTGCAGTTATATCAGGTGACTCACAGGGGACGTCTTCTCTGATCGGAGTTCTTCCCTTTGCATCTTCTCCATCTGCCCTGGGCCATTATGAGAACTTCTCCGAGCCACAAATCCACAGAATCTGCCATATTAGGCTCCTCGCTCCTCACCATCCTCATCTTTCTACAAACTGTACATCTGTATTGGCCCCTCTACACCCTAATTTAGTAGGTAGCCCTGACACTATGTGATCACCCTTATAGTACATATCCCCCTATTGTATACATTCCCTGTGTAGTCCACCTTATAGATGGCCCCCCAATGTTTCCCCCTTATAGATGGCCCACTGTGTTGTCCCTATTATAGATGCCCCCCATGTTATCCTCCATATAGATGGCCCCCATGTTATCAACCATATAGATGGCCCCCCATTTTCCCCCCCTTAAAGATGCCCCCCATGTTGTCCCCTCCTCCTGCCCCTCCATCATCATACTACTACCCCTTTCATCCTCCTGCCCCTCCATCATCATACTACTACCCCTTTCATCCTCTTGCCCCTCCATCATCATATTACAACCACCTCCATCATAATACTACTACCCCTTATCCTCCTGCCCTTTCATCCCACTACACCCCTCATCATCCTCTTGTTCCTTCATCATCCTCTTATCATATCATTACACCCCTTATCATCCTCTTGTTCCTTCATCATACCACTACCCCCCTATCATCCTCTTGTTCTTTCATCATCATACCACTACACCCCCATCATCCTCTTGTTCCTTCATCATACCACTACACCCCCCCATCATCCTCTTGTTCCTTCTTCATACCACTACACCCCCATCATCCTCTTGTTCCTTCATCATCATACCACTACACCCTCATCATCCTCTTGTTCCTTCATCATCATACCACTACACCCCTCATCATCCTCTTGTTCCTTAATCATCATACCACTACACCCCTCATCATCCCCTTTAAAACAAAAAAATCTATACTCACCTGAATGATTTCTCTAGCCCCCTAGTCACGCGTGTTGGCGGGCTTCCCACGGCGGGGGGGGGGGGGCGGTGGATTGGGGGGGGACTTCCCGCTGAGGGGGCGGAGCTTCGCGGGACCTGTTTTTTTTTCACCACAATGCTCCCTGCGCCGGAAATGCTTCCCCCCGGCGCACACAGAGCTCCCTGGGGAGCCGCAAGACAGCCGAGGGCCCGTCCCAGCCTGCCTCTTGTGATCGCAAGCAAAACATTGCTTGCCGTCACAAGAGGGAGTGGGAGGCGGGCAGTGCAGTGGCAAGGGGGGGGGGCCTCGTGGCCCCCCCTTGGTAGCGGCCCGGTCGCAGCGGCGACTGCTGCGACCGTGGTCGCTACGCCACTGGCCCTAGATGTCATGACAATCTACATCAAGACAATAAATATAACAATGTTAAACAATTGACTACACCTAGTTAAACCAAAATAATCATAATCAATAAACAGACACTTATAGAAATAAAGTGCTGTAAGTGCTTGTAGTGCTATAAAAATACTAGAGAAAACCCTGTAAACAGCTAAATATATCACAAAAGGAGAAGACATTTGCATAGAGAAAGTATAATAGTATATAATATTGTCATTATAATAGTGTTGTGGTTACCCCACAAAAAAAAAGTGAACCTGAATAAATTCACTTTAATAGAGTGACCCAACCAGCACTAAACAATGAATGGAGCCAACTGCTTCTAGCTATTCAAGATTTTAGCTCATCTAATTGGAAAAGCAGAGCTAATAACAGTACCTGGTCCATTAAAGGAGAAGACCCGCAAAAAATCTTATTAAAATATTGTATTGCCCCCCAAAAGTTATACAAATCCCCAATATACACTTTTTATGGTAAATGCACATAAAGTGTTTTTTTTCCCTGCACTTACTACTGCATCAAGGCTTCACTTCCTGGATAACACGGTGATGTCACTTCTAGAATAACATGGTGATGTCACTTCCTGGATAACATGGTGATGTCACTTACTGGATAATATGGTGATGTCACTTCCAGAATAACATGGTGATGTCACTTCCTGGATAAAATGGTGATGTCACTTTCTGGATAACATGGTGATGTCACGACCCAACTCCCAGAGCTGTGGCTGCTGGAGAGGATAATGGCAGAGGGATGCTCAGTGTCCCTCCAGTGCCCTGTGTCCCTCATTGTCCCCCTGCCATTATCCTCTCCAGCAGCCACAGCCCGCAAAACTCTGGGAGATGGGTCGTGACATCACCATGTTATCCAGGAAGTGAAGCCTTGATGCAGTGGTAAGTGCAGGGAAAAAAGCACTTTATAAACATTTCCTCTAATAAGTGTATATTGGGGATTTGCACTACTCCAGAGTATTGTTATTTTAGATGGAACAGGGTAGGAAGATACTCCTATTGTAGATTTTTTACATAGGGCCCTTTTAAACTGGCCAATTACGGGTAACAGATGTTCCTAGAAACACTCATTCAGACATTTGGTCGATGCTTGGTGGTTACTGTGCTTACATTCACACAAACTAATGTACAACGGCGTATCAGACTCGAGGTCTGTGTCCTTGGTACACAGCAATTCTATGCAGCTGTCCTTCTTCCATTTTGAGCTAGAGTGGGCCCATATACCCTGAACCTTCTGCAATGAGGACTGATGATGCACCCACTAGACAAGCTGTCCCTAAGCTCTTACTGGACAAGCTTCTCAAACTCTCATGTAAAGTGAGTGCCAGCTCTGTATAAGCTGTCTAGGTAATACACCTGCATGTGCTTTCCTAAATGTTCTGCAATCACAAAAAAGATGCATAGTTTCCAACAGTCCCAGTCTTGCTGGGACTGTCCTGATTTTGAAGGGACAGTCCTCGAAGAATGATGTGCAGGGTATGTCCCGGGAATCCCTGTCCACTGAGTTAGTCCTCTACGCTTTTAATTATAAGTACTACTTAAGTAAACAGTGCACTGACATAGCAGGGAACCATGGTGTTCTGGCTCTGACAGTCCCTCTTGTGGCTGCAGGCAGTATTTTGCCTTGTTCTCTCCTCCCCAGTCAATTTTAACCATAAACTCAAATTAGTTACACAGTGGATGGAGACTTCCTTTGTTACTTGATCGCCCCAACTTCTTGCCAGGTCTGCACTCTTAGTACTCGTGTTACACACCTCCAGAAGCAAAGTAAAAAAGGAATTTTTCATCCAGCTCACACCTGCCAATGAATGAGCACTCCATTAATTGAGTGATTGCGTCCCTGTTCTCAGGATCGTGAGGGTCTCAGTGGTTAGACCCACAGTCAGGGGCGTAGGATTTATGGGGCCTCATAGCAAAAACATGTATGCCCCCCCCCCCCCACGGCTGTCTGTGTGTGTGAGGGGGTGCTGTCAGTGGCGTGCCATCCCTGAACTCCATACTTACTTCTTAGTTGGCCCGGCTATGACAGGTCCCAGGCACGCGAGTGACGTCACTCATGTGCTGTGAAGGCAGAGAGAATGCAGGTGAGCATGGGTGAGCCAGGTGAGTATGGAGTTCAGGGATGGCACTCCACCGACAGCAACCCCCTGGACAGCTAGGGGAGATGGTTAGGTGCTGCAGGGATGAGGGAGTGGCGCAGCATGATGGAAGACCCCTCTTAGCCAGGGCCCTGGCCCCCTTTTCGCTTGAGCCCATAGCACCTGTGTGGTCTGCCATCATGCTAGCTAGGCCACTGCCCCCAGTAATCAGTTAATTATCCCCTATCTTATGGATATCCTATGTATAGGGCATGGGTCTCCAAACTGCGGCCCTCCAGCTGTGGCAAAACTACATTTCCCATCATGCCTGGACAGCCAAATCCAAAGCTTTAGCTGTCCAGGCATGTTAGGAATTGTGGTTTTGCAACAGCTGGAGGGCTGCAGTTTGGAGACCCATGCTATAGGGGATAACACGCTTAGATTGGCACACCCCTTTAAATAGTAAAACATAAAATTGCAGAATAAAGCTGTCAGGTGCCAAGAAGGCTAGGAAAACAAAACTTTAAAAAACAACATTTCTTTTCTATTCTACCACAAAATTTTTTTTTGCGAAGTTTCCTTCTACAAAGTTTTGTATAGTAAATGGTGACATTAAAAACTACTGCAATAAAACCAAAAGCCCTGATGTGGCGATGTTATTGGAAAGATAAAAAAGTTATGACACGTACAAGGCAATGATAAAAAACTAAAATGAAAAGTTATCTGCATGGGGAAGGAGATAAAAAAGTATAAGCAGTCATCTAATACAATGGTGCCATCACAAACACTTCTCTTAGAATGAAATTCATTTAAGACCTATTCAGGCAAAAAGCCTAGGTTGAGAAATGTTCTTCATGGTATTTTTTTTTTTTTTTTTTTTTTACCATTGATGTTCATAAAATTGTATCAGGACTGTGAATTTCATGAGCGCATTTCACGGGATTGTTTGATATAATGCAGCTATTTGCTTTGATCGATGTTTTACCTTGAGATCTTAAGAAAAAAGTCACTAAGACATCCCAGCACATTACTAGTTGGCAAATACATTTTTTATTGCTTTCTATCATCCATAGAGTGTATCAGGTTTACATAAAAGAGCCTGGTGCCTTAGACTCTACATATAGAGTGGCCCCACCTTAAAAGGTTTATCCGATGAGGAAGAGTTTTTAATATTTTGTAACATGTAAATAGTAAAAAATAAGGAAGCTATGCTTACCTCTCTGCTCTCCCCTGATGTCCTCCTACAGGTCTCCGGTGTCCCCTGCTGTACAATCCTGCCTCCACTTCCAAAACGGACAGCCAAGACATGTCTTGGCAATGACAGCCCAATTGGCCATGGTGTTGTCCTGTCTCAGTCAGTCATTGGCTGACTGGACTGTCACAGTGGAGATGAGTCTATTTGGAAGTGGAGACGGGATCGTTCACCAAAGGACCAGGAGACCCGTAAAAGGACCCGTAAATCCTGTGTGCCTCCCTGTATGGTTCTCATATGCCATCACAGGGATGTATCTGTATCTTCTCTATATATTATATTTAACGGGCAACTCTGGCAGGTTTAATAAAAAAAAAATAAAAACCCAGACACTTCATACTTACCATCCCTCCGGAGACGAACAGCACTTAAATCTCCCACTGGCCGCGTCCCCGTAATCTCCGTCTGGCGTCTTT
Source organism: Dendropsophus ebraccatus (assembly GCF_027789765.1). NCBI lineage: Eukaryota > Metazoa > Chordata > Amphibia > Anura > Hylidae > Dendropsophus > Dendropsophus ebraccatus. The sequence goes on from NC_091463.1 coordinate 83,040,573, forward strand.
GCATCTCCCTCACTTCCAGGTTCCAGTGAAGTGAATGGGAGAGAAAACTCTGCCGGTGCCTTTAGCCTTTTCATTGTCTGGAGCGCATGACATGGCTTCCAACAAGCTAAGCACGCTGGAAGCCATGTGATGCGCTCCAGCCAATGAAAAGGCTGCTGGTGTGCAAGCAGCCTTTTCCTCACACATTCATTTTACTAGAAAACGCCAAGGAGGAAGACCAGGCCTGTCCCCAGCTCTGACGTAATCGACACAAGATGGCGCCCGGGAGAAGAGGACAGTTTTTAGGTATGTATGCTTTATTTTACTTCTGTAGGGAGGGGGGTCGGGAATGGGAAGACAGGGTCAGATAGCTTATAATCACACATTACAAAGTTATATAACTTTGTAATGTGTGTTAAATAAGCCAAGAAAGCCGGAGTTTAAGCAAGGTTTTTTTTAGGGGTGAGGTACATAAGGTTTATTTTTTTACCCCCCGACCTTGTGCCTTAGAGTTTAGTGATTTGATTTGAAAAATAATTTTTGGCACATACTGATATGCAGAAATATTACCAAAAGGCAATAATAGCTTAGGGATGGCAGTATATTTCATATTGCAGCTTATTATCATACATCTTCATGGCTTCTGTACTTTACTGTTTGCATGTCAGGTTCATCATAATTTTCGTAGAAATAATGTACTTTTCAGTGAAAGTTAAAAGGTTGTGTCCTTGACACTGTGCATTCATTTGCAAGTGTCTGAAAATAGCTGCTCTCTGGGTATTCTAATGATGTCTGTATGAGCAATACTCATAGGAAACAATTTGTGAATGAAGTACAGCATGAAATTGCAAATAAACAAAACTTACCCAGCCCTTCGGCTTATTCGTCCTCATTTTGTAAATAATGTACAGAGGTGGTCGGGAAGCTAAAAACAGCCTATGCTGGTTAACAATTTGCGTAAATCCTATTGACATTAATGGGAGTTGCACAAATGGCGCATCTCACTTTACATAACTATAGGAGTTACACAAACAGTGCAGCTTACAGGGTTCCTTCAGCTTCATCTTCAGCTTTCCAACCACCTCTGGGGACCACCAACATGCTGGAGGGGTGCCTGGAAGCAGTAAGCTGCCTCCCCCATTTGTGATGGGAACTGCAGGGCTCTAAGCTAACACCGCTATGAAAAGCAGGTTGCCTGTCCACCATGTAATGTATTTGCTCATATACCAGGGGAGGGAACCTTGGCTCTCCAGCTGTGGCAAAAGTACAACCCCCATCAAATTACAAAGTAATATAACTTTAATAAAGCAATCTCTTAAAAACATTTCTTTCTCTCCTGAGAACCCCTTTAAATGGAAACAGTACCCCTTTAAAGGATCTTACCTTCCTGAAAGAAATCTCCTTTCTCATCCTATTTTCTAACATTTGTGTAAGACTGTAAAATAAATACCTGAAATCCTGATGTCAGACATCTTAAGAAGCTTGCAGTTGGAATCAAGTATAAAATTATCAATTGTTACAACACCAGACTTATCCAGGTTTACTTTAAAAAACCTGACGCTCCACAAAACCATTTCACCGTTCTTAAAACCCTATTAAAAGTTTTAAGATCAGGTACTAAAACCGTCAACCCATCCATATACCGTATGATATTACTTTAATCTGCTCGCTTTTACCGCCTGGAATAAAAAATACATTTATAACTTTATCTTTTCTAAAAGCACTTAAAGGGGTTCTATTACCAAAATAAATCACATTGGGGAGAAAGGGCAGGGCTCTCTTAATCCACATCAAATATTGATATTTTGAGATAAAAAGCCATTAATGGAGACTTTACTAAAACACTTTATAGAAAGGTCTAATAGGACTCAAGGATCTCAGGATCTGCGGACGTGAGCCCACTGCGCCACGTGACCTTCTTTTCCTAAGAGCGTTGTCTATGCATATCCTTCATTCTTCACAAGATACTCCTGATGGTAGAGATAGGCTTTCCTAGAGGACACATGTTGCAGCTAGACCAGATGGTAAAGGTGGTTACCACCTGAGTTGCCAAACAGACATTACACAGAAAGCACCACCTGCATGTGACAGATATTGGAGATATAGACAGAAGTGCAGGGCTCACATAGTGCATGTCTCACAATGCAGGTAACTTAGGGGCACTTTATTTTATTTGTTTCATTCACTTCATTTTGTTTCTACATTTATTAGTTTTTTTTACATTTGACTTTATTTTATTATTTTACGAATTGTGCACACTTAAATGTCATAGGTGGCATCTTTATACAGTGGTCCCTCAAGTTACAATATTAATTGGTTCCAGGATGACTATTGAATGTTGAAAATATTGTATATTGAGTAGTGTTGCGTGAACACTAAAATGCTCATTGCTTGCGTAATAAATCCCATTGAAAACAATGTGAGATTTTAGGCATTCAATCAGGTACATGGCAGTACCTGGTTAACCTGAATTCCGACAAAGTTAAGACTTGAAAGCAACCCTTCAACAAGCTTTTTGTATACCCAGCACCACAAGGTGCTCAATCAAACTCAAATCAAGCACCCCAATGCTCGGCCGAGCATGCTCCCTTAACACTAATCTTGAGACTAGGCATGAGCGAACTTTAACCTAAAGTTTTGGCTCGTCCCAGGAGTTTAGCTGTGCCGTAGTGATGAGCGAATACTGTTCGATCGAATAGATGTTTGATCGAATAGTAAGGCATTTGATCTATTAAATATTATCGAATAGTTCGCTGAATATTCAATAAATATTCGATAAGCGTTCAAATCACCCAACTTCCGGTTTTTACCTCCAAGTGGTCGAATAGATGTTTTTCAATAATCGAATACTTGTTCCCATAGACTTTAATGGGATCGAAAATATTCGATCGAATATTCGAATATTCAGGAGATATTCGTACGAATATCGAATATTCGAATATTTCACTATTCGCTCATCACTACTGTGCAGTTCAAAAAATTACCTGTCTGTGCTCTCCAAACGCCTTTTACCGGTGTTCAGTGTCCCCCGCAGCCACTAAAATCTCTTTCAGCCTATAACAGACATCCTAGTCAGCCAGTGATTGGCTGAGAGAGCTGACATTCTTGTCTCACAAGTGACAGTCCCCTTAGCCATCACTGGCCACTGCGCTGTTCCATCCTAGCCAGCCAGTGATTCCAAACTTTAACTCAGCCAATCACTGACTGACTAAGACAAGAGTCAGTGATTGGCTGAATGGTCTAGAGATGGCTCCAGACTCTGGAGACTAGAGATGATCAAACAGGGCCGAGGTTCGGGTTTGTACAAACCCGAACCATCGGCATTTGACTCCCGCTGCCTTCCCGTTCCATGGAGAAGGTGGAGACAGCCCGAGTACCGCCTTGAAAACAGAAATACAACCTAGGTAATAGACTGTATCCCTGTTTTCCAGGCAGTACTTGGGTTGCCTCCACCTTCCCCATGGAACGGGAAGGCAGAGGGAGTCAAATGCTGATGGTTCGGGTTCGTACAAACCTGAACCTTGGCCCTGTTCGATCATCTCTACTGGAGACCTGGAAGGGGACACCAGGGGAGCAAGTACAGGTGATTTTTTGGATTTATGAACAAATGATGAGCTACTTTAAATAAGCTGCTCTTTAAATGAGCAGGTTAGTATAGTGCAGTGCGTAATGCACAGTGTGGGCAGTAAAGTGTTCCTGCTGTTGCTCTGCAGTTTGTGCATATGATATTTATTTTACTTTTTTTTTTCCCCTTTGGGGGGGGGGGGGGGGCAGCTTACAGGTTTTCCTGATCTGAGGTTCTTTTTGTGCAATATGAACAAAATTTGAGGATTATAAAAATAAAGTATATTGGTAGACCAGGAAAATATTATCGCATCAAGATAGGAAACTCAAAGTGCCTGGAAGATATAAAATTCACAGACAAAACAAATGAAAAACAAATAGGCGGAAACAGGAGTCAATGTCTGTGACAGAAGAGTAAGAAACTGGCTGAATGAAATGGGATTACATATAAAAAAAAAAAGGCTAACAAAAAACAACACTAACAGCTAAATAGAATAAAACAAGGTTACAGTCGGCTTAAGAGAAGAATCATGGAGTGAAAAGCATAAAAGGAAAGTGATATTCATTTTTCAGGATGATAATACATCAAAGCAAAGAGTGTGAAAGCTTTTCTTCAGGAAAGACATATCAGCTCAATGACATGGCAGCAACAGTCCAGATATCAATCCGACTGAAAATTTATGGTGGAAATTTAAAAAATTGGTCCTCATCCTTCAAGACTGTCATCACCCTTCAAGAAAGTTAGAACCAACTTGATGTCTTGTTTATCTTTAGGGAAGACCAAACCCTAAAGAACTCAAACACCCCAAAGGACAAGGAGGAGCAAATAAAGTAATTTTTTTATTTCCATATTTTTTTTAAATGTATGTCATTTACTTAAAAAAAAAAAACTTTTCATTAGTTTGAGTAACCTTTTTTTTTATTATTTCCAAATTCATGATGCTTGGTGGAAGTCACAAGAAAGAGATATGTATAATGTACAATCACACAATCTGGTAGAATTTGTGAGGGGCAATATTGGGGATACTAAGAAGGTAGTAGCTAATCTTTATAAAGGACTGATGTTAATTACAGTAGAAAGAACAAAGCCAAAGAATAAAAGATACTGGGAAAGCTGTTTGGGGGAAATTGCAGAAGAAATGTGGGAGACTATTCTTAGTAATGTCATGAAAGTTTCATTAAATGCCAATCACAGAATAATTCAGTTGAAATTGATATATGGTTTATATTACACTCCAAAAATATTAAATAAAATGCAGAGACAAAATGGAGATAGGAAGTGTTGTTGAGATGCGGCACGGAGGATGTTGATCTTCTTCATATAATGTGGGATTGTGGGTTGACGCGGGACTTTTGGCGGGGAGTAACCGAGGAAATAGGGAAAAGACTAAAAGTGGACATTCCTATGGATCCCAGTTTGATTATTTTGGGATACATGGAGGCGATTATTGGGAGCGAAGATGTAACTCTGGTCGCTAGGCGAATACATTTAGCGAGAGTAGAGATCGTTAGAAATTGGTTAGATACGTCCCCGCCACAGGTCCAGCGTTGGGAAAGATTAACATCCAAAATTGGTAATTATGAAATACTCTATTATAAGGGGAGGAAGAAGTGGCAGAAATTGGTCAGGGGTTGGCGAACCTGGTTGCAGTGGGTAGTTGGCTATTATTTGTTTGTCATAATATTGGGTTGGGTTTTTATTTTCTACATATCGGGCAGGGGTGGGCTGGGTGGGGAGGTTTGTGTTAATGTTATTATATTATTTTTGATGAGGGGCTGCGTCCCTCGTAATTTTATGGAATGGTGTTTTTTTTTTTGTTTTGTTTTTTTATGGCTTGGAAAATAAAAAACTTTTGGAAATTAAAAAAAAAAGAAAGTTAGAACCAACTTGATGTCTTGTTTATCTTTAGGGAAGACCAAACCCTTAAGAACTCAAACACCCCAAAGGACAAGGAGGAGCAAATAAAGTAATTTTTTTATTTCTATATTTTTATAAATGTGTGTCATTAACTTAAAAAAACCCTTTTCATTAGTTTGAGTAACCTTTTATGAAGCCAGGAAATAGGCTGCCATGTGCCTCTCCTTCTCTTCTTCTCTTCTCCTTCTCTGTGAGCAAGGCGGACTTACATTATGTCTTAATCATGTGATGCAGAGCTGGAAGACCCCCGGGACGCCCACTGGTAGGCACAAGTTGAAGGGGAAACGCCCATCCCGGATGATGGACAGATCGCTCAGCCAATCAGTGACTGGAACGGTGTCCCACTTCTCCAGTCACTGATTCACCAGTCAGGTCGTGACATTGGCTCTGTTGGAGATCCCGGAGCCTGTCGGGGGTACCGGAGCAGTGATCCAGCATTGGAGAGGCACGGGGAGAGGTTAATTGGTGTCGTTTTTTATGTTCCCCTGCCCCTGATGTTGGAAAATTGTTTCCACTGACCAGAGTTGTCCTTCAAAGGTGGCTAAACTTTTTCTATGTTTGGTGATGCTAGTGGAGGATTCTAGAGTCTTCCTATGTTTTTCTGCTAATAAAGAGACTTCTAAATTATTTGGTCCCCAAACAAAAAATTGCTATGCTACCTTGTTTCCATAAGCCCGGGTTCACACTGCATTTATACATACATTTACGGATGCTGCTTAAGGCTATGTTCACACTACGTATGAGTCCGTCCGTAGTTCGTATGCAGCCGTACATGTGTGGCTGAAACTACGGGCGTGCGAAAAATAGACATGCGGTTGGATGCGTACGAACCGCGAACATACGCCCGTAGTAGAGTTATGCTTCCCTAGCTTGTTTCGAAGCGATCTGAAACAGGTAATTTACTTGGAAATCTTCGCCCAGCCCAATAAAACCCACAGAACCTTTTGGATCTAAAAATCACGTTCAATTTGGCAGAAATAAGTACTCCGTACGGGACTGCATGGAAATCCACGGGCGTGAGTTGGAACATTTCCGTCCTCAAACAATGGTCTTGTTCATTTTTCACGGCGCCGTATACGATCCGGCCGTAAGCTCATATGTAGTGTGCATTGTGTGGGCGTATATCGTATACTTTCAAGCGAACGCATCAACCTCAAAACTACGTGCGTATATTCGCGGTTCACACTACGGCCGGAAAGATACGTAGTGTGAACATAGCCTAATGCTGCACAGAAGAATCTGTTTCCCATGGACTTGCATTATGAGAAAAACAGATTGCAATGTATATTGTTTTTATTATTTATTTATTTTTTCAATTAAATGTTAAAATTAAAATAAAATCTAAGTAGGGGGCATTCACACGTTCCATGCACAGTCCATAAATGACAATGTGTTAAACAGATTAAATCTTTGTGTTACTGCTGTGCGCCTGTATCAGTACAGTAACGCAAAGATTTAAACAATTTTTGAACTCTGTTCCGTATCACAACTTCTATGTTTATGGACCGAGCACAGATTGTCCCCTGTCCCCTAACTTTTATAGAAGTGAAAAGAAAATACTGAAACAGTGTAGAAGTCAGCTGTTTATACAATCTTGACTACCTTTACATTCATAGTAGCCACTAAAAGAAGCAGGAGGTCCCTGCAGTGCATCTGTATTTCTGTAGATCTGTTTTTTAGAAACACATGTGACTAATGACACACTGCCTCTACATAAATCCTGTGCGCTCTGGTGCGCACCGCCGAAAACCTACGCCAGCTGAGGACTGGAGTAGGTTTTCGGCGTACCTTTTTGCGGAACGGATGGTGAATCGCGCGGACTCTGAGTCCGCGCCCTCCATTCCGCCCCTTCAAACCAACCCCCCCGCCCCCTGGTGTACCTGTCGGAAAGTGCCGATTTGCGAATATTTTATTCGCAAATCGGCCATTTGCAAGTAAAATATTGCGCAAATCTGCAATTTCCGCCGAAAACCCCCGAACCACACGATGATACATGTCCCCCTAAGTGTCCACATAGCCTGTAGACTGACATTTAGGGTACGTTCACACTTCGGAGGAATGACATGTCAATTCTTTGCGCAGAGCCCTCTCATAGAGAGACAGTGGGACACCGATTCCGGAATTCTGCCGATTTTGCTCATTTATATTTCCAACATCCGCTGCAAACGAAGTGTGAACAGCCTCTACGTTTTGTACTATTTACATTTAGAACGTGTCCAACCAGTCTATTGCCAATTAAACATGTCTCCCCATAGTGTACAGATAGTCTTGACAGTTTCTGCTGAAAGTTTGAATGAAATCCGACTAAAAGCATTATAGAGTGTAACTTTTCTTCTCCTCTCGGGCTCTGATACATGCATTTTTAAGGAACCACCGGCTTGACAGTTTCCATGTTTTTCAGCCGTTTGATCACCACAGGGGTCCTAAGCTCCAGTCTCTTTGTATCGCATGTCGCTGCAGGTTGGGAAGCGCACCCTCTGTAAGGACAAGTTGAAAGTGAAAAGTAAGAAGTAAAAAATTGGATTGATACATATGATCTGTCATGTTTGTTGCTGTATTGAATTCCTGATGTATAAGTTTACAATAGACTCATAAAGAACTCACAAAGTTTTTGTAGCATCTCATGCACACATAGTGCTGTAGGCTCTCTGTGTGCCGCCAAATGGTGTCTCTGTATGTGGCCATATTACTTCCCAGAAACATTGTCACTGTGGAAGAATAGATCTGTAAAAGGACATCTGATATAACATGGCTCAGTTTTTAGAAAGACAGATACAAGGGTACAAGGCCATAGCTTTCTATTGGAACTGTACTGCAGTATTATACGTCATCATAAAAAAAGTTCCTTGTGCCATTATATTTAACAGCCCGCTAGTGGCACCAAATTGATGTGACGCCAATGATGGCCCGATCAATATTGTAAATGAGCGCTGATCGTCGACAGTTAATGTAACCGTCGACAGGTAATGTAAACTGTTCAATCGGCAGCGTTCGGCCGCACATCTCTATTACACGTAGGGATGCGCGGTCAGTGGCCGATGATTTTAGGTATGGACCTAAAGAAACGATCAGCCGATGATCGTTTCATCGATTGATCCTTGTCGCTGATACAGAGCGATAATCATCCGAATAGGGCTGATTTGTCCAATTATTGCCCCCTGTAATAGGGCCCTTAGAATTCTACCTTGACTTAGATTAAACTAAAATACTGCGTACAGATCAGTAGTTTACACCAACCATTATGCTTCAAACCGATATCAGGCTCAAATATGTTGGTGCCTTTTTGGTGCTTATAGGCCACACCCCTTTTTACAAACTTGGTGGAAAATTGTTTAAAAAGATTAGAAAACTCATGTGGTGTAACAGTCAAGGCCACATTTTGCCAAATTTGCAATAGTAAATATGGTCCAATATTAACAAGTTCTGCAAGAACAATAGTAAATCAGCCACATTGTCTTCTATTGCATTTTGTTAGAAAATCATCTTTGAAGATGTGGGTTCTCTCAAAATTAAAGGGGTAGTGCGTCGGTAAGCAATTATTCACTAAATAACACACATTACAAAGTTATACAACTTTGCAATGTATGTTATGTTAGTGAATGGCCCCCTTCCCCGTGTTTCCCCCCACCCACGCTAGACCCGGAGTTATGCTCAGCCGATTGCGGCTGAGCAGCTGATGACACGCCAGAGGGCGGCCGACACAAGGGACGGTCGGGACGGCCCGAAGATGACATCATTGTCCCAAGATGGCAGACGGGGGTTGACACGAATCAGGTGAGTATAGAGCGCTACACTTCCCGGTCTAGCGTGGGTGGGGGGAAACACGGGAAAGGGGCCATTCACTAATATAACATACATTACAAAGTTGTATAACTTTGTAATGTGTGTTATTTAGTGAATAATTGTTTACCGACGCACTACCCCTTTAAAGAGGTGTTCCAGGAAAAATGAACTTTTCCCCGATCGACAGTATAGGGAAAAATTAGGAGATCATGGGGGGGTCTAATCTCTGTACCCCTCGCCAATCTCGGTATCAGGCCCCGTGTTTTGTGTAATGAATATAACCGCGAGTAGGGCATGTGACCCACGGCTCTATTAATTCCCATGGAGCTGATGGAAAGAGCCGAGTAAAAACTCTTTGGGCGTACTCAGCTCTTTCTGTCGCTTTATAGGAATGAATAGAGCCGTGGGTCACATGCCGTACCCATGGTTCTATTCATTACACATAAGACGGGGCCTGATACAAAGATTGGTGTGGGGTACAGAGATCAGCCCCCCCCTTCCCCCCCACATGATCTCCTACCTTTCCCCTGTCCCATGGATAGGGGAAAAGTTCACGATCTTTAGCAACACCGGCCCTTCTGTGATCCGGCCGGGTCACAGAACGGCCGGTGTTATAAGTAATGTGAACATGGCCTATATATATATATTCCCCTCTATGTACTACCACTATTCATTCTTTTTCATTTTATACATATCTTCTCTCTTTGCCCCTGACTTCATGTCATTTGCATTTCTTTCTCTTAGTATTCTCCATGGGCTTTATTGACTTTAGCGCAATCTGTCCGGGATGTAAAATAAGACTCGTAAATGCATCAAAGTCGTAGCAGCTTTCGCCACAATTGCATTGAGGGTATTGATGCTACACTGGGCTACGTCACATTTAGCTTATAATATAATTTACACCTTTTCCATTTGCTCACTGTTCTAAAACAACATTAGTTATACTCGTATAATCATATTCCTGAATCCCTGAGTATTCTGAAGGATGAGACGGACTAGATGTGCAGGGAACATTCCAGAGATGGATTGGGGGAATAAAGAATTAACTATTAAAGCCCATTTAATATATGCGCCCTATTGTATTCAATATTCTCGGCCTAAGGATACAAGGCCAAGCCATCAGGGATCTCATTTCATTTCATCAGTGACCCAGAAAGTTTTTCTCCCATTCTATATCAAAGGAAGAATATGCCTTGGATATTATATGGAGGAAGAAATTAGGGAACAGCAAAACCACACAAAATGCAAATAGTAAAAGAAAATCACCAATGGGACTTGAGCAATGGAGGAAATAAAATGGAGGTTGCATGCAAAGTAGAGGCATATAATTTATGCAGAAGAGAAGAATAAAATAAATAGGAATGATAAGCGCAACTCAACTCCGATCTTTGGCATGTTCCTACGCGGTATTTTTGCTCAGTATTTTGCAACCAAAACCAGGAGTGGATTGAAAACACAGAAACACAGGCTTTGTTCATGCACTGTTGAAATAATATTTCAAAACAGTGGCCGTTGTTTTGAAGGAACACAAATCATTTGCCAATAAATGGCGGCCATTCACTAAATTTCAATAGCCTTTCTGTGTTGCTGTTTTTGGTTGCAAAATACTGAGCAGTAATACTGTGCGGGAACATAGCCTATGGCTCTATCCATGTTTCCCTGACTTCCTAGAGCTGCATCCAACTTCTTCAGCATCTAGTAACCAAATGCCAAACAATCAGACTGAAGCTGCATTTGGATCGAGTTGTGGTCACCTTATGATGATAATTACAGATAAGCAAAGTGAATCAGAAGAATCAAGATTCACTGTGATTTTGGCCTTTAATTCGCTTGGTTCTGTAAAGTACATTCCCACCCATTTGTTAAGGAAATTTGCAAAAAAACAAAATGGCGACCGTACATGCTGTCTGGAGCATCACTGGGTAGGAGAAATGGATTATCCGTAATCCCTAGCACCGTCCAATCAGCTGCAGGCCCCTCTGTGATGTCAGCCCCTCCCCCTCTATATAAGGAGGTTCGCTAACAGAGGTGGCCACTTGGCTGTGTGTGGAGGAGAGAGCAGGATGGTAGAAGGCAGTGAGAGCAGAGCAGGGAGAAACTAACAGAGCGATATAGGGACAAAGAGGAGAGGATAGGATATGAGGGATGATTGGGGGTGATTGTTTGTTGGAGCTGTCAACAAAGTGTCCAGTTTACCAAGTAACTGGGTGCCTAGAGGAATGCACTGGGACTAGTGAAGACACAGTCCATATTATTCACTCACTGGGCACTGTTAACTCCTATTGCGTTATACCAAGTTACTGGGATCAGTGAATGGAGCGTGCGCCTTACATAATCAGTGATCGAACTCCACTTCACAGGAGCCTGCTGCAGCGATCAGTATTATACTAATATTTCAGTTCTGAAGATGAGAGAGATGTCTGAGGGGAAGTCCACTCACCGCTACATACATACAGTCCTGATCGTGCTGCCGCTTAGCTCTATTCTATCAGTTTCCTAGGACATATGTATATATTGGTATATAGATTGCATATTTCTGTATTTACCCATCACACTTGCCGCCATTGTATGTCTTGTCATGTACGTTCTGATCCGTGCCGATACGCACAGACTGCCGTGCTTACTCTGTATCACTCATTTCATTTAGCACATACTCATACTTGCCATTCCACAGCTATGATCTGCAACTTAGGCCACATATTGATACTTACACTTACATTTGCTTCTCTTCACAGTTGCGATCTTCACACTAGCCGGATTTGGTAACATGACGCATGCGCCGAGTGCGCGCTTCACATACAGTGACTCTCCCATCCATACGGCCACTTCTACTAGGGACATCGCGGCTCTCCCCTGCACACCCTCCTCTCCTATACACATCCCGTCCTCACTGTACCCCACCTCTCTTATCACAGGTACCTTCCATTATGTTATTATATGTGATTGTTACACTTTGTGGCTATGTTCACACTGCGTACGAATCCGTACGCAGGTCTTACGCTGCCGTACATGTGCGGCTGAAACTACGAGCGTGCGAAAAATCGACATGCGGCCGGATGCGTACAAACCGCAAACATACGCCCGTAGTAGAGTTATGCCTCCCTAGCTTGTTTCGAAGCGATCTGAGGCAGGTCATTTACTTGGAAATCTTCGTCCAGCCCCGTAAACCACACAGAACATTTTGGATCGAAAAATCAAGTTCAATTTGGCTGAAATAAGTACTTCGTATGGGACCGCATGGAAATCCACGGCCGTGAGTTTCAACATTTCCGTCCTCAAACAATGGTCTTGTTCATTTTTCACAGTGCCGTATACGATCCGGCCGTAAGCTCATACGTAGTGCGCACTGTGCGGGCGTATATAATATACTTTCAAGCGAACGCATCAACCTCAAAACTACGTGTGTATATTCGCGGTTTACACTACGGACGGATTCATACGCAGTGTGAACATAGACATACTATGTCATGATGACGTTATCCTGTGGCTCCACCCACATGTGTTTGGCGCCCTTTTGTCCATTTAAACTAGCTAGAGACTCCTGTTAGTTGAGCTGATGAAGGCCACAAGCCGAAATGCCACATCCTCCTGTTTGTACCTGTATTATGTGACACTTCAATAAAAGAACACTAAGAATTGGTGGTGCCGGGGTCATCCTTCCCATACTTATCAGCTGCTCAAAGTGCTCTCTGCTGACATCTCTGACCGAGACAGGAGCTGCTCAGAGCAGGAGAGGGATTCTATGTGGACTTAAAGGGGTTATCCGGCGCTACAAAAACATGGTCACTTTCTTCCAGAGACAGCACCACTCTTGTCTCCAGCTTGGGCGGGGTTTTGCTGCTCAGTTCCATTGAAGTGAATGGAGCCTAATTGAATACTGCACCTGAACTGGAGACAAGAGTCGTGTTGTCTCTAAAAGAAAGCCGCCATGTTTTTGTAGCACTGGATAACCCCGTTAAAAAAAACCGAGACAGAGTTCTTGCCTCGGCCAGAGGTGGCAGCAGAGAGCAGTGTTGGACTGAAAATAAAACAACATTTCCTGCAGGACATACAGGACAGGACCTCTTCCTAGCTAAAATTGTGCCACATCTGTCTATAGGTTGTGTGTGGTATTGCAGTCCCAGTCATTTAGCCAAGCACGTCTCATGGACAGGTTTGGTGCTGTTCTATACGAAAACAACCATGCTCTTCTATCTAATCCCTGACAACCTCTTTAGCAATATGTAGATGTTGATAATTTTCATTATTACAGTGCAATTATTGTTAGGGTTTGTTTCTGTGGTCTGAGTTCTTCTAGTCCCTTGAAAATTCTAATATAAAGAGGAAAACAGTGTTTTTTCTTCGTAGGTGGTTTAATTCACTCCTGTGTAAGGTGTCCTTGTTGACTAAATCACATCTGACAAGCCTATTATGCTGTTAGGTTCACTGGATTGTGCCAGTCATCTGAAAAAGGTTTCTCCACCTGCACCACTGGATATTCAAGAAGAGAGATTTTTCTTCCTTAACTCCTCACTTCTGTGATACGTTATTTTATTTATTTATTTTTACAATAAAGTTGGCCCTAACCTGTGTATTATCTCATTATATTATTGTTTTAAAGGGATACACTGGAGGATAATTTTTTTTTTATTATTATTATTATTATTATTATTATTATTATTAATTTATTTATTTATTTTTCTTCCCAAAATTAACATGCGTCAGAAATTTTTTTTTTTTTTTTTTTTTAATAATGTGACACCCTTAACATTGAAAAAGAGTAGTTGATGTGGGCAGCTGCTCCAGGGTTTAGTTTACATCTATTTAAAAATCTCATGTCTTCCCATACTTATCAACTGCGGCATGTCCTGCAGGAAGTGGTGTATTCTCTCCAGTCTGACACAGTGCTCTCTGCTGCCACCTCTGTCCGTGACAGGAACTGTCCAGATCAGTAGCAAATCCCCACAGAAAACTTATTATGCTCTGGACAGTTCCTGACACGGACAGAGGTGGCGGCAGAGAGCACTGTGTCAGACTGAAAAGAATTCAGCACTTCCTGCAGCACATACAGCAGATGATAAGTACTGGAAGGCTTGAGATTTTAAATAAAGTAATTTACAAATCAGTATAAGGGTCCATTTACACAGAAAGATTATCTGACAGATTATCTGCCAAAGATTTGAAGTTAAAGACAGAAACAGACTATAAACAGAGATCAGGTCATAAAGGAAAGCCTGAGATTTCTCCTCTTTTCGAATCCATTCCTGGCTTTGGCTTCAAATCTTTGGCAGATAATCTGTCAGATAATCTTTCTGTGTAAATGGATCCTTACCTTCTGACACCTGTTGATTTGAATACATTTTTTCCCCACCAAAGTACTCCATTATATTATATTACATTATATTATATATTAAATTATATCTATATCATGTACTGTATGATAAAAGATCACATAAATTCACACAATTTTTTAAATATTTCAATTATTTATTTATTTATTTATTTATTTTACAGGCTCAAAGTAATTGGAATTGGACAACTAACTATATTATAAGGCTTAGATTCCAGTTCCTAGATACAAATACCTTTCATTCAAAGTCTGCCTGAATCTACCTCCATCAGAAGGTCACAATGTAGAGTATACAGTATAATCTCTCTGTACAGTAAGTGGGTTTATGAATAATGCTTCCCAAAACTTTTCACATCTGTGAACACTGTGTAATCTGATTCTCTACCTTGCTGCCAATCTTGTGAGACAAGTCCCATAGGTTTTAATTATCTCATACACTTTAATGGCTGAATTCTCTGGAACCTTTGGGTGGAGTCTCCGCAGTCATCTGCTTTAGACCAATTAGTCAGACCCATAGACTCAGAATAGATAGGTACTTACCTTCAGGCTGTGCGGCTGGATATTTCAGTTCTCCACACACAGCTAGTTCCAACGTTTTTTTCTGTCCCCTTTTCTGAATGGAGATATATCACAGACTCCTGCAGAGAGCCTCACTCTCCCAGAAACCGACCAGTCCTCACTGCGGGAATACTGAGTAACCTGTCACCTCAGAAGATGAGTGATCTACATTTTCTGCTTTCTCGATGTAGTGACTGTAGTCAGAGGGAAGAAACTTCACAAATAACTCTTTGCTTTTCCGATACCTCATGTAGGTTTCCCACTGGGGAAAGTGAGGTAACAGGAAGTGAGGTGACAGGAAGTGAGGTAACAGAAATTAAAGTGACAGGAAGTGAGGGCATTGTGAGGTAAAGAGAAAGAAGAGTATAACCTGCTGCACTGTGCTTAGGAGTGTTACAAAGAACTGTGGCGGCCTGAAAATAGGAAGCATACATAAAGAACTCGGCCCAGAGGGCAGGGGGTTATATCTGGCAGCAATGGGGCTGCTGGGCAACTGGGCTGCTCCCTCTCGTGGTGCAGTTGTTGTCATGGTGGTGGATGCCACGTGGGGCTGCACCATTTTTAAGTTAGGCTCCAACACTTTACGTTGCTAGGAAGAGGTAGGGGTGCACTACGGGTATGGGTTGTAGGTGCTCCTCACGGACGAGTTTATAACCCCAACATATAGTAATAGAAAACTCCGTAGCACTCTTTTCATGCAAAAGTGTTCAACAGTTTATTTAACAGCGTGATAAGGACAGCGCTTGACACGCACAGGAGAACGCCAGCTGCGCTCCTGCTCAAACTGCCCTACTGCGACGTTGAAAAAGACCCTGGAAGGGTCGAAACGTCATCAGTCGCCTAAATCAAGCATTATTCTCTATTCTGCATCAATATTGTCTATATACCTGGGCTTGTCCTTATCACGCTGTTAAATAAACTGTTTAACACTTTTGCATGAAAAGAGTGCTACGGAGTTTTCTATTACCAACACTTTACGTTGACGTGGTGTGTGGGCTTATGCCTTTTGATCATAATGTAACTAAGTCCTGATGTTAGAGTAAATGTTTCTGAGAAGCAGATTTATTCATAAGCAGTTTGGATTTTTGACCATGTCTATTTTTTCTCTCCATTGAGTACATGTAAAGGACGGTTGTGACCTAACTAAGGAAGAATATATAAGGAAATGTTCTGCTGGGCAATGTAGACCACAGAGCCTGCAAATTTGAACTGTGTGAGTAATCCTGAGCAAGGGTTGTTCTCAGTGGCATTGCTACCATGATGGCATCATGGTACGCCACTCTCAGAGAGCCCCCTCCCGATCGTAGCACCACTACCTCCCTGGGAGGCGACAACAACCCTCCTGATCGCTGCAGCACTAGTCACCCCCTACTGGCTGTCCGGATTGCTGACAACAACCCCCTCCCCCCCACCCCCGGATTCATGGGGCCCCATAGAGATTTTTGCTTTGGGGCCCCATGAATTGTAGTTACACCCCTAGCTGTTCCTCTCCATTCCAATTTCATAGACTAAAGACGGAGAAACTGTTCTGGTTGTATCGAGTCAAAGTTGGAGTTCTAATAAAGACCATTGTCGTCTTAATCTGCGCTTACAGGTCAAAGACTCCCATTATGTGTGCAAGTCACTTAGGGGGGGATTTATCAAACTGGTATAAAGTAGAATTGTCTAAGTTGCCCCTAGCAACCAATCAGATTCCACCTTTCATTCCTCACAGACTCTTTGGAAAATAAAAGGTGGAATCTGATTGGTTGCTAGGGGCAACTGAGCCAGTTTCACTTTACACCATGTTTGATAAATGTCCCCCTTAGTTTTTTTGGCTTGTACATGCACATGCTCTAGGTCTAGAACCCTACTTTAGCTTCCATGACCTATGCCCTTGAGATGCTTTGCCAGGCCTTTAGGAGCGCTTGTTTATGTATCTTGCTACTACATCGGCAAAAACTCCATGTAAGGCTGGCTTCACACTGCACTTTTGCAGTTCGTTTAATGTATCCATTTTCTTTTTTTTGGGGGGGGGGGGGGTGACTTTTAACATACACACAAAAAAATTAAAATAAATTAAATTGTGTTTTTTTTTTTTTTCAGTTTCACCACACATATATTTTTTTCTGGTTTCACAGCATATTTTAGGCAAAAATAGTTCTGCCATTGCAAAGTACAATTAGTGGTGCAAAAAATAAGGGCTCATCTGGGTCTCTAGGTGGAAAAATGAACGCGCTATGGCCTTATATACACAAGGAGGAAAGAACGAAAGCGTAAAAATGAAAATTGTCCCGGTCTTCTAATGGTGGTTTTACACGGAGCAATAATTCGCCTGATCGCACGATTAACGATTTTGAATGAACAATGTTTTTTTTATAACGATCAGCGTTTAGACGGAACAATACATCGTACAGAAAAATCGTTTTGCGATCGCTTAACCCCTTGCCTCCGCAGCCTATTTTAGCCTTAATGACCAGGGCCTATTTTTCAAATCTGACCTGTCTCTCTTTATGTAGTGATAACTCTGCGGTGCTTTTAACTATCACAGTTATTCTGATATTGTTTTTTCGTGACATATTCCTCTTTATGTTTGTGGTATACTTTGGTTGATACACTCAGTAGTTTTTTGTAAAAAACACAACATTTGCGCAAAAATTTGACAAAATTTACAATCCTTCATATTCAAAATTCTCTTTTCCTAAGAAAGATAGTCATGTCACATGAACTTTTTATTAATGCAACATCTACAACATGTCTGCTTTATGGTGACGTCATTTTGTGAATGTCCTTTTACTTTTTAGGAGGTTAGAGGGCTTTGAAATTTTGCAGTGATTTTTAAAATTTTCAGGAAAATTTCAAATTCTGATTTTATTAGGGACCAGTTCAGTTCTGAAGTGGATTTGTGGGGCCTGTATTATAGTTATCCCTGTAAATCCCTCCACTGTAAAAACTGCACCCCTCAAAGTATTCAAAGTAACATTCCATAAGTTTATTAACCCTTTAGGTGTTTCGCAGAGATTTAACTTGGAGGGGAAATTTAAAATTTTCATTTTTTTTGGCAGATATTCTATTTTATTCAATTTTTTACTCTAACACAGCAAATACTAACTGAGAAATGGAACTCACTATTCATTCTCCTTATTCCAATGTTTCTAGAAATCCCCCATATGTGGCCGCAGTGCGTCACCTGAATCAACCACAAGCCGCAGACATGACAGAGACCTGGTGAATTTTGGGGCCTTTTTTTATTTCAGGTTTTTTTTTAGCCATTATACCATGTCACAGAGGTCTTGTGGTGCCAAAATATTTGTGTAAGACAAGTTGAAGTTTCTATCGGTAACATTCAGGGGGACATGTGACACCCTGATCAATATTTATTTATTTTTTAATGAGGTGGTAGGAATAAAAACACAATTTAGCAGGTGTTCATTTTTTTTGTAAGCTGTTTACTATACGTCACATATGACATGTTATTGTTATTTGTCAGGTCGGTACAATTACAGTGATATCCATTTTATATCGCTTTTGTTATATTTTATGACATTTATTCTATACATACTGTTTGTGTCTTGCATATTGTAACAGCGGTAATACTTATCTTTTTTCGCAAATGGAGTTACGTGAGGGATTTTGTTTTGCGGCATAAGCTGACATATTTAGTGATACACCTTTTGGGTACATATATCGGTTTGATAGCTTTTTTCTATATTTTATAAGGGGCGGGATTTACAAAAAATTTTCATTTTGGTTAGTTTTTTGTTTATTTTTTTAGGCGTTCATCGGGTGGGATAATTAATGTAACGGGTTAATAGACAGGATCATTACGGACGCGGCAATACCAAATATGTCTATCTTATTTATAGGGGATCATTTGTTGCTTGATCGTTCGCTGCGTTTACAGCGTTCGAATTCGAAATTTGAACGATAAATCGTTCCGTGTAAAACCACCATTCGGGTTAAATTGAGTGCAGAAATGCAGAGTGAACCCAGCCTAATTTTATTGTACAAAGTTTAACATGAATTTCTCCAAAGTTGTGTAAAGTTGCTGTAACTCTAAAGAATGGAAATAGCAGAGCACCTGGATATTTATTAAGGGGGAAAAAAAATCTAATTTGCTTTATATAATAATAGAGGAGAAATGGTATTTCTGTATATTGGGTAACAATGTCTTTGGGCTCGATCCAGAATCCTGAATACAATAGTAACCATTCCCTGTGCACGTCCAGCTATGTATCTTACTATAGTCTCATCTTCTTCTATCTAGTCCTGTAGATCACAAAACTGCAGGCAAGCATATGGCGCCATCACCTTGGTTATAAAACATTGCCAGATTCATTTTGAGTTCTTGAATACAGCGTTAGTTTTAATAGCCGTCCGACGCATCTGTTTTATATTACAAGTCTGTTCAAGGAAAGTCGAAATATTTACCTCTAATTTACTAGAGAGAAGATTTTGCCGGGATTGTTTGCTGTTTGCGCCACAATCGGATATTTATTAGTCCGGATTTACCACGTTGCTAATGTTATCTCTTTAACCTTCACAGTGTTTTATAGGTGTGAACATTGCACATTGATGGACACTTTATACAGACGCTAGTGTTCATCTATACTGCTTGTGTTTACATTGCAATATATCAGGTTAATGGGTTATTTGTTCTCCTCTGTGCCATCTGCCATGCATATCTGTGTAGTAAAAGCCAAAATCCATAAAGATACAGTCTGGGGATGATGCCCGCAGCTCTCTTAGTATATACCAGCTGTATAGGGCAGCTGACACTGTAATATATGGCTATAATGGCTTAGTGCATTCTCTCCTGGCTTTGTGTCATGTGACCTGGACGGACTCCTAATGTTAGTCTACGAGTGGTCAAGGTCTCGTGGACACATAAGGGGACATTTGTCAAACATGGTGTAAAGTGAAACTGGCTCAGTTGCCCCTAGCAACCAATCAGATTCCACCTTTCATTCCTCACAGACTCTTTGGAAAATGATAGGTGGAATCTGGTTGCTAGGGGCAACTGAGACCGTTTACTTTACACCATGTTTGATAAATTTCCCCCATAGTTGGTAGAGGACTGAGCATCTCTTTCCATTTGTTTTAATGGTCTACTGGACCCTGACAAATAACCACTTTTGATACGCCCCTGGGACATGTCAAATGTTTTTGTTTTGTTTTTTCAGTAACATCACCTCTCCTTTCCTCAATTTGGGTGTGGGTTTTGCTTCACGGTTCCATTGAAGTGAAGGGATCGCTTAGTTGTAATACCACACACAACCTGAGGATTGAAGTGGTGCTGTGCTTTTTCTAATCCTGGATAACCACTTTAAAGTGAATGTACTTTCATAAATACACTAGCACCGGCATGGGGAAGCCGCTGCCACAGTCCTTTTTTTGAATGGTGGCCTGGTTCCCCTGCATGGCGTCGAGCTTCTGGAGCCACGTCATAGAGGGGCGGGGTTTCCTCCCACTGGGGGTGGGCCTGACTGCCTCCAGTGCTTTAGACCAGCCGGGTGCTTGGTAATAGACTGGCACCGTGCGCGGGAACCAGGCCGCGGTTCAAAAAAAGGATTGCTGCACCAGCTTCCCCATCCTGAGTCTAGTCAAGATCTCTAGTGTCCACCAGCAGCCAGCTCAGTAGCTGAACATGGTTATACACTTTGAAAACCATGTGGCGCCATACTGTGTAAATAAATGTTATAACTAGAGACAAGGGAACTGAACTTTACAAACCAAGACCAATTTTGCAAAGTTTTTAATAAACTCGGTCCTATATACCTGCCGCACAAGTAAATATACACACACACACACACACACACAAAGTAGGAGTATAAAAAAGTGTATACTCACCTGTCCGCATTCCCCCGGTGTCCTCCTATAGGTTTCTGGTGTCCTCCACTGATCACAGCCCCCTCCAGCCTGCTCAGCCAATCACTGGCTGAGTAAGACAGTAAATCCCCATGGCCAGTGATTGGCCACTCTTATCCCAGTTAGGAAGTGGAGGCAGGGGAAACCAGGGGAGAGCGCAGACAGGTAAGTATTGATGTGGGAACTTGCTGAACCGTACTAAAACAGCTAAACACCTACAATCGTTTAACTCTCTTAGTGCTGTTTCTCTAGTCATAACTCTTCACTGGATCATTTTTTTGAAGGCAGATACTTTTTTTTTTTGTTAAATCTATACAATGAATATGATATTTAATGGGGATTCAGTCCCTTTAAGGATTCCTATACAAATAAAAATCTAAGAAGAATACATGTTATATAAAATGCACACAATAGTCCCAAGCCTCCTAAGATGCATTTGTCTCAGGCACTTAGGCTGCATTCATCTATAAATGTCCTTATCCTCCCGAGCCTTTCAATCACTCCATGTAACACCTACACATCCTTGACTGTCTTGATTTAGTAAGCCATACATGAAATCGCAGACACCGGTGAATACACAGGTGCATGTCTTAGCATCAAGACATTTAAGCCGCTGTGCTACATTATTACAGCTCTAAGTGATTATAAATATATCCTTGCCAACGTTATTTTTTTTTTCTCTCTGTGACAAATAATGATTACGTTCAGATTATGGAATTCGGCATCTATCTACCGGACACACGGTCATAATTACGGATGGTAGGTAACAGCTGCTTTTTTATTTTTTTGTTCTGGAGACAAGAAAGTCTTTGGGGGTAAGAAGACAACACATAACAAAGTACATCTACAGAATCACAAAAAGTGCTTTGCCAACGGAGAGCAATTTTACCTTGACAGCGGATCAATAAACCTCAATTCTACTTGAAATATTTCATGGTCACTCCGAAGATCTAGAAACACAAATAAATATGTTTTTCTCTTTTCATTTAAGAAAAACCCGATGATCTCGAGGAGATAACCAAAAAAAATTTAATTTGCGCGCGATCATCAAAATGTTCGCTTAATACTTCTTCTCTCTTGGAATTGGTATATCCCGGTATATCTCTAAAGTATCAGCGATAAGATAAAGGTCATTGGCTTCTGAATGACTGATATGTTTTGAGTGAAGAAAGTGAGACTTGGCTAACAGGATCATTCGTTACACTTGGCATCGCTCTGTTCTACTGATATTAGCCAAGGCGACCTAATGACCACTGCTGAATGACCATTGACCAGCAGAGCTGCCCTGTAGAGTGGCCGGATAATTGAAAATATGTGCCCTGAGATCTCCTGAGGGAAATAGTAGATGTGGATAAAAAGATTCTAAATGTTCTTTGTGTTTTTTTTTTTACTGCTTTCTTTATCCGAAGTGTAACAAAAAAATAATAATAATAATAAAAAA
This sequence comes from Dendropsophus ebraccatus, assembly GCF_027789765.1. Lineage (NCBI taxonomy): Eukaryota > Metazoa > Chordata > Amphibia > Anura > Hylidae > Dendropsophus > Dendropsophus ebraccatus. The sequence goes on from NC_091463.1 coordinate 83,062,992, forward strand.
AAAATGCTCACTATGGATGCAGGACAGTAAAAATAGGTGATGACTGTAAATTACTTCTATTTAAAAAATCTCCAGTCTTCCAGTACTTATCAGCTTCTGTATATCCTGCAGGAAGTGGTGTATTCTTTCCAGGCTGACACAGAGCTCTCTGCTGCCACCTCTGTCCATGTCAGGAACTGTCCTGAGCAGTTGCAAATCCCCATGGGAAACATCTTCTGCTCAGGACAGTTCCAGTTATAGACAGAGGTGGCAGCAGAGAGCACTGTGTCAGCCTGGAAATAATATACCACTTCCTGTAGGGCATACAGCAGCTGATAAGTACTGGAATGCTTGAGTTTTTTTAAATAGACAAATTTTACATATCTGTATATCTTTCTGGCACCAGTTGATTTGAGTTTTGTTTTTCTCCAGAATACACCTTTAAGACCAAGATAAATGGAGCTTGCAGTCTTTGCCCTAGCCCTTCTGCTTGTTACTAGTGCCTTCTTAAGGGTACGTTCACACTTACCAGATCCACAGCTTATTTTCTGCTGCAGATCCGCAGCAGATCCGCAGAAGATTTCATTTAAATAACTGAACACAGCATCAAATCTGCACCATCAAATCTGCTGCGGATCCTGTAGGTGTGAACGCACCCTAAATCTCTCTGTAAAGTGGTTCCTAGCTAGTTGATACTTAGATTGTGCAACTCTCTCCACAGTTCCCCACTGTGGGATACTAGTCCTTGACCCAACGTTAAGGATTCTGAGAACTAAGGGTGATGTTATGGAGCACTTGTACAGCATCTCCCCCAAATATCGTTTTGTTATTGGATGGGACCAGGTTGAGATGAGAGGTATGTAAATAGCAAGCTTTTCCCTTCTGTGAAAAAGGTTTCCTGACTTGGCTATGAGGATGCATGTGTGTATATATTAACAATTCATACTGTACCATATGGACATTCTTTTCCAGTTTATGACCAGATAGTAGAATCTCTCTCTCCTTGCTCACTCCATGCTGCTAGTCCCAATACTTTCTGTGCTAGAACAGCACTGTTACTCTAAGGGTTACAGTCACTATAGCAACATGACAGTAGAATGACTGATCAGGCCCTCTAACAGGACTCTAGAATTACCACCACTTAGGGGTTTTCTATGCAGCATTGTAACGGTCACTAAATGGTCAATAGAGGCTTAAGAGGAAGACAATGGTCAGTAGTCTAAAAAAAAAAGGGCTGGGACTCCTGCCATTTTAACAAGTGTCTCTGCTCTTCTATAGTAAGCAGCAAAAAAAAATAAAAAAAATAGTAACAATAATTATATATATATATAGTATATACTGACAGTTTTGCAAGTTCCCCCATTTACAAAAAATGGAGAGGTCTGTAATTTTTTATCATAGGTACACTTAAACTGATACACAATAGAAAATAAATTTTAGGACAGGACGACTGTATTAATGGGAAGATGGATGGGGCCATCTATTGTGAGATTTTGCCCAATAGCCTCCTTCCTTTAGTAAAAGCAGTGACGGGTCGTAGCTGGGTCTCCCAGCATGATAATGAACCGAAACACTCAGCCAGGGCAACTAAAGAGAGGCCCGTAAGAAGCATTTCAAGGTCCTGGAGTGGCCTAGCCTGGCTCCAGACCAGAATCCAATAGAAAATCTTTGGAGGGAAACAAAACTTAGTGATAAACGTCAAAGATCTGGAGAAGATCTGTACGGAGAAGTGGAAAGAAATCCCAGCTGCAGTATGTGCAAGCTTCATCGAGAACTGCAGGAATTGCAAACGAAGGTTTGTGAACCAACAACTTCATGACAAGTATCATATGCTAGTCATACGCTGTAAGTTACTACGACAAGAAAACCCTTTGATCATTTTGTACAATCCATTACATGTTATTTCCTTATTAAGATGAGTCTTTAGTATCCAAGCCTAACATCAGTAGGCACAGGGTTAAAGTTAGCAAAGTTTCTCTTACTCATGTATACGATTTCTTTTTACGTTCAAAAGAAAATGAAGGAGATAGATGCGGAGATACTAGATTAGCTCATTATAAAACTACAAAGTCTAATGGTTTTCAAGTGTAGGATCATTGGCTTTACCACAGTGTGACATATCATTTTCTATGTGCTTTGATCTGCGATGTTCGCATTATCCGAAGCTACTGTATTTCACAGAATTAGAAGGCTACTTCCTACAGGTCAGAGAAAAAACTCAAAACTGAGATTTTAGGGAAAGAACTTCCAGCTAGAAATGGGCTAAATAGTCAATATCGATCTTTCGAGAGCTTCGAACATCATCATTAGGGATGGTCCGAACCCTCCGAGGTTCGGGTTCATATAAACCCGAACGCTCGGCATCAGATTCCCGCTGTCTGCCTGCTCCGGGAAGCGTGTGGATACTGCGGGAGGACCGCCTGGAAAACTGGGATACAGCCTATGGATATGGCTGTATCCCAGTTTTCCAGGTGTTCCTCCCGCTGGATCTGCCCGCTGCACGGAGCAGGCAGACAGCGGGAATCATTACCGAGAGTTCGGATTCGTACAAACCCAAACCGAACTCGGTTCGGACCATCCCTAATCATCATCAGCCCTGTAGTGTTTGGGTGTGGAGTTAATTTCTCATCGTACTTAAGCCAGGCTTGTATCCAACTTCTCGCCGGCTATATTAAATAATCTTGACTTTCCTGATTATATTGCTGTCTTGGAAATTAGCCCAGATGTGAGCATGACCCGCGACTGGAGGAACATAGTCTAAATTGTTTGCAACAGGAATACTCTTTTACACTGCATGGAATGAAAAGGATCCTATAGTTGTAATTAATTCCTATAATAAAAAATGTTCTTGTCGGAGGTGTAAACAAGAAGTCGCTGAACCTGTGCTGTTTCTCAGGATTCAAAGAGGCTCCGGTCTGCATCAATAAAGATCTGTTCACACTGGCATAAGGATTTTTGATGGATCCTGTATGTCACAGTCAATGATGATCCACTTGTCAGGTCGCTACCAACTCCCCTCCCCCCCCCCCGGTTAAAGTTTCTTTTACATCTGCACGAACAGTTGAGTACTATGCATCCAAGGCAAATCAACAAAGCATGCAGTGTTAGCTAGGTTAATACAACCATGGTGATTGGTCATTCGCCTGCCATCTTTGTGGATGTCCGTCATTTTGAGGTCAAATAACGTCCATTATTTTTAATGTCCTTAATTTTAAAATAACAGACTATTTGACCTCAAAATGACTGACATCTAAGACGGCCGTCGAACGGTCAAAAAAGACATTGTGTAAATCTAGCCTTACAGATGTTACAGTGCGGCTTCTAGTTAAAACAGCACACCATTTCAAAATGTACTTCGACAGGTACGGGCACACCTGTCCGGGTCTCACTGTACAGGAGGAGTCCTGTGAGAAACAAGATTCCTTGCTCCTTTATGTACATTCCAAGGTATGTGATGTTGATAATGTAGGGAAAATGTAAAAAACTTCCCGGCACTCACCGTACGTCAACAGAAATAAAGTAATTTATTTACATTTTCTGACATACAGATCCTATACAGACAGAACATGTTGCGGATAGATGAAAAGAGCTAAGGCATCGCAACATGGTCTCTGTATGGGATCGTGGGTCTCTGTATTTAAGCACATGTAAATAAATCAGTGTAGTGCTGGGAAGTTTTTTATTTTTTTTTATTTTATTTTTTTAACAATGCTTTATCTTCCATCCACCCACACAACCTAGATGGAGTGGCGACTAGTTGTTATAGATACTGTAGGGGTGTCCCCAATCATGTTGGCAGCCAATATGCTTATTTTTTTTTTTTACAAAATAGTGTACACCTTGACAGAAACCCGATGAATTTCATTGAAGCCAAAAATTGACTGTCAAGTACCAATGGTTTCCATCAAGTCAAGGATCTGATACTATGGTGTGTACAGAAAAAAGTCCAGCTCCCCTGTTAAGCAACTGCCGGATCTTCCTTAGGGTATATTCACACGGGCGGGCTCGCAGCGAGAATCTCGCTGCGAGCCCGGCAGGTCCTGTCAGTTCCCATACACTACATACTTGCTGCGGTCTAAACGACCGCAGCGAGTATGTAATTATACCGCGCTTAACCCCTTCTACTCCCGCCGGCTCCCCCGCTGTAAGCAGCATACATTACCTGTCCTTGCTGCACGGGTCCGGCGTCCTGCTCTCCCGCCCGGCCAATCAGTGGCTGCGGCTGGGCAACACACTAATTGGCCGGACGGGAGAGCAGGACGCCGGACCCGTGCAGCAAGGACAGGTAATGTATGCTGCTTACAGCGGGGGAGCCGGCGGGAGCAGAAGGGGTTAAGCGCGGTATAATTACATACTCGTTGCGGTCGTTTAGACCGCAGCAAGTATGTAGTTTATGGGAACTGCCAGGACCTGCCGGGCTCGCAGCGAGAATCTCGCTGCGAGCCCGCCCGTGTGAATATACCCTTACATGGACAGTTGGTGGAAAGACACCATAGCAATGTGCAAAGAACAGAGAACCTAATAAAGACTTACATACTTCAAATCTAAGTCCGCAAAATCTCAAGACTTATGACCCTTACACATCTTAAGTTGTTTAAAGCTCTTAGATAAGCTGGGGCATCTCACTTGGAATTAAATAGAGGTGCGTCCGATAAAGAAAACCTAAGGGACCAGACACGGTGGACCTTTCATTTAAGACCAGGTAAGTTTCCAAACAATTAAAGGAGAAGTCCAGTGAAAATTTTTATTAAAGTATTATATTGTCCCCCAAAAGTTATACAAAACACCAATACATACTTATTACGGGAAATGCTTATAAAGTGCTTTTTTCCCTGCACTTACTACTGCATCAAGGCTTCACTTCCTGGATAACAGGGTGATGTCACTTCCTGGATAACATGGTGATGTCACTTCCTGGATAAAATGGGGATGTCACTTCCTGGATAAAATGGTGATGTCATGACCCAACTCCCAGGGCTGTGTGGGCTGTGACTGCTGGAGAGGATGATGGCAGGGGGACACTGAGGGACACAGGACACTGGAGGGACACTGAGCATCCCCCTGTCATCATCCTCTCCAGCAGCATCAGCCGCACAGCTCTGGGAGTCGGGTTGTGACATCACCATGTTTTCCAGGAAGTGACATCACCATGTTATCTAGGAAGTGACATCACCATGTTATCCAGGAAGTGACATCACCATGTTATCCAGGAAGTGACATCACCATGTTATCCAGGAAGTGAAACCTTGATGCAGTAGTAAGTGCAGGGAAAAAAAGCACTTTATTAGCATTTCCCGTAATACGTGTATATTGATAATTTGTATAACTTTTGGGGGGCAATACAATACCTAAATAAAAATTTTCACCGGACTTCTCCTTTAAGGAATAGAGAAAAAAAATACAAAATAAATAAAAACATAAAACATCACATTGTAGATTTATGTCAAAGAGCTTGCAATAGCTTGAAATGTAAAGGTCAAACCTGCTGAGATTTTATGGACTTTATTTTCAATAGAACTGGAATTGGGGCACGTAAGTCTTTGCTGGATTTTCTGTTTTTTGGATCTGATACCATATCACACGTCGATGTAGCCTGATTTATAATGGATCGGTCAGGTGTCTGTCTAGTTATTTTGCTGGATGTAATAATTCACTCAGTTACTCTATTGTGACCATCAAACAGCAACGGAATCCTGAAGGTGAGTTAAAGCAAGTGTGAACAAAATCAAAGATTTTATTACAATGAGCAGATCCTCTAGTTCTCTTACGTGCAACAATACTGTTCATCTACCCAAACTCAATTCATTTCTTACCTGTACAGTTGCCACCAGATCTACAAACTAACAGCTCAGCTTGTACTACGACCTAGAGTCCAATGTCAATATTTTATTTGCTTTTATTTGCTTTTTAAAAAAATAAAAAATAAAAAATAAAAATGTATTCCTTGACTATTTTAGGCCAGGTTCACATAAGGTATGACAGCGGCCGTTCTGTGACATGGCAGTACCGTCCGGATAAACTTAATTTTTTAGGCTATGTTCACACAACATATCATTGCATGAAACAACACCCGCAGTTGAAGTTTTGCAACCACGGCCATAATTTATTGAAATTGCCAATTACATTTATTGTAATGAAATCCCGGACGGAGTGTATATACTCTGTATAGATTTTGTATACACTGTGGCCGGGATTCCTTGTGGCTGCAGAAAAAACTGACATGTCAGTTTTGTGAGGCCATTATTCATTGAATAGAGGCTGCACAACACTGACAACTCACGCAATGTAAAGTTCGGCTCCAGCCGGACTTTACATTGTCAGCTATGGGTAATATGCCGGCATTCTAATTCTAAAAAAAATTTCATACCGGCTTCCCAATATAAATGGAACTGAAGCGATATCTTCCCCGTGAAGACACCGCCTCGTATTACCTCCAGATCGGCAGAACAAAGCTGCAGAGAAATCATAATAACAGAAGATTGTGGCAGTAAATAGAACACACTGCATCCTAGTAAGAATTACAACTTTTCTAAAAAATTTCTTCTATTTTTCTGCGTTGAGCAAAAAAGCAATTGTGTTCCAGCTGTCTCTGCCTTAACAATCATCTGAATGTATTATTCATGCCATTCAGGATCTGGAAGACAATAAAGAACAGGCCGCATCTTCAGGAATAAATATACCATATCTGGAGAGTTTTGTTCATTTCCTACCAGCGAGACTTGGGAATCCCCTGGAAGAATGAATGGGGATGTGCAGGGAATTGAGATTTCCTCTGTACGCCTCCTGCGGGGTGTTGGTGAGTCCCATCATTACCACGAACACTAAAATACCAGAGCTGAAATACAGGCGGTCTTCATTCAAGTGGAAAAACAAAGGAATCCTCCTGTGGGTGAGCATTTTCCTCGCATCGATCCCTTATTGACATTGTTACCCTTTCACAAACCTCAATAAATAAATCTTACCTGGGGATATTATTATACTCAATAGAAAATAAAGCGGAGAGAAGGGAAGTTGTGTGTGGCAAAAGAACATATGCTGGCTATAATATTTATGTATTTATTTATTTAATTATTTATTTTATTGATTTATGTATATATTTTTTATATTTATTTATTTTATTAATTTATATATTTTTATATTTATTTAATTTTTATTTATTTATTTAGTTTTTTTTGTTTCTGAGAACCTTGTTTATATCTAATAACTCTAAAAATTTATGGGTTTAGGGATTGTTTGATAAATTTGATCTGCTTTATATTTATGCCATGGAATAAATAATTGGAAAAATTAACCCCTTAAAGGGAAAATGTCACTCTGACTGTCTACCAAGCTAACAGCGTCACTGGATAGACATCAATAAAAGTATTCAGAAAATACCTATGTTGCCTGTGTCTGTGCTGTGTCTGTTTTTTTTTTTTTTTTTTTAATACTAAAAATGCCATTATTTAGGGCATGAATAGTGTAGGGGTTTATCAAAATTATCGAAAATATTTTTCTTTTAAATCAACTGGTTTGAGAAAGTTATGTAGATTTGTAATTTACTTCTATTGAGAAATCTCAAGTATTCCAGTACTTATCAGCTGCTGTATGTCCTGCAGGAAGTGATGTTTTCTTTTCAGTCTGACACAGTGCTCTCTGCTAAAATCTGTGTCTGAGACAGGAACTGTCTAGAGAAGTAGCAAATCCCCATAGAAAACCTCTCCTGCTCTGGGCAGTTCCTGACATGGACAGAGGTGGCAGCAGGGAGCAGTGTCAGAATGAAAAGAAAACATTTCCTGCAGGACATACAGCAGCTGATAAGTATGGGGAAACTTGAGATTTTTAAATAAAAGTAAATTACAAATCTGTTTAACTTTCTGAAACCAGTTGATTTAAAAGAAAAGTGTTTCCGCTGGACAACCCCTTTAACCCCTTAAGGTCAAAGCCTATTTTCGTTTTTGCGCTTTTGCTTATTCCATTTTAAGTTTAAAAGTCAACAGCGCTTGCATTTTTTCACCTAGAGACGTATATGAGAGCTTATTTTTTGCGAAACCAATTGTACTTTGCAATGACAGGCATTATTTTTCCATAACATATGCTGCGAAACCGGAAAAAAATCATTTGCGCTGTCAAATTGAAAAAAAAAACTAATTTGTTTTGATTTCGGGGAGTTTTGTATTTACGCCGTCCGTCCTATGGTAAAACTGACTTGTTATGCATGTTCCTCAAGTCGTTACGATTACTATGATATATAACATGTATAACTTATATTGTATCTAATAGCCTGTAAAAAATTCAAACCGTTGTTAACAAATATACGTTCCTTAAAATCGCTCCATTCCCAGGCTTATAGCGCTTTTATCCTTTGGTCTATGGGGCTGTGTGAGGTGTCATTTTTTGCGCCATGATGTGTTCTTTCTATCGGTACCTTGATTGCGCATATATGACTTTTTGATCACTTTTTATTACATTTTTTCTGGATTTGATGCGACCAAAAATGCGCAATTTTGCACTTTGGAATTTTTTTTGCGCTGACGCCGTTTACCGTGCGAGATCAGGAATGTGATTAATTAATAGTTCGGGCGATTACGTGTGCGGCGATACTAAATATGTTTATTTATTTGTTTATTTATTCATTTATATTTATAAAATGGGAAAAGGGGGTGATTTGGACTTTTATTAGGGGAGGGGATTTTTTATTAATAAAAACACTTTTTTACTTTATTTTTTACATGGACTAGAAGCCCCCCTGGGGGGCTTGTATATAGACAGCACTGATCTCTCATAGAGATCAATGCTGTGTATATACACAGCAAAGATCGATTAGATCGGTCACAGATTGCTATGGCCTGCTGCAGGCCATAGCAATCTATTGCCGAGCCGGGATCAGCGTCATTCCGACGCTGAGGCCCGGCACGGGCAGAAGAACTGATCTCCCCCCCGCGATGCGATGAGATCCGTCCCACTAGACACCAGGGATAGTGTGCATAAAGCACTTCAATGCAGCTGTCAGGTTTGACAGCTGCATTGAAGTGCTTAATTAGCCGGCGCGGCAACGGGACCCGCGCCGGCTAACAGAGGCACTGCCCGGCTGCACGTGTCAGCTGGGATCAGCGCCGTTCAGAGCGGGGTCCCGGCGGGACCCCGCTCTGAAGAACCCCCGCGGCACCATGACGTATCAGATACGTCATGGGTCGCTAAGGGGTTAAGGGGGTATTCCCCCCAAAATAATTTTTGCATTAATACGCTGCCCACCCGTAGCTTTCCATCTTTCCAATATAAAGTTATTACGGATTCTGCAGAGTTTTGCTGTTATCCAGCTGCATTCACCCCCAGGGATTGCAGAGAATCATCAGACCTCAGTCCACACGGACACGCTCCCTGCTCCTGGCCCCCACCCTCCGTGTCGGCATCAGGTGTCCTCAGTCCCAGCACAGTGAAGTGACTGAGAACACTGATGGGGTGGCTGCTGTTACAGAGGGAGACAGTGATCAGCGCAGCTGTGACTGCATCCCTCTCTAACAGCAGCCACCTGGTCACCCCCAGCCCAGAGCTCACCCCGTGTCCAGAGCCTCCCGGCTGCACTCACCCGCAGCACACAGCCCCCCCGCCCCACAACCAACCGCCCCCCCATCATCCGTGGCATCCCTCACTCACCCGAGGCATAGCCGCTGCACTCACCCGCGGCACACCCCCCTGCGGCAAGCTCCGCCCCCCGTGATCGCCCGCGGCAAGCTCCGCCCCCCGCAATCGCCCGCGACTGGCACCGCCCCCTCCCGCGACTGCCCGCGACTAGCTCCGCCCCCCGCGATCACCCGCGGCAAGCTCCGCCCACCCCCGCGACAAGCTCCGCCCCTCGCAATCGCCCGCATCACCGCCAACTCAGCTCTGCTACAGCGGCATCCCCAACTCAGCTCTGCTATATCGGCGTTCCCGCCAACTCAGTTCTGCTACACCGGCGTCCCCGCCAACTCAGCTCTGCTACACCGGCGTCCCCGCCAACTCAGTTCTGCTACACCGGCGTCCCCGCCAACTCAGCTCTGCTACACCGGCGTCCCCGCCAACTCAGCTCTGCTACTCCGTCACTTCCAACTCAGCTTTGCTACACCGACACAGCCATCTCAGCTCTGCTACACCGTCATCATCTCCTTCATTGTTTCACCTAAGCTACTTCACCATCATCAGGCAGAAGCATTGCATGATGGGAAATGTAGTTTCCTATCTTGGATATAGACCATGTTTTAGAAAAAGTTGTAACTCAGGAACGGCAGCAGCTAGAAAGATGGGAGACATCTCGAAATACTCAGGGGGACTTGGTGAGTAAGGCCAGCTAGGTTTGGGGGCATTACATTTTTTTTAGCTCTTGGGGGGAATACCCCTTTAAGGCCCTAGTATCACTATGCCTTACTGTGCTGTATGCTGCTTTGCATCAGTGTCATGCATTATGCATACCAAGGGAATAAGCCCCTTCTTCTTGACACTATTCATGGCCTGAACATAGACTTTTTTAATGGAAATAAAAACACAAACCTAGGTCTTTCTGAATGCTTTTATTGGCATCTATCCAGCAGTGACCCCAGCTATGTGGCAGTCAGGGGGGAATCAATTTGAATGTATACCTGTCATTAGAAAAATCATTAGACCTGTCGCAGAAATGTCAAAAATTTTGATCGGTTTGGGTGTTCAGACCATTACTAACTAGGAGAACAAGCCAGGAGTGCACAGTGTGTTCTCTCCTCATTAGATCAATTCACTGCATACCGCCGGAGTTCTAATGAGTCTTGCAGTAACATATTAACTTTTTTTGGTCTAATTTTTGTGTCTTTTGTGTACACATCCCTTCAAGGGATGAAATATACAAAAATGAGGATGAAAAGATGTAACACGACACTGCAAGACCCATTAGAACTCCAGCAGTATACCGTGAAGGGACTAATATGTTCTAATACATAGAGAATAATTGCATCAAGCGCTACTGTATTGATCTCTCTACTTTGCAATTACCAATACGGGGGACTACGGGGATCCCCGCTCTGCATCAATATAGCAGCATACTAAGAGCCAAATTGATACAGCGCCGTGTACTATATACATCTAGTATATATTTACCATGTTCTAATACGTCTTGCAGTAATCTGAGCCCCTCGATGCTTGCGTGAGCAGTAAACATGATAGCACAAACTCGCTCAACACTAACTGTATGCTGTTATTATTTTTACACTGTTCACAAAGTCTTAGCAAATTCTATAAATAATCTGAATAATTGTGAATCTACTCCACAAAAAATGTGATCAGTTCCAAGTGGGGTTATTTTCTCATAGAACTTTTGGGCCACTTGCTAGATCAGAGCCTGATCCACCAGAAGATCAACTGGTGCTATGATGGATTAAAGGGGCAGAACCTTTGGCTCAGTGGTTAACAGTAGAGATGAGCGAAGTAAATCAGGCAAATCAAGATTCACTGAGAATCACACTGTCAATTCGCTTAATCTGCAAAGCGAATTCCCACCGATTTGTTAAGGAAATTAAAAAAACAAATGGCGTCTGTCTGGAGCTTCACTGGGTGGGAGAAAGGAATTAACCATAATCCCTAGCGCCGTCCAATCATCTGCAGGCCCCTTAGTGATGTCAGCCCCTCCCCCTTCTATATAAGGAGGTTCGGTAACAGAAGTGGCCAGTTGGCTGTGTGTGAAGGAGAGAGCAGGATGGCATCAGGCAGTTAGAGCAGAGCAGGGAGAGACTAACAGAGAGATATAGGGACAGAGAGGGGAGGAATGGCGGAAATTGGATGATTGACATTTTTTTTTATTGTGATTTTCCAATTTTCCAACCAACATGCTTTAACAAATTTGCCCTCCTGCAATAGTCTTAGTACTGTAGCTACTCTAGATTTGGCTGTTTTAATGAAATTCGTTAAGATTCAATTTGTGAATCTTAACAAATTTGACCCAAAATTCACGAAGCTCGGGAAACGAATTTCCAGCTGCTTCGCTCATCTCTAGTTAACATTGTTGTCTCTGTTGCTAAGGTTTAAAGCCAACAAAGGTCAAAGAGTTTGTAGGTTTTCCTGTGCATGTTTGCCCAGCTTTCCTCCAGTTACTTCGGTTTTCTCCCATACCCCAAAAAATACTGATAGGTGAATTTAGATTCTAATGGGATTAGGGACCAAAATTGGTTTAAAAAAAAATCTATCTATCTATCTATCTATCTATCTATCTATCTATCTATCTCCTATCTATCTATCTATCTATCTATCTATCTATCTATCTCCTATCTATCTATCTATCTATCTATCTATCTATCTATCTATCTATCCATCTATATCTATCTATCTATAATCTATCTATCTATCTATCTATCTATCTATTATCTATCTATCTATCTCCTATCTATCTATCTATCTCCTATCTATCTATCTATCTATCTATCTATCTATGATCTATCCTATGATCTATCTAGTAGTGTAGGAAAATATGATCTATCTATCTATCTATCTATCTATCTATCTATCTATCTATCTCTTATCTATCATCTATCTATCTATCTATCTATCTCCTATCTATCTATCTATCTATCTATCTATCTATCTCTTATCTATCATCTATCTATCTATCTATCTATCTATTATCTATCTATCTATCTCCTATCTATCTCTTATCTATCTATCTATCTATCTATCTATCTATCTATCTCCTATCTATCTATCTATCTATCTATCTATCTCCTATCTATCTATCTATCTATCTATCTATCTATCTATCTATCTCCTATCTATCTATCTATCTATCTATCTATTATCTATCTATCTATCTATCTATCTATCTATCTATCTATCTATCTCCTATCTATCTATCTATCTATCTCCTATCTATCTATCTATCTATCTATCTATCTATCTATCTATCTATCTATCTCCTATCTATCTCTTATCTATCTATCTTCTATCTATTATCTATCTATCTATCTCCTATCTATCTATCTATCTATCTATCTATCTATCTATCTATCTATCTATCTATCTTCTATCTATCTCATACTGTAGCACAGTTTTATTCACTTGACTCTAAGCTTTCTGCAATACTAGACACAGTGTAAGGAGAAGAATAATGTAGCTTCTGAGGAGAAGAGACAATTTCATAAAATCTTAGACAACCCCTTAAAATTTTACTTTTTAAATTGACTGTAAATAATAATAATAATAAAAAAGTCCTTGTAATTCAGTCGTCAGGTGTGTCAACCATGCAGAAAATGATGCGACTTAATAGCAGCGTGAATGTGCTTTATTTCCGGAGCAGATCATTCAGCTGCAGCGCTGTTTCTTTCATTAGGTTTTCATTTGCATTTCACATACATGAAGCACAACTATCTATACATCTAACATACAGAAGTGACTGAATGGAATGAAAGCTGGTAATGTGGAGAGAAGGATAATGGAATAGATGGGAATTGGTACAGTGCTGTGAGAAAGTATTTGTCCCCTAGCAGATGTCCCCTATTATCGCACATTTGTCACGCCGAATGGTTTCTGATCCTGAGACAAAGTGCAGTATTAGATAAAGAGAATCTTTACTTATCGCACAGTTGAATTATTACATTATTTGTAATGAATACATTTATGGCTCCAATGAAAGCAGTAGGTGGATCCATCATATCAATTGTGGTTAACGTCAAAGACTTATCTAGTTATCTAGTTTGGGGTTATCTAGTTTGGTAAAATACATGTTGAACATCCACCCTGCTGGAGAATAAAAATGTATTCCATAATTATTATCTTATCAGTCTCCTTCCCCCAGTTCTGATTCTGCTGCTTTGTTCAAAAGACACAGAAAAGAGTGTGTGAGCCGTTTACTCTGTCTCTGCTCCAAACCCCCTCACTTCTGGTCGGCGCATGCCTGGTCGGCGGTCTTTGCAGTCTGTAAAGGTTAATCAGAGTGAGGTCAGCAACAAATTGACCTCAGATTAACCCTCCCGGCATTACAGAGTGCAGAGAAAGCCCACCAGGGACACTGTTTACATTAGCCATCTCAGAAGGAGGGAAAGACGAAGAGAGTAGCTCACACACTTTTCTGTGTCTGCAGCACAAAGCAGCAGGCTTAGAAATTAGGAAAGAAGACTAAAAAAGATAAGTATGGAAAAAATAGTTAATCTCCAGGATAGGGTGATGATTCAACATGTATTTTACCTAACCAGATAACCCTTTAAGGTCCCTATACATTATACTACAGTAAACCACACCTATCACTAGTATATAGGGTGTTTGACATCCTCTCAAGTTTCTACCGACAAATGTTATCAGTGGAGAGAAGGGTAAGGAGTGATGGATATTTTTTATCTGACCCTTTTGTTCTTGGAAGGATAAGCTTGTGCCAGAGCTGTGTGTCTGCAGCCTAATCCACCCCTTAGATAACACAGGAAAGTTTGTCTATGCTGAACGCTCATGTGCATAGAAAGAATTGAAGAGATAACTCTCAGCTGACAGCTATTAAAGGTGTATACAGTATGTTGCAGTGAAATGATCAGGGATTGGATCAAATCCCGGGGAATGGCCAAGCCCTTCCATCATTTCCCTGAAGAAAGCCAGTGATTTGATCAAATCACTGACCCCTTTCAGGGAAATGATGGAATGGAATTCCATCATTTCCCCTGCAACATACCTCCTGCTCCCTGCTCTGCTTCCCTGTCCAGCTTGTCCCGTCTGTCCGGTCCTGTGTGCTGTGTGATGCTGCCTCCTGCTCCGCGCTCTGCTCCTACAGTATGTCCTTTTCCGGCCCCGTGTGCTGTGTGATGCTGCTGATGCTGCCTCCTGCTCCCCACTCTGCTCCTCTGCCCTTCTCCGGCCCTGTGTGATGTGTGATGCTGCCTCCTGCTCCTCGCTCTGTTCCCCTGTCCGCCTCGTTCCGTCCAGTCCCATGTGCTGTGTGATGCTGCCTCCTGCTCCTCGCTCTGCTTCTCTGTCCTTCTCCGGCCCCATGTGCTGTGTGATGCTGCCTCCTGCTCCCCGCTGTGCTCCCCTGTCCGCCTCATCTCGTCCCGTCCCATGTGCTGTGTGATGCTGCCTCCTGCTCCTCGCTCTGCTCCCCTGTCCGCCTCATCTTGTCCAGTCCCATGTGCTGTGTGATGTTGCCTCCTGCTCCTCGCTCTGCTCCCCTGTCCGCCTCATCTCGTCCCGTCCCATGTGATGTGTGATGCTGCCTCCTGCTCCTCACTCTGCTCCCCTGTCCGCCTCTTCCTGTCCCATGTGCTGTGTGATGCTGCCTCATGCTCCTTGCTGTGCTCCCCTGTCCGCCTTGTCCCGTTTAGTCCCATGTGCTGTGTGATGCTGCCTCCTGCTCCTCGCTCTGCTCCCCTGTCCGCCTCATCTCGTCCCATCCCATGTGCTGTGTGATGCTGCCTCCTGCTCCCTGCTGTGCTCCCCTGTCCGCCTCGTCCCGTCCAGTCCCATGTGCTGTGTGATGTTGCCATCTGCTCCTCGCTCTGCTCCCCTGTCCGCCTTGTCCCGTTTAGTCCCATGTGCTGTGTGATGTTGCCTCCTGCTCCTCGCTCTGCTCCCCTGTCCGCCTCATCTTGTCCAGTCCCATGTGCTGTGTGATGCTGCCTCCTGCTCCCCGCTCTGCTCCCCTGTCCGCCTTGTCCCGTTTAGTCCCATGTGCTGTGTGACGCTGCCTCCTGCTCCCCGCTGTGCTCACCTGTCCGCCTCATCTCGTCCCGTCCCATGTGCTGTGTGATGCTGCCTCCTGCTCCTCGCTCTGCTCCCCTGTCCGCCTCATCTTGTCCAGTCCCATGTGCTGTGTGATGTTGCCTCCTGCTCCCTGCTGTGCTCCCCTGTCCGCCTTATCTCGTCCAGTCCCATGTGCTGTGTGATGTTGCCTCCTGCTCCTCGCTCTGCTCCCCTGTCCACCTTGTCCCGTCTAGTCCCATGTGCTGTGTGATGCTGCCTCCTGCTCCCCGCCGTGCTCCCCTGTCCGCCTCATCTCGTCCCGTCCCATGTGCTGTGTAATGCTGCCTCCTGCTCTCCGCTGTGCTCCCCTGTCTGTTGTAAGCTAGCCAGAACTTTTACCAGGAAGGAACAACCAACGGGGAACACCAGGGGAACGCAAAGAGGTAAGCATGAGATGTTTGTTATGTTCACCAAGAGTGCAGCAATATATATATATATATATATATATATATATATATGCAAAGAAGGGGCCCGTGGAGCCTCAATTGCGAGTCTCAAAATACGGGAATAGCCAGAGAGGGATATCTTGCTATTTCCGTGTTTTGAGACTCGCAACTGAGGCTCCACGAACCCCTTCTTTGCATATTCAAATTTTATAGGGGGCAATCAGTGGAGACTCTTAAATAAATACTCCATTGGATTTTTTCCACTGATCTCCCTGAGTTCAGTGATTGTTGTGTTTTGTTGATACATATCTACAAATATATATATATATATATATATATATATATATATATATATAATTATTTATGTTTTGGATGTAAGATATATTGGAATACATTAATGTGAATGAAGCTTGAGTGTGAAAACTATAAATTGCTCCCATTGGGTAAACAAGGAGCACAGAACACATCTAGCATGCATGTCTCGCTTTATACAATATGCTGCCCATTCATTTTCTTATTCTAAGCAAAACATAAACCTAACGTATCTGTATAAACCCATGATAAAAGGGAAGAAATTCACTAATGATAGGATATAATATATTTCTATGTATCTAAATGGCCGGTTCCGGCACACCTTGATTCATTTGCCCTTGACTTCTCTCTCAGTACATAATCTCCGCACCCCGTGTCCTAATTGATCAAGCGATTGAACTGCAGCTTGGCAGAGAAATAGTTTTCGGATTCTTGCCTCCTACGGCTGCCAATATAATACATACAAGAGGTAGAGGATGGGATTGTGTTTTCTAGATAAGCATCTGGCATCAGCATTACAGAAATGTCTGGTCCTGGAGCTACTCCACCACTTGTTGTACTTTGACCAGGAATGCTTGATATTGATTGTATGGCACAAGATGAAATATTAACACAGCAATGGTTGCAGGAAAGATTTCTTTCAGCCACTGCATAGAGATGGCAATGGAATGCAAATGAATTACACCAGTCAGCGATAAGTTTAGAGGATAAAATGTGTTAGATGGGCAGAAGTTTCATCAAGACTTGGAGGGGTCATCTCACTAAGGGCATTTGTATTAGGGATGGTCTGAACCCTCCGAGGTTCGGGTTCGTATGAACCCGAACGCTCGGCATCAGATTCCCGCTGTCTGCCTGCTCCGTGGAGCGGGTGGATACAGCGGGAGGACCGCCTGGAAAACTGGGATACAGCCTATGGCTATGGCTGTATCCCAGTTTTCCAGATGGTCCTCCCGCTGGATCCGTCCACTGCACGGAGCGGGCAGACAGCAGGAATCATTACCGAGAGTTCGGGCTCGTACGAACCCGAAGCGAACTTGGTTCGGACCATCCCTAATTTGTATAAATAAGGGAAAGAATGCTTTGTATGTATTAAAGTATAATAACACTTACCAGACAAAACTGATGCACTGTATTATTCCTAATGCAGGGGGTGGAGCATACATGTTAGATTCAAAGATAGAAGTAATGCTCCTCTCTTAGGGTCTGCATTAAGAATAACACAATGGGGCTGATATATGTTACAGGCCTAGAGAGGGAGTAGTGACTGCACCTCACATCTATGGTTTACACTAATGCCTCTTGGCTTTATTAAAAAACCAATGCCAGAATGTTGGTTTATAATTTGATCAAACCAACCAACCAAAACAAAACTGTTCCGGTCAGCGACCGCCAACCCTGCAAAGCAAGGGCCAACAGGGGAGGGGGCACAGAATAGCCCTGCAACCCCACTGTAACAGGACCAAACCCCATGGGCCTCCCCACACCCTGCCGGCGCAGCCGGCCGAGAAGGCGGCCGCCAAGCAACATAAGTGTGGACAAGATGTTACTTTCTCTAGGTCTGTATTTTAAATGTTCTCCCCTTTCTTGTGGCTTGCACTCCTCCCTTGTCAGACCCATGTGACCAATCAGCAGAAAGCACCTGTGCGCATATGGTAAGTACCTCCTCTTTCTACCATTCTACCTGCTGGTGCATTGGTGAGTAGAAACATCTTGTTCACACTTGTGTTGCTTCGCGGCCGCCTTTTCTGACGGCAGCTCCATTGCGGCCGCCTTTTCCCCCGGCAGCGCAGGGGCATTCTGTGATCCCCCTCCCAAGTTGACACTTGCTTAACGGGGTTGGCGGTCGCTGACGGGCACAGTGTTGTTTTAGAGTAGGGATTCATGTGTGCCAGAAGACCTGCACGTGGAACATGAGGCAATATGGTTTGATCAAATTATGTATCAACATTTTGGAAATATAACCGAGAGGCATTAGTGTCAGCCATAGGTGTGAGGTGCAGCCACTCCTCTTTCTCTAGGTCTGTACTGATAATGCTGTTCCACCCGCAAATTTTGTTGTTTTTGTCCATTTTCCCTGACGGTTTACTGTTCCGCCTTATTTACTAATGGTGTGTGACGTAAAAATGCCATAAACTACACTTACAAGTCGTTTTTGTCAGCCATGTCTGCCATGGGTGTGACCCCTTAAACCATAACTGACATACTTATCCAACCAACTTTTGTTCACTCCGTCTCCGAGCTGAACCCCCTCACTTCCGAGATGGCTCATGTAAACAGTGTTTCTGGTCTTCTATCTCTGCACTCTGTGGTGGTTAATCAAAATGAGGTAATCAGCAAATTGACTTCCGATTAAGTCTCCCGGCATCACAGAGTGCAGAGACAGTCCACCAAGACATGTTTTTGTCTAAAATCCTGAAAAATAGACCTGCCATGGACGTTTCCCTTTAAACCCACCATCACCAACATATTTATCAAACTAATTTTTGACAGGTTTTCCATTCTAAGAATCAGCCATGGCAAGAAGATTGGATTTTAGTTTTGCCTTGTGAGAAACCCAACAGATTTACTAAGATCATGAGACAAATTGATAAATCATGCGGTTTAGGAAAGTAAAACATTGATGTGTAGGGTTGTTGAAAACCTGACAATCTTAGATAAAGAGGCCCAATGTGTATTATACTGTGAATGGGGAGGACCTGGTTTAAAGGGTTTTTCAGCCAATCAAACAACAGTATTTTTTAGCTTTCTAATAAATTAGTCTTTCATGCTTTCTTTCTCATTTTAATGTGAACTATCTGCTCTGTTGTCTTCATTAGCCATCTTCCTGTCTCTTGTATATCCTGTAACAGGCTTCAGGTTCCTGCTGTACACTCTACTCAGGCATTATCCTTATTCTAACTCCCTCCCACTACATCTTTTCGACTATAACCCATCCCACTATGGGAGGAAAATAAAGTTGCCTGAATTTCCAGCTAGTGTGTATACAGGAACAGGATGTCTGTTGCAGAAGACATCTGTCATAATCGTGCCTGAAAAGGCATCAGTGCCACCCTCTGCAGGGAAAATTTGACCTCTGCACCAAAAACTGCGCTTTTGACCTTAAGTCCTTTTCGGGTTTTATTATGTTCTTTGCTTATGTCTTCTGTGATCCATTCCATGTTTCATAGTTCTCTCTGCACTTTCCTTGCTGGGGCCTTCTCCCTAATTGTCTCTGCTGTGTTCTGATGGACAGCTCTCTTCATCTCTGACTTTCTGTGTTTCTCTTGCTTTACCTATGAGCTTTGTGTTCAGGACTTGGTCTCCCTT
The DNA here is from genome assembly GCF_027789765.1 of Dendropsophus ebraccatus. Lineage (NCBI taxonomy): Eukaryota > Metazoa > Chordata > Amphibia > Anura > Hylidae > Dendropsophus > Dendropsophus ebraccatus. Next base: position 83,082,671 of record NC_091463.1, read on the forward strand.
ATAGGCATCTCTCTCATCTCAGTCTGAGCTCTTGATAGCTTTTTCCAGCTAGTCTGTTCAGTTTGATCCAGCATTTTACCTTACAATCTGTATTCCTGGTTTCCTGACCCCTTTGTCTGTTTCTTTCTATTCTTTGTCTTTTAGTCCTCAGTGTGCCTCGCTTAGTCCTCAGTGTACCTTGCTTTGTCCTCAGTGTGCCTCACTTTGTCCTCAGTTCATCGTGCTACTTTCTCTGGGTTTTGCTTCACTATTTACCTTGTTGCATCTCTGCCTTTCATCCTCCATTTGTTTGGTTCGCCGTTCCTCGCTGCCTTCTTGGTCCCGTCATCCTGTGTGTCTTAGGGTTGTATTACACGGGCCGAGCAGGGCCTGATAATACCTGTAAACGAGCAGCGATCTGCTAGATCGTTGCTCGCTTACTGGGCCTATTACACAGCCCCATAATCGCTTAACAAGAGCTGCAAGGACATCGTTACCGATGTCCTTGCAGCCCTTGCTAAACTGGCATACATTACCCATCCACGTTCCAGGGCTGCTCCTGCCGTCCTTTTCTCCCGGGTCCCGTGCGCGCTCTAGCTTCACAGCGGCCTGTCAGCTGGTAGGCCGCTCAGCCAATCACAGGCCGGGACCGCCGCAGCCTGTGATTGGCTGAGCGGCCTATCAGCTGAAAGGCCTCTGTGAAGCTAGAGCACGCGCGGGACCCCGGGAGAAAAGGACGGCAGGAGCAGCCCTGGAACGTGGATGGGTAATGTATGCCAGTTTAGCAAGGGCTCGCACCGCTATTACACGCAGCGGTGCGCGGTCGGTGCCCGACGAAAATAGGGTCTAATCTATATCAACGATCAGCCGATGATCGTTGTCATCGGCTGATCGTTGCATTTATTACACGGAGCGATAATCGGCCGAATCGGGCCAATTCAGCCGATTATCGTTCCGTGTAATAGTACCCTTAGTGACTTTGCCTTGTCTACTGCTATTGTACTTTGTTCGCCCTTTCTGATCCCATCTCTTTGTTTCATACCTTGCTTGTCTGGTATTCTCCTCTGCCCATTTGTGCTATTTATTTTGTGTCCTGTATTTTGTCTGTCTGTGTCTTGCACTTATTTGAGAGCAGGGACTGTCAGCCAGTTGCGGACGGTCAGTTAGGACCTGCTCTGCAAGTAGGTAGGGACAGCGTGGGGGGTGCTAGCCATAGGGCCCACTTGTCCTTTATCTCTTTGTTCCCCAGGGCCCTGTTAACATCAGAAGGAAATGTGACAGAATGGTAAAACAACTTAGCCAATATATGTTCATTTATTTGACAATTGAAAACACCTTTAAGATCACAGTTCTAGAACGTAAATGATGACTATTAGATCTGAATGCACCTTCAGTGATGATTCAGCAACGCCAGCCATCTGCTTTGATCTTTGGAATAATATACAGTAGTTACAAAGGTTGAAAACAGACATAAATAGTTCAACCTCTAATCCTATAGTGTTAATCCATAGTAATGCAGCACATAGTAGAGTAGCGGTGATCTACAATCTTCACCCCTTGTCTTTGTTTTACAGCATGCTGGGAATACTTTGGTAGAACATCTTTCAAATTACAGTTGCTAAAATAACTGAAGAACGGATTAGGATGTCTTGGGAGGTTGATGTGGTCATACAAAGCTCTATAGGCATAGGATGACAACAATAAAATCACATGACAAATAAAATGGACGGAACTTGTGAAACATTTCCCGTTCAACACCTTGGCCGATAAATCCCCTTCACCACACCGTCATGTTCATACAGATGTAATCCACCACCCAAGCAATTTCCCATTAGTTCTCCTATAGGGATGCTTCCCAGGAGATTAAGTCCATCAATCTGTATGACACAGCCTGGGCACAGCTCATTTAATACATGCTCATACATATCAGTAAAAGACAGTATGTTATACTACTCCATGTCAGTGTTTTCCATTGTCTTCCTCCACCAACCATTCCATATTCTCCTTCATTCCTCCATCCAGATCTTGATCAGCTGCCCTATCGTTCTTGGACATCATCCATATTGCAGCCATACTCATAATCCTAGAGGAAGTATCCTGGAATAATACATAGAGACCTTGCACCAACCATGGCCCAGTGTTCTGGCCTCAGATGCCTCTGGTATTTTGGCCTCCAGTAGACTCTTCACCTGCCGCTCTGCTGAACATCCTCAGACACAGAAGAGAAGAAAAACGGCCAACCACAGGTTCATGCAGTGGTCCTGAATTCAAGACTTTGGGCAATCCAAGCAATATAAGCTATCATGGAAGTCTGAAACTAAATTGATATGAGAGTGACTCTCCTTGTCATTCAAGACCCCCCCCCCCCAATAGTATCCATTTTAACATATAATAAAGAGGATATATACACTATTTCTCTATATGTCTACATTATATCTAAGTGAATGTTTTTTCGAAAAATATTTGACTTGATGAGCCCTACCAGTATAACTATATTAGTTGAGATAGGGATATCCCTTTAGGGTGTCTTCACACATGCTGATTCAGCAGCGGAGTTTAAGCGGAGTGTTGCAGTGAAATCTGCTGCCCTATAGGCCTCCATTCTCACAGCGGATTTATATTCTACTGTGAAAAGGTAGCGACAGCCTTGTTTAACTACTTTAGCAGATACGCTGTTATAAAATAATTAAAGGGGACCTGTCAACCCAACACCCCAGCATAGCCCAGCACACACAACCCTCCCTGGTAGAGCCCCCGGTAATTACCCACTTCTGCCGGTCCAGCTCCTGAAGCCGGTCCCACAGTGGAGAAATCACTGCCCGACGCGCGCTCAACATGTAAACAAGAAGAGATGAGTCCAACGTCCATAGAAAATCAGCTGAGAGCAATAGAATGCCGAGCCAGGAGCAGCGATATTACGGCCCAGGCCAGATGCGGGGATTGCTCCTCCGCGATCACGTTGTGGAGGGGAGGGGGTAATGGGGGGGACGATCCCCTCACTACACCATCAATGATGGGGGACGGCAAGCATTTAGATGCAGCTGTCAACTTTTACAGCTGCATCTAAATGCCTAAATAGCTGGCACAGTGATCGAGCCATGCCCGCTAATAGCCGCGGTCTCGGGCTGCAGATAGCACCCGGTATCACGGCAGTTCACAGTGGGGTCGCCACGCTGCCCTCCTCTGAACCCCTGTAGCGACGCCAAGACGTACAAGTAACGTCCCGGTGCGTCTAGAGGTTAACTACACTTACCTGCCCGCAATCCCGCCTGCTTCTCCAGGTCCCCCACGGATTTCACTGTGAAACTTGTAGTGCAAAATCCACTGCAAACTCGGTATATGTGAAGGCATCCTTAAAGAGGTTGTCCAGAGAATTATTTTCACGTAAGAAATTGACTAGTGCATTCACCTGCCCCAATCCTATACTGTTTTCATTCTGATGGTGCCCAGCTCTCATTCCTGGTCATTGTCTCAACCCATGGAGCTGTAACCTCAACCAATCACTGAATGCAGAGGTGACCAACAACATTTCTTTGTGTCGGAAAGTATTTAACTGTGGGAACTATTGGAACGTAAGCTGCGTTGGATCATGGCATGAGAGTATGTCCTTCTTAGTTTTAGCCCAGTCTGACCACTTTGTAAAGAAAAAATTGTTGAAAAGCCCTTTAAATTTAGTTCTGAAGGTACAAAATATCCTATTTCTTTTTGTAATATCTTCACAGAAAAGGTTCGTGCCCAAGTGAATAGACACCCACCTATTACCTGCATGTGCTGAATACATTGAAGACTGGGTGATTCTTTGTATATTTATAAGTGGTTGTTGGATCGCATCTCTGATTGCATCAGTTGTTTTTCCGTTATTATACAGTGTCTTGACAGAAGCGGCTCAGATTACCTGTCTCTTGGCATTTATAGCAGGACTGCTCCCAGTGTGTGTTTTAGGCTGGAATCAGAAACTCTACCAAGCATATATAAAATCATGAAACTAATGTTTAAAGCATGACATGTTCTGTTATCTCTGGGTTTTTCACCACTTTGTAACTATAAAATCAAGTTGTTTGGTACAAGTTCAGCATCTAATGGAGGGGAAAAATGAATACAGATCTGACCAAATCCTTTAATACTTGTTATAACTAGAGATAAGCGAACCGGGTTCGGGTTCAAGTCGATCTGAATCCGAACTTTCGGTATTTGATTAGCTGGGGCTGCTGAACTTGGATAAAGCTCTAAGGTTGTCTGGAAAACATGGATACAGCCAATGACTATATCCATGTTTTCCACATAGCCTTAGGGCTTTATCCAACTTCAGCAGCCACCGCTAATCAAATGCCAAAAGTTCGGGTTAGGATCGACTCGAGCATGCTCCAGGTTCACTCATCTCTAGTTATAACCCATCAGAAATGTAAAGTTTGCAGTTTATGAAAGTACAGCTTATCCCAAACCAAGCAAGGCATTGTGTGTATTCAATGTCTATGTAATACCATCTGTACCCAATGCATTCAGTGGCACAACAAATGTATGACACTGTATACTTTAGTTGCCATTAGTCCCAGGGATGGTCCGAACCTGCCGAGGTTCGGGTTCGTACAAACCATAGCCATAGGCTGTATCCCAGTTTTCCAGGCTATCCTCCGGCTGTATCCACCCTCTCCATGGAGCGGACAGACAGCGGGAATCATTGCCGAGAGTTCAGGTTCATACGAACCCAAACCTCGGCAGGTTCGGATCATCCCTAATTAGTCCAAATGGTTCTGCAGGATACCGCACCATAAATGGGTTGATTCTCATTTCTAAACATTATGGGACTATTACCAGACAAAATGTGGACTCTGGTTAAACAATTGTGTAATTTAAAGGGAAACTGACAGCCCGGATATGCTTCTACCTGTGCTGCCTTTTTCCAGCTACCTATTACATGAGCATGGTATAGGTACCTTTAGGGTGGCTCTATCATCCGGCGTTTTTGCAAAAAACTAACTTTATTTTGCGGCGTCAGTGTCACAAAGGTGGGTGTTGGGAATCAGGGACAGGGTGACACAAGAACAGATAAGCCCTGACGCTGGAACCCGCCCTGCTGTCCCTACCTGCTTGCCTCAGGAGCCCTAGGTGGCAAGGGACAACTGATCGACAAACTCTGATCCTATCCAAGTGCAATACAGAACAAAACAGGAAAAACACACACATAATAAGGCAGAGTCAGTGGTCAATAACAAATGAGCAGCACGGTACAATATGAAATCCAAGGGGGAAGTCAAGAACCAGAAGACTTTGGATATGGCGTTCATAGCTAAGGACACCGTCGGTTCTCCCCTAGTGACCAACCCGGTCAGTTGCCAGGAACGCCGTCAGCAGTAGCAGAGAGTCGGCCACGTGCTACTAAAGTGCAAGGAGCAGCACATGGCTGAGCTCTGACAGTGGATCTGTGACACTGTCTGTCCTGCTATGTTTTCAGGCCGCCCCCGCCTCCTCCAGGATAATTGACAGCCAGCTCATGTGAAAACCTCATGCAGCCGAAGATGAGACAGCTGTCAATCATTCTCGAAGGAGGCAGAGGTGGCCTGGAGACAAAGCGGTTGCTGTCCCAGTCTCAAAGGCCTCCACACATGACAGGCTCAGAGGCCATGATTTGTCCTCCAGCTCCCATGGTAACCATCAGTATACTGCAATTGTACTGCAGGGTTGCCTTTGGATGACAGGAAAAGGCCCTACTACCTACCTGCCAGGACTTACTGGATTGCTAAGAGTTTAAGACTAGTGTTGAACCGATCTGTCAAAATGTTCGGGTTCAGCAACATTCTCCGAACCCTCACACTCTGCGTTTGATTCCCCACGGCTGCAAAAGATGGATGTCGCTTTAGTGCTGCCAGACAGAGGGTTATAGGAGCCCAGGGGGAGGCGAGTGCTATCATACCCGCTGTCCGTATCATACCCACTGCACTCCCTACGGTTACATCCTGGTGCATAAAGATATCTTCCAGCAGCACTAAGGTTTAAACACCTTCTGTAGGAAACATTGGACCATGTCTGATATCAGAATCTTAATTTACAATGATCTTGGCGGCAGACCTTAGCTTGTATCAATGGCTGGAAAGTCTAATAATACAGATTAATTATTGATTATGTCCTTGTATTGTCTGAAACACTTATTCTGAGCTACCAGTTTTCCTCACAGAGTGTTTTCATCAAGCTGCAGAGAATGTTAATTGTCCAAGACAAAGGGAAGTTATACTTAAGTCAGCACGGCTATCAAACAACATTTTATCCCATTACTCGTGTCCTCGTCTGTTCGCTTTGACAAGGCTTGATATCTAATGGCAATTTCAACATAAAATCAATTTCCCTGGAAAGAGGGTTTCATTTTTCCTTCTTCCCATTTTTAAAGGGGAATTCAAATAAGAAAATGAAACATACAGCAAAATAAACGTGGTACATACAGTAAATTAACATCGCTGCAGCTGATACTGCTGCAACGTTATTTCACGCTGCAGGATGACACAGGCGTAGAAAGCTGCTAGAGAGGGACAATTGTCTGTCCAGTGTACATCGAGGCTCTGCGAAGTGATTGCAGAGCCCCAATGGTTTCCTGGCTACGGAGGCTGGCGGGGGGAGGGAAGGTGGGCGAGCGCCGTGGGGGAGGGAGGGAATGCAGGGCGCGTGCCCAGTGTCGGATTGGGCCACCAGAGGACCGGAGGATCCTCCGGTGGACCCTCCCCCACTCCCACTGACCATCCAGCAGCTGGGGCCCCCAGACAGCCATAGGGTGATGCTGCCTTTTCTCAGTGGGCCTCAGCATCGGATGTGCTACTGCAGGATAAATAGATGGTTTTGCCGGGACTGCCCGATTCTGAGGAAACAGCCCCGGAAAAACCATATCCCGGGTATGTCCCGAGAAGCTCCAACTATTCTGATCTCCCACAAAGCTTCCAGTGTACAATGTACCTAAGACCCTCCAACTACAACAGCTGCAGGCACTACAACTCCCAGCATTTACTGATACTCTGCATCCCTCAGGATATGCTTGGAGTTGTAGTACATATGAGCTGCCACTGTAGAAAGATAAAGTGCTGGACCTTCAGGGCTGATGGTTGTAACAGATTACGGTCACCAGAAGCTTCGGCACAACAATCAATTATTAAAGGTTTGTTCTCTCTGAAACTACAACTCCCAACATATCCTTTATTAAAGCTTCATAAGTGTAGGGTATTCTGAGAGTTATAGTTCGATTGAAAACATATCATTCACAAGGGAGTTGTCGCAGATCCAGATGAATCCAGGATAGGGCCGGGTCAGTATGTTGCTTTTTACTGATTCTTCTTTGGTGGGCCCCAAGAATCATTTCCTCTGGTGGGCCCCAGCTACCCCAGTCCGATACTGCGCACGCCTGGGGAGGGAGGGAAGGCAGGGCGCGCCCTGGGTGCGCGGCCGTGCGCTCTTCCCCCTCCTCTCTCTCCCCTGCTACTGTCACAAGATTGTGACAGCGGCAGGGGACAGAGGAGAGGGGGAAGACATAGGAACATCAGCTTATGGGATCATTATGATCCCATAAGCTGATGTCCAGAAACAACCTGGGCATTGAGGAATCAATTACCCATGGTCGTGAAAGGGTTAAAAAATGGAGAAGGCAAACCGAACATCATGTACATCATAATTAGGGATGGTCCGAACAGAGTTCGGTTCGGGTTCGTATGATTCCCGCTGTCTGCCCTCTCCGTGGAGAGGTTGGATACAGCGGGAGGACCTCCTGGAAAACTGGGATACAGCCATAGCCATAGGCAGTATCCCAGTTTTCCAGGCGTTCCTCCCGCTGTATCCACCCGCTGCATGGAACGGGCAGACAGCGGGAATCTGATGCCGAGCGTTCGGGTTCATACGAACCCGAACCTCGGCAGTTTCGGACCATTCCTAATCATAATCCTTGCAAAAAGTTTTGTATATTATAAAACCGCCACCTCTAGCTCGCTTAGCCAATCACTAACTGAGACAGGACCTTTCCGTGGCCAGTGATTGGCTGAGTGGGCTGTCATTCTCATCACAGTGAGTGGCAGGGGCGGGCTGGGCCGGGGGGCAGGGTGGCATATGCCCCCCGGGCCAGTCCCCCCACTACACCTAAGGGCCGCGGCGTCCGGATGTTGCTAGGGCCGCTCTGCCACTTTAATTCTTTCCACAGTAAGTGCGGCCGCTGCACTCACTCTCTAGCAGTCAGCAGCGGTGACAGAACGCCGCGCTGACTCTGCCTCACACTTCACTTTGCTCATTGGTGGAGCAGGCAGCCTGTTCCATCACTGAGCAAAGAGAAGTGCACAGCCCATGGAGGAGGACGCCTGCCGGGAGAAGAGCCGCCCACCGCCCGACTGGTATCTGGGGAGGGGGCCTGGGTTGTGGGGAGCCGGTCTGGGGGGGTTACTGTATAGTACTGGGGTCTATAAGACACCAATACAATACAGTAGCCTAGGGCTGGCTGGAGCAGGGGACACTCACCTCCCTGTCTGGGCAGCTAGTGTTTCCTCCGTGATTCTGCAGTGTGATTAGCACTGCCTGCTCCTCTCTGCTCTGGTCAGACCTAACCAGAAGAGGCCAGAGCAGCAGAGAAGCACAGACCAGCTTGTGAAGTAAGTATATGGGGGGGGGGGGGCATTGTGCATTGTGCATTGTGCTTTGTCCTATCTACAACATTTGACTCTCCAGTTATTGCATAACTACAGCTCCCATTATATCCTGGTGGCAGGACATGATAGGGGTTGTAGTTTGGCAACAGCTGAGGAGTCACTGGTTAGGAAGCAATAATTTAGGTAGAGTTTAGGTGTTCTCCAACCTGTGACTGCTCAGTTAGTGAAACACTACAACTCCCATCATGCCCTTCTAGCAGGAGATAATGGGGATGGTAGTTTAGGAACAGCAGGAGGGTCACATGTTGGAGAACACCACACAAAATAAACTGTACCCCTAAATCATTGCTTCCTAACAGTGGCTCCTCAGTTGTTACAAAACTACAACTCCTATCATGCCCTGCTGGCAAAATATAATGGGGGTTGTAGTTTAATAACTGCAGAAGGGTCAGATGTTGGAGAAATTACACTAAATAAACTGTACCCATAAATCATTGCTTCCTATACAGGCGCTCCTCAAGTGTTACCAAACTACAACTATTATCATGTCCTGCTTGCATAATGGAAGTTGTAGTTTACGAACATCTGAGGAGCCACTGGCTGGGAAACAATGATTTAGGGGGCTCAGTGGTACGTTACATTAGGGGGTCAGTGGTACAGTACATTAGAGAGGACAGTGGTATAGTGCATTAGGGGTCAGTGGTACAGTACATAGAGGACAGTGGTACAGTACATTAGAGAGGACAGTGGTACAGTACATTAGAGAGGACAGTGGTACAGTACATTAGAGGGGACAGTGGTACAGTACATTAGAGGACAGTGGTGCAGTACATTAGAGGGGACAGTGGTACAGTGCATTAGAGGGGACAGTGGTATAGTGCATTAGAGAGGACAGTGGTACAGTACATTAGAGGGGACAGTGGTACAGTACATTAGAGGGGACAGTGGTACAGTACATTAGAGGGGTCAGTGGTACAGTGCATTAGAGAGGACAGTGGTACAGTACATTAGAGAGGACAGTGGTACAGTACATAGAGGACAGTGGTATAGTGCATTAGAGGGGACAGTGGTATAGTACATTAGAGGGAACAGTGGTACAGTACATAGAGGACAGTGGTATAGTGCATTAGAGGGGACAGTGGTACAGTACATTAGAGAGGACAGTGGTATAGTACATTAGAGGGAACAGTGGTACAGTACATAGAGGACAGTGGTATAGTGCATTAGAGGGGACAGTGGTACAGTACATTAGAGAGGACAGTGGTACAGTGCATTAGAGGGGACAGTGGTACAGTACATTAGAGAGGACAGTGGTATAGTACATAAGAGGGAACAGTGGTACAGTACATAGAGGACAGTGGTATAGTGCATTAGAGGGGACAGTGGTACAGTACATTAGAGAGGACAGTGGTACAGTGCATTAGAGGGGACAGTGGTTCAGTACATTAGAGAGGACAGTGGTACAGAACATTACAGGGACAGTGGTACAGTACATTAGAGAGGACAGTGGTACAGTGCATTAGAGGGAACAGTGGTACAGTACATAGAGGACAGTGGTATAGTACATTAGAGAGGACAGTGGTACAGTACATTAGAGAGGACAGTGGTACAGTGCATTAGAGAGGACAGTGGTACAGTACATTAGAGAGGACAGTGGTACAGTGCATTAGAGGGGACAGTGGTACAGTACATTAGAGGACAGTGGTATAGTGCATTAAAGGGGACAGTGGTACAGTACATTAGAGAGGAGAGTGGTACAGTACATTAGGGGGTGATTGGGACAGTACATTAGAGAGGACAGTGGCACAGTACATTAGAGGGGACAGTGGTACAGTACATTAGAGGACAGTGGTACAGTACATTAGAGGGGGCAGTGGTACAGTACATTAGAGGGGACATTGGTACAGTACATTAGAGGGGGCAGTGGTACAGTACATTAGAGGGGACATTGGTACAGTACATAAGAGGGGACAGTGGTACAGTACATTAGAGGACAGTGGCACAGTACATTAGAGAGGACAGCGGTACAGTACATTAGAGGGGACAGTGGCACAGTACATAAGAGGGGACAGTGGTACAGTACATTAGAGGACAGTGGTATAGTGCATTAAAAGGGACAGTGGTACAGTACATTAGAGAGGAGAGTGGTACAGTACATTAGGGGGTGATTGGGACAGTACATTAGAGAGGACAGTGGCACAGTACATTAGAGGGGACAGTGGTACAGTACATTAGAGGACAGTGGTACAGTACATTAGAGGGGGCAGTGGTACAGTACATTAGAGGGGACATTGGTACAGTACATAAGAGGGGACAGTGGTACAGTACATTAGAGGACAGTGGCACAGTACATTAGAGAGGACAGCGGTACAGTACATTAGAGGGGACAGTGGCACAGTACATAAGAGGGGACAGTGGTACAGTACACTAGAGAGGACAGTGGTACAGTACATTAGAGGACAGGGGTACAGTACATTAGAGAGGACAGTGGTACAGTACATTAGAGGACAGTGGTACAGTACATTAGAGGACAGTGGTACAGTACATTAGAGAGGACAGTAGTACAGTACATTAGAGGACCGTGGTACAGTGCATTATAGGGGACAGTGGTATAGTGCATTAGAGAGGACAGTGGTACAGTACATTAGAGGCGACAGTAGTACAATACATTAGGGGGGTCAGTGGTACAGTACATTAGAGAGGACAGTGGTACAGTACATAAGAGGATAGTTGGGGGGGCAGTGGTACAGTACATTAGAGGTGACAGTGGTACAGTACATTAGGGGGGGTCAGTGGTACAGTACATTAGAGAGGACAGCGGTACAGTACATTAGAGGACAGTGTTGTGGGGGGCAGTGGTACTATTTATTAAAGACAGTTCATAAGAGGCACAGTTTATCTAGGGGACAGTAGTACAGTTCATTAGGACAAATGGGTGCTATTCACTTAGCACAAGGAGAGGGTGGGGCTAACTGCAGATGGGGACACAAAGGGGGGCCTAACTAAAGATGAGGGCAAAGACAGGGGGCACAATTACAGATGGGGAACAAATAGGGGGTCTCATTACAGATACAGGCATGAAGAAGGGACCTAACTTTAAAAAGAGGCACAGAAAAGGGAAGTGACTACAGATTGGTCTTTAAAGAAGTTCCTGTTACTGTTTAGGGGCACTATGATGGAGAGTTTGTATAAAAGTGGGTAAAGGTGCTGTAAAAGTAAGGTGCTGAAGATGTTTGTCTGGCAGATACTGCTGAGATGATTTGTGGTTGGAAGAATTATTCATGATCGAAAAGAAAAGGAAACCTGACCGACTCAGAAAACGTCATCTGTGAGTCACTGGATGTGTTTGCACTGTACTTATATGGTATACAGAGCTTGTGTACAGCTGGTATCTACCACTATTTGGTCACCGTATGGGGTAATATTGGCCCCTGTGTGGTGGAGTGTAGTACCAGTATAGTAGTAATGCTCGTGGTGTGACGGTATTAGGTAACCTTTTATAATGTAGTTACTATGTGATTGTAGTATGTGGTCATGGTATGGTGGTATTATTTGCCCCTTGTATACTGATATTATTGGTTATATAAGTATACAGGATTTGGTCAGTAATAGTATGCAAAAGAACACTGCAGAGACACCATCACATGTCTCGACGTCAGTGAACTAGCCAGACCTTCCCTCCGGGAAGGAACAACCAAGCCAAAGCGTTCTCCAGTCAAGGAAACCACCTCAGCAAGGTATCCATCCACAGACAGCTGTTTCGGGGTTTTTGCCCCTCATCAGTGCGGAGTAGGTTTCTGGCTAGTGGGAGCAATGACTAGTAAGTGCATGCAAAAGGACGCTGGTTGACCTCAGGGAGATCAACCAAAACACCGCAGAGACACCATCACGTGTCTCAACGTCAGTGTATTCTAGAACATTGCCCCCTGGGAAATCGAATATGCAAAAGAACACTGCAGAGACACCATCACATGTCTCGACGTCAGTGAACTAGCCAGACCTTCCCTCCGGGAAGGAACAACCAAGCCAAAGCGTTCTCCAGTCAAGGAAACCACCTCAGCAAGGTATCCATCCACAGACAGCTGTTTCGGGGTTTTTGCCCCTCATCAGTGCGGAGTAGGTTTCTGGCTAGTGGGAGCAATGACTAGTAAGTGCATGCAAAAGGACGCTGGTTGACCTCAGGGAGATCAACCAAAACACCGCAGAGACACCATCACGTGTCTCAACGTCAGTGTATTCTAGAACATTGCCCCCTGGGAAATCGAATATGCAAAAGAACACTGCAGAGACACCATCACATGTCTCGACGTCAGTGAACTAGCCAGACCTTCCCTCCGGGAAGGAACAACCAAGCCAAAGCGTTCTCCAGTCAAGGAAACCACCTCAGCAAGGTATCCATCCACAGACAGCTGTTTCGGGGTTTTTGCCCCTCATCAGTGCGGAGTAGGTTTCTGGCTAGTGGGAGCAATGACTAGTAAGTGCATGCAAAAGGACGCTGGTTGACCTCAGGGAGATCAACCAAAACACCGCAGAGACACCATCACGTGTCTCAACGTCAGTGTATTCTAGAACATTGCCCCCTGGGAAATCGAATATGCAAAAGAACACTGCAGAGACACCATCACATGTCTCGACGTCAGTGACCTTGCTGAGGTGGTTTCCTTGACTGGAGAACGCTTTGGCTTGGTTGTTCCTTCCCGGAGGGAAGGTCTGGCTAGTTCACTGACGTCGAGACATGTGATGGTGTCTCTGCAGTGTTCTTTTGCATATTCGATTTCCCAGGGGGCAATGTTCTAGAATACACTGACGTTGAGACACGTGATGGTGTCTCTGCGGTGTTTTGGTTGATCTCCCTGAGGTCAACCAGCGTCCTTTTGGTCAGTAATAGTATGATGTCCATGTCCATACAAGGTATAATCCAAGCCAGAGCAGATTAAACTCTGGCCTTACATAAAAATCCTGGGACGGCAGAGGTTGGAGGAACATAAAAAAGAATATACTTACCCGTCCCTGTGCCCCTGCAGTACAGGTTCACCACCTCTCTCACAGCTACTGTTATCCTGCTCCTCCCATTCCTGCATTGTCAAGTCCGGCAGGAAGTACCCGTTCGCCCCAGTGCGTGACGTTGGAGGACCAGGAGCTGCAGGAACCGGTCTGTGAGCAGTGACGCTGCACTGCGGAGGCATTGGGACAAGTATGGATTCTTTATTATGTTCCCCTCACCCCCGGCCAGCTTGGGATGTTTAGGTTCGGCCCTGGTGAATATCCGCTACTCATGGGCCACTGCTGTGTACTTGCCCCCCAGGCTAAAGTTTGCCAGCCAGCCCCTGGTGAGTGGAGTCAGCTGAGATCAGCAGGGGACACCTGGGGAGTGTGCGGATAGGTAAGTATTAATGAGCGAGCTTGCTGAACTGCACTAAAACAGCTAGACAGCTACAATCGTTTAGCTGTTTAAGTGCGGTTTGTTTAAGGTTTGGTTCGGACGAGCCCGAAACTTTCTTCAAAGTACGTTGAACCTGCTGAACCAAACTTTTAAAACGTTTTTTTTTCTACTTTATCTAAACTTTATAAACTTTATTTAAACGTTATCTATAATAAGTACACCTGATCAAATTTGATTCAGATTTATAGAGGAGCAAGGAGTTCACACAAACATCCTGATTTTTCAACACTAGTCTTGTGGTGAAAAACCCCTATGTGATGTCTTAATAGTGATATGAGAATTTTTCATCATAAGGGTGTCTTCACACCTACCGGATCCACAGCGGATCTCACTTCTGCGGATTCGAAGTGAGAACCGCTGCGGATCCGGTATCAATTCACCCCTATGATAGCACATATTCGCAGCGGGATTGACATCCTGCTGTGAATATGTGCTTTATCTCCCTGGTGCCCGCAGCCCCGCCGTTGCATCCCCCCCATCCCGGCCACATCCCCCCCCAGATCAGCTGAGCGGGACCGGAGCCGGGAGCCTCACTGCAGCCGCGCCGCCGAGCAGCTAATGTATGCTCGTGGCGCGGGCCGGAGATGGGCTGATGGGGGGATGTGGCCGGGATGGGGGGGATGTGCCGCCTCCGGGGATGCGACGGCGGGGCTGCGGGCACCAGGGAGTTAAGGCACATATTCACAGCGGGATGTTAATCCCGCTGCGAATATGTGCTATCATAGGGGTGAATTGATACCGGATCCGCAGCGGTTCTCACTTCGAATCCGCAGAAGTGAGAACCGCTGTGGATGCGGTAGGTGTGAAGGCACCCTTAAAGGGGTTATCCAGAGACAGCACCACTCTTGTATCCAGTTTGGGTGGGGTTTTGTAACTCAGTTCCATTGAAGTTAATGGAGCTTAATTATAAACCATACCTGAACTGTGGACAAGAGTGGTGCCGTCTCTTGAAGAAAGTGGCCATGTTTTTGTGGCGCTGAAAAACCCCTATAAAATGAAATCTGTTACCTCTTTGTCATGCTTAGGGTTTCAGACATAGGCAGATAGCTAAGAAACTAATTTATATAATTATATTTTTCTTCCCAGCTAAAGTATCATAAAGTCTGTGCAGCATCTATGCCTCCTCCCTCCTCTACCTCTCCATGTCATGAACCATTGAGGTACATGCACTGAACCTCTTACATCAATCTTGCACAATAGGAAGGGTGGAGGAAATAGGTGTGCAATAAAATTCATTCATCAGCTTTCTGCCCAAGTCTGCAGATTTGAGCATGATACACAGCTGACAGGTTCTCTTTAAGATTTACTAAGAGTCGGGGTTATATTTTTGGATAATCTTATTGCATGGTCTCTATACACAACTCTTTACCATCATAGTACATTGTCTGCATATTGCACTTTCCCTCATCAAGTTGTTGCAGCAAAGTTCACGACCAAAAACACTAAAATACTTAAAGGGAATCTGTCAACACCTGGGCCCTATCTGAGGTGCTGACAGTGTGCTGTAGCTGGCAGTCCCCTTGTCAGCATGTACCTTTTGATAATTTATCTGTGCAGTGCATCATGAACAATCTCAGGTCTCCTATTGTAATAAAGAGTCAAAGAGGAGTTGTGGCTCGGAGTTTGTGCGGCACTCTGGCACGCCTCACCACCCCTTTATCATCCCTCTTCTTCATGGATAATCACTAACCAAAGAAATACCTGATTGCAGATCAGTCCTCTGCTGCCACATACTGACTGACAGCTAAGTGAACAGGAGGCAGGGAAGCATTGATTATTCATGAAGAAGAGGGTGAAGAAGGAGGGGTGAGGGATGCCAGAGTGCGGCAAAAACTCTGGATCACGACTCCTCTTTGACTCTTCATTACAATAGGACACCTGAGGCCACCATGCTTACAAGGGGACTGCCAGCTACAGCACACTGTCAGCACGAGTGGTAGGGCCTGGGTGCTAACAGATTACCTTTAAAATTCAAACAGTGACAGTAGTCGAACTTTTTGCATTTTATGAAAACTTCATTTCATTGCATATGATTTGCAAATTATTGAAATGAGTTTGAAGTACACAGCTAAGTGGACACAAGGTACGGTAAGTAATCCATAATATGACAGGTTACATATTCGGAAGCAGATTGATAAGAGCAATTAATGGACTGGGAGCTGTCGCAACCACATTAGCAAAGGACGAGGCTGTTGATGGCATTAAAGCATCTATGCACTCTTTATAAATATGTGTAAGTTAAGTGAGTCCTAATAGGAACTGACAAGATAATGGGAATCCATAACTTAGAAATGGAAATTGGGAATATTTACATTGTAGACACTTTAAAAGGTGATGGGGGGGGGGGGGGGACGTTCAAATAATTGTGGTGCTGGTCATAATGGAGGTGACTTTAGCAATACATGAAAGTGTTACCTGCGGCAATAAGGTATATAAGGTATTAGCAGGTGATAGCTCTTTACAGTGAAGTAACAATTAGTAACAAATTGACTGTTACAAAGGGGAATTTAAGGAAGTAGAACAGTAGTTAGAAAAAGATACCTTACAGAATTCAATTTTGAGTCAAGCTAACTAGTAGAGACTCTTCTTAAAGGGAATATATATATATATATATATATATATATATATATATATATATATATATATATCTCAGACATTTTAACATGACTATAAGCGCAATAGGTTTTTAACTTGTATGGGAAAGGTTTTTAGGTATGCTCTGTGACTGTGGGGTTGTGCTGTAGAGGGCTGGGCTCAGCTATTGTGAATAGTGGCAGATCCTTTGTTACCTGTAAGCTGATGTCACCTTTCACTGTGATAAGGACATTTCTAGAAAGGAATCCCGGCACTCACCTAGTTGAGTTATGCTTACTTATAAACTGCAAAACATTATAAGGTACAGGAGGACGCATTTCAGCATGTAGCCTTTATCATTGGAGCTGATGAAGGCTAAAGGTCGAATTGCGTCCTCCTGTACCTTATGATGTTTTGCACTTTATAAACAAGCATAATTCAACTAGGTGAGTGACGGGATTCTCCTTACTGCTACTTCTGGGACGCTGCGCCACCACGAGCACCGCCTCCACATTTCTAGAAAGTGACCTGTACAGAGAAGGACGACTTAATATTAAACCCAGTGGCCAGAATGAAAACTGCAAAATTTCATGATTGTCATATAGGGGACTCAGCATACCCACTTTTTTGGGGGGGAGGGGGGGGGGGGGTAAAGAGTTAACAACAGATTTGGGGTAAAAAGTTGGCCAGTTTAAATAACTTCTTTAAATCAAAACTTTATTCAAAAAATAAATGAATGCCACCCAAAGAGCAATAAGGACGTAATACTTGTAGAATCCCATTCAACAGAAACTCGAGAAAGTACAGAGACTCAAGCAGTAAAATGTTGAATTGATTTTTTACTGTAAAAGAAGTAAACCTGCAAAATAGTTTCTATCAGAAGCTTATTAAAACAGCTACAGCTGATCCCTTCCAGAGAATTAGATACTTTCATGAAGTCCGATAATATAAATACAAAAGTATGCAAATACATTACTAATGGCAAACTGTAAGTCCAATCCCATCACCACCTGGAGTCAGAAAGGATTCTTTTTTCCTTTTAGAGCAAAGTTGTTGATGCTGTATTAATTTATTTTTTTGTCTTACAGTTGGTCAATAGTAAACTCTATGCGCCATTCTCCTCCCTGCTGATTAAATATGATGGGTATTATTTGTTTCAACAACAGTAATGTAATTGGCATGTGATGGTTTGTAGGCTGTATTGCAGATTTTTTCTCTTCACAGTGCATGCGTAAAGCTGCTGAACATCCACATTCAGTAGCAGAGGATCCAGGGGATACTCGCATTGTATGGTCAGCTCTCCTGTCACATAACATTAAAACCTCTGTAACAGCACAGTGACATTATACTGACTGAATTGCTGCATAACAAAAAGCATTGTCTCCCGATAGGCTGCAGAGCTCATAAAATAATTATCCTAAGTTAGTTGCCCTTAGCTGATATACAACCTGCATGATGAACAGGTGTCTTTACTTGTGTGAGCGCACAAAAACTGGGACTTCCTGTGTTTGGTGCTCTTTTTACCAGATAAAAGACCAATATAACATTAATTTAAACATAGTAAACATAAACAAAGTATATTGCAAAACTACTTGCGATCACTACTCCTGTTAATTTTTTTATTGTTTTTTTGCGATAGTGCTTATTTAAAGTGAATCTGACAGCTGCAATTCAGGTTCCAAACTGCTGACAGATTTAGACAGATTAAGGAGACACATGGTACCTTTTATATATCCGTCCAGGCTTCCATAACATAGAAAAATGCTTTTATTCTCTGGAGTAGGGATGGTCCGAACTTGCCGAGGTTTGTATGAACCTGAACGCTCGGCATCAGATTCCCACTGTCTGCCCGCTCCGTGCAGCCGGTGGCTACAGCGGCAGGACCCCCTGGAAAACTGGGATACAGCCTATGGCTATGGCTGTTTCCTAGTTTTCCAGGCGGTTCTCCTGCTGTTTCCACCCTCTCCACGGAGCGGGCAGACAGCGGGAATAATTTCTGAGAGTTGGGTTCGTACGAACCCGAACCGAACTAGGTTCGGACCATCCCTACTCTGGAGCAAAGAGTCAAAGAGGCGTTCCCAAACTCATAATCTGCTACAAGCGGGAATACTTCCCTGCCCTGCTTGATTGACAGTCATCTAAATACAGAGCTCCAAGCAGGGACGGGGATGGAAGGGGGAGCGAGATGGTGTTACAGGAACACCTCTTTGACTGTTTGCAACAATAGAAAAAAGCATTTTTCTATGTTATGGAAGCTCAGCGAGATATATGAAAGGTCACATTTAACCATCTAACAGTGCCAGCAGTTTGTAACTTGAATTGCAGCTCACTCACTTTAAAGAGTCACTGTCGTTTAAATTCTTTTTGCAGAAATCAATAGAACAGGCGATTTTAAGAAACTTTTTAATTGAGTTTATTAGCCGAAAAATGCATTTTTATCATGAAAAAGCAGTTTGAAGCTCTGCCCCCTTTCTTCATGGTTGTCTATGGAGAGGGGAGGGGTGGAGGGAGATGAGGCACCAAAACAGGACAAAAAAGAGTTAATTTATAGCTTCATCACTGGGCTATCTCCTCTGAAGTCAGCACTGACCTCTCTGACCTCTGTGCACTGTCTTTCATACAGCTCCCGCTGTGTAACCCTTTGTTCTCTGCTCTCTGCTGGAGACTAATCTCCCTTCTCCCCCCTTCCCCTCTCCATAGATTAGACAGGGCACGACTGATGTAAAAGAGTCGAGATTTCCTGATAATGAGCAGTAAATGAGAAAGAGGAGGGAGGGGGGCTGGGGAAAGTCTTTTTCAATTCAGATAATGGCATATTTGCCTAATAAACCCAATTACAAAGTTTCTTAAAATCGCTTGAACAGTGACACTTGAAGTATACATCAGAAAGATACATTCTACATTTCTCATAGTAGTGAGTATTGTCCCCCCCCCCCCTCAGTTTAGCAGTCACTTTTTAGACAGATATGTTCACTTTCCAGTATGTGCAATGATGGAAATCTAATAAACTGCCCAAAATGCAAGCCTTAAACTAGGGCCATTAATGGTAATGTATTCTACTTTAAGCGTTTTCTTTCCCTGTCTCTTCCTTCACATTTCATTCAGTAGTCGAGGTAAATTAAATCTAAAAATAAATAAATAAATAATAATTTCACGGTTACAATAACAATGCTATGTATGGAAATATAATTGGTCAAATTACGTCAGTAAATGCATTAGCAGACAAGCAGATTTACCCGTCCATCAGAAGAGAGGCAGATTTTGACACGTTACAAATTAAATTACAATCAACAAATGGATTAGTCTTAAAAAGAGGGGGAAATAATTAAAGCGGATTAAATTATACAGACAGGAGAAAAATTTAAATCACGCAAATGACAAAAATTACAGTCACGTAGTTGACACGAAATACATTTTTCCTGGAATCGAAATTTTGATCAATTTGCAAATCTTCCATATTTCAACGCGGGGGTGTCAAAGTTGTTCTGAAATAATCGTCATTACAATAAATGGCTGTAATAGGACAAGTTTTCAAAATCAGCAGTAAATGTCATATAAAGTATATTTGCAATTTACATTCATTATTTTTATTATTATTATTAATATTATTATTATTATTTATTATTATTATTTTATTTATTTTATTATGGAAAACACAGCACTTCCTGTGTTTTTTCCCAAAGAGTCTAAACACAGGAAGTCCCATGTTTCCCAGGTCATCTGCACTCACAGAGAGAAGGAAGTCATGTGACTGATGCGCCGTGACTCTCTGTACTGGCCAGGACTTCATGTGTTTAGTCTCTTTTTTCTGTTTCAATAGTTTTTATTGAAAATTTTTAAGTTTCAAATTCACAAATAAACCAGCACAAGACTAAAAAGCTTTAGGAGACTGGACCTGGATTTCTGGTAAGTATAGCTTTATTTTCCAGCATGATAACAAAAAAGAAAAAAAAGAATGTAAACTGCACACTTGCTTTATGTCACATCTACTGTTAATTTAGCTTTTGAAATTTATACTTTAAGACTTTTAGATATCCATGTATTACATAATTCATGTAATCAAAAACCGTTATAGGAAATTTTTTTTTCTGTTTCTGACATTCAAATGATGTGAAAACGATTAGGATATGAAATGTAAATTGTTTAAAAAAAGAAAAAAAATGGATGATATACAAATGAAAGGTTACAAAAGAAAATCAGGGGTACTCCGATGGGGAAAAAAAAAATTCAAATCAACTGGTTTCAACTGGTGTCAGAATGTTATACAGATTTTTTAAGGACTTCTATTTAAAAAACCCAATATAAATCTCAGAAGATTCTATCAGGTTTAGTCTCCAGGCCTTACATCATAAGCATCCATCACACTCCAAGTACACCTGAGACAGCTGGCATCTAGAAAAGATAACCTAAGGAACTTGGCTGGAGCCGAGAGAGCTGAATCACGTTATGTAACAACGGGACTTGGCGAGGAGCATTGGCCATTAGCAGAGGAGCAGAGACCACTGGAATTAAGAGAGGTGAGTACACATATAATAATAATAATAATAATAATAATAATAATAATAATAATAAATATATTTTTTTTTTATTTTATTTCTACAAAAGTATGCATAATATAACAAAGCAAAACCGTAAACCTGCACCCAGCCCTATAGTGATATTGTTCGTTGGCATACAGTAGATTAGAGAACAAATTCACCTACAGTAAATGACAGGTCGACCTTATAGTTCTTTTTCTTCAATTACAAGGAGTTGAAATGTAATTACCGGGGTTGTAAAATGTGAATTCACTTTTAGGTTTATTAGTTCCTGGATATAAAAGACTTATTTCATACAATACAGGCACAAATGATTAATAACTCCATAAAGGAAGTCTAAGACCTCAATTGGAGACCTATATTGTTCCTTTAACCCCTTAACGACATCGGGCGTAAACTTACGCCCTCGCGCCCTGGTACTTGGCGCATCAGGGCGTAAATTTACGCCCGATGTTTCCCCGATCGCTGCGTGTTCACACACAGCGGTCGGGGAAGATGGCCTGCTATAAATCATAGCAGGCCATCTTAGCTTCACGGCACGGGGGGTGGTTAACACCCCCCGTGCTTACGATCGCCGCTATAGGCTGATCAATTCAGATCAGCCAATAGCGGCGATCGGAACCTTTCCGGGTCATCGGTGACCCGATGACCC
This sequence comes from Dendropsophus ebraccatus, assembly GCF_027789765.1. NCBI lineage: Eukaryota > Metazoa > Chordata > Amphibia > Anura > Hylidae > Dendropsophus > Dendropsophus ebraccatus. The sequence continues at coordinate 83,104,463 of NC_091463.1, forward strand.
GGAAAAAAATGGCGGTCGGTGCTGTCCGAGGACGGCACCGACCGCCATTACTGTAAAAAGTAATGGTGATCGCCGTGCCACCGGCCCGATCGCCGTGAACGGCCGGCCGGCCGTTCACGGCGATCGGGCCGGTGGCACGGCGATCAGAGTCCAGCAAAATAATAAATACCTGCCCTGGACCCCTCAGCTAGGTAGCGGAGGGGTCCAGAGCAGGTATTTGTACATTACTCACCTGTCCCGGGCTCCTGATCGGCGTCTTCCGGGTTCGCGGCGTCCTCCGTCATTCCGTTCGGTCTTCGGGTCTTTCCGGCGGTCCCCGTCGTCTTCTTTCGACTATTTTCGGCTCCAGCCTCTTCATTTTCCGGATTTTGCGCTCTGCTGCCCCCTAGCGGCTGATATGTGTAATACACTTATCAGCAGCTACAGGGATATTCAGAATATAGAAAAAGGTTTTTTTTTTTTTTTTTCCAAATTTTTTCTTCTATTTTCCGCACCCTATCGCCGCTGAGTGTTGATCAGCATCGCACGAAAGTGCGCTGCTAATCAGCAACTCCTCCTTTTTGGCGTAGGGTGTTTTTTTTCTATATTCTACTGCCACAGTCTGCTTATAAGTGCCGGACATAAGTGCGGCATTTATCAGCAACTCCTTTGTTGGCGTAGGTTTTTTTTTTATACTTACTGTAAAAAAACACGTAAAAAACACTACATTACACCACACTACATTGAATAAAGTTTGACACTACACCACTACATACCCCATATACTAATCCCCGTATAAAGATGGCCCCCAGGGTGTTTTCAGCGTCAGAGGGATACGTTATTATTGCCTCCGACACCGAAACAGCCAGTGAGGATGAATGGGGGGATCCTTCTTTCCTCCATTCATCCTCATCATCCTCATCATCCTGTGACGTGTCTGGGGGTAGCATAGCGTACGCTGCCCCCCAGACACGTCTTTTCCGCCAGTACCGTCCCAATAAGAGATCACGGTATGGTGTGAAATTCTACAAACTCTGTGAGAGTACCTCTGGGTACACTTACAGATTTGGGGTACGTGCACACTGCGGAATGGCGAAGGATAACCCTTTGTGCATTCCGCAGCTGGCACCCACCGGCGGACTGATGGAGGCGCGTGTCTCTACCCGTGTCATAGACTCCATTCTATGCACGGGCGGAATCCGTCGTCCATCCAAAGAATGAACACATTGGACGGAGAGCGGAATCCGCCCGTGCATAGAATGGAGTCTATGACACGTGTGGAGATGTGCGCCTGCATCAGTCCGCCGGTGGGTGCCAGCTGTGGAATGCACGAAGGGTTATCTGTCGCGATTCCGCAGTGTGCATGTACCCTTAGAGTGTATGTAGGAAGGGACACCCGAATGCAGCCCCCAGATGCCCCCTCCCCCCCCATCCTCGGAGTTAGTGGGAAGATCGTCCGGGACCTGATCTTCCCACTGCTGGATAAAGGTTACCACCACCTGTACGGGGATAACTCTTATACCAGCACCCCCTCTTCTGGTCCCTCGCTGCCCGAGCTACTGTAGCTTGCGGCACGATCCGAACATATCAGAAGTAGTAATAGGGCCCTAATATTTAGCAGCCATGGAGCGGACCCAGCGCTTCTTGATATGAAGGACCCCGTATCGCACCAGGACAACATTTTCCAGGTGACGTCCCCCACACTGGAGAAAGGGAGACCCCAGAAGAAGTGCAGTGTGGCGTAACAGGGGGATCAGTAAGGACACCATTTTCCAGTGTGACACCTGTCCTGATCCCCCCGGCCTCTGCATACTGGATCGCTCCAAGGCGCACCACATGTCACTGGGGTTCTACATTATCTAAATTCTGTCCCTTATTCCTATTTCGGGGATTCTGATCGCCATTATGGAGTCGGGAAGGAATTTTTCCCCTGTGATGAGGCTACTGTCGTCTGCCTTATGAGGGGTTTTTTTTGCCTTCCTCTGGATCAACACAGGTTGAATTTGATGGACACCTGTCATTTCCAACCTTATAAACTAATAATTGGCCTAATACCCCCAAAATAATCTAGAATTGTCCCTTTTCCCCAGCTAAGTAGGTATGGCCGCCATTCCCATTAGAGGATGCCATGATGCAATTACAAAGCCTCTGTGCGGCCAGGACAGTAGAAACCCCCCACAAGTGACCCCATTCTGGAAACTACACCCCATAAGGAATCTAACAAGTGGGGCAGCGGGGATATGACCCCCTGGTGACGGCCACATTTGGGACGTGAAAATGAAAAAAATTGTATTTTTTATTTTCTTGGCACATGTTCTACGTAAGTGCCCGTCACCAGTGGGGTCCATATGCTCACTGCACCCCTTGTTAGATTCCTTATGGGGTGTAGTTTCCAGAATGGGGTCACTTGTCGGGGGTTTCTACTGTCCTGGCAGCACAGGAGCTTTGTAATTGCGACATGGCCTCCATCCTCCATTCCAGCCTCTAAATGGCGCTCTGTCCCTTTGGTGACTTGCCCTGTGCCCATATGGCACATTATGCCCACATGTGGGGTATTTTCGTACTCAGGGGAAACTACCCTACACGTTTTGTGTTCATTTTCTTTTTTAACCCCTTGTGGAAATGGAAAAAAATCAAGGCTAGACCAACATTTAGTGTAATTTTTGTAAAATTTTTACTCTAAATCATTAATCTTGTCATGTTTTTTCATTTTCACAAGGGGCTAAAAGATAAAAAAAACATTTAATGTGTAGAGCAATTTCCCCTGAGTACGGAAATACCCCACATGTGGACATAAAGCGCCATGCGGGTGCAGGGTAAGCCTCCGAAGGGAAGAAGCGCCATTTGGTTTTTGAAGGCTGGATTTGGATGAAATGGATTTCGAGGGGCCATGTTGCATTCAAAAGGCCCCTGTGTTGCCAAGACAGTTGAATCCCCCCACAAGTGACCCCATTATGGAAACTGCACCCCTCAAGGAATGTAACAAGGGTTGTAGTGAGCATATGGACCCCACTGGTGACGGACACAAATGTGGAACAATGTGGCGTGAAAATGAAATATTACATTTTTTACACTATAATGTTGGTTTAGCCTTGAATATATCATTTTCACAAGGGGTTAAAAGAGGGGAAAAAAACAAAATGTGTAGCGCAATTTCCCCCGAGTCCGTAAATACCCCACATGTGGACATAAAGCACCATGCGGGTGCAGGGCAAGCCTCCGAAGGGAAGGAGCGCCATTTCGTTTTTGAAGGCTGGATTTGGATGGAATGGATTTTTAGGGGCCATGTTGCATTCAAAAGGCCTCTGTGTTGCCAAGACAGTTGAAACCCCCCACAAGTGACCCCATTATGGAAACTACACCCCTCAAGGAATGTAACAAGGGGTGTAGTGAGCATATGGACCCCACTGGTGACGGGCACAAATGTGGAACAATGTGGCGTGAAAATGAAATATTACATTTTTTACACTATAATGTTGGTTTAGCCTTGAATTTATCATTTTCACAAGGGGTTAAAAGAGAAAAAAACACACAATATGTGTAGAGCAATTTTCCCCGAGTCCGTAAATACCCCACATGTGGACATAAAGCGCCATGTCGGCGCAGGGCAAGCCTCCGAAGGGAAGGAGCGCCATTTGGATTTTGGAGGTTGGATTTGGCTAGAATGGATGATGAACGCCATGTCGCATTTACAGAGCCCTCGTGCTGCCAAAACACTGGAAACCCCCCACAAGTGACCCCATTCTGGAAACTGCAGCCCTCAGGGAATCTAACAAGGGGTGCAGTGAGGATATGAACCCCTTGATGACGGGCACATTTGTGCCGTAAAAGTGAAAAAATGAAATTTTTCCCTTTCACGTCACATTATTCCACATTTGTGCCCGTCACCAGTGGGGTCCATATGCTCACTGCACCCCTTGTTAGATTCCTTGAGGGGTGTAGTTTCCAGAATGGAGTCACTTGTGGGGGGTTTCCAGTGTCTTGGCAGCACGAGGGCTCTGTAAATGCGACATGGCCCTTGAAATCCTTTTCAGTGAAATCCAGCTTCCAAAAGCCAATTGGCGCTCCTTCCCTTTGGAGGCTCGTCCTGCGCCCCCTTGGCACTCTATCGCCACATGTGGGGTATTTCTGTACTCGGGAGAAACTGCGCTACACATTTTTTGTCTTTTTTTGCCTCTTATCCCTTTAAGAAAATGAAAAATTGAAGGCTAGAACAACGTTTTAGTGTAAAAAATAAATTTTTCTTTTTTCACGCCATATTGTTCGGAAAATCTGTGAAGCACCTGTGGGGTCCAGATGCTCACCGCACCCCTTGTTACATTCCTTGAGGGGTGTAGTTTTCTAAATGGTGTCCCTTTAGGGGTGTTTTTTAGGTTTTGACACCCCAGAGCCTCTGCCAACCTGAAGTGGTACAGTCAAAAATGACCAAATATAACGGAGGCGTTGAAATTCACTAGGCGCTCCCTTATATCTGAGGCTTGTGGTTGCGTCAAGTAGCGCAATAGGGCCACATATGGGGTATTTCTATAAACTGCAGAAACGGGGCAATAATTATTGGGGTGCATTTCTCTGGTAATAGGTTTATAATTATGAAAAATATTGGATTACAATAAAATCTCTGCAGAGAAAATTAAAATTTTCAAATTCCTTACACACTTAGCTTTTATTTCTGTGACTCCCCTAAAGGGTTAAAACACTTTCTGGATGTGCTTTTGCAGAGCTTGGGGGGTGCAGTTTCTGAAATGGGGTGCTTTGTGGGGCTTTCTAACATACAGGCCCCTCAAATACACTTTAAACCTGAACAGGTCCCTAAAAATATCTGATTTTGAAATTTTACTGAAAATTTGGAAATTTGCTGCTAATGTTTTAAGCTTCCTATCGTCTAAAAAAAATGAAAGATCGTTTAATAAATGCCGCCAACATAAAGTAGACATGTTGCTAATGCTATTTAATATATAATTTATGTGGTATAACCACTTTCTGTATACGCAAAAAAGTTTCAAAGTTGGAAAAATGCATTTTTTCACATTTTTTCACATTATTTGGGTTTTTTTCATAAAGATTTGTTATGAGTATCGACTCCAATTTACCAGAAATGTAAAGTACAATATGTCACGAGAAAACAATCTCAGAATCAGCCGGATAGGTGAAAGCATCCCGAAGCTATTAATGAATAAAGTGACACTGGTCATATTCATAAAATTTGTCTCTGTCATTAAGGCCATTTCAGGCTCTGTCCTTAAGGGGTTAAGCTAGGGCTGCGAGGTCGTCATCAAAACAGTTATTTAACAAAAGAGAGAGGCAGGGACCTACAAAATGAAAATCCATCAACATAAAAAGAGAGTAAAGAAATGTAAAAAGCTAATGCAAACCAACAAACATAACATCCTAGTGTATGTTTCCCTTTGGCCACCGCACATTACCAGCACATGTAAGTGTGAACCACAAAACTAAATTGTACTTACGGTTTATATGTTTCTGAGTTGAAAACATTTTAGTTTAACCACAAATCCAATTCCACTCCCTAAAACTCAATTGTTGAAAACATTAGGATTTTGTGTTTCCGTTAAAAATGCATTACCCACAATCTGTCCCCCCAAACCACTTGTACCTTCGGATAGCTGCTTTTAATCCAAGATCTGTCCTGGGGTCTGTTCGGCAGGGGATGCAGTTATTGTCATAAAAACAACTTTTAATCCTGCAGCGCTTTGTCTAACGGCCGGGGCTTACATTTGTATATATGCATTAGGCTGGCACCACCTCTCTGTCCTTCCTCCCCACCCTCCTCAGCATTAGGAATGGTCCAGGAACATTTACTTCTGTTTGAGCTTTGCACAGGTGTATTAACGATCCAGCCCATGTGCCGGGCTGCCACAGGTGAGGAATAGAAAGCAATCTGCCTGGGGCATTACTAATGATGAGGAGGGTGGGGAGGAGGGACAGAGAGGAAGTTCCAGCCTAATGCATATACAAATGTAAGCCCCGGCCGTTAGACACAGCGCTGCGAGATTAAAAGCTGTTTTTATGACAATAACTGCATCACCTGCTGAACGGACCGCAGGATAGATCTTGGATTAAAAGCAGCTATCTGAAGGTACAAGCGGTTTGAGGGGTCAGATTGTGGGCACAGAGTCGCTTTAAACCTAAGTATGATTATGTTTTTTATTTTTGCCTGTTCTTGACATCCAAATGTGAAATGTAGGCTAGTGATGAGTAATGATAAGCGAGCATGCTTGTCCGAGCTTGGTACTCTTATTAGGGTACTCGATGTTGCTCGTTACTCGGACGAGCATCTCGCGATACGCGAGACAATGGCATCTTCCTCTTCCTGCATGTTTGGCAGCTTTTTCTCAGCCAATCATCATGCAGGAGAGTCTTTGTTAGCTTGTAGCATCACGTGGGAACCCTACATGTCGATAGCAGCGATTGGCTGGCCAGAGCAGATGACCTGGGCATATAAGATTCAGGTCGCGTCAGTCGCAGGCTGGAAGAGATTAGGGAGAGAGCTGCTGTCTGTCAGGGAGAGTGTTAGGCAGGGAATTAGTGTGAGGTTAGGCAGGAATCCGACACGAAAAACCCATCAGTCCTTCTAAGGGCTTAAAATTTTCAAAACAATTTTTTTTTTTTTTTGCTCTTAACTGCTGGCTTGGACTTGTAGTGCAGCTGTCAGTAGTCAATTTGTCTTGTTGCTGACATTCACTTGGCTGGCTGGGAACGGTAGTGCAGCTATACCCATCCTTACTGCGCTGTGAGGGCTCCGATGCAGGAAAAGGGGGGGGGGGATTAGCAAAGCACAGCTACTAACAGTGTATGCAGTGCTGTGCGTCTTCACCCCCTGACAGCCATCAATCACATGGAGGTCTGCTGACTGTACCGTAAGGAGAGAGCCGAGAAGGAGGAGGAGTCGTTGTACGAGTAGAGAGATGGGGATCAGTGAAGTACAGCTACTGCATCAGTGTGTCCAAGGCTGTACTTTGACCCCTGATAGACATCAATCAACACAGGAGACTACTGTCCCGACAGTTAACGGAAGTTGAAGCAAGGGAGGAGTTACAGGAACATGGGGGAGAGAGCCGTGAGCCCATAATTTGGCGTAATGGTGCGATAAGCCAGCCCCAGAGGCGTCCATACATGCTGCCCCTGATGTTTGCTGTCCATTTACGTGGTGTTTCCATCATTTTCTGAGTTTTCCAGGTTTTCAGGCAACCTTCCCTGTGCTCAGCTTGGGTCCCCTTCAAAAATGCTTGAGTTTCCCATTGACTTAAATGGGGTTCCTTACTCAAAACGAGCACCGGGAAATATTCATCTCGAGTATCAAGCACCCGAGCATTTTAGTACTCGCTCATCTCTAGTGATGAGCAAACATCTCAATATTCAGTTTAGATCCCAAACACAAACATTAAAAAAAATTATCGTGATCGGTTCATGTTCGTCGAACATTCACAAACAAATAACAAATTTACAGTAGAGGCGTACATTTCAGTCTACGCACATGCGTACAGATTATCATGTGCAGAGCGTAAATTATACAGTTGCGTACGTTTGCAAATTCAAATGTGTTTGAAAAGGATCGGTATAACCATTCCAATCATCAAACAAATTGTGATTGGCGAACACAAAGAATTAGTGTCATGTTTGTACAAACATACGAACATTTATGAACATGTCACTAATGTAGACTAATGTCAAAGAAAACGTAACAGTCCAAAAGTAAATTCCCACTTAAGAGTAAAAAAATAAAATAATAATTATATATATATATATATATATATATATATATATATATATATATATAATTAAAATGAACGTCTGTCTGTATGTCCCGTATAGACTTCCAAACGCCTGAACCGTTTCACCCCAAATTTGGCACACAGATATATTGGGTGCCCGGGAAGGTTAGAGCGAAGGTCCCGTTCCCGCCAGATGTACAGAAGGGGAGGGGGAGGGGGAAGAGCGGCGCCCCATATAAATGAATGGGAAAATCTCCACACTGCACACACAGGTGACATAATTAGCTGCAGCTCTACCCAGCAGTAAACGGCAGTTGGAAGCCTTAGCAACCAATAGGATTACTACTTTCATTTTCATAGGGAGCTGGAATCTGAATGGTTGCTAGGGCGGCTGCCTCACAACATCCACAGAAATAACTGGTAGACCCCCTACTCCATCTATACAGTACATGTATACAGGGCCCCTACTCCATCTGTACAGTACATGTATACAGGGCAGTATTACCAGCTGCTGCTGCCCTAAGCACTAAACCTGAAGATGCCCCATCCTCACTCACCAATTAGCATCAGGATAGGTAGGTAATAGCTCCAGACCTCACATTTAACACCACCATATCAGACCTGACCGATACCGCCATGCTGTGACTGGATAACACCGTCATACCAGACCTGAACAATACCACCATACTGTGACTGGATAACACCACCATACCAGACCTGACCAATACCACCATACTGTGACTGGATAACACCACCATACCAGACCTGACCAATACCACCATACTGTAACTGGATAACACCACCATACCACACCTGACCAATACCACCATACGGTGACTGGATAACACTAGGGATGACCGAACTTTTGAAAAGTTCGGTTCGGTTCGATACGGCGAACTTTCGTGAAGTTCGGTATAGTCCGAACCAAAAACGAACCTTGCTTTAACGGCTGAATAATTGCAGCTACAATAGTGGGAGTGTGATAGGGTATAGTTTTGTTTGGTTGCAGTTGATATTACACTGAAAAAAGTGGGGGGGGGGGGGGAGTGCAAAAATAATGAGAAAAAAAAAATAATTATAGAAATAATAAAATATAGTAAATAAAAGTGCCAAAATAGTGACAAAAAATATTGAAAAAAAAAAGTTTACAAGGAGGATGCGGCAGCACTTGATTGCACCCAGGCCAGTATTGTTGAGAAGAGACTAGTTGAGCAACAGGAGGAGGCAGCAGTTGATTGCTTGCCTCTCAGGCCAGTATTGTTGAGAAGAGACAATTCGAGGAACAGGAGGAGACAGCAGTAGATTGCTCGCCTCTCAGGCCAGTATTGTTGAGAAGAGACAAGTTGATCAGCAGGAGGAGGCAGCAGTTGATTGATTCCAGTCCAGTATTATTGAGGAGAGGCTACTTGAGGAGGAGGCAGCAGTTAATCGATTCCAGGCTAGTATTATCGAGGAGAGGCTATTTGAGGAGTAGGAGGCAGCAGTTGATCGATTCCAGGCCAGTATTACTGAGGAGAGGCTACTTGAGGAGGAGGCAACAGCAGTTGATCGATTCAAGGCCAGTATTATCGAGGAAAGGCTACTTGAGGAGGAGGCAGCAGTTGATCAATTCAAGGCCAGTATTATGGAGGGGAGGCTACTTGAGGAGGCAGCAGTTGATCGATTCCAGTCCAGTATTATTGAGGAGAGGCTATATGAGGAGGAGGCAGCAGTTGATTGATTCTAGGCTAGTATTATCGAGGAGAGGCTACTTGAGGAGGGGGAGGCAGCAGTTGATTGATTCAAGGCCAGTATTATCGAGGAGAGGCTAATTGAGGAGGATGAGGCAGCAGTTGATTGATTCAAGGCCAGTATTAACAAGGAGAAGCTACTTGAGGAGGAGGAGGAAGCAGCAGTTGATTGATACCAAGCCAGTATTATCGAGGAGAGGCTAATTGAGGAGGATGAGGCAGCAGTTGATTGATTCCAGGCCAGTATTATCGAGGAGAGGCTACTTGAGGAGGAGGCAGCAGTTGATCAATTCAAGGCCAGTATTATCGAGGAAAGGCTACTTGAGGAGGAGGAGGCAGCAGTTGATTGATTCAAGACCAGTATTATCGAGGAGAAGCTATTTGAGGAGGAGGAGGAGGAAGCAGCAGTTGATTGATTCCAGTCCAGTATTATTGAGGAGAGGCTAATTGAGGAGGATGAGGCAGCAGTTGATCGATTCCAGGCCAGTATTATCGAGGAGAGGATATTTGAGAATGAGGCAGCAGTTGATTGATTTAAGGCCAGTATTATCGAGGAGAGGCTAGTTGAGATGGCAGCTTCCGCAGCACAGTATGTTTCCAAATAGACAATTGACGGTGGGGGCACTAAAGCACTGTGGAGGTGACAGTGGCAAGAAGTGGCCAACTTCCTGATGGTCTCCTGGGAGGATGTTGACCCAATGGGCAGTAACGGACATGTACTGCCCTTGCCCATAATTAGAGGACCAGACGTCAGCACTCAGGTGCACTGTCTTGGACACCGAGAGTCCCAATGAGTCGCCAACCTTTCTCTTCACATAACTGTGCAGTGATGGGACAGCTTTGCTAGAGAAGTAGTGGCGGCTGGGGACTCGCCATCTGGGGTGCGCACACGCCACAAAATCCCTGAAAGGCTGGGAGTCCACAAGATTAAATGGCAGGGACTGAAGCACCAGCAGCTTAACCAGGTGTCCGGTTAGTTTCTGTGCCATGGGATGGCTGCTGGAGTACACCTGACGTTTGACTCGGTCAGGGATTGCTGCCTCATTAGGGGTGTACATGGCAGTGAGACTGTGCTGCTGCTGGCAACTGAGGCTGACGAGGCCTGAGTTCCAGTGAGAGGATGCTGCATGATGGGATCTGCAGTGTATGGTGCCTCCTGACAGGAGGTGGTATTTGGGTCACAGTTTTTCCAGGCCTGTTGGTGTTGCCTTTCCATGTGCTTCTTCATGGATGTTGTCCCAAGATTATCACCCCTGCCACGACTGACCCTCTCATTGCACAGCAGGCACAGAGCGATGTGCTTATCTGTCCCCAGGTGAAAGAACTGCCAGACGACAAAGGACTGTGGTTCGGGGGTCTTGCTGGTTGTTCACTGCCACCGCTGCCTGGGGGTCCCCTCTCAGGACCAAGGCTTAAAGGTATTGATGAAGTCTGCCTGGTAGGTTGTCTTCTACTCCTCCCTCTTGTGCTTTGCTTCCTTGCACCAGTGGGATGTTGCTGCTTCGGTAGCACCTCACTTTCCTTCCCTGATGACGCCGAAGATAATGCTGCTTGAGGGCGCCACGTCCGATCAGCGGCATCATCATCACCACCACTGCTACTTTCCTCCAGGGGCTGGGACAGGATCTCAGGTGTGGCACTGGATGCTCCTCCCTGACTCTGTTGACTGCTTACAGCCAACACCTCCTCTGCAGCCTCTGCACGTTCCACCTGCTGCCTTTGGGGGACTACTACCTCCTCCTCCTCATCATCACTAAAAAGTGGTAGAGACTCCAAGGGCAAATCAAGGTTTGCCAAGAGTTCCCCGGCAGAAGGTGCCCCAAAGGTGAGTGGCATATTGTTTGGTTGGTGAAAATTTTGAAAAAGAAATAACCTATTGGCTAGAAGGCATAAGGTTTCAGTGACTATTGCTTTGTGGGTTGGAGGCACACAGCAAAGCAGAAATGTACAGGTTATCACAAAAAAAACAATTATTTTTAATTTTTTAACTTTTTTTGGTTGCGGGTGGCTAAACGGGTTTGACGGCAACCAGCAGAGCACAAACGGACAGCTTTTGCGGGGCGCTGACTTAGCGTCACCTAGAACATCTGATCACAAACAAACAAATAAACTTTTTTTTTTTTGAAGTTTTTTTAAACTTTTTTGCTTGCGGCTATATGCGGTTAACGGCACCCAGCAGAGCAGCAACGTCTAGCATCTCATCTCTGTCACGGAACAGTAGCTGGTTCAATGCTACGTGTCCTCAGTGACTCTTCTCACTTTTCTCTCCCTATTTCTTTTTTTTTATCTCCCTATCTCTCCCTAGATATCACAATTTTTGAGTTAGATGGCTATCTCTCCCTCGCTCTACCTAACTCTTGATTTCTCAGCCTCTTTCAGTATGTATGGGCTTATCAAGCTTTCCCTGGATCTTGCGATTTTTTTTTTTTATCTTCCTCTCTCCTGCTTCTCTCGCAAACAATATATACTCCTTCTCTATCTCTCCCTGTACTTATCCAGTTGTTTGGATATGTAATCTATGTGTTTTCCCTCTCTGCCTAACGTACACCTCCTCTCTCTCTGCAGTTTAGTCACACAATGAGAAGGCGCATGGACGCTCAGGCACTTCCTGTTCCTGGAGTGACGTCACACACCTTGATATTCACATAATAACAGGACAAAAGGGATTATAGGAGTAATAATTCCTTATATCCTCTTCCATTCAGTGAAAACAATACAGTTTTGCGACGCCGTTGTCATTTTGACGAACTTCGTAACAAACTTTTTGCAAAGTTCGTAGCGAATCTGGTTCGTAGCGGTTCGGGTCGCTCATCCCTAGATAACACCACCACACCAGACCTGATAAAACCATACTGTGACTGGATAACACTGTCGTACTAGACTTGACCAATACCACCATACTGTGACTGGATAAGACCACCAGACCTGACGAATACCACCATACTGTGAATGGAAAACACTGTCATACCAGACCTGACCAATACCACCATACTGTGACTGGATAACACCGCCACACCAGGCCTGACCAATAACGCCTTACTGTGACTGGATAACACCGTCATACCAGACCTGACCAATACCGCCATAATGTGACTGGATAACACCGCCACACCAGGCCTGACCAATACCGCCTTACTGTGACTGGATAACACTGTCATACCACACCTGACCAATACCGCCATACTGTGACTGGATAACACTGTCATATCAGACCTGACCAATACCGCCATACTGTGACTGGATAACACTGTCATATCAGACCTGACCAATACCGCCATACTGTGACTGGATAACACTGTCATACCAGACCTGACCAATACTGCCATACTGTGACTGGATAACACTGCCATACCAGACCTGACCAATACCACCATATAGTGACTGGGTAACACTGCCATACCAGACTTGACCAATACCGCCATACTGTGACTGGATAACACCACTATACCAGACCTGACCAATACTGCCACACTGTGACTGGAGAACACCGCCATACCAGACCTGACCAATACCGCCATACTGTGACTGGAGAACACCGCCATACCAGACCTGACCGAAAAGACACCAGATTTTATTGCAAGTCTGAACGGGAGGCTACTGCCCCTCTGCAAGGTGCTACCCTAGGCACCAGACCGTATTTACCTAATGGTAAATACGACCCTGCAGGTATAAAGAACATTACAGGTATACAGGACCCAAAAACTATACACTACAGGTGCACAGGACCTCCACAAAACTATATACTACAGGTATACAGGACCCCAAACTCTACACTACAGGTATACAGGACCCCAAAACTATACACTACAGGTATAGAGGACCCCAAAACTATACACTACAGGTATACAGGAACTCCACCACCTATATACTACAGGTATATAGGACCCCAAACTATACACTTCAGGTATATAGGACACCAAAACTATACACTACAGGTATACAGGACCTCCACCAACTCTATACTACAGGTATACAGGACCCCCAAACTCTACACTACAGGTATACAGGACCTCCACCAACTATATACTACAGGTATACAGGACCCTCAAACTATACACTACAGGTATACAGGACCCCCGAACTATATACTACAGGTATACAAGACCTCCATAAACTATACACTACAGGTATCTAGGACCCTCAAATTATAAACTACAGGTATACAAGACCTCCACCAACTATACATTACAGGTATACAGCACCAACTATATACTTCAGGTATACAGGATCCCTGAACTATACAGTAAAGGTCTTCAGGACCTTCACCAACTATACACTGCAGGTGTACAGGACTTCCCAAACTATACAGTACAGGTATACAGCCCCCCAACTATACACTACTGATATACAGGACCTCCCTCAACTATACACTACAGGTATACAGACCCCCCCAGCTTCACATATACAGGACCCCTCCAACTATACACTATAGGTATACAGCCCCCCCACCCCCCAACTATGCACTGCAGATATGCGAGACCCCTAAAAACTATACACTGTAGGTATACAGAACCCCTCCAACTATGCATTACAGGTATACACTAATTCCACTGATTAACTCAGATGAAACAATACCTCTAGATTGGCCTCCTGGGCACCTTAGAACAAATCTAATTAACACACTGACACTTTATACCCGGGCAGCGCCGGGTACATTTTCTATTATATATGCTTTCAGGGCCGATTCTGGGGTCTGTGCCGCCTCAGGCTGCCGCCCCCCTCACTGGCACTCGAAACCCCCCCCCCCCCACCCCCCCCCCCCTCCGCGAGCGCGCGGGCCCGCAGCAAGCCCATCACCAACATACACTACCACCCCCACCTCACTGGAACAGCCAGGGGCCGCGGCCGCCGGACCTCTTTAAGGCGGATCTGCCCCTTTAAAAGTAGGGGGCTCCGCTACCACTACCTGTTCTAACCAGTCCATTGAGCTTCCGGGACAGGTCACCTGATGCACGCCGGCCCCGTAAGCTCACAGCTCCAGCCCCGCGCGCTGCACCTCTCTAGTCTCCTGCTCTGTGGCATACATGTAACAGCTGACCGCACAGGACCGCGGGAGGGGTGCGGCGCACGGGGCTGGAGCTGTGAGCTTACGGGGCCGGCGTGCATCAGGTGACCTGTCCCGGAAGCTCAATGGACTGGTTAGAACAGCTAGTGGTAGCGGAGCCCCCTGCTTTTAAAGGGGCAGATCCGCCTTGAAGAGCTTCGGCGGCCGCATCCCCTGGGTGTTCCAGGGAGGTGGGGCGGTAGTGTATGTTCTGGAGGGGCCCGGCAGGCGGCCCTACAACTGATAATCTGGGCGGCCCAGTGGGCATCTGCCCGGTCCGCCAGATTATTAGCTGGGCATGCCGCCCCCTGCAGGACCGCAAAATCTGCCGCCTGAGGCGGAATACTCATTCCGCCTCATGGCAGAAGCGGGCCTGTATGCTTTATATCACATCTACTGTCGATTAAGATTTTTAAAGTTATAAGGACAGGTACACTTTAAAGTGGCAGCATAAAAAAAGAAGATGGTCTCCAGCTCCAATGAGTAAAAATTCCAAATTTTTTTAGTCTGTGTTCAAAGAATACAAAAGGATGTTGATATCTATAAAATGACTCCTACGCGTTTTGGAGCTATGGTTCTCAGTCATGGTAATGTAAAAAACATACTTATATACATGGATAATCAGGCACCTGGATCCACCATCACTCCCACAATGGGGGTGGAAAAAACATCTCCCAGAGAGTGTAACATGACTACATAATAAGTGCATAAACATACAAATAATTGCACGTTATTTATTTATTATGGTCGTCACATTATACTCTGTGGGAGGTGTTTTGTTCTACCCCATTGTGGGAGTGATGATGCATCCGGGTGCATGATGTATCTAAGTATACTGTACATGTCATTTTATGGATGTCAATGTCCTTTTGTATTCTTTTAACAATGACTAAATAAACTTAGAATTTTTAGTTTATTGTCTTTCTGTGTCAAGTTTATCCCCTTAGCAATGTTTAGAGTAAGTGAAATAACTTCACAGTGGCTGCTCTGAAACCTGCAGTCTTACCATTCATCCAGAGTATATGCCTCAGATGTTTCACTTGATGGCCTGGGTGAGTGCCTGACATTACCTGATGTCCTGGTTGAGTGCCTGACATTACCTGATGGCCTGGGTAAGTGGCTGACAATACCTCATGGCGTGGGTGAGTGCCTGACATTAACTCATGGCCTAGGTGAGTGCCTGACATTACCTGATGGCCTGGGTGAGTGCCTGACATTACCTCATGCCCTGGGTGAGTACCTGACATTACCTCATGGCCTGGGTGAGTGCCACATTTTACTATATCTTCATCCTCAGTATGTTCCCAATATCTGCTGCAAGTGTTAATACCAACATGTGACCTGTAGGAGGATGGTGCATTCAAGAAGAAGCCCCAGGAGAACCATGAAGAACAGGGTTATGGGAGTACATATATTTTTTCTTTTACTGTAGTTTATTTTCATTTATGGGCCCAAAGAGGACATAATAGGTTCTTTGTATGGTGTTTTTAAAGTGACTCTGTACCCACTCAATCTGCCTCCCCCAAACCGTCGGATAGCTGCTTTTAATCCAAGATCTGTCATGAGGTCTCTTCGGCAGGTGATGCAGTTATTGTCCTAAAAAACAACTTTTAAACTTGCAGCGTTGTGTCAAATTGGCGTAACCTAGAGTGTCAGTGCTCTAGGCCTGCACCACCTCTGTGTCCCTCCTCCCTGCCCTCCTCTTCATTAGGAATGCCCCTAGGCAGGATTTCTCCTAATCATTAGGGATGAGCGAACCGGCTGAGGTTCGGGTTCGTATGAAACTGAACTCTCGGCTTCTGATTCCCGCTGTCTGCCCGCTCCGTGAAGAGGGTGGATACAGCCTGAGGACCGCCTGGAAAACTGGGATACAGTCTATGGCTATGGCTATATCCCAGTTTTCAAGGCAGTCCTCAAGCTTGTATCCACCCTCTCCACGGAGCGGGCAGAAAGCGGGAATCAGAAGCCGATAGTTCAGGTTCATACAAACCCGAACCTCAGCCAGTTCGCTCATCCCTACTAATCATCACTTGTCAGAATACTGCACAAGTGATGAATAGGAAAAAATCCTGCCGGGGGGATCCTAATGGTGAAGAGGGCGAGGAGGAGGGATGGAGAGGCGTTGTAAGCCAAGGGCACAGACACTCTAGGTCACACCAATTTGGCACAGCGCTGCAAGTTTAAAAGTTATTATTTTAGGACAATAACTGCATCACCTGCCGAAAGGACCTCAGGACAGATCTTGGATTAAAAGAAGCTATCTGAAGGTACAAGTGGTTTGGGAGGGGGCAGATTGTGAGTCCGGAGTCGTTTTAATGTAATAACAGTATGGTGGTAATATCATGAACGGTGCCCCTGATTTTGCTGGGCCTGGCACACAAAGTCATAACTACCTCTTCCCCAGGATAGAACATAATATAAGATAATGCTTTGGCTCAAGTCTCTTTCCTCTTCTAAGATCCGTTTGTGGCTTAATGTATGTTCAGTCCCTGCCATATTCTTTTATGACACAAAATAGGTAGGGCTTTGATTTAGTTTGTTTTCCCACATCATAGCTTCTAATTATCATATTTGGATCAATCACAATATTTAGCCTGTTTTCCTCATCTGTACATCTTTAGACAAGTGATTGAAATTTAATATGACATCTTACAAATATCTCCTTTATATCCAAGGACATGTGCCTTTACATCAGATAGCATTGCCTTCCTACTGTAGTGAGCCAACAGTCCATTACCATGCAAGGAGAAACACAAAAAAGGTCATTGACTAACCCCATATTATAGTCTACAGGATATTTTGTTTTGTGAGATCATTCCATAGGTTTTTCCTAGTAAATAAACCAAAGCACCAAAGTGGACAAGGAAAAAAGTCACTGACCAGAGGAGTGCCGATACCTGACTACACAGTAAATGGGGAAGAAGCAGTTGATTCTGTTCACCGTGTAATGATGGCCAGCTCCTGTTCAAGTGAATGGCAACTGAGCTGCAGTAACCAGGGCTGACCACTACCATGGTGAATGGAGCTAGCTGCACCCGGCTCTCTTGAACATCTGTGGATAGCTCATCAGTCTGCCTCCCTAAATAGAAATGTCGGCCTATTGTGAGTGATCCTGTGGTGTTAATGTCGGCATTCACTCGATGGCTTCTTTATTAGAGACACCTGTCCGTTAATGATTGGATCTTCCCTGGATTGAAAATAGACCTGAGACCTCAGAATGCAGGACACAATCAAGTGATCAGTTTTCTGTGGATGAGATTTAGTATGAAACTACATTATATGGGAAAATTCATCTAAGTGACTTGGAACAAAGCTTGGTCATTGGAGCTTGACTACCTGCGGCCAATACATCAAAAGCTGTCAAGCTTGTGTGGTTTTCTCATTCAATGGTGTTGATAATATACTAAGAATTATATGATCGAGGAAAAACATCCATCAAAAGGGGATCCTGTGGACGAACACAACTCATCGATGGTAGGGAAATGTCAACAGTCATTCTAAAGAACAGGTCGTCGAGCAAATTGTTGCTGAATACAATGCTGGTTCTCCAACAAACATGTCTGATTGTATAGCTATGTCTGAATGTATAACTCTTTATTCCTTAGCATAGGGCTATAACAGCAAATCACCAGAGCCAGAAAGGAAGACTCCAGTAGGAAGAAGAGCACAACATTGTATCACTGAGCAGTGGAAAACCATTGCTAGATCTCTGTGGCATCATGCTGAGGAGAGGGCAAGACGTTGGCTCAAGTTGCATGACTTGATGACTCCCTACCGTTAGGTATGAACAGTTCAGGCTATAGGAGGATGTATATTGGTGTGGGAAATATTTTTTGGTGCACTTTGTGAAACCCGTTGATGGACATTCAGACATTAAAGGCAATATTAAATGGTGTGACTTGAAGGGTAAGCGAGCACTAGATCGGTGCTTAGAAATAATTTTACAAAGCTCGATAATTGTGTGAAAAGGGCTGCATAGACATCATTATCGATATTCGTGCAGCCCTTGCTTTCATCAGCGATCGGTCACAAATCGGCCATAACAGGAGTCCTGGAAAACATGGATACAGCCAATTTCTCCAGCCATGCTGAGCGTTCAGGTTCATCCAGCATGTTCACTTATCTGTACTTATGACTATTCATGAACACAGGTAAAATGAATGCTGAGCTGTGATTGGTGATTGATACTGTAAGACTGCTCGATAAATTTCCCCCAAAGCTTTAAACCCTTTTGGTAAAATATTTTTATATGGGGTGAATTAAATATTGCATCACGTTAGGTATAAACACGCAACCTGGCCGAGAAGATTTCTTTGGCCCAAATCTGACATTTTGGACTAGATTAAAAATTGGAAACCAAATATTTATTACATAACAATAATTTCATTGTCCTCTAATTCATTAAACGTTCCAGCAAATTTATGATGCTGCATGAATCTCAATTTTACCAATTTCCATATTCAAAACCTCTCTAATACCGATCTAGCTGTTAGCTTATTATATTTAGAGATTGAATTAATAATAGACAGTAAAAAACATAAAGCCAATGTATTATTCTAACAGTTATAACGTGTAAAAAGAAAAGTCAGAGTGACATACATCCGACATTAGAGTTAATTAGGGGTAGGTGGCAATACGTCACAGCTAGAAATAAATCTGGTACGAAAATACAAGGTACAAAATACAAAATACAAATACAATGTACAAATACAAATACAATGACCAACTCCCAATCCCAATACAAACTCCAATAAACACAGACAACATGCTGGAAACCTTTTGTCTCTGATCAGCCTTACCTGTCCCCTTTCATACCTATAAGCCCCGCCCCCTCTGGTCACTGTATACCTCCCCAAAGTATTCCCTCTGCATAGATAATCCCTTTGTTCCCACACAAAGCCCCCAGCTACATTCTCTCCCCCTGTCTGCCCTCCGGCGGCCATCTTGAACATACAACAGTGTCTCTCTATATCACCATGCTGAACCCATTTCCTAACCTCCTGGGGCTATTTTAACCATAGATCACTATCTCTTCATATCTCCATGCTGGACTCATTTCTTACCCTAGCAACCCCCTAATAATCCCCTGGTCGTGGTCGCAGAGACAGCCCTTATGGCTCGTAGCTGGGAGAATAAAAAAAATCTAAATTGAAATAAAGGGAAACTATCAGCATGTTAGAAGCATCTAAGCACTGAGGATAAATGTAATTTTACAGGGTTTGTGTCATGTAGAATAGAAGGTAAAATCCGATGTGTACTACATTCAGCGTTGAACTGTCAGCGTTGCAGCTAGTGCCATGGAGGCAGGCCTCTGCCGCAAGGGCCCAATAGCAGTTGCGTTGTCTGCCTCCATAGTGGCTATGCCACTGCTCATAATCCCCCTTGCTTGCATGTGAAGTGAAAACCAACTAGCAGTACTAATGGGACAGATCAGGAGACTGCAAATGACCTGAGCCTGAGTGACCCAACTTAGTGGATGCTCAGTGGGCCGTAACCAAGGGCAAAAGGTTATCAAAACAAAGCTGGCACATGAAGAATTAGTGAGTATTGCTGACAAATAATACATTTTTGAATACATTTGAAATGTTTCTTTTAACATAGTGCATCAGTATACATCTAGGGCGAGATTTATAGAACTGGTGTAAAGTGAAACTGGCTCAGTTGCCCCTAGTGTCACGGCCGCGGCGGCGTCCCGTGCTCCGGGCCGCCGCCGCGACCTCCCTCCATCTCATGCAGCTGCCGGGGCCCCTGTGCAGGGACCCGGCGCTGCTACACGTTCGGCCCCGGGGGGCGCCTCACCTCTCCACGCTCCTGTCTCTCGCTGTGCCGGCCGGCGTGCGCGTCCCCGCCTCCTAGGGCGCGCGCGCGCCGGCTGTCTCAGATTTAAAGGGGCAGTGCGCTCCTAATTGGTAGTTGCACCCAATCACTCCCCTATAAATCCCAGCATGCCCTGTCCCCTGTGTTGGAGCCTCTACATGCTTCCCATAGCGTTTGGCCCAGCTCCCTGTTGTTCCTGTGTCCTGTCCGTTACCTGGTCCCAAGTCCCTGTTCCTGAGTCCTGTCCGTTACCTGGCCCCTAGTCCCCGTTCCTGGTTCCTGTTCCCCTGTCACTCCACCTGTTCCCGTGTCCAGCCTGTCACGTGCGCTCTCATCTGCAGACTATTGCCTGTGCCATCTCCTGCCACGCCTCGCCTGCCGACACCAGCAACCAAGCCAGGGGTAGCGACCTGGGGGTCGCCTGCCGCAGCAAGTCCATCCCGCCTTGCGGCGGGCTCTGGTGAAAACCAGCGGCCCCTTAGACTCCGCTCCCTGGTGAGGTTTGTGCCATCGCTGGTGCCGGTCCAGTGGATCCACTACTCCGGGCGTTACAGTAGGCTCCAACCATGGATCCCGGCGAGGTGCCTGATATCCGCGAGGTAGCCCGAGTGGTCGCCCTACAGGCTCAACAGATTCAGCAACAGTCACAGCTGATTCAACAACTGACTGCAGCCGTTCAACAGCATACCACAGCTCAGCAGTCATCACCTCCGGCAGCCTCTTCAAAACTACGACTGGCTCTCCCAAGTAAATATGGAGGTGACCCCAAGTTGTGCAGAGGGTTCCTGACCCAATGCACTATGTACATCGAACTTTTAAGCAGTCAGTTTGCCACCGAGCGCTCTAAAGTGGCTTTCATTATCAGCCTATTGGAGGGAAGAGCTCTGGCCTGGGCCACGCCACTATGGGACCGTAATGATCCGGTTGCTGCCAATTTTCTAATCTTCCTGGACGAGTTCCGCTCTGTCTTTGAGGAACCTGCCCGTGCGTCTTCAGCTGAGACTGCTCTCCTCAATTTATCCCAAGGGACTTCCTCCGTTGGTGATTACGCCATCCAGTTCCGCACCCTGGCTGCGGAGCTAGACTGGAATGAGGCCGCTCTGATTGCCACCTTTAAAAAGGGCCTGTCCAGCCAAGTGAAGGATGTGCTCGCTGCCCGGGATCTGCCTACCTCCTTGAACGATCTTATTCTACTGGCTACCAGAGTCTACACCAGGTTTTCCGAGAGAGAGGAGGAGGTCCGGCAAGGACGGCGTCTGAGTCTGCCCCGTCGCCATCCTCGGCTGGCACCGGTGTTCCAGAATCCTGTTGCTCCTATGTCCCAGTCGCTTCCAGAGGTTCCTATGCAGGTGGAACGTGTTCGCCTGACGACTGATGAGAGGAACCGTCGACTGGACCAGAATCTCTGCCTCTATTGCGGTGGCGCGGATCACTATCGACAGAGATGTCCCCAACGCCCTCAGCGTCCGGGAAACGCCCGCACCTAGGTCCGGTGGGAGAGGCCTCCCTAGGTGTGAATGCCACCTCTCCAAGGTTGACTATGCCCGTCTCCATCCAGACACCCTCTGGGCAAGTTTTCCAGACTACTGCCCTCATCGACTCTGGCTCTGCTGGCAGTTTCATCTCTGCTTCGTTGGTCCAAAGATGGCGGCTACCCGTGATCCAGCTAGCCCAACCCCGGTCTATCTCTTCGGTTACGGGGGAGGTTCTTACCGAAGCGGTGTACAGCCAGACGGCACCCCTAGTCCTCCAGGTGGGAGCCTTACATCAGGAGAAGATCTCCTTCTATGTCTTGCGCCATTCCTCTTCCAACCTCCTGCTGGGTCTTCCTTGGCTGCAATTCCATACCCCTAGGCTGGACTGGAGAACTGGGGAGGTTCTCAGCTGGGGCCAGGACTGTCATAACCGGTGTCTGAGATCCCCCCAATCCAAGTGCTCTACAAGGTCACCTGCTAATGTCAAGCCTCTATCCGGGCTACCAGAGGACTACCAAGACTTTGTCGATGTTTTCTCGGCCAAGGAGGCGGACTCACTACCACCTCATCGAGCCTATGATTGCCCTATAGACCTTCTTCCAGGGGCTTCTCCTCCACGTGGTCGAGTATACCCTCTCTCTGTGCCCGAGACTGAAGCCATGTCCTCCTACATCCAGGAGAACTTACAAAAGGGCTTCATCCGTAAATCCACGTCTCCAGCTGGCGCCGGATTTTTCTTTGTTCAGAAGAAGGACGGTTCCCTCCGCCCATGCATAGACTATCGGGGCTTAAATAAGGTGACTGTTAAGAACCGCTATCCTCTTCCGCTTATTCCGGAACTATTCGACCGTCTTCGTGGAGCTAAGATCTTCTCCAAGCTGGATCTCAGGGGAGCGTATAACTTGGTCCGAATTCGTAAAGGAGACGAATGGAAGACCGCTTTCAACACCAGGGATGGGCACTACGAATATCTGGTCATGCCATTGGGCCTATGCAATGCCCCAGCGGTCTTCCAGGAATTCGTGAACGATATCTTCCGAGACCTCCTCTATGTCTGCGTCATTGTCTATTTGGATGACATTTTGGTCTTCTCCCCGGACCAGCAGACTCATGTGGCACAAGTGCGTCAGGTTCTACGAAGACTACGGGCCAATCATCTATACGCCAAGCTTGAGAAGTGTGTTTTCCATCAGCGCAGTCTTCCATTTCTTGGCTATATCGTCTCCGATCAGGGCCTACAAATGGATCCAGCCAAGCTCGCAGCTGTCCTTCAATGGCCACGCCCTGTGGGACTCAGAGCTATCCAACGTTTCCTGGGCTTCGCCAACTATTACCGGCAATTCATCCCTCACTTCTCTACCCTGGTCGCACCCATTGTGGCTCTCACAAAAAAGAAGGCGGACCCCAGACGTTGGCCTCCAGAGGCCGAACAAGCCTTCAATAGCCTCAAGTCTGCCTTTGCCTCTGCTCCTGCTCTAGTCCGCCCGGATGTCTCCAGGCCGTTTTCTCTCGAGGTCGATGCTTCTTCTGTGGGCGCAGGAGCCATTCTCTCGCAAAGGGACACATCAGGCAAGACCAGAACCTGCGGGTTCTTTTCCAAGACTTTCTCCCCTGCCGAGAGGAACTATACCATTGGGGACCGCGAACTCCTGGCCATTAAGTTGGCACTGGAGGAGTGGCGTCATCTACTAGAGGGGGCTAAACACCCTGTTAACATTTACACGGACCACAAGAACCTCCTCTACCTCCAATCGGCTCAACGCCTCAATCCCAGGCAGGCTCGGTGGTCCCTCTTCTTTTCTCGGTTCAACTATACCATCCACTTCCGTCCAGCCGAGAAGAACCTAAAGGCCGATGCATTATCCCGAGCATCCGATGTCATGGGGCAAGAGGAATCTCCTTGTCACATAATACCTCCCGACCGCCTAGTACCAGTTGCCACTTCTGCTCTGCAGAGACTGCCTCCCGGGAAGACTTATGTGCGCCCCGCACTCCGTAAACGCATCTTGAGGTGGGGGCATTCCTCCTTGGTAGCCGGGCATCCAGGAACCCAAAAGACCGGGCAATTGATCTCCCGTCACTACTGGTGGCCCAATCTCCTCCAGGATGTCAAGGATTTTGTGGCTTCCTGTGCAGTTTGTGCCAGGAATAAGTCTCTCCGTCAAAGACCTGCCGGCCTACTTTTGCCCTTGCCAGTCCCGGACCATCCCTGGCACCACATTGGGATGGATTTTATCACAGACCTACCTCCATCTGCGGGCAATACTGTCATTTGGGTGGTGACGGACCGCTTCTCCAAAATGGCTCACTTCGTGGCCCTTCCTGGTCTGCCCTCTGCTCCTCGTCTGGCTCAGTTGTTCTTCCGACACATCTTCCGCCTGCATGGACTTCCTCTTCACATTGTGTCCGACCGAGGCTCTCAATTTGTCTCTAAGTTTTGGCGTGCCCTCTGCTCGCAACTCCAAGTGAAGCTGGACTTCTCTTCGGCCTATCATCCTCAGACTAACGGGCAAGTGGAGAGAGTCAATCAGATTCTGGGTAACTACCTACGCCATTTTGTTTCCAGCCGCCAAGACAACTGGGCCGATCTACTCCCATGGGCAGAATTCTCATATAACCATCTGGACTCGACTTCCACAGGCAAGTCTCCTTTCTATGTGGTCTACGGGCATCATCCTCGTCCTCCTCTGCCTCTCTCTCCATCCTCCGAGGTCCCAGCCGTGGAGGAGTTGTTATCTGACCTGCAATCGATCTGGGAACAAACTCGACAGTCATTACTCAAAGCCTCTAAACGCATGAAGGATCAGGCTGATAAGAGGCGGAGACCTGCCACAAATTTTCTCCCAGGTGACAAAGTCTGGCTCTCGGCCAAATATGTCCGACTCAAGATTCCCAGCTACAAGTTGGGTCCTCGATTCCTCGGTCCTTTCTCGGTGCTAAGACGCATCAACCCTGTCACCTACAAGCTCCGCCTACCCCCCACTATGCGGATTCCGAACTCCTTCCATGTTTCCCTCTTAAAACCTGTGGTTCTGAACCGGTTCTCAGATAAGTCTTCGTTCTCTGCTCCTCAAGCCGTCTCTGACGACGTCTACGCTGTTAAAGACATTCTGGCCATGAAGACTGTCAGAGGGAGAAGGTTCTTCCTGGTGGATTGGAAAGGATTTGGTCCTGAGGAGAGGTCCTGGGAACCCGAGGCTAACATCCTGGACCAGGATCTCATCAAGAGGTTCCTGCAGGTTAGAAAGAGGGGGAGGCCAAAGGGGGGGGGTACTGTCACGGCCGCGGCAGCGTCCCGTGCTCCGGGCCGCCGCCGCGACCTCCCTCCATCTCATGCAGCTGCCGGGGCCCCTGTGCAGGGACCCGGCGCTGCTACACGTTCGGCCCCGGGGGGCGCCTCACCTCTCCACGCTCCTGTCTCTCGCTGTGCCGGCCGGCGCGCGCGTCCCCGCCTCCTAGGGCGCGCGCGCACCGGCTGTCTCAGATTTAAAGGGGCAGTGCGCTCCTAATTGGTAGTTGCACCCAATCACTCCCCTATAAATCCCAGCATGCCCTGTCCCCTGTGTTGGAGCCTCTACATGCTTCCCATAGCGTTTGGCCCAGCTCCCTGTTGTTCCTGTGTCCTGTCCGTTACCTGGTCCCAAGTCCCTGTTCCTGAGTCCTGTCCGTTACCTGGCCCCTAGTCCCCGTT
Organism: Dendropsophus ebraccatus; assembly: GCF_027789765.1. Lineage (NCBI taxonomy): Eukaryota > Metazoa > Chordata > Amphibia > Anura > Hylidae > Dendropsophus > Dendropsophus ebraccatus. Next base: position 83,129,929 of record NC_091463.1, read on the forward strand.
CCTGGTTCCTGTTCCCCTGTCACTCCACCTGTTCCCGTGTCCAGCCTGTCACGTGCGCTCTCATCTGCAGACTATTGCCTGTGCCATCTCCTGCCACGCCTCGCCTGCCGACACCAGCAACCAAGCCAGGGGTAGCGACCTGGGGGTCGCCTGCCGCAGCAAGTCCATCCCGCCTTGCGGCGGGCTCTGGTGAAAACCAGCGGCCCCTTAGACTCCGCTCCCTGGTGAGGTTTGTGCCATCGCTGGTGCCGGTCCAGTGGATCCACTACTCCGGGCGTTACACCTAGCAACCAATCAGATTCCACCTTTCATTACTCGCAGACTCTTTGGAAAATGAAAGGTGGAATCTGATTGGTTGCTAGGGCAACTGAGCCAAGTCTATTTTACACCAGTTTGATAAATCTCCCCCCAAGTGTTCTTCATGACACAATCCCTCATCCTTCATGCACAATGTCCTTTAAATATCTTATGAATGCTCACTATAGTCTCCCACAGAACTCTACAGGTTGTTTTCTGCCTTAAATACCTGCCTATTTCTATACTGTACAATGCTAAATTATACAGAATATTTCATCCAGCTTACCCCTGCTACTCAGCCCACGGATTGCACCGAACACTGTACATGTAACAACATGGAAGCCAGGAGATAGATCCAGCACAGAGAATCCCATTAAAAGGTAAGTATTGATTGAAGCTCTTTACAACATTCAAATAATAAAGGAAAATGCATAGAAACTGATGGGTTTCAAGCTTTACAAGACGCCTGAAGCCCTTAGTCATAGCGATGAGTAAGTGTAAAGCGTCAGACTCTATGCATGTTCCTCTGTTACTGACACAATAAATACTTACCTTTTAACGTGAATCTCTGCATTGCATCTATCTGCCTTTATTTATTGCTTTATAAGTATCTTTATATACTGTCCAAAACACCTGCCCACATAGCTGCCTTACAGACTTTACATGAGAACCAATGCGGGTGCTATACCAGACACTACAGCTTCTCTGGACAAGGCATCCCTAAGACCTTATACTAAGGGCCCTATTACACAGAGCAATAATAGTCTGATTCGGACCATTATTGCTCTGTGTAACTGACCGTTGGTTTAGATTTGGACCTAAAATCGTCGGGCGTTGACCGCGCATCGCTACGTCCAATAGCGAGGCACGACCGACGATTGCCCAAACACCTGATACCCAGGGCCGCTTCTAGGGCGCCCAACAGTACCCGGCCCTAGTAATGGCTGGGGATCTGAAATCTAAGTTCCAGATCCACTGGCCAGAATGACCTTTAGCTGTGCACCACGCACGCACAGCTGAAGGTAACCACAGGCCGGGGCAGAGACACAGGGGCGTCCTGTGCAGACGGCCTCTGTATGACAGGTGGCTGCCTGCACCGGAAGCAAGAAGAGGAGGAGCTGGAGGCAGCATGATGAGAGGTGAGTAGCTTATGGGAGCTAGTGAGGAGGGGGTGAGGGGAAGCCTGCACAGAGGGAGACCTGGATATGTCTCGATAAGCCCCACCCCTCGTGATAAGCCCCTCCCCCAGTGCCAAAGTTCACTGGTCACCCAGCTTTCCCAGCATCCTGTATGTCAGTGTAGTGGAGGTCCCCTAGCATCCTGTATGTCAGCGTAATGGAGGTCACACAGCTTTTCCAGCATCCTGCATGTCAGTGTAATGGAGGTCACCCAGCTTTCACAGCATCCTGTATGTCAGTGTAATTGAGGTCACCCAGCTTCCAGCATCCTGTACGTCAGTGTAATGGAGGTCACACAGCTTTCTTAGTATCCTGTATGTCAGTGTAATGGAGGTCACACAGCTTTCCTAGCATCCTGTATGTCAGTATATAATGGAGGTCACACAGCTTTCCCAGCATCCTGTATGTCAGTGTATAATGGAGGTCACACAGCTTTCCCAGCATCCTGTATGTCAGTGTATAATGGAGGTCACACAGCTTTCCCAGAATCCTGTATGTCAGTGTATAATGGAGGTGACACAGCTTTCCCAGCATCCTGTATGTAAGTGTATAATGGAGGTGACACAGCTTTCCCAGCATCCTGTATGTCAGTGTAATGGAGGTCACCCAGCTTTCCCAGCATCCTGTATGTCAGTGTAATGGAGGTCACACAGCTCTCCCAGCATTCTGTATGTCAGTGTAGTGGAGGTCACACAGCTTTTCCAGCATCCTGTATGTCAGTGTAATGGAGGTCACACAGCTTTCCCAGCATCCGGTATGGCAGTGTAATGGAGGTCACCCAGCTCTCCCAGCATCCTGTATGTCAGTGTAATGGAGGTGACCAAACAGCAGAATTACCACAGTTTGGGAGCATATAGGTGGGAAATGGCAAGGAAGATGCTGGAGGTGCGGAGCCTGAGATGTTTGTCTGGAAGGTTCTAAAGAGAGATGAATTGTAGCTGCAAGAAATCATCATGGTGGTCTGGGCTGGATGGAGAGGAAAAGGGAAAGTGACCCCTCCGATCCAAGAAGACGTCACCTGTGAGTTACTGAATTACATGTTTTTGTATGCAGTAGAACATTATTTGTCAGGGGTGCAACACCACTCTATGCCGTAATACACACACTGCTTCTTCCTAGTAACCCGAATGTTGATAAAAGCCCCCTCTGCCTTCCCCAGAACCGAACTGAGTGAGGGGGGAGGGGGGACGCTTTTATCAAGATTCGCCTTATTGCCAAAATTACCAAGAAACTGCCTTGCTGATACCTTACCTCGCCCTGCTCCCGGTCTTCTCTCCTGTGCTCCGCAACTCCCTGGTCCCGGTGGTTGCAGCGTCTGAGCAACCTGTCAGCTGACAGGCCACTGAGCCAATCCCAGCCACTCACCGGGGAGCTGAGAAGCACAGAAGAGAAGACCAGAAGTGGGGAGAGGTAAGGTATTAGGTGTTTGGGCAAGGGCTGCATGGACATCGCTAACAATGTCCATGCAGCCCTTACTGCCCAATTATCGGGCTGTTTATTAGGTCAGGAAACAAGCGCCAATCTAGCAGATCGGCGCTCGTTTACTAAAATGATCACAGTGTAGTCGGCCAGTGTAATAGAACCCTAAGGGACACAGGAACTAACTTAGTATAAAGATCGTCTGAGCAACCCTGAATAACCCTGATAGAAACTTCTTTTCCCCCACGAATTGCCCCTTCCCCCTAATCTCTGAGGGTATCACCACCACCAAAACTTCCAGAAGTGTTATTTTGCCCCTAGACTAGCTTCTTTCTATTTATCCATCAAAATAGATCTGTAAATAGCTAGTACACCCCATGAATCCTGATTTCCTATAATACATTCATACAGAACTCTTCAAAACCATCTTTCAACTAGATGTACTGTACAGTCTTAGGCTATGTTCACACAAAGTATTTCTGTCAGTCTTTTGGTCAGTCTTTTTTAAACCAAAACCAGGAGTGGGCTGAATACACAGAAACTGTGAAAATCTTCCCATTATAATTTTGCCCGCTCAGTTCCAGTCCTGATTGTGGTTGAAAAAAAGTCTTATGGAAATACTATATGTGTGAACATAGCCTCAAATGGAAACTATAGCAAGTTAAAAGAATGTAACCTGCTAATATGTCCCTATTGTGTAGCGAGCGCTGAGGATGAAGGCTCATTTAGCTTCATCCTCTGCACCATTTCCATGCTATTGGGAGTTTAATCCTTATGCTAATAAGGCATTTTGGTGCACTGAGGGTGGGACTACTGCCCCCAGTGCACCAATCTGCCCAGACCCACCCTACTGATAGTCATTAGAGTATTAGAAGAGGGAGGAAGCGGTGAATCCCACTCCCAGTGCACCAAAACGCCTTATTAGCATAGGGTAAGAAACTTCCCTTCATCCTCAGCACCCTTTGTGCTATAGGGACATATTTACAGGTTAGATGCTTCTAACTTGCTGATAGTTTCCCTTTAGGGTACGTTCACACGTACTGGATCCGCAGCAGATTTCATCTAAATAACTGAACACAGCATGAAATCTGCACCATCAAATCTGCTGCGGATCCTGTAAGTGTGAACGCACCCTTAATGTGAATTGGTGCCCATCTGCTGTAACCAAAGCCAGCATTGTATTTGACTGCAATGTCCTTCACTGCGCGCCTCCTGTTAGTCCTGACATCCTCCTCTTACCCTTACTAAATGAGCTCTTTACATCCATGCTTGTCCTTTATTACATCCTCCTCGCTATACTTTTAATACTTACCGCTCCCTCCCCCCACAAGGTTGCATACCGTATGTCCCCTAGCTATTCTATCTTGGAGCATGTTAGGGGTCACTCGGATCACTCAGCTTTGCATGTTATACATTGCATTTTTGCATTTACATTGCTGTCTATTCACAGTAGACTTGTTGCAGAAGTCTTTGTGACTGTAGAATCTATTCCATATGGAAATTCCTGCAGAAAGTCTGTGTGTTATTAGTGAACGGTGTTATATTACGACTGCAGCATCCTGCAAACATGGCAGCTGCAAAAAAAAAAATATCCTTGATAGATTTAGCTCAGTTTGCAAGTTGCATGCAGCTTTTCTCCCATTGACCTCAATGTAAGTCATATACGACAGTGATTTGCTTGAGATCTCTTTGTGATTTGGCTATTCTGTTAATAGACATTGTTACATCTGTAATAAAATTGCCATGTATCCATAACCTTAAAGGGGTTATCCAGGATTAGACAAACATAGTTGTTTTCTTCCATAAACAGCAACTCTCCTGTCCTCAGTCTGTGTGTGGAATTGCAGCCCAGTTTCATTGAAGTGAACAGAGCCTAGGTGTAATACCACACACAACCTGAGTACAGGGGTGGTGCTATTTCTGGAAGAAAGTTTGTAGATTTTTCTAATCCTGGATAACCCTTTTAATCCTGATTCCAATAAACTATGAGAACACCCACAGGTGAGCCTGTTTCTCATAGAAAGGACACACACATTTCTCACATTAAAGCGAACATCGCTTTAAAGAGGACCTGTCACCCCCTGTGCCAGGGTGACAGGCTCCCGACCCTCCGCTAGAGCCCCCTATACTTACCTGATCGCGCCGGGTCCCGCTTCTTGAGCCGGTCCGGTGACGGAGATTTCAGCGCCCGAAGCTCTGGTGAGTCCGACGCTCTATTAATTCTCTATGAGCGTCGGACTTATTTCAGGAGCGCGCGCAATCACCGGACAGGCTCAAGAAGGCGCAATGCATTGAAGTCAATGAAAGGACGGACGTCCAATGCACACGGTGTATAAAATAACGAACATTGTCAAAATAATGATCATGTTAATTATTTTCGGACTTCTATTGCAATCAGCGGACGTTATTTTTCCATTCAAAAAGGTTTTCTTTCTTCACCGTCCTTTCACTATTTTTACTATTAAATTCTTTTAGTAAAGACGTTTCAATTAAAGACACACCCAAAGATCAATCAGTACCGCCTAATGGTGACTTTACACAGACAAATTTATCAGACAGATTTTTGAAGCCAAAGCCAGAACCAGACTATAAACAGAGAACAGGTCATAAAGGAAAGACGGAGATTTTTCCTCAGTTCTAGCCGCAGAACTACGGCCGTAGTTTTGAGGAGTTGAAAATAGCCTTATGTGCAATGGGATCCCGGCCGGAGCGTACACACATCGTATGCGCTCCGGCCGGGATCCCATGCGGCGCCGGAAAAAACTGACATGTCAGTTTTCTGTGGCCGGGATTCAGTGAATTCCGGCCACAGAAAAACCTGTCAGTTCACACAGCAAAGCAAGCGGCTCCGGCCACTTGCTTCACTGTGTGCTATGGGAAGCTCTGATGCGGGCACGCGCTGATGCGCCCGCATCAGAGCTCTGCGGCCGGACGGATCATCCGGACGGTGCTTAAGTAGCGGCCGCAATGATCCAGGCACAAACTGGCCGTTCCATGACCCGGCCGGGGTCACGGAACGGACGGTCGGATACGATGTGTGAACATAGCCTAAGACCATGTTCACACTGCAAAAGTTTTGTTGTTACAAAGGTCGTGATTACTACAGAATTTACCTAGTGGTATCTTCTAAGGAATCCCGGCCGGATTGTATACACAATGGGGGAGATTTATCAAACATGGTGTATAGTGAAACTGGCTCAGTTGCCCATAGTAACCAATCAGATTCCACCTTTCATTTTCCAAAGAGTCTGTGAGGAATCAAAGGTGGAATCTGATTGGTTGCTAGGGGCAACTGAGCCAGTTTCACTTTACACCATGTTTGATAAATCTCCCCCATGGTATACGCTCCGTCCGGGATCCCTAGCGGCGCCGCAAGAAACTGACATGTCAGTTTTCTGCGGCCGCTATTCAGGGAATAGTGGCCGCAGAAAATCCTGTCAGTTCACACAATGGAGCGTGCGGCTCTAGCCGCACACTCCATTGTGTGTAGCTGCGAATTTGGATGCAGGCGCGCACATCTGAATTCAGCGGCAGTAAAGATCATCCAGCCTGTACTGCATCCGGCCGGGTCACTGAACGGCCAGTGTCTTACAACATGTGAACATAGCCTAAACTAGAATAATGTACCAACAGCAGTCACAGATAAATGACGTCCGTCCTTTTAGACTCAAAATGATGGACGTCATTTTAAATGGAGCTGAATAAACGTTGGGTGAACATAGGCTTAAAAAGTAATGAAAACAGTTTAAAAAAAAGTAAAAAAAAAAAAAAAAAAAAAAAAAAAGATGATATTTTGGCTAAAACAACAACAACAACAACAACAATCTCTATCTGTGTGTTTATTGTTGTGTTTTTGTCCCTGTTGCACGATGCAACCTCCTCTCCTCCCCTGCCTACATGGCACAGTTCTCTCTCACCCACTATGCCCTCTTCTGTACGCTGCGTCTGTGTTTTTTGGTGCAGTATCCATCTGTCTTTTGCCATTCAAAATAATACAGATAGATGTTCGCCTGACTTTTTTTTTTCTTTTCCTGGGAAGCGTTTTCCTGAAATTGTCTCGGACGTGTTAGATCTTTTCCCTCTTATTTATGTAAGCGCCGTGCTCCGCCATGGCTGTAACTCACTTGGCTGTCAGGGCTAGTTTTTGGACTCTACCCAAGCCAACTGAGTCTTGGAATCGCCTTAGGTTCCCGTCCAGTAGTGATATGTGGAAAGAGAGGAAAGCTGACATTAATATTTATCACATTTGATTGCAGTTGGAGCATGTTGCCTGCGCTGCAGCTGTAGTTGATGTCAGAGGAGGTTAAAGTGTACCTGGCTGCTGGTGCTGGTGTGTATGCTGGGCAGCACTGGGTGACAGCCTCTCTGCAGAGATCCATGTGCAGCAGCTGCTAGCAGGAGGTGGCACTTTGCTCTGGTTGGCACCATGCATGCTCTAGCCCCCTACAGTTTTTTGCAGCTTGCAGAGGAAACATCTCTCCTGTTCAAATAAGAATTCACAATAGAAGAAGCTGAGGTTGCTAAAGTGAATGGGAGATGATGATGATGATGATGATGAGATCTGTGCAGGATACAGGATTACAGACTGGCTTGTTCTCAGAGGGATTACAGTCTGCACTGCTGTATTAGAAGAAGCACTGGAGAACTCACCAATTGACTCCATTCACAGCCAGGATCAAGGGGGCAGGAGTAAATGAATGGATGAATGTCTCACTCACTCACTTTCTGGATGCCTGCAGAACAGGTAAGGAAGAATGGCTTTTCCTTTATCTATGGGAAGAGTGTGCAGCTGCTCTGAAGGCTTCATCACTCATAGGAATTGGGAGAGGGGGGCAACACTCAGGACATCCCATTGTAGACAAATCTTACCTGTGGCATAGGAAATCACCCCAGCTCGGATTCATTCATTGTCTGGAGTCACATTGTTCCGCGTTTAATATGCGTTTATCTGTATGTCATTCTATGGAGGTAGCAGAGCTGTAAGAGTTGAGTTTGTCAGATGTCTAGCAGTCAGCTTAGTGGGACATATGCCGATGCGGTTCGTAGTCTGTACGCTCTGGCGAGCTGGTCTCATATTTATGATGTATTTTTTTATGTATTCTAATTCTAATCATATGCAATTATAACCTTTTTACTGTGTAAAAAAAAAAAAATGCTGCGGAATCTGTTGGCGCTATACAAATAAATATTATTATTATTATTATTATTATTATTATTATGTAAGGATATGTTGTTATCTGCAGGGTTGTAGGTAGATAGATTCTATTTATCTTATCTGAAAAAATAAATATATATAAATATATATATATATTTTTTTTATTTATTTATTTTTTTTAAAGGGTCCACTCTTCCAAAAGCCTATATACTTGCTTATGTTAATCCTTAGTCTACGAAGTTGATCTTAAGACTAAACTACTGTACATTCTCTGCTTATCTGACATCAGATGAAAGTTGAATGTCTGAGAACTCCAGACCAGCTCAGCTCTGCTACATCTTGCTATTGCGCTGGGTTAGAAAGGTGTCCTTGCTGCATTTGATCAGCGGCACATGTCATTTTAGCATTGTAGTCTGTGCTCTTGTTCGCTTTCTATAGGAGGAGGGGGCTCACCCCCCCCCCCCTTCCTTGTTCTCTGATGGAATTGTTAAAGCTGCAGCGCCATGTGTAATTACGGTAACAGTCAATCTACAAGGTGCATGATATCTGTGACTGATGATGAGAGAGCAGACATGCTATAAAACACCCTATAAAATGACTCATGCAGAACAATGCAGGCTGGACTGTCTATGCAGCCGGAAATGTCTCTGTTAAATCCCTTGTAGCATCTTTTTAAGGTCTAATAAAGTTCTTAAATAAGGATGTGAAGACCCCCCTCTTGCCAATGCAAATGCCCTTTGTGTGTGGCAGGTAGCTGTCTGTCAGCCCCAGCAGTGTCAGTAGGGGGAGTCAGATGCTGCCGCTCAGGCTGGAGGGAATAGCAGGGATTCTGCGGATATTGTGGGATTGCAGCACACATAGACAGCATTGTTATACAGAGACGGCTGTTTCCTAAACGTAGAATTATGGGGATAATGGGATTAAAAAAAAAAAAGAAGTCATAGGTGGGAAACAATGCAGGGATATGGATAAGGGATACTGGGGGAAAAAAAGAATAAAAATAAAAATGCTAATTTACAGTGTGCGATCAAGTCTTCAACTGGATTTATTAATGAAATTAAATACAAAACACACGTGTGCATATATATATATATATATATATATATATAATTTATTTATTCTATAATATATATGTATATATTCTAGAATAAAAAATATGCCCACTCCATTAACAAAATACTGCATCTCAATAATATAGGCAGCTACAGTACCTACCCCCCTACACACACACACACACACACACACACACACACAAACACACACACAAACACACACACACACACACACACACCCCGTCTCCTCCACCACCATGTGCTCAGTGGTCTTATTGTGAACTTCCATACACATAGGGGATTGCAAATAAGCCAGAATGTTGGTGCAATTCTATACTTTCTTAAAATTACTCGTTTTCTTTCAGATTAACTGGTTTCAGAAACTTATTTAGATTTGTCATTCTCAAGTCTTCCCATACTTATCAGCTGCTGGATGTCCTGCAGGAAATTGTTTCTTTCCAGTCTGACACAGTGCTCTCTGCTGCCCCCTCTGTCCATGTCAGGAACTGTCCAGAGCAGGAGAGGTTTTATATAGGAATTTGTTGCTGCTCTGGCCAGTTCCTGACATGGACAGAGGTGGCAGCAGAGAGCACTGTGTCAGACTGAAAAGAAAACACCACTGCCTGCAAGACATACAGCAGCTGATAAGTATGGGAAGACTTGAGATTTTTAAATAGAAGTAAATTACAATTCTATACAACTTTCTGGAACCAGTTTATTTGAGAGAAAAAGATTTTTGGTGGAGTACCCCTTTAAAGCCCATATTCTGCCGTGACAAGGGAAACAGGGAGAGAAGCATTGAGCTGAGTGCTTCTCTCAACTTGTTGAAGCGATCTGTGTAGGTCTCACTATCCAGATCCCAACCAATCAATCTCTATGGTATGAGCTACTGTCATAAATCTGACACCTTTAAAGGGGTTGTCCACAGAGCAGAATACTGTTGATACCTTCTTCTCCCCATCGCTCGCTTTCATTCTCCATGCCCCTCAGAAGTATACCTTGCAAGGGCAGGTGTATATTCTGATAATCGTGTGTCCATTGCCTGCACAATGCCGCCGATGTTGAGTTGATTAGGTTTAACAGGTGGTATGAAACTAGATGACTACTTTTCTCCAGACTCAGCGCCACTCTTATTCGTTGGTTGTCTGTAGTGCCGCAGTTCTGCTCCAATCAAGGATTTAAATCAAGGGTTTATAGAAGAAGACAAGCATGCTTTTATAAGCCTACATAACCCATTTAAAGGGGATATCCAGGTTGAAAAAAACATGTCCGCTTTCTTCCAGAAACAGCACCACTCAAGTCCACTTTCTTCCAGAAACAGCACTATTCTTGTTTTCAGTTTGGATGCGGTATTGCAGCTCCATTAAAGGGGTACTCCAGCAAAAAAAAAAAAAAAAAATTCTTTCAGATCAACTAGTGCCAGTAAGTGCCGAAGATTTGTAATTTACTTGAATTAAAAAAATCCCCAGTCTTTCATGACTTATTAGCTACTGTATGTCCTGCAGGACGTGGTTTATTACTTCCAGTCTGGAGAGCAGGAGATATTTAGATATTTTCTGTTAGGATTAGCTGCTCCTCTGGACAGTTCCTGACATGGACAGAGGTGGCAGCAGAGAGCAATGTGTCAGATTGAAAAGAATAAATCACTTCCTACAGGACATACAGCAGCTGATAAGTACTGAAAGACTGGATATTTTAATTTTTTTTAATAGAAGTAAATTACAAATATCTGGCTCTTTCTGACACCAGTTGGTTTGAAAGAAAAGTTTTTTTCGCTGGAGTGCCCCATTAAAGTCAATGGAGCTGAACTGTAATTTTGCACGAAAATAACTTTTTTTTTATTTTTTTTATACGGACTTCCAAGAACTTAGAAGCAGCAGCTCCACACATGGATTAGCCCAATAGTAATTCAGTGGAGGGAACAACAATAATGAACATGCCAAGGATTCTTCAATTTGTATGGTTGTTATAATTTTTCGACAGCCATGTGACTGGTGTAGGAGATAACTCATCCCCTGCATTACTGGTAGAATGTCAGTGGATGGTGTCACAATGTGTGAACATCGCCTCAGACTGACTGGATAGTATGGAGGCAGCATGTAATTGATGTCACTGTATCGTGTCCCTATACACCAGTCTTCGACACATTACTCAGCTCTTGATCTTCTAATCTAATTGGCTCACACTTGACTGTAGTATAAGGTTAAAGGAGTTGTCCAGAATTAGAAACACATTTCTGTATTCCGCACCTGTCAGTGGGTTGTGTCTTCTCCCGTAACTCCATTGTGGGAAATGAACGAAACTGCAATTCTGCACACAACCTATTGATCAAATAGTTTGCTAAGATCCTTATTTTTCAATTTCTACAGAGCAGGTTTTTATAGCATGTACACTGGGAGGAATATAAACTGGAAGATCTTGCACCTTTGGGTTGCTGTTGCACTTTTTGTATTTTTGTCTGTACTTAAGCCACAAGCCGTGTGCAACCTACAGTGTGAACAGAGGCATGGAGGTGCTGCCATTTTTTTCTTTTTTTTCCAAGCCTGGTGCTGACGCCGGCCCCGAATCTCAGTTCACTCAATGAGTGGTAGAAAAAACAACAAGGCAAAAAAAATAAAGTGCATTGAAAAAGGTGCCACATTCATTATACGCAATGTGACAATACAGTGCCTTTGACATGGTTAAAATTGGCATAGGGCAAAAATTGCAAGCTAAAAACGTGGAGTTTAAAAGGTGCAAGTGCTAAAATTCCCCTTTGTATGTAATGCATTTGGAATTGCACAGTGAACTTTTCTAACTGTCCATTAACTTTAATTGGGAACTCCAAGCAGTCTTGTTAATAAAAAAAAAAATCCCAAAAATGCAAGGTTCTTACTAGATATAAGCAAACTTTGTTTCACTGGTTCGCATAATTTTGGCTAAAATTCGGGTTTGTGCGAACCTAATCTTTAACATATCACAAGAAAATAGCATGTTTTCCATCCAATGTTGCTTTTGGAAACAAGAACAACATGTCAGGAGTGTGCAGTAGCCTGGTGTGAACTGGGCCTGGTTTTTGCTTTTGTGTGACACACCCGCTTGCTTCTCAGCTTCCGGCAATGCAGGAGTTACACTGAGCTCTGCTAGACTTGATTGCTGCAGCTAAGCAACTCTTTTCCATTGGCATTTTCCTCTGCCTGTCCGTAACATTGAGGATCAGAGCGCCGGTCCAATGGGGATCCGGACCAGGCTCTTGGTCCTCATAAAAGAAAGCTGAGCCAGTCTCTCTGTGCTGGCTATTAAGGTTCATATCCTGATCCCAGCTCCCCCTGTCTATTCCTACGACCCCTGTTCCTAATTCCTCTGCTCGATTTACCTGTTAACTGACCTCCCGTCTGACCTTTGACTATCCGATTGTTTACTGATTTTGTACTGCATTGCTCGTTTGGTTCAGACTTTGGCTTGTTGACTCTCCTTTTGTGTTTGTTTGTCCGTGTCGTTCTGTGTTACAATTATACCAGAGCAGGGACCGCCTGCGTGGTTGTCCGAGGCTGCCTAGGGCCGTTTGAGGGAAGTAGGTAGGGACAGTGGGTGGGTGGCTCACTGTCGTGTCTTATTCATACCTCCTGATCCTGACACAGCAACATTGGAACAAAAATATGCTGTAATAAGTAAATATACAGAAAAGAAGCTGCGGTAGAAAGCCTTCGGCATAGGGAGAAAGTGTCTACTGCTTTCTACCCGCCAGCTTTTATTCTGTATATTTTACTTATCACACATGTTCCAAAGTTGCTGTTTTTTTAATTTCCAACTGCAACATTCAAACTAAAACATGCAGTACATTTACCCGCAATTATGCTTTATGGCTTTCAAATCTGGATGTGGTAAAAAATCAGAAAATGTGTCTGATTAGGAATTGGGTAATGAGCCCCGGGTAGAAGTGGCTAAAGTAACATCTGGACACGGGGGGAGACAACTATGACACCAACCTAAGAAGCTTTCCCTATCCATTAAACAAATCATATGGCCGACCCCTTTAATGCAGACAGAGAAAACCTCCAGCAGTGATAAAATGTAAAAGAGACTAAACAAGGTAGAGTTTTTAACGTGAAAAATGTATAAAATATTTTCTAGACTGTCGGCTCTAATTGACTGAACATCCAAATAGAAGACATGTTTACCCGTCCATCATCCCGCAGACACTTTAGACAATGAACATGATGGAAAGTGCAGGAAGGTCTGAATAGAATTTCATATAAAGTCAAGGGAAAAGCTATTGTATAAAATACACATCTATCACAGGGAAGCTAAAGGCAATGTCCTGGTTTTGTATACACACTGCATCGTCTATCCTTCAGACAGATGGCGACGCCAAAACGGCAGCGTTTTAAGTGGGAATATTCTACAACGCGCTACTGTGAGGATGAATATTGAAGGAAAACAGAATGCAAGGAGGAAATAAATGGCATTTTTAGTGTAGAGAATTAGTGATGAGCGAGTACTAAAATACTCGGGTGCTCGTTACTCGAAATGATTATTTCCCGATACTGGGTGCTCGTTTTAAGTAACGAACCCCATTGAAGTCAGTGGGAAACTCAAGCATTTTTGCAGGAGACCCAAGCTCGGCACAGGGAAGGTCGTGTGAAAACCTGTCAACCTCAGAAAATGATGAAAACACAATGGAAAAGGACAGGAAACAGCAGAGGCAGCATGCATGGATGCCTCTGAGGCTGCCTAATGGCACCATTATGCCTAATTCTGTGCAACAGCCTGGTGGTCAACGTCAAGACAATAGTGCTGACCCAGACCAAGATGGGCAAGGCACATGCGACCAAGGTCAAAGGCCTGAAGGTCAATTTGAAGGTCAAAGGCCTTGGAGAGTGTTCCCCTGCCAGTGCCTGACAAGCTGACTGCTCCCCTTCTCCCCTCCTTAATAACTGACTTGTCTTTTTAAGTTACTAGACTGACCAGGGCTGGGGCATGACACCCCCTGACTACTTTAGCAGTTAAATTATTGGAGTTAGGAACGAAGAAATAACAATACAGTCTTCTTAAGAGGCCCAGGAATTTGAACGAATACACTTTTAATCCTTTAAAGAGTATCTAAGAGAGGGCAAGTGCGGTAGTCTGTGTATTAAAAAGACCTGGCCAATCCTGCCTTCAAAATGGCAGTGAGGTTGGATATGGCTGCACTAAAAAAGAAAGCAACCCTGCAGGTAAGACTAGTTTTTGGAGGTTGTCGTATAGAGTCTGTGTGTAAGTGGTGCTTTATGGTGTATGCCACCTCTTAAAGAGGACAATGAACAGTGAGGTTCTAAGCAGCTGTACTACAAATCACAGCAATACAATGTACAACAGCAGCACCAGCCACAAAAAAAATAATAGTACTGAGGACTTCTTAGGGGTCTGCTGTATGCAACACCTGCTGTCCCCTTTCTGCCAGCAGCCGATCACGACAGTGTACTGCTAATATCGTGGTAGCTGCACTGCAAGTCCCAGCCAGTAGCCTAAAGTACTCCAAACAAAATAAAAATTTTAAGCCCTTACAAGGGCTGTTGGGTTCTTTCGTTAGTATTCCCTGCCTACAGGGACGCTAATTCCCTCCCCAACACTTTCCCTGACAGACGGCAGCTCTCTCCCTAATCTCTTCCAGCCTGCGTCTTGACGCGAGCACCGCGGACCTGATTCTTATATGCCCAGGTCATCTGCTCTGGCCAGCCAATCGCTGCTATCGATATGTAGGGTTCCCACGTGATGTTACGAGCTTCCAAAGACTCTCCTGCATGATGATTGGGTGAAAAAAGCAGCCAAACATGCAGGAAGAGGAAGATGCCATTGTCTCGAGTATTGTGAGATGCTCGTCCGAGTACCATTGATTACCCTAATACGAGTACCAAGCTCGGACGAGCATGCTCGCTAATCTCTATAGAGAATGAGTTAATGTGAACAGTGTATTACATGATGCTAGACACCTACTGGCAGTCAGTCACAAGAACACTTGGTAACAGTGGGGGAAATTTATCAAACTGATCTAAAGTAGAATTTGCTCAGTTGCCCCTAGCAACCAATCAGATGCCACCTTTCATTCCTCACAGATTCTTTGGAAAATGAAAGGTGGAATCTGATTGGTTGTTAGGGGCAACTGGGCCACTTTACACCAGTTTGATAAATCTCCTCCAGGAAGAAAAGCAGCTAGAGTCTGCTGTACTGTATACAACCTATAAATAATACAGCAACACAGGAACTATGTAGTATTACTAAAATAAAAGCCACATAATATCACCCTGTGATCCCATTTTTTTCCCCCCACAGAATATCCCTCAAATTGGTTAAAGCGACTCTGTACCCACAATCTACCCCTCCCCCCTTCCCCCAAACCACTTAGGATAGCTGCTTTTAATCCAAGATCTGTCCTGGGGTCCGTTCGGCAGGTGATGCAGTTATTGTACTAGAAAACAACTTTTAAACTTGCAGCCCTGTGACCAACGTCCAGGGCTTGGATTGTGTATGCATTAGGCTGGCACCACCTCTCTGTCCCTCCTCCCCACCCACCGCATCATTAGGAATGCTCCAGCCAGATTGTCTCCTATTCATCAGCTGTGTCAGCCCGGGCTGGACTGTTAAGGCACCTGTGCAATGTTCAGACAGGAGAAAATGTTCCTATGGCATTCCTAATGATGAAGAGTGTGGGGAGGAAGGACGGAGGGGTGGTGCAAAGTTAGGGCACAGATACTCCCGTTGGGCACGAGCTTCAAGTTTAAAAGTTATTTAGAACAATAACTGCATCACCTGCTGAACTGACCCCAGGACAGATCTTGGATTAAAAGTAGCTATCCGATGGTACAAGTGGTTTGGGGGAGTCAGATTGTGGGTACCGAGTTGCTTTAATATAACTTTTTGGACAAGGTAGACTCGGGCCTACATTGCATCAAAAAATCTTCACTTGAATTATGGCACATGATATCACAATTTAAAGGTGGTATCCCAGAGGGGAAAAAAGTTTTTAAATCAACTGGTATCGAAAAGTTTTTTCTTTTTTTTTTTTAAATATAATTTTTATTTAACGAAAATCACAGTACACATATTTACATGCTTGTACATCAGGGGTCCATCACCAAAGGAAGGGTCAGCCATCTGTTTGCGAGTCAGAGCCTCGAGAACCTAGAGAGGAATACTTCCCTTATCCTTTATATATCCAAGAAAGAAGTGATGATAAGGCTATAGCATTCAGCGGGTGTCTTGTTTCGGCTGCATTCTTATATCTTAGTTATACATACGTCCTGTTATTGGACAAGCACCTGGAAATCTCACAATTTGAATTAACTGTGACTGTGCACTAAATAAATTGAACAACCAAAAACCATCTATATCGAAAAGTTTTACAGCTTTGTGATTTTTTTCTATTTAAAAGCCTCAAGTCTTTCAATACTTATCAGCTGCTGTATGTCCTGCAGGAATTGGTGTATTGTTTCCAGTCTGACACAGTGCTCTCTGCTGCCACCTCTGTCCATGACAGAACCTGTCCAGAGCAGTAGCAAATCCTCCTAGAAAACCTCTCCTGTCACGAACAGAGGTGGCAGCAGAGGACATTGTGTCAGACTAGAAATAATACACCACTTCCTGCCGGACATACAGCAGCTGATAAGTACTGAAAGATCTTATAGAAATAAAAAAAAAAAATAATCTGTAAAACGTTTTGATACCAGTTTATTAAAAATTTTGGTGTACCCCTTTCATGCATTTTGTTACATTGAAGTCACACCTCCCTTCCCCTTTAAGTTCCAAACTATTGCTGCATAGGCCAAAAAATTAGTTTAACCCCTTAGTGACCGCCATGCTGCCTTTTCACGGCGGCCACTAATGGGCTTTATTCCGATGCGTACGCCTTTTAACGGCGGGCGCATCGGAATAAATTACCACCCGGCGGCGGCTGCAGGACAGGTGATCAGCGGTCAGTCTGACCGCTGACACCCTCCTGTAACTGCCCGGAGCGGAGGATTCTCCGCTCCGGGCAGTTTAATCCGTTAAATGCCGCTGTCATACCATGACAGCGGCATTTAACGGGTCCCGGTGGATCCCAGACGGCGCCGCAGGTCCACTTACATGATCGCGATGTCCCGCGGCGCCGTCCGGGGTCCCGATGTCTCCATGGTGATTCCGGGGTCCTAATGAAGGTCCCCGGGGTCACCATGGAGATGCCTGATGCTGACAGGGGTGGCTGTGGCTATTGCCTGTCAGCATGAGGCATGATACAATACATTGCAGTACATCAGGTACTGCAATGTATTGTATCAATGATCAAAGTATTTTACACTAGTGTACAGTAATGTACACTAGTGTAAAAGTAAAAAAAAGGGAAAAAAGTGTGCACCAAACACAACACAGCCCCCCCCCAGCCCCCCCCCCCAATAATAAAGATGCATTACATTCCCCATACACTATAAAACATTACATAAAAGTGATCAAAAACACAAATCCTATACATATTTGGTATTGCTACGTCCGTAAAGACCCAATCTATAAAACAGTATCAATAGTTATATCGCACGACACACGCTGTAAAAAAGTAAATAAAAAACAGTAACAGAATAGCTGTATTTTATCCATCTGCTTTAGAAAATACGTCATAAAAGAGATCAAAAAGTCATATACATATAAAACTTGATATCAATAGAAACTACAGATCTTCCCGCATAATATAAGCCCCAAACCAGCTCTGTCACGCAAAAATGAGAACGCTATGGATCTTGCAATGCGGCAACAGTTTTTGTGGGTTTTTGCTAGGAAGATAGTTTCTATTGCGCCAAAGCGGTAATAGTTAAAAAAAACTATACAAATGTGGTATCGCCGTAACCGTAGTGACCCAGAGAATACATGTATTATGTTATTAGTGACCGCCGATATGGATTTTTACGGCGATCACTAATGGGCTCTATTCTGCTGCCATCAGCTCTTTATGGCGATGGTGCAGAATAGTGCAGCGGCGCCGGTAATGCCCGCAGCCCCCTCCTCTCAGCTACCGGAGGTCACTGAGGGGTTGGGGCAGAGTGTGGGGTCAGTCCCGGCAAGTCCCCTCACCGGCGATCGCCGTTATTATCAGTATAACGGCGGCCACCGGTAACGGGCATTGCCAGCGCAGCTGAACGCTTTCATCTCTTCTCACCGTGAATCTACAGTGAGAGAAGATGAGAACATGTCCCCCGCCCTGTCCCCAGAATTAACCCTAGTGACCTGGCCACTGACCCTCCCCTCCCTGGGCGGCCATTTGATCCAAGATGGCCGCCGCCATCACTGTGAACAGACTCTGTTCACAGTGATGGATTCCTAAAAAAGATCAAAGCTTCATTCTCTCCACCACCGGAGGTGGCGGAGAGCATGGGGCAATGATTGGTGACCACCCGGTGTGGTCCCAGTACAAGTGATCAGCGGTATATACTATATACCACTGATCGCTTGTTCCAAATGGTGCCGGCACTTTTTTAAGCCTGTCACCAAAGTCAAGTGCCCTGGATTACTTGTAACCACCCCAGATTACCTGTAACCACCCCAGATTACCTGTAACCACCCCAGATTGCCCGTAACCACCCCAGAATGCCCGTAACCACCCAAGATTGCCCCTAACCACCCCAGACAGCCCATAACCATCCCAGACAGCCCATAACCATCCCAGACAGCCCATAACCATCCCAGACAGCCCATAACCACCCCAGATTGCCCGTCACCACCCCAGATTGCCCGTCACTACCCCAGATTGCCTGTCACTACCCCAGATTGCCCGTAATCTCCCCAGATTGCCCGTATCCCCCCCTGATAGCCCATAACCATTCCAGACAGCCCGTAACCACCCCAGATTGCCACAGACTGCCTGTAACTACCCCAAATTGCCTGTAACCACCACAGATTGCTCGCAACCACCCCAGATTGCCCGTCACCACCCCAGATTTCCCGTCACCACCCCAGATTGCCCGTTGCAACCCAAGATAGTCAGTGAACACCAACAGATTGCCCGTCACCACCCCAGATAGCCAGTGAAGACCCCCAGATTGCCCATCACCACCCCAGATAGCCAGTAACCACCCCTAGATAGCCAGTAAACACCCCAAGACTGCCCATAACCACCCCATACAGCCAGTAAACACCCCAGATTGCCCGTAACCACCCCAGATTGCCTGTAACCACCCCAGATTGACCGTAACCACCCCAGATTGGCACAGACTGCTCGTAACCACCCCAGATTGCCCATAACCCCACCAGATTGCCTGTTGCCACCTCAGATAGCCAGTAAACACCCCAAGATTGTCTATTACCACCCCAGATAACCATTAAACACCCACATATTGCCTGTAACTAAAATGACACTCCTTCTCTTCTGAGCCCTGCTGTGTGCCCATACAGTGGTTTATGCCCACATATGGGGTACCCTTGTACTCAGGAGAACCTCCGTTACAAATTTTGGGGTGCTTTTTCTCCCCTGTTCCTAGTGAAATTGAGAAATTTCAAACTAAACAAACATGTTATTGGAAAAATTCTATTTTTTTTTCATTTTTACGGTCTAGTTTTGAATTCTTTCCTCCAATACCTGTGGGGTCAAAATGCTCACCACACCCCAAGATGAATTCCTTGAGGGGTGTAATTTCCAAAATGGGGTGACTTTTGGGGGGGTCTATTCTGTAGACATTACAGGGGCACTGCAAACGCACCTGACGCTCAGAAACTTCTTCAGAAAAATCATGCACTGAAAATACTTGGCGCTCCCTCCCTTCTGAGCCCTGCTGTGTGCCCACACAGTGGTTTATGCCCACATATGGGGTACCGTTCTACTCAGGAGAACCTGCGTTACATATATTGGGGTGAGTTTTCTCCCCTGTTTCTCGAGAAATTGAGAAATTTCAAACTAAACAAACATGTTATTGGAAAAAATCTATTTTTTCATTTTTACTGTCTTCTTTTGAATACGTTCCTCTAATACCTGTGGGGTCAAAATGGTCACCACACCCCAAGATGAATTTTTTGAGGGGTGCACTTTCCAAAATGGGTTGACTTTTGGGGGGGGGGGGTTCTATTCTGCTGACACTACAGGGGCTCTGCAAACGCACCTGGCGCTCAGAAACTTCTTCAGAAAAATGTGAACTGGAAATGCTAATTGGCGCTCCCTTCCTTCCATTCTGAGCCCCGTTGTGTGCCCACACAGTGGTTTATGCCCACATATGGCTTACCATTCTACTCAGGAGAACCTGCGTTACATATATTGGGGTGAGTTTTCTCCCCTGTTCCTCGTGAAATTGAGAAATTTCAAACTAAACAAACATATTGGAAAAATTCTATTTTTTCATTTTTACTGTCTTCTTTTGAATACTTTCCTCCAATACCTGTGGGGTCAAAATGGTCACCACACCTCAAGATGTATTCTTTGAGGGGTGTACTTTCCAAAATGGGGTGACTTTTGGGGGGGTTCTATTCTGCTGACACTACAGGGGCTCTGCAAACGCACCTGGCATTTAGAAACTTCTTCAGCAAAATCTGAACTGGAAATGCTAATTGGCGCTCCTTCCCTTCTGAGCCCTGCTGTGTGCCCAAACAGTGGTTTATGCCCACATATGGGGTATCATTCTACTCAGGAGAACCTGCGTTACATATATTATGGTGAGTTGTCTCCCCTGTTCCTCGTGAAATTGAGAAATTTCAAACTAAACAAACATATTATTGAAAAAATTCTATTTTTTCATTTTTACTGTCTTCTTTTGAATACTTTCCTCTAATACCTGTGGGGTCAAAATGGTCACCACACCCCAAGATGTATTCTTTTAGGGGTCTACTTTCCAAAATGGGGTGACTTTTGGGGGGGTTCTATTCTGCTGACACTACAGGGGCTCTGCAAACGCACCTGGCACTCAGAAACCTCTTCAGCAAAAACTGAACTGGAAATGCTAATAGGCGCTCCTTCCCTTCTGAGCCCCGCTGTGTGCCCATACAGTGGTTTACGCCCATATATGGGGTACCATTGTACTCAGGAGAACCTGCGTTACAAAATTTGGTGTGCATTTTCTCTCATGTTTATTATGAAAATGAAATACTTTATCTTAACAAATATATTATTGGAAAATTTCTATTTTCCATTTTTTTCCGGCCTAATTGTGAATACTTTCCTCCAGCCCCTGTAGGGTTAAAATGCTCATTATACCCCTAGATTAATTATTTAAGGTGTCTAGTTTCCAAAATGGGGTCACTTATGGGGGTTTTCAGTATACAAGCCTCCTAAATCAACTTAAAAAAAGAACTGGTCCCTAAAAAAAAATCAGTTTTGGAAATTTCATGAAAATTTGATAATCTGCTGATACATTTCTAAGCCCCGTAACACCCTAAAAAAGTGAAATATGTTTACGAAATGAAGCCAGAATAAAGAGGGCATATTCATAATTTGACTTACTAACCAATTTATGTCATGTGCCTTTTTTTTTTTTAGAAGCAAAGAATTTCAAAGTTCGTAAAGTGCAAAATTTTCAAATTTTTCATTATATTTTGATATTTTTCACAAAAAACACACATGACAGTGACCAAATTTTGCCACTAACATAAAGTACCATATGTTACGAAAAAACAATCTCAGAATCGCTAGCATACGTTAAAGCATCACTGAGCTATAAGCGCATAAAGTGAGACAGGTCAGATTTTGAAAAATGAGCCTGGAATTAAGGCCCAAACAGGCTTGGTCCCTAAGGGGTTAAAACATATAAAAATTAGCTTAGTTCTTTAATTTTTTTAAATCGAATTTAAGATGCACAGATGTTGGTAAAGCGGTTGCCTTCCCTTTAAACGAAGATGCTTAATTTTAAATATTCAATTATTTTTTTTTGTTCTATGCAATTGTCATCCACTTGTTTATTTTGTATGGATTTTAATAAATATAAATGTGAATTGCGATCAATTTCAAACATCAACCTGTATGCAGATGCCACCGGCTGTGTAATTATAGAGATCATAAACTGTTGAGAAACCCAACCCCTGGCATGATAAATGTGATGGCAGCTCTCCAGATATCATGCCACTATTGTTCACCAGATACAGATTCTAATTAATGAGTGTACTTTTGTTACATTCGCCATGAATTGTAATGAATGTCTGTTTATCTATGGGATTCCACGCTGGCCCATTCATCAATACAGGGCTTACATATAACACTGACACAGAAGCCTGGCTTAGATTATGAATATTTTAACATTTGTAAATTTTCTCCGATTGGATCCGTGTTGGCGGCGCAGGCGCCTCGGCTGACTGGCAATAAACAATATTGTTTCCTTCGCGGTGAAATTGATGGGATGCCACCTTAGCAAGGTGTGAGCTTTATCGCCTAAAGCTCTATAAACAGATAGAAAACCATTTCAGGAAAGATGATGGAAACTTTATTTGATATTTAAAGAGTTTATTTGTATTTTCTTCTATGATTTTTTTTTACAATTTGTGTTGTATCTACGGTGTTAGGCTATGTTTAAACCTTGTAAGAGACCGGCCGTTCAGTGGCCCGGCCGGGTCACAGAATGGCCGGTCTTAGAAAAGATCATCCCAGCTGGTACTGCAGATGATCTTTAGCGCCGCTGAGTTTTGATGCGGGTGTATCCATGTGTGCTCGCATCAGAACGCCCCACTGCACACTATGGAGCGTGCGGCCGGAACCTCACGCTCTATTGTGTGAACTCCCAGGGTTTTTTGCTACCGCTATTCATTGAAAAGTGGCTGCAGAAAACTGACATGTCAGTTTCTCGCGGCACGGCTAGGGATCCCAGCTGGAGTGTATACTATGGAGGGGGGGGGGGATTTAGGAAGCTTACACCAGAGGAGTACGCCAGGGTGAAGGTGCAGATTCCCCCCATCTCCCTGGTGTACGCCTCCCGTACGCCCCGCTCGCCCAATGGGTGGCCTGGCGGAGCTTGTGAGAGCATGATAAGGCCTGGAGGAGGCGTAGCCACCTCCAGTGCCTTAGTTATCATTATTTATGCCTGCTCGCTGGGAGCTGGGAGGTGTAGATTTTGTACGCCGGTTGCTGGATTCACTAAGATGTGTGCGCCTCTTAGTGTATCCTGCCGGGGAAAGGGGGCGGGGCCTAATATAAGACCGGCGTACTTGTATGCCAGCCTTCGTAAATCCCCCTCATGTGTGTACACTCCAGCTGGGAATCCATCGACGGCAACGTAGCGTATATTTTCGTATTAATCACGGCCGTTGTTGAAAATATACGTTGTGTAAACATGGCCTTACTATGTAATGAAATTTGAGCCGAACAAAAAGCAGGTTTATGATATAGCTGCATAAATATCATAATCCCTTTAGTGTCAGGTTATCGGAGATTGATATTACCGGCCAAATAGAATAATAGAATGCTGGTTCTCTTCTAGGTGTCCCTATGATAATTATTTTTAGTGTCAGTGTTGTCATAGGAAAATTAGACCTCAGGGTAACCTATCAGACCTAAGCTTGCCTAAAGAGATTCTATTTTATACAAGCTAAACCAGGGGATTAGTTTATAGATGCAGGTCCTGCTTGTCTAACCCTTGTTGGAAAGGCTTACATTATAGATAAAAGCTATACCTGGCTAACATTGGTCAGAGGGCAAAAGTGGAATTACTTCCTATTCATTCCCATTTGTAGCCAAATAAAAGCGATGAACAAAGTGGTATATTAAAACCCGAATTTAGTAAATTCAGATTCTTTAAATTCTTTTTTTTTTGTGATTTTTTTTTTTTTTTTTTGAGCAAATCACAATGTGCAGGAGTAAGACAGGACCTACCAAAGACAGGAGTCCCTGCTCCCATATACTAAGCACTGAGCAATATCTTGCTTGTCTCTGTCTCAAACATACAGATAGACAAATTCAGATTGTGAGCTCGAATAGAGACAGGGACCAAGTTGACAAAGCTCTGTGAAGTGCTGGGGAATCAGTTATATAAATAAATAAAAGGATTAGAGATGAGCGAACCGGGTTCGAGTCGATCCGAACCCGAATGTTCGGTATTTGATAAGCGGGGGCTGCTGAACTTGAATAAAGCTCTAAGGTTGTCTGGAAAACATGGATACAGCCAATGACTATATCCATGATTTCCATGATTTATCCAACTTCAGAAGCCACTGCTAATCAAATGCCGAAAGTTCGGGTTCGGATGGACTCGAGCATGCTGGAGGTTCGCTCATCTCTAAAAAGGATGTATTCCTCTTTTTAACAGGTGTCCCTGCTTTGTATGTAGTTTCTGTTGTGTCCTTTACTTATTGGTAGGGTGTCACGGCAACTATGTACAAAAGAAGCAACACGTGTCAAGAAAAGGAGTCCCTGTGCCACAGTAAAACAGTAGACATTACTAAGTACATTCACTAGGCCAGGTACTTTGGGGCCAACCTGGCAGGTGTGTGTGTGGTGGCTGACAAAGGGTATGCCACAATGGAAATACTTTGCTGCTTACTCAGTACCTTAGCTGGGCTGGGTGCTCTGCTACCAAACCATTAAATGTCTACGGAGCCACAAACTATAACCAGTATCTCTGTCTCACCATTAAGCGTACAAGAGCAGACATTCATTGTTTCTATATTAATCTGATTCATGATGCTCTGCTACCTATTACTCGGCCCGATAATCGTTCAACAAGGGCTAAATGGACATTTTTTACCGATCACTGGCTGCGGTAATTGGCCAGTAATTGGCTGAGCGGCCTGTCAGCTAAGACAGGCCACTCTGAAGCTGCCGCGAGCAGGACCAAGGGAGAAGCAGAGCGCAGGAGGAGCCTTGGACCATGGATAGGTAATGTATGCACTTTTCATATCGTCAGCCGCCGGCTGCGCACCGCTATTACACGTAGCAATGCGCGGTCGGAGCCTGACAATTATAGGTCCAAACCTATATCAACCATCAGCCGATGATCGTTGTCATCGGCTGATCGTTGTGTTTATTACACGGAATGATGATCGGCCGGATAGGGCCGATTATTATTCCGTGTACCCTAAGACGTAGTATTTTCCTGTTGTGTTATAACAAAAAGTTCCTTTGGGTTTGTGGCTTAATAGAAAAATAGGGTCATAATTGTATCATCCATCAAAAGTAATAATGTTCCACTCTCTGCCTGAGTTTGGAGGCCATACCCACCGTAGAGTTAAAAAAGGGCACGACTGACAGACCCAGAATGACCTCATTTTTTAAGGGCAACACGAAGACTAATACATGGTGAGTGAGTGAGTGAGTGAGTGAGTGATACTACTCTACACGGAGGGATGGTTAGAATACTGAAACTACTAACTATGGTTAGAAATACTGACATTTTTTTTTACATTCATGATGATTTTTACATTCATGAACATCAGCTCTTCTGTTGGAGAAACTTATTCTGTCAAGGCTCCCTTAAAATTTCAACGGGTAACAGCTAAAGATGCGCAAAGGGATTCAGAATGTGTTCTAAATTTCCCCTTAAATCTGAAATTTTTTTTCGGGTTAATCACTTAAAATAGAGGTCACCATCATAGCACAAACAAGGGTTCTTATTGGTCAGTTATGCGATATTTCTGCACCTTGTTTGGATGTACTTTGACGATTAATGGATTTGTACTAATAAGGATTTCACGCACGTACCCCTAGGGCCGGATATTGGCTCTATTCACATTCTTTCCTGAGGAGCTGCTTGACGCCAGCTGGACTGTGCTTCATGTGGTGGGCTGGCCATCCATATAATTTGTCTCTATGATGATGTACAGTGGTAGTAGGGCTTAGATGTTTTTTTTTCCCCTTTCTTTTTCGCATCAATCGATATGTCTATATCAATTATAATGCTGTCAGTATACAGTGAAACTTCTACTAAATTAGTATATGGAGCCATCATAAATTAACTGCTACAGGAGATAACAATGCTACAGTATACAGTATATCTCCTGACCCTTGTTTCTGTGTGATCACAGGGTTATCCAGCATAAGAAAAACATTTCCAGAGACACCACGACTGTTGTCTCCAGTTTCAGTGCAGGTTTTGCAACTCGTTTCCATTGAAGTAAATGGAACTTAACTGCAAACCACACCTCAACTGGGGACAAGAGATGTGCCGTCTCTGGATGAAAGTGGACATGTTTTTCTAATGCTGAATAACTTTGTTGACCCCTTCAAGACCGAGCCCATTGATGCCCGGATGTCTGGGTCAAATTAATGCAATGTTCCTCCACGCCTTCTAAGAGCCATAGCGCTTTTATTTTCCACCTTCAGGGCTGGTTGGGGTGGTCAGTTTTTGTGCCATGATTAGAGATGAGCGAACCTGGAGCATGCTCGAGTCAATCCGAACCCGAACTTTTGGCATTTGATTAGCGGGGGCTGCTGAAGTTGGATAAAGCCCTTAGGCTATGTGGAAATCATGGATATAGTCATTGTCTGTATCCATGTTTTCCAGACAACCTTAGAGATTTATCAGAGTTCAGCAGCCCCCGCTAATCAAATGCCGAACGTTCGGATCGACTCGAACCCGAACCCGGTTCGCTCATCTCTAGCCATGATCTCTAGTTTTTAATATATTCATACTGGGGAAAAAAGAAAAGTTTTGATAGCTTTTTATAAATTTTTTTCTGATGTATAATTTACAAAAATCAGTAATCTTGGTGTGTTTTTTTTCTCCCCTGTTCACGACGTTCACCGTGCGGGAACAATAATGATATATCTTAATAGATCAGACATTTCCACAATACCGCACTCTGCGATATATAATATGTTTGTTTATTTGTTTATTTATTTATTTATATTTTTCTTTTTATAATGGGCAAGGGGGTATTTTAAACTTTTATTGGGGGAGGGGTTTATAAAGGTTTTTTTAAATACTTTTAAAAACCTTTTTTGTATTACACTTTTTTCTAAACACTTTTATTAACTTTAAAACAAACATTAGAGTGCATATACTGATCTATGCTATTCCATAGCATAGCATAGATCAGTGTTATCGATAATCTGTGCATAGAGCCTGCCTGAGAGCAGAATCTGTGCACAGTTAGCCAATCTGACAGAACAGAGGTAAATGGCTGACCCCCACCCATCGGTACAAGCAATTGGGACCCCCGCAACATGGCAGCGGGGGTCCTAATCAATCAGTGACAGGAGCTTGTCCTGTCACTGACTACCTTAAAAAACGCAATCGCTATAGATTGCGGCGTTTATGTGGGAACGCAGCTGCCTGTCATTATGCTGGGCTCCCAGGATACTGATGTATGCGGGATTGCTCTCACTGCAGCGGTCTTGCACACATCTACAGCCCCTCACAGTCAGGAATGTATTCCTACTGATCTGGGTATGTGCAGTATATATATACAGATTGCTGACGTGAAGGACTTTAATGTGCACTGCTATGGGAAAAAAAGACTGGGTAAAATCAATATTTTCTCCGGCATCTATGTCACATGAGCTGAAAGAATTCATAGATACAGGTCTCATAGACACAAGACATGTGGTAGCACACATTTCTCTCCTCTCTAAAATCTTGGCAACCAGGTGTCTCACTTTGCTAAAAAAAAAAATCTACTGCCTGTTGTTAGGGGAATTTTGTCTATTACAACAGAGAGACCAAGACAGAACACAGCAATTATGACAGAGCTTGTCAAGTGCTATACAGGGAACATATGGAGGAAGTTCAGAAATTAAATTGGCAATCTGTGAATCTGACTGTCCTTCAGAAGATTTTTATTGTCCCTAAAGGTAAAGCAAGGCTTCCCTCTCATATCTGACAATTCATAAGGTCCATAAAAGCTTTCCTTTTCGTAAATACTTGTGTTTCTTCTTCTGTACGTGCACATTGCTGCCTCTTGAATGTAGTCCCCCCTTCCCTCCATTCTGCAGTCGTGTTATCACCACCAAAATAAGGAGCTCTTCAGTGGCTAGCGTAACCCCTTCTTTGCTGTGCTGCCAGTGTTTCTTTCCTTTCTACTCTCTCTTTCCCCCTTCATATTTCATCTACAGTAGTATACTGTTTTAACCATTTCCTAGAACAGTGCATCCCTGTTCAGCCCAGTGCACCCAAGCACTAGGTGGCGCTATGTTTGGCCAGACAAGTAATGAAAAGGAAGTTCGGAATTGGACCATGGAGGGGACGCTTAGAGACAAAAGAACAGCAGAAAACTCTCTAAAATCACTTTGTCAAAAGGGTTAACATAACAACGCCAAAGAACTTCTGAAAGCAGTGGTACATTTTAATGTTATTGTCCACTAGTTGTGTGTAGGTGGGGGGGGGCTTCATTAAAAGGTCATCTAATACATTAGGTTTGTACTTAAAAGCTATAGAAAGAATAGTAACATGGGCAGAATTCTGACATGAAGACTAAAGTTAAACAAACAGCATTATGTGACTAAAAATACACATTAAGAGGCAATTTGGTATTATTAAGTAGGTAAATGCTTCTCTTGTGGTTATATATATATATATATATATATATATATATATATATATATCTTTTAAATAGTTTCTATCTAAAGTGCCATAGACCTCAGTGATTCTCTTTCATTGTTCACAAAGGCGTAGGAGACTGTAGAAATACAAATAAAGATATAAAACACAAAGAAAGACTGCTTGTCTAACTATACATTTACACTTTAGTGCAATGTTTCGCTTGGACTTTTTTCATGATTAGAGACAGATGCTGTAACCTGTTTTTTTTTTTTTTTACTTATTTGTTTCAATTTTGTAATAACTGTGATGATGACCCCATTGCCACAGATTCTGATCTGGTAGCAGTATTTACAAATATATTGTAAAGCTGCATGAGCATAGGAAACACTAGACTAGAGGAGAATTATTAACTTCAATGAAACAGTTTTCTAGGCATGCTCTGTGACCTGTACAGAGGTCATTTATTCATTTGGCTGTCACCTATTGTAAACAGCCTTATTTATCACCATCTTTCTCGCATTGTAATCTTGTCTATAATAATAAGGAGGAGTATGTTGAGAAGTTTTTTCTACAAATAAGGAAAAAAAAAAAGGTTTTACTTTATCAGGCTATGTTCACACTGCGTATGAGTCCGGCCGTAGTTCATACGCCACCGTACATGTGCGTCTGAAACTACGGGCGTGGGAAAAGTAGACATGCGGCCGGATGCGTACGAACCGCGAACATACACCCGTAGTACAGTTATGCTTCCCTAGCTTGTTTCGTAGCGATCTGAAACAGGTCATTTACTAGGAAATCTTCGCCCAGCCCAATAAAACTCACAGAACCTTTTGGATGGAAAAATCAAGTTCAGTTTGGCTGAAATAAGTACTTCGTACGGGACCGCACTGAAATCCACGGCCGTGAGTTTCAACATTTCCGTCCTCAAACAATGGTCTTGTTAATTTTTCGCGGCGCCGTATACGATCCGGCCGTAAGCTCATACGTAGTGTGCATTGTGCGGCCGTATATCGTATACTTTCAAGCGAACGCATCAACCTCAAAACTACGTGCGTATATTCCCGGTTCGCACTACGAACGGAAACATATGCAGTGTGAACGTAGCCTCAGGCTTAAAGGAGAAGTCCGGCCAAAAGTATTTTTTAATATGTTATTACTTATGGAAAGTTATACTAATACATTAATTATGTAATTATGTACATTAATTATGGGAAATGCACATATACTGCTATTTCCCTTAATTTATTTGATCACGGAGTGTTAGAATTCTCTCAAAAACCGTGACGTCACGACGAAGGGTGTAATTCCTATGGAGTGTCCAGCAGGGGGCCCACTATATATAGAAGTCATTGAGTACCATTGACTTCTATATATAGTGCGCCCCTGCTGGACACTCTATTCAATCAATGGATGTGTATGTAAAAATGTTAGGTACAGAACGTTTTGATTGAATACATTTATGGAATACTTTGGGGAGCAAGTGTCCTTGCTCCCCAAAGTATCCCATAAATGTATTCAATGAATAAATTTGAAGGGCACCGAGCAGAGACCTACCTCCCCCCTCCCTCCCTGCTCGGTGCTGGGCACATATACACAGTACTACTCCTCCTATCATCTGCTCATAGTACCCCCAACCCAATCTTCGCCGCTGCCCGCACCGCTCCTCACACAAAGGTCCGCTCCTCACACTATCCCGTCGCCGGCCGCCACTCTCTGCTCCTACATACCGGCTCATGCCGGCTGCGTCAGCCCTCCCCACCCCACAGGGAGTACGGTGCTCCTGCTGCTTCCTGGTGTCCCCGGCCTCCCTGTGGGATGGGGGAGGGCTGACGTGGCCAGCATTCAGTACGGACCGGGAGCCGGTATGTAGGAGCAGAGAGTGGCGGCCAGCGGTGGGGAGTCAGCGGCGGGATAGTGTGAGGAGCGGCCTTTGTGTGAGGAGCGGCGCGGGCAACGGCGGCAATGTGATGGGGATAGCACAGGTACTACTCCCCCCATTATCTGCTCATACTATAAGCAGATGATGGGAGGAGTAGTACTGTGTATATGTGCCCAGCACCGAGCAGGGAGGGAGGGGGGAGGTAGAAGCACAGGCACCTCTTGAATACATTTATGGGATACTTTGGGGAGCAAGAACACCCCCCAAAGTATTCCATAAATGAATTCAATCAAAATGTACAGTACCTAATATTTTTACATACACATCCATTGATTCAATAGAGTCTCCAGCAGGGGTGTACTATATATAGAAGTCAATGGTACTCATTGACTTCTATACATATAGAGCGCCCCCTGCTGGACACTCCATAGGAATTACACCCTTTGTTGTGATGTCACGGTTTCTGAGAGAATTCTAACACTCCATGACCTAATAAATTAAGGGAAATAGCAGTATATGTGCATTTCCCATAATTAATGTACATTAGAAATTTGTCTAACTTTCCATAAGTAATAACATATTAAATTTCTTTTGGCCGGGACAGAATTAGTGTTGAACAAGCACTAAAATGCTCAAGCACTCATTATTGAGCATTTTTATGGCTTGGGTACTCGACTCGAGTAACGAACCTCATTGAAGTCAATGGTAGACTCGAGCATTTAACCAGGTAAACGTAGTAATTTGTCTGAACCGGATCTCTTGACTGTTGATTAAAGCGAAGTACCGGCCGGATGATCTTTCCGGCCGCAGAGCTCTGATGTGGGCGCGTCAGCGCGCGCCCGCATCAGAGCTTCCCATAGCCCACAGTGAAGCGAGCGGCTGGAGCCGCTCGCTTCACTGTGTGAACTGACAGGTCTTTCTGTGGCCGTAGAAAACTGACCTGTCAGTTATTTGCGGGGCCGCACAGATCCCGGCCGGAGCGTATACGATGTGTGTACGCTCCGGCCGGGATACCATTGCTTAATATGCTGTGTTCCACTGCACAAAAACTACGGCCGTTGTTGCCATCGGCAACAACCGCCATAGTTTTACGTAGTGTGAACATAGCCTAAAGCAATCAACAGCCAAGCCATCAGGTTCGGGTTTGGCTGAACTTACTGTAAGTTTGCTCATCTCTATTGCCGATCAGACCCCAGGTTTTATGAAAGATAAAGAATGAAAGAGCCCTGTAAGTTTTGCTTACACTTGGTAGAAAAGCTTTGCTGTGTTCCCGCTTGCTTTAATAACATTACTGAACGGAGGCTTGGTAAGCAGCCATAGCTTTAATATGATGCCAAAGACTTGTCTTCCTGATACGTCATAAAGATTCTATTGTTTTAATTTAGTTTTATTCTGTAAGCGAGAAGCTTAATCCTGCCGAGATGCAGAGCTGTGAAGGTTGAAACAACAAGGCCTAGTTTACTGTGCGTATTGTGTGATGATTATGTCATTATAGGGAGCTGGAATCAATACCGATTCTTAAAGGGAAACTATTAGCAGATTAGAAGCATCTAACCTTCTCTTATCTCTCTATAGGGCACAGGGCGCTGAGAATTAAGGTGATTTTTTACTAAGAAACTCAGCGCTGTTTTTGGAATATAAACATGTTAATGAGGCATTTTGGTGCAATCCATTTGCAGCTGTTGGTTTGGGTATGCATAGAGACCACCACACCAGGTCCTTAATGCACACAACCCCAACTGGATCACAATGTGGGTCATCCACAGTACTGACCCAACATAGTCATCTTCATGGATATCCGAACTTCCGCCTACAAATGGGTTCCACTCCACTCCACGTGACCGGGTTGATCTAGGGATATGGCATAATCATTATTATTTATTTTTATAGGTAATCATTGTTTTCATTATAGCAGCTCCGTAGTATCGGGATGGACTTAGTAATGTTTTATATTCTATACTTTAGTCCCAGTAGCATGGGATATGACATCACGTCACGTGACCGGCACTCTTACTATCGCGAGACTATGTAACTTAGTGGTCACATCCCGGTCACGGGACCGCTGACGTCTCGGTCACATGACTGCCGACGTTCCAGCACTACCACGTCATCACGTCACGCACTAGAATTTCCAGGAGCTTGACGTGCGCAGCCGCAGACTCCATTTCCGCCCGCCGCTCACTCTGGCGCCATGTCAATCATGGGGAATTAGAATTCATTACAGGTACAGTATATATACCGGCTTGTTGCTACACTGTATTGACTCCTGACGAAGCCGCAATGTAGCGGCGATACGCGTGGGGTATTCTTTCTGCTACATGGTTTATGGGTATGATTTTCATGACTAAGAGGATTCACTCATCATAGCTTCTTATTGTGTAATTATGTTTCCCTTCCTCTGAGTCCCATGTTTGGGGGCCTTCATGGCCTATCACATTGTAGCAGTGCAGTTTAACCTTTATTCCCAGGTTCTGCAGTTTTTCTCCCTTCTTTGGGGATTTTAGATGTTTTTAACATTGTTTGTTTAGCTGGTGTTTAATAAAGTTTATTCTTTTTTCATCTCCTTTTTGGTGTGCGCTTGACTTAGTTACCCTAGTTTTCCTCTGTCCTTCTTTCCATAAATATTGTTGTATATCTAGGGTTGTCAGCTGCACCCAGTTTCCTCTGATCAGTTGTTATTTATGTTTGGTGGTGCCCACCCTGCTCTCTCTATTTCCCACTCCACGCGTTGTCCAGACTTGGTGACAGATACACTTTAAACCCAGAAGCCTACTGAATGAATCTTTTGTTACTGCTGTTAAAGTGGTATTTGAGTGTTGAAAAAAAAAAAAAAAAAACTGTCAAGTTGCGTTAACTAGAAAAAAAAAAAAGCATACTTATTTTCCCTGATCCCCCACTACTATGGCATTCAGTCTGCAGTGTTCTCCTCTGCTTTTTCTAAAAAGTTTACCCTTAAACGACAGTGACACTTTAAAGTTATGAGATGACAAGGGGACAAACAAAATGGCTCCATCATCTGTCAGTCATGGGCAAAATTTTTAAGAATGACACAAATATTACATGATCTGCTGCCCTCTGGTTTTTATGTGTGTTTGTCAGATGTTTTTTTATCACATACAAAAATAGAACTGCAATCATATTATGAGTAACAAAAGCTTATATTGACAGTTAGAATGAGTTAATGCAGCAAGTCAATATTTGCAGTGTTGACCCTTCTTCTTCAGGACCTCTGCAATTCTCCCTGGAATGCTTTCAATCAGACCAGATCCTGACTGATAGCAGTCCATTCTTGCACAATCAATGCTTGCATTTTGTCAGAATTTGTTGGTTTTTGTTTGTCCACCCGTCTCTTGATGATTGACCACAAGTTCTCAATGGGATTAAGATCTGGGGAGTTTCCAGGCCATGGACCCAAAATCTCTATGTTTTGTTCCCTGAGCCATTTAGTTATCACCTTTGCTTTATGGCAAGGTGCTCCATCATGCTGGAAAAGGCATTGTTGATCGCCAAACTCCTCTTGGACGGTTGGGAGAAGTTGCTCTTGGAGGACATTCTGGTACCATTCTTTATTCATGGCTGTGTTTTTAGGCAAGACTGTTGATTTCCTTGGCTGAGAAGCAACCCCACACATGAATGGTTTCAGGATGCTTTACAGTTGGCATGAGACAAGACTGGTGGTAGCGCTCACCTCGTCTTCTCCGAATAAGCTGTTTTCCAGATGTCCCAAACAATCGGAAAGGGGATTCATCAGAGAAAATGACTTTACCCCAGTCCTCAGCAGTCCCCTCCCTGTATCTTTTGCAGAATATCAGTTTGTCCTTGATGTTTTTTCTGGAGAGAAGTGGCTTCTTTGCTGCCCTCCTTGAGATCAGGCCTTGCTCCAAGAGTCTCCGCCTCACAGTGTGTGCAGATGCACTCACACCTGCCTGCTGCCATTCCTGAGCAAGCTCTGCACTGCTGGTAGCCCGATCCCGCAGCTGAAACACTTTTAAGAGATGGTCCTGGCGCTTGCTGGTCTTTCTTGGGCGCCCTGGAGCCTTTTGGCAACAATGGAACCTCTCTCCTTGAAGTTCTTGATGATGCGATAGATTGTTGACTGAGGTGCAATCTTTCTAGCTGCGATACTCTTCCCTGTTAGGCCATTTTTGTGCAGTGCAATGATGACTGCACGTGTTTCTTTAGAGATAACCATGGTTACCAGAAGAGAAACAATGATACCAAGCATTCTTACTCAATCATGACAGATTGATCTCCAGCCCACACCTGCGTTAATGGAGCAATCACTGAAACAATGTTAGCTGGTCCTTTTAAGGCAGGGCTACAATGATGTTGAAATGTGTTTTGAGGGATAAAGTTAATTTTCTAGGCAAATATTGACTTTGCAAGTAATTGCTGTTAAGCTGATCACTCTTTATAACATTCTGGAGTATATTTAAATTGCTATTTTAAAAACTGAAGCAGTAGATTTGGTAAAAAATAATATTTGTATAATTCTCAAAACATTTGGCCATGACTGTAGAGGTCGGGAGGCTGCCATACACTTTATTCTAAAATCCTTAACACCTCCGTGTCCTATCATTTACATTACCATACATTTCTTGGCTCCCAAATGGCCTCCGTTATTTTGCAGAAAGTGTGAAAAATAACAGATGTTATAAAACATATTTGTCTGCATTATTATGTGTCCTGAATGATAAAACAAGATACTTGCCTTGGTGTCATAAAATCATATCTTGATGCTCTGCCAGGGCTGAAATCATTTGGATGGATTCTCCAAATATTTACTGTCAGTTGAAACTGCTATAATAATTTATCCGGTGCGATAGATAACCAGGAATCAATACACACTCACTCCTTATTATTACCTACAGATATAGTTACCTGTTTCTTCTACTCATAACGAGATTTTAGAAAACTCTGTTTTTAGTGCTCTGCTTAGGCAGGAAGAATCCCTCTTTCGGGATCACCATGAATTAGCTCGATCAGAGAGTAGCTACAAAGAGTATCCCTCATCATAGAAGAACTGCCATGTCTTATAATCAAATAATAATAAAATTCTTCATTTAACCCCTTAAAGGGGTTATCCAGCGCTACAAAAACATGACCACTTTGCCCCTACTATTGTCTACAGTTTGGGTGGGGATTTGAAACTCAGTTCCATTGAAGTAAATGGAGCTTAATTGCAAACCGCACCTAAACTGAAGACAACAGTAGGGGGAAAAGAGGCCATGTTTTTGTAGTGCTGGATAACCCTTTTAAGGTCTGAGCCAATTTTCATTTTTCAAATTTCGTTTTTTTTCTCCTCTTGTCTAAAAGGCCATAGCACTTGTATTTTTTTTTTTACCTACAGACCCTTATTTTTGTACTAATAATTGTACTATGCAAAGACTATGCAAAGACCAGAAAACAATTATATGCATGGTGAAATTAAAAATAGAACAGAATTTTATCATATAGATCTGTGTAGTATACTTAAAGAGCACTGATCCTTTAGATCAGTGCTCTATTACTCTGGTCTGCAACAGACCAGATACATGGATTGCCGATCTGGGGTCAGCGTCATTCCGACGTTGACACTCGGCCAGGTAAGGAGAAGGGATCCTCCCTCCGCGATCACATCACTGGGAGAGGCGGGGGGGGGGGGGTAATCCATCCACCTTTAATAACTGACAGCCCAACGATCATCCACCATATACTGTCAGTTGTTCAGGTGTCAACATATGATATTTTTTCGGCGATTGCTGGCATACTGCCAAAGTTCTTGTGTCTTGCAGAAGCCTATTTAATTTTTTTGTTCTAATTTTTGCATATTTTGTTCACACATAGGACAGAATATACTAAATTAGGACAAAACCAGGCACCCTCTGCTCTGCTGACACCAGTTGATTTGAAAGAGTTCTCTTTTAATGATGTAAATTAAGCTAGTTTTGTACATACAACTCCGATACATCCACAGATCTATCTCTATAGTTACAGAATACAATGAAACCTAATACAGGATGATAATACCATCATGTATTCCTCCCACCTGCCTCCTCTTCTACTCTTCAAGGTCAACAAATAGCGTTGCTGTTTGCGATCTCCATAGTGTGTATATAAATATACTTCCAATCAATACCATCAACAAGGTTGTCTTATTTTTTATATGTGATTAGTCACACTTGGGGTTGCGACATACTTGTTGAAAAACTGCTTGTAACCCGTGACATGTATTCATTCACCTTTATATTGTGAGATTATTCACGTCTTATCACAAAATCAATCACTTTTATGCCTTCCTCCTCTCTGCTTTTGCTTTACCCAGTTTACTGCTTTTTTTTGGACATTTAAGAGCTATTATTCTCTTTTATGACCTTGTCTCTTTCAAATGAAGTTTATACTGCATCTAGTTACTCGCTGTGTAGTATGTCGTACTACAGTATATGTCCATGTTAACATCTAATAAGTTATTGGTTTGTAAAAAAATAAAAAACATTATGGGTACACTGACATGTAGATGGATTGTATGTAAAGGCTAAAAAGATGTGCAAGGCGCCATAGGGTAATAACGTAAGGGAAAGGAGACAAGTAAAAACAGTTTGAGTATCGAACTGCTCACCTGATGGTGTTGTGCTAAGAACACGACACCTCTATACGTTTTCAGTGGAGAAAATTATGATGATTGTAGCCGAAGCAGCCAGTGTCCAAGTACAGATACCGCAATTCCGAGCCAGGGGATTGTGGAATGAGAAGTGGTAGTTCAGGTGTCAGGTCCGCGGATTTACCCGCAAACTAAAGGAATCAGAAAAACGGCGCTTTACTGCTTCAGAGTTGAATAGGTTTAATAGTAAACTTTAATAGCCTCATGCACAACGTGTTTCCGGGCAATAATACCCCTTTGTCACGTAAAAGACATAATAAAGCAGGGACAAACGGTGTCTTAAATATCTACAAAGTATACACTTGGCGGAAAATGTTGAATCAGTGCCGCCCCCTGACAGCTGGAATAGTTGAGAGAAAACAAACATAAAATATTGACATTTGAAACTTAAAAACAAGAAGATTACAAAAGCTAAAACTGTAAAACAGTGTATGAATGAATACAATCGCAAAATAAGAGATTTTAATCTCAAAATCGTAATCGATTTTATTGAATAAATAAATAATCTCAATGACATCACGTGACGATTAAAATCTCTTATTTTGTCATTTTATTCATTCATACACTTTTTTACAGTTTTAGCTTTTGTAATCTTTTTGTTTTTAAGTTTCAAATGTCAATATTTTATGTTTGTTTTCTCTCAACTATTCCAGCTGTCAGGGGGCGGCACTGATTCAACATTTCCCGCCAAGCGTATACTTTGTACATATTTAAGACACCGTTTGTCCCAGCTTTATTATGTCTTTTACGTGACAAAGGGGTATTATTGCCCGGAAGCGCGTTGTGCATGAGGCTATTAAAGTTTACTATTGTACCTATTCAACTCTCAAGCCATCAAGCGCCATTATTCTGGTTCCTGTAGTCCCCGGTTAAATCCGTGGACCTGACACCTGATCTATATGGATTGTTCTCCTCTAATGTTCTAGAGTCGGGCTGTGTCTGGATTACAATAGAGGTCAAAGGCCTCTGTGTACCTTGAACTCTGAAGAAACTAGAATAACACAAAGAAGTAATTAAAGTAGTAAAGGGTCAAAGAGGGGCCGAGTCAATAACAAGCAGGATTGTGTATGGAGATGAACAATCAATATGGTCACAGACACCAACAAGTGAGATTATGAGCAGGAGCATGATAATCTGGAAGGTGGAAAAGAAGACAGAAAGAAAAGGGAAGAAATCTGTAGAATGGGGATGGGGAGAACCTTACGCCCTCCGGCTGTTGGAAAATTACAATTCTCATTATGCCTGGACAACCAAAGCTTTGCTTCGGCTTTCAAGGCATGATGGGAATTGTAGTTTTGCAACAGCTGGCGGGCCGAAGATTCCCCATCCCTGCTGTAGAAGAATATTGGAAAGTATGGACGACGGAGCTGTCCAGCAGCTGAAATAGTTTACAGTAGTCATTACAGCAGCAAATCCTTCATCTCCAACCTATGGTCCTTCAGCTTTTGCAAAATGATCACTCCCAGTACAACTTGACAGCTTGTAGCTGTCAGGGCATCTCAGGATTTATATATATATATATATATATATATATATATATATATATATATATTTTTTTTTTTTATTTTTTATTTTTTTTTTTTTTTTCTTAAACCATGCATTCAGGATTAGTGTTCTAGAACAAAACGTGCAGGCTTATAAACATTTTATGTATGGTATATGTAGCCTTATAGATCATTTTGATTCTAGGCTACATGGAAATAGATTGTATTTGTAAATTATTATTCAATGGAAATGTTCAAACTATATAAGTTGTATTGGGAACTGTTTTTTGTCAATCAGCCAGTCAATCATCCAATTTAACGATGGACAGCAGTGGACCCTGGTGAAATACTGTAGTGTCATAAAATATACTGTACTAGAAAATGTACCCGGCGCTGCCCGGGTATAAAGTGTCAGTGTGTTAATTAGATTTGTTCTAAGGTGCCCAGGAGGCCAAGCTAAAGGTATTGTTTCATCTGAGTTAATCAGTGGAATTAGTGTATACCTGTAGTGCATAGTTGGAGGGGTTCTGTATACCCACAATGTATAGTTTTTAGGGGTCTCGCATATCTGTAGTGCATAGTTGGGGGGTTGTATACCTATAGTGTATAGTTGGGGGGGTCCTGTATACCTGTAGTGTGTATTTGGGGGGGCTGTATACCTGTAGTGTATAGTTGAGGGAGGTCCTGTATACCTGCAGTGTACAGTTGGTGAAGGTCCTGTATACCTGTACTGTATAGTTCGGGGGTCCTGTATACCTGTAGTATATAGTTGGTGCTGTATACCTGTAATGTATAGTTGGTGGAGGTCTTGTATACCTGTAGTTTATAGTTTGAGGGTCCTGGATACCTGTAGTGTATAATTGGTGGAGGTCTTGTATACCTGTAGTATATAGTTCGGGGGTCCTAAATACCTGTAGTAAATAGTTTGAGGGTCCTGTATAACTATAGTATAGAGTTGGTGGAGGTCCTGTATACCTGTAGTGTTTAGTTTGGGGTCCTATATACCTGTAGTATATAGCTAATGGAGTTCCTGTATACCTGTAGTATATTTGGGGTCCTGTATACTTGTAGTATAGAGTTGGTGAAGGTGCTGTATACCTGTATTATAGAGTTGGTTTAGGTCCTGTATACCTGTAGTGTATAGTTTGGGGTCCTATATACCTGTACTATATAGTTGATGGAGTTCCTGTATACCTGTAGTGTATAGTTTTGAGGTCCTGTATACCTGTAGTGTATAGTTTGGGGTCCTGCATACCTGTAGTATATAGTTGGTGCAGGTCCTGTATAAATGAAGTATATAGTTGGTGGAGGTCGTGTATACCTGTAGTATATAGTTTTGGGGTCCTGTATACCTGTAGTGTAAAGTTTGGGGTCCTGTATACCTGTAGTATATAGTTTTGTGGAGGTCCCGTGCACCTGTAGTGTATAGTTTTGGGGTCCTGTATACCTGCAGGGTTGTATTTACCCGTATGGCAGTGTTATTCAGTCACAGTGTGTCGGTATTGGTCATGTCTGGTATGGCGGTGTTATCCAGTCACATTATGGTGGTATTGGTCAGGTCTGGTGTGGCGGTGTTATCCAGTCATGGTATGGTGGTATTGGTCAGGTCTGGTATAGCGGTGTTATCCAGTCACAGTATGGCAGTATTGGTCAGGTCTGATATGATGGTGTTATCCAGTCACAGTATGGCGGTATTGGTCAGGTCTGGTATGACAGTGTTATCCAGCACAGTATGGCGGTATTGGTCAGGCCAGGTATGGCAGTGTTATCCAGTCACAGTATGGCGGTATTGGTCAGGTCTGGTATGACAGTGTTATCCAGCACAGTATAGCGGTATTGGTCAGGTCTGGTGTGGCGGTGTTATCCATTCACAGTATGGCGGTATTGGTCAGGTCTTATATGACAGTGTTATCCAGTCACAGTATGGCGGTATTGGTCAGGTCTGGTGTGGCAGTGTTATCCAGTCACAGTATGGCGGTATTGATCAGGTCTGGTGTGGCAGTGTTATCCAGTCACAGTATGGCGGTATTGGTCAGGTCTGGTGTGGCGGTGTTACCCAGTCACAGTATGGCGGTATTGGTCAGGTCTGGTATGGAGGTGTTATCCAGTCACAGTATGGCGGTATTGGTCAGGTCTGTTGTGGCTGTGTTACCCAGTTACAGTTTGGTATACCTGTTGTGCCCTGTATATACATGTACTGTATAGATGGAGTAGGGGGTCCTGTATATACATGTACTGTATAGTTGGCGTAGGGGGTCCTGTATATACATGTACTGTATAGATGGAGTAGGGGGTCCTGTATATACATGTACTGTATAGATGGAGTAGGGGGTCCTGTATATACATGTACTGTATAGATGGAGTAGGGGGCCCTGTATATACATGTACTGTATAGATGGAGTAGGGGGTCCTGTATATACATGTACTGTATAGATGGAGTAGGGGGCCCTGTATATACATGTACTGTATAGATGGAGTAGGGGGTCCTGTATATACATGTACTGTATAGTTGGCGTAGGGGGTCCTGTATATACATGTACTGTATAGATGGAGTAGGGGGTCCTGTATATACATGTACTGTATAGATGGAGTAGGGGGTCCTGTATATACATGTACTGTATAGATGGAGTAGGGGGTCCTGTATATACATGTACTGTATAGATGGAGTAGGGGGTCCTGTATATACATGTACTGTATAGATGGAGTAGGGGGTCCTGTATATACATGTACTGTATGGATGGAGTAGGGGGTCCTGTATATACATGTACTGTATAGATGTAGTAGGGGGTCCTGTATATACATGTACTGCATAGATGGAGTAGGGGGTCCTGTATATACATGTACTGTATAGATGGAGTAGGGGGTCCTGTATACATGTCCTGTATAGATGGAGTAGGGGGTTCTGTATATACATGTACTGTATAGATGGAGTAGGGGGTCCTGTATATACATGTACTGTATAGATGGAGTAGGGGGTCCTGTATATACATGTACTGTATAGATGGAGTAGGGGGTCCTGTATATACATGTACTGTATAGATGGAGTAGGGGGCCCTGTATATACATGTCCTGTATGGATGGAGTAGCGGGTCCTGTATATACATGTAGTGTATAGATGGAGTAGGGGGTCCTGTATACACATGTCCTGTATAGATGGAGTAGGGGGTCCTGTATATACATGTACTGTATAGATGGAGTAGGGAGTCCTGTATATACATGTACTGTATAGATGGAGTAGGGGGTCCTGTATATACATGTACTGTATAGATGGAGTAGGGGGTCCTGTATATACATGTACTGTATAGATGGAGTAGGGGGTCCTGTATATACATGTACTGTATAGATGGAGTAGGGGGTCTACCAGTTATTACTGTGGATGTTGTGAGGCAGCGTCCCTAGCAACCATTGCTCCCTGTGAAAATGAAAGCAGTAATCCTATTGGTTGCTAAGGCTCCAACTGCCGTGTCTGCTGCAGCTAATTATATCACCTGTGTTTGCAGTGAGGAGATTTTCCCATTCATCTCTATGGGGCGCCTCTCTTTCCCCTCCCCCTCCCCTCCTGTACATCTGGCGGCGACGGGACCTTCGCAATAACCTTACCGGGCACCCAATGTATCTGTGTGCCAAATTTGGGGTCAAACGGTTCAGGCGTTTGGAAGTCTATAGAGGACAGACAGACAGACAGACAGAAGGACAGACAGACAGACTTTCATTTTTATGATATAGATAAACTTTCTAACAAACAATTTAACACGTTCATATCCCATTTCAAGTACCCTTTCACCTTCCCTTGTGTGACACCCTTTGTATTCCCATTTAGTTTAGAGTGTCACTGTATAACTTTCAAAATCTAAATCAGTAGTAGAAGTAATATAAAGCAAGTTTGCAATATACATTCATTATTTATTTTTTAGTTATCATTGAGAACACAACACTTCCTGTTTTCTGCCTTTCTTCTAAAAAAACTGAAAACAGGAAGTCCTGTCTATCCCAGGCCATCTGAGCGCTCACAGAGAGAAGGCAGTCATGTGACTGATGGACACAATGAGCCGTGACTCTCTGTACTGGCCGGAATTCCTGTATTTAGTCAGTTTTTTAC
Source organism: Dendropsophus ebraccatus (assembly GCF_027789765.1). Classification (NCBI taxonomy): domain Eukaryota; kingdom Metazoa; phylum Chordata; class Amphibia; order Anura; family Hylidae; genus Dendropsophus; species Dendropsophus ebraccatus. The sequence goes on from NC_091463.1 coordinate 83,172,496, forward strand.
AACCACTACAAGTCAGAAAATCTGCCTTCATTAAACTGGACCTGGATTTCTGGTAAGTACAGCTTTGTTTTACAGCACAATAACAATTTGGATTTTGAAAGTTATAATGACAGTGACACTTTGTGGCACCAATATAAGTGACAATTTTATTTCCATTTCAATTGATTTTTTATTTTATTTTAATGTAGACGTAGAGTGACCTAGCATGAGCTGCATTCTGGTAACTGCTCAACCGCCGAGCACTGATTATATAAAACGTGCACACTAAGTTCACTAATGAAACCCAATTTGTTTAACACAGTATCAGTGGAGTTTGAGCACTGATTACGTTAGGCGCACACTCAGTTCAGTAATGAAACCAAATTTGTTCAACACAAAAGAAGTGGAGTGCAACCTTTGATTATGTAAGGTGCACACTTCATTCAATGATCACATTAAATTGGTATAACTCAATAGGAGTTTACCTAAACCACATACAGGCAGCACCACATAGGTTGACTAACTTAAATGTGCACAGGGTAGCAACAGATCACGAGTTACAAACTAGGTGTTGGCTATACCACTGAAAAGAGATTTTAGACTTACTGAATGGCAAAGCCACCGTCACGGCAGGTACAAACCCAAGAATGGTTCTTTAAATTAATCTGGGAAGACATAAGCCAATCCACAACAAGACAACTAAAAATCCAGCATGGATCCATCCCTCTGGCAGAAAACCTAAACCTGCTGCCAACAACTACTAAAATCAAAACTCAGGAGACAATGGCATGGCTGGTGGTGATCCGCCATGTGTGAAAGTTTTCCTTTTTTTTTTTTTTTTTACATTTGCACAATAACTTGTTTCTACTGTATATCCATCCAGTTTAGTCTGTTACTCTGTAATGTTGATCCAGAAGAAGGCAGAAAACCCCTTTGCAGAAGAAGCCAATTTTCCTCACCTTAGGGAAACTAAATCCCTTCCTTCCTGTAAACAGAATAAATCCTTGGATCAACGACCCTTATAATTTAGAGTTTTGAGTCTTTGATGACTACATTGAGCACATAATGATGTCCTCCTGTGAATGGGCTATGGGTCTGAATGTTTAATTCCCGCATTAATATGCCCTGCAGGCCTTCTAATTTCTACATTAATACTCAGCGTAAGTATTTGTCATTTATATGTTAATCAGATTATTTAGATGTTCGTGTATTATGAGCTTAGCTGCACAATGCATGACACTAAGCAAGATTATGAGGAGGGGGTGGGGTAACCATTCAATCCCCCTACCCCCAAGGTAAAGGGCTGTATGTTTCACATTACAACTGCTGTATTACCCCAATGTTATTTCTTCTGACTTTTAATATAAATCAACTACATGGATATATATATATATATATATATATATATATATATATATATATACACTATTACAGTAGCCATACATCCAATGACTTTTCTAGTGACATCTTCTTGGAGTAATTCTCCTTTCTTCCTTCAGCCAATACACGTCCTGCCGAACGTGTAGATTAGACATCTTATTCTCCTTGCATTTTGGGCACCATCTGCAACTTTTCCGCACCCATGGTGCCCCAAATGGTTCTAATACATTACACTGATAATACTTCCCTTATTGTTCCCCCAAGCAGTAATAGTGTCCCCTTTGTGCTCCCACTTAATAATTTTGGTATCTCTTTGTGCCTCCCACTTAGTAAAATGTCTCCCCTTTCTGTCCCCCACGCAATAGTTAGTCACCTTTATACCACCATACAGTAGTTAGGCCCCTTTTTACCTTCACTCGGGTGTTTGCCCCTTTTGTGCCTTACACACTTTAGTTTGCCCCTGTTGTACCTCTCATAGTACTTTGTGCTGCCTTTTTACCCCTCATACCATAGTTTGCCCTCTTTGACCCCTCTGCCCTTTTGAGCTTCTAAACTAAAATAAATGACTAACATTAACCTCTCCTTCCATGACTTTGCAAGTGTTGTCTGTCCTGGGAAGGTGGAGTCCCAGGTCAAAGTCCCTTGTAGTCCCAAAGGCATAAAGCAGCCTGCTGTCTACAAATATGAGTTACGGCACTATCCTGTATCCATCATAAAGGTTTGAATGTCCCAGATCTTCTTCTTCTGTCTTATTTAAAGGGGTTATCCAGCGCTACAAAAACATGGCCACTTTTCCCCCTCTCTTGTCTCCAGGTCAGGTGTCGTTTGCAATTAAGCTCCATTTACTTCAATGGAGCTGAGTTTCAAACCCCACCCAATCTGGAGACAAGAGAGGGGAAAAAGTGGTCATGTTTTTGTAGCTCTGGATAACCCCTTTAACCAGGCAAGTAAGCCCAAAATGCTTCCCAGGGCATGCAAGAAATTGCTTAACCTAGTATGGCGAGGTAGGGCCTGTGGTTTCCCCCAGTTTAGGGGCCCAGTAACAATTGTGATCTCTCCAACTTGTATTGCTACATCACTGATCTCAGCACCTATATATGAATGAAACTGAAGGTTAGAATAAAGGGGTACTTTAGGAAAAAAATTAAATGAAAACTTAATTAGAAAGTTTTACAACTTTGTAAACTACAGTGGTGCCTTGGATTACGAGCATAATCTGTTCCGGGACTGTGCTTGTAATCCAAATCTACTCTTATACCAAAGCAAATTTTCCCATAAGAAATCATTGAACTGCAGACAATTGGTTCCAATTTCCAATTTGGTTTTTATTCTGAATGACATGTAAAACAAATAAAACAAACATTTAGAAACAGCAGAATATGTCATATTATAAGTTACTGTACAATATAGCAATCAGCTTGTGGAGTATAATGTATAGTATTGCATAAACCTGGAAAACAGCAGCAGTTTGTAGATACAGGATGGAACTGCAGATCCCCATAATGCAGTAGTGTAGTACAACAGGCTAGAATAGAGAAGCAGGGCTGCTGTCAGAGGTCTGTGTGGTCACATGACAGCAATGGGGAAGGGGTGTGTGTTCAGCATGGACCAATCAAGAAGTGAGAATCACAGAGCTGTGCAGGAGGACAATGAGAGAAACTACTCTATACAGCTGTGTGAGTGGCCGAGTATAAGTGCAGGCACATTATAGCAGCAGTGTGTATAGCTGAGTGTAAGTGCGGGCACATTATAGCAGCAGTGTGTATAGCTGAGTGTAAGTGCGGGCACATTATAGCAGCAGTGTGTATAGCTGAGTATGGGTGCAGGCACATTATGGCAGCAGTGTTAATGGCTGAGTGTAAGTGCAGGCACATTATAGCAGCAGTGTGTATAGCTGAGTGTAAGTGCGGGCACATTATAGCAGCAGTGTGTATAGCTGAGTATGGGTGCAGGCACATTATGGCAGCAGTGTTAATGGCTGAGTGTAACTGCAGGCACATTATAACAGCAGTGTGTATAGCTGAGTGTGAGTGCAGGCACATTATAGCGGCAGTGTTAATGGCTGAGTGTAAGGGCCCTATAACACCAACAGATTATCTAACAGATTTTTCTGAGCCAAAGCCAGGAACAGCCTATAAACAAAGAACAGGTAATAATGGAAAGAATGAGATTTCTCCTCTTTTCACATTCACTCCTGGCTTTAGCTTACAAAAATCTGTCAGATAATCTTTGGTGTAATAGGGCCCTAAGTACAGGCACAGTATAGCAGCAGTGTGTATAGCTGAGTGAGCGCAGGGCTGACAGAGACTGTAGGAAGGAATGAGCAGGTTATAGGGTGAGTACAGTATAGCAGCATTCTCTGTCTGGGGAGAGAGAGATTACAGCTATGAAGGGATTACTTTTACAGTCCTGTCCCCTAATGTAAGCCCCAGTCTGAAGTGGATCTGCTATTATTTGGAGGGTGAGGGAGACTTCCTGGGTCAGAGTACAGGGCTGTAGATCCCGCTATGCAGGCCGTGCCCCTCTCCCACTCACCCTCCCAGTACAGGAAGCTCTTAGACCAAGGCAATGCAAAATGCTCTCAATCCAAGTTCCTCTTAAACCAAGGTAACACTGTACTTAAATTAAAAAATCTCAAATCTTTCAATACTTATCAGCTGCTATATGTCATGCAGGAAGTAGTGTACTCTTTCCAGTCTGACACAGTGCTCTCTGCTGCCACCTCTGTCCATGTCAGGAACTGTCCAGAGCAGGAAAGGATTTCTATGGGGATTTGCTACTGCTCTGGACAATCCCTGACATGAACAGAGGTGGCAGCAGAGAGCACTGTGTCAGACTGAAAAAAATACACCACTTCCTGCAGGACATACAGCAGCTGATAAGTACTTAAAGTTTTGATATTTTTTAATAGAAATAATTTACAAATATGTATGATATGGACCAGGTTCACACATACGATTTTGTCACTCTTTCTCTTATAGTCCTTTGCTGTATTGATTTCATTCCTGGTTTTGGCTAAAAATACTGTTCAAGATACTATATGGGGCCTAATTCCATTCCTAATTTCAAAAATTCCAACAGAACCGATTCATCTCCATATGTCTTAGCCATTAACATCAAACGTGCTGTGCTATTTACATAGCGTGCCGCGCTGTTAACATAGTGCGACATTCTAATAATAAGTATATAAACCGGTGCATTATGTTAATGGCGTAGCGCGGCGCGGGGAGCATATTTACGGCCGCTACATCTGTAGTTTTGCTTGCGCGCTGCAGAATGCAGTCAAGGTTTTTGTAAATATTTTCTCATCTCTAATTGTGACTTGTTTGAGGCCAGATAAATACTCTTTATTTTTAGACTACTGGCTACATATCCAGTGTTTAGGATGCAGAATGCGTGCATCCTCCAATACATCAAAGGGCTCGTAACCAGTCTAATGGGTAGCTGCAGACACAGTTATCTGCAAGCCATTTTACACTTGAAAAACAAATGCGTTATTACGCTCTCTCTTCCCGAGAAATTTGGCATTCCCTTATAATGCACAGGGGACACAATAACAAATTAAATGTTTGTTTGCCTAATCATTTATCTGGAATAACTTGTATTTCATGAGAAGTAATGATTCCACGTGTGTCAATATGAGTTTAGGATTAAGATCAGAATCCGGACAAATCCCATGATTACCGGGTTTATGGCTGACATTTTATTGTTTTACATCGCGTAAATTCATTATAACACATGGACTATTTTAATTAAGGTAGGTTAATTCGTTTTTTTCTACCATTTCAGACAACTATGTTATTAGTGTAATCGTTACCTAATATTAAAAAATTCATTATCATTGTTACATATAATAAATTATAGTATGCGTGTGTCTGTGAAAACTGTATTTTAAGTGCGGCAAGCTCTAGATATATACTGTGTTTCCCCGATAATAGGACATCCTCCTAAAATAGGACACCCAGACTAGCCTACCAACTAGCTTAAAATAAGGCATCCCCCTGAAAATAAGGCACCCCCCCCCCCTAAACTAAGGCACCCCCCCAAAGTAAGGCGACCCCTGAAAAAAAGACCTGGGGAAAGGCCTGGGGGAGAGCCAGGGAGAAGGCCAGGGGGAGAGCAGGGGGGAAGGTCGGTGGTAAGGCCATGGGGAGAGCCGGAGGGAAGGCCAGTGGGAAAGCAGGGGGGAAGGCCGGTGGTAAGGCCAGGGGGAGAGCCGGGGGGAAAGGCCTGGGGGAGAGCCAGGGAGAAGGCCAGGGGGAGAGCAGGGGGGAAGGTCGGTGGTAAGGCCATGGGGAGAGCCGGAGGGAAGGCCAGTGGGAAAGCAGGGGGGAAGGCCGGTGGTAAGGCCAGGGGGAGAGCCTGGGGGAAGGCCAGTGGGAAAGCAGGGGGGAAGGCCGGTGGTAAGGCCAGGGGGAGAGCCTGGGGGAAGGCCAGTGGGAAAGCAGGGGGGAAGGCCGGTGGTAAGGCCAGGGGGAGAGCCGGGGGGAAAGGCCAGGGGGAGAGTCGGGGGAAAGGTCGATGGGAAGGCAAAAGGCAGAGCCGGAGGGAAGGCCAAGGGGAGAGCTGGGAGGAAGGCCGGGGGAAGAGAAATAAAACATCCCCTGAAAATAAGACATAGTGCCTCTTTGGGAGAAAAAATTAATAGAAGGCACTGTCTTATTTTCGATAAAATATGATTAAACAGGTTTATTCCTCCCACTGGTGCAACCATTTGCTAATACAGTCAGAGCTTTCCCCAGGAGACCGAGTGCTGCTCCCAAATGAGTGCTGCTCCCAGGCAGCCCTTGCTTTATATAGAAAATAATAAAGGTATACTTTTTTTCTTCCACTTTGTATTCTTTTTGTGTTTGCACATCACCTGTGATTGTATATAATGCACCTCCCACTTCCTCCGATGTTGCTCACAGCCAGACGAAGCGCCGAGCAGGCGAGAAACAATTGTAGCTGCCCTGAGTACACCTGCTTAACATCTTCCCCCTCCCAGCTCAAGCCGTCGGTGTATGAATCAATAAATCCACTACTTTCCTGACCGGTGAGTGCGGAATTCTTTCTCTCCACACTTCGATATTTATGACTGTATTTGTTCCTTGCACCCCGACCTGCTGTGGTTTGTCTACACCGCTCTATTACTGCATATCCCCTAGTCCTCAGTCCTTATCTGTGTCTACATCAGCTGGTGCCGGCTGAACTGCTCTCACTAGTTTCAATAAAGGTATACTTACTTCTACACGCTCCCTGGAGCCACCTCTGAAGCTTCTAAATCTGTCTCTAAAGTGACTGGCTAAGATGTGGCAGTGCCGCAACCAGTGATTGGCTGAGCAGTCTGTCACTTCAGAGATTGGTGTAGAAGTTTAGCGGTGGCTCCAGGAACAGGCAGGACACCATGGAGCGTGGGAAGGTAAGTATACATCTTTATTATTTTTTATATACTTTTATCACTTGTGTGACTGTGCACCTCCTTTTTTAACAAGCTGAAAGACAACGATCAGCCGATGATTGGCTCCTTAGCTGATCATTGTCTTTATTAAACAGGGCAACATCTGCCTGATTCTGCTTGATTGGGTAAATAATCACCTCGTGTAATAAGGTCCTAGAGGGTCATGAGTGTGAAAATAAGGCTTATAGGGTATAATTTAGGCACACAGAGGAGTGAATATTAGGCTGAGGGGGTCTGAATATAAGGCTAAGGGGTCATGAATCAGGCTCAGGAGGTATAAATGAGATTAAGCGGATGTGAATAAGGCTCATAGGGTGTGAATATGAGACGAAGGGGGTGTGAGTATGACGCTGAGAGGCCTGAATGAGGCTCATATTCCTTCAGCTATTCAGTTCATTTATTTTTTGCCTGTTTTTTTTTGTAAACTGCAGTTAGGGCTCCGTCACTAAGGCCATTTTTTTTTTAGTAAAAGCAATAGAAGAGACCAAATGCAGGAAGTGATTTCAGTTGGCACATCCCTGTACACGCCCCTGTACACACCCCTGTACACGTCCCTGTGCACATCCCTGTACACATCCCTGTACACACCCCTGTACACGTCCCTGTGCACATCCCTGTACACGTCCCTGTACACACCCCTGTACACGCCCCTGTACACATCCCTGTACACATCCCTGCACATGCCCCTGTACACATCCCTGTATACGCCCCTGTACACACCCCTGTACACGCCCCTGTACACATCCCTGCACATGCCCCTGTACAAATCCCTGTACATGCGCCTGTACACATCCCTGTATACGCCCCTGTACACATCCCTGTACACACCCCTGTACACATCCCTGTACACATCCCTGTACACGCCCCTGTACACATCCCTGTACACGCCCCTGTACACATCCCTGTATACGCCCCTGTACACATCCCTGTGCACGCCCCTGTACACATCCCTGTATACGCCCCTGTACACATCCCTGTACACGCCCCTGTACACATCCCTGTACACCCCCCTGTACATGCCCCTGTACATGTTTCTATACACATCCCTGTACATGCCCCTGTATACATCCCTGTACACGTCCCTGTACAGATCCCTGTATACGCCCCTGTACACATCCCTGTACACATCATTGTACACGCCCCTGTACACATCATTGTACACGCCCCTGTACACATCATTGTACACGCCCCTGTATACGCCCCTGTACATGCCCCTGTACATGTTTCTGTACACATCCCTTTACACGCCCCTGTACACGTCCCTGTACACATCCCTGTTTACACCCCTGTACACATCCCTGTACACATCCCTGTACATGTTTCTGTACAGATCCCTGTATACGCCCCTGTACACATCCCTGTACACAACATTGTACACGCCCCTGTACACATCATTGTACACATCCCTGTACATGTTTCTGTACACATCCCTGTATACGCCCCTGTACATGCCCTTGTACACGCCCCTGTATACGCCCCTGTACATGCCCCTGTACATGTTTCTGTACACATTACTGTACACTGCTGCTAACTGATCTAAGGCAAATTATTTATAAATAAGATATGTTGTTTTTTTTTTTGTTTTTTTAATAATCCACAGCAGAAAATCAGCACCAGATCCGCACCGATATCTGCATGATCTGATGTTTTACAGCTTTCCCTAATGAATATCTGCAGATGTGCTGCGGGTATATTCCATCCTTTTCCTTTACTGCCCGTAGTACAGAGAGAGACGCTCTATTTTTCTGCATTCATTCTTTGTCAGTAAGCCCTCGGACAAATCTCAACTACAGTGGAATAATCCAGCTCTGTAGGGCCGGCAGCAGATGGTATATGAGGCTCTCTCCTTCTAGTAATACACACCTGCCTCTGTATCTAGAGAGCCACAGCAATAGTCGGGAAGAAAGGGCAGACATCTATCTGCCTCAACAAGAACGATGGCTGCTGTCTCATCCTCTACCAATACAGACACATCGCTTCTAATCAAGCCATACAGGGCATTCGGGAAGGAGGATATCTAACATTCAGAGGGAAAAAAATAAAAAATAAATAAATATATATATATATATATATATATATATATATATATATATATATTTTTTTTTTTTTTTTTTTTTTTTTTTTTTGTGTATTATTTTATTTTTCTTCCCCATACTTTTTTTTGTATATATTTAGAAAGAGACTCTGTCAGCAGGTTTATGCTGTCCTATCTTAGAGTAGCATAAACTAGTGACAGAGAAGCTGAACAGAATGATGTATCACTTCCATTGTTCTGTGCAGCTGATCCAGAGATATCCTCCTGAATAACATGAAGCATAAGTACTGTATTTTCCAACCTCCTATCTATCTATCTATCTATCTATCTATCTATCTATCTATCTATCTATCTATCTATCTATCTCCTATCTATCTATCTATCTATCTATCTCCTATCTATCTCCTATCTATCTATCTATCTATCTATCTATCTATCTATCTATCTATCTCCTATCTATCTATCTATCTCCTATCTATCTATCTCCTATCTATCTATCTATCTATCTATCTATCTATCTATCTATCTATCTCCTATCTATCTATCTATCTCCTATCTATCTATCTCCTATCTATCTATCTATCTATCTATCTATCTATCTATCTATCTATCTATCTCCTATCTATCTATCTATCTCCTATCTATCTATCTATCTATCTATCTATCTATCTATCTATCTATCTATCTCCTATCTATCTATCTATCTATCTATCTATCTATCTATCTATCTCCTATCTATCTATCTCCTATCTATCTATCTATCTCCTATCTATCTATCTATCTATCTATCTATCTATCTATCTATCTATCTCCTATCTATCTATCTCCTATCTATCTATCTCCTATCTATCTATCTATCTATCTATCTATCTATCTCCTATCTATCTATCTATCTATCTCCTATCTATCTATCTCCTATCTATCTATCTATCTATCTATCTATCTATCTATCTATCTCCTATCTATCTATCTATCTCCTATCTATCTATCTATCTATCTATCTATCTATCTATCTATCTATCTATCTATCTCCTATCTATCTATCTATCTCCTATCTATCTATCTATCTATCTATCTATCTCCTATCTATCTATCTATCTATCTATCTATCTATCTATCTATCTATCTCCTATCTATCTATCTATCTATCTATCTATCTATCTATCTATCTCCTATCTATCTATCTATCTATCTATCTATCTATCTATCTCCTATCTATCTATCTATCTATCTATCTCATTAGTACAATGACTACCAGGATACTATACATCCCCCAGGAATATTATGCGCCTAATTCCGTTTAGACCAATCTGCGTCCTTACGTATCTGGACATTATCAATAGAGAACTTTCACATCCTACTATTTATTAAGCAATGGTATGGCTTGTGTTATATAACTTCATAATGACTTTATCTGAACCATCTCGCTTACATTCTTCCTCTGTATAATTATATACGGGACATGTCTGGAAAAAATCATTAAAGCAAGAATGTCTCGTAGATTTCACCAAACAGAGGAAAAACAATTATTTGGTTAGCAACCAGGAAGCAAGTGCACTGTGATGGTTCGGTACTACCCTGTGCAACTGGTTCTTTAATCCAACTCTATAAGCCAGATGTGATGGGTCCTAATATTCTGTTTTTGCTATGTTATAAGTTACCAGGTAACTGATCAAAGGGGGTCTGACCGCTGGGACCCAACATCATCTCCAGTACTCTATCCAGACTTCCACAGAGAATGATGGGAGTGGTGGTCACACATGTGCACATTCAATCAGAAGAGTCAGGTGCCCATTCAGACCCCCACAATCAATTCAATGTCCCTTACACTAAGGATCGGGGATAAACTATATTTGTGGGACAAACATGGAAAAAAATCATACTGCCGGGGCTGCGGGGGACATGTCAGTAATGTATACTTACCTGTCCAGCACCCCCGCCGCTGCCGGTTCCGAGACCTACCGCTCTGTGCTGCTGTTAATGTTTTAAAAAGATCTTACAACATGACGCTCCCATAAGTAATGGCTGCTCTGCTTAGCCCCTGTGCTAACCGGCCATTTCGCTATGGGAATGGGACTGCAGTGGCAGGGGAATAGGACAGGTAAGTATACATTTCTTATATACCCAATAGCCCTGGAAGCATGGCTGCACTGCCGTGGACTACCTGACACTGTGTTGGAGCACTGTGCCCTGCTGCTATAAGGTACTTCTCCAAGCTCACATCACTACCCTATTTGTTAAACTAAGGCGCGGCCTTCACCCTGGCACAGGGGGTGACAGGTTCCCTTTGAGTTAGTCCCAACCCGAACGCTCTGCATTTGATTACCAGAAGTAAGATGCAGCCCTAAGGCTTTTTACAGGACTCCCTAAGGCTGCATCCATTTTTTTTTTTAAATGTCAACCAGCCTGTCATTCATTTAATTTCCACCATGGACAGTAGTGGAGATTGGTAGATCAGCGGTGTAATATTAATTTTCTCCCAGGACAGCAGAGGACATTGGTAAATGCGCACCCAGTGAGTTATTAAGATGGACACTGTGTTCACTGTGACTTCCTATAATGCACACCCAGCACCCAGTGACTTCCTATAATACACACCCAGCACCCAGTGACTTGGTATAATACACACTCAGCACCCAGTGACTTGGTATAATGCACACTCAGCACCCAGTGACTTGGTATAATGCACACTCAGCACCCAGTGACTTCCTATAATACACACCCAGCACCCAGTGACTTGGTATAATGCACACCCAGCACCCAGTGACTTGGTATAATACACACTCAGCACCCAGTGACTTGGTATAATGCACACTCAGCACCCAGTGACTTCCTATAATACACACCCAGCACCCAGTGACTTGGTATAATGCACACCCAGCACCCAGTGACTTCCTATAATGCACACTCAGCACCCAGTGACTTGGTATAATGCACACTCAGCACCCAGTGACTTGGTATAATGCACACTCAGCACCCAGTGACTTGGTATAATGCACACTCAGCACCCAGTGACTTGGTATAATGCACACCCAGCACCCAGTGACTTCCTATAATACACACCCAGCACCCAGTGACTTGGTATAATGCACACCCAGCACCCAGTGACTTGGTATAATACACACTCAGCACCCAGTGACTTGGTATAATGCACACTCAGCACCCAGTGACTTGGTATAATGCACACCCAGCACCCAGTGACTTGGTATAATGCACACCCAGCACCCAGTGACTTCCTATAATACACACCCAGCACCCAGTGACTTGGTATAATACACACTCAGCACCCAGTGACTTCCTATAATGCACAGTCGACTGGCCGTCTCCAGGAGGCCAATCACCTTATATAGAGGGGGAGGTGCTGACATCACAGTGAAGATTGCAGCTGATTGGACGGGCACTAGGGTTTATGGATAATCCCTTGCTCCCGCCAAAAGACTGTACTGTAAGGTAACATGTGCGGCCACCATGTGTAGCAAATTTGCAAAGCAAATTTAATGGCTAATTTTCTGCAAATCGGAATTTGCCAGATTTCCTTCCTCCTGTCTTTATGGCCCCTGATTCCGTCTGTGTTACCAGCAGAAAATACAGCCCCTTCCTAACAATGCGGCCTGTTGCCAGTTGCTATGATGAGTACATTTTACTACTCTGTTATATTGCCACTACCTGATCTTTGCTTACTTTGTGGTTGACCCATTAGTCTGTGACCCCTGTAAACCTCCTGTGAATTGCTGATCTCTTCCCTGACCTCTGTTCCTCTATTCCTTTGCGAACCCTTGTCCTTTTCTTTATTTCCTCCTATCTGACTAGTTTTCTCTAACATTTTATGCTGCATAAATTCTACATCCACTAATTTATCCTGATTTGACTAGACGACTAGCAGGCTTCCGCTGCACATACACTTCACTGCATTTCCTACAACATTACCTAGATAAATAGTTACCAGAATCTTTATGCACTTAAATCCTGGAAATTGCAGGGTCCTGGGACTCATCAAAGCCGCTGGAGAAGGATCTTACAGATGATGAGTATCATGAGGCCAGGCACTTTACATTTTTATTTTTTTCTTATAGTACAAGTAACCTTGAAATATTTTTACAATGCAGAAAAAAAATGTACATAATGAGATATGTCCACTCTACTATATCTTAAAGGGGTACTCCAGCTAAATGGATGGAAAAATTGCTTGGTTCCTGATGCCTATAATAAGACAGTCCTTAAAGGGGTTGTTCACCAAAAGTTTTTTTTTTCTTTCAAATCAACTGGTGCCAGAAAGTGGCAGAGATTTGTAATTTACTTCAATTTATAAATTCTTCCAGTACTTAACAGCTGCTGTATGTCCTGCAGTGAAGTGGTGTATTCTTTCAAGTCTGGAGAGCGGGAGAGATTTCCTTTCACCGACAGCAGTGGCGGCAGAGAGCACTGTAAAGAACAGACCATTTCCTGCAGGACAAACAGCAGTTGATAAGTACTGGAATACTGGAGATACTGGAGGATAAAATAGAAGTAAATTACAAATCTATATAATTTTCTGGCACCAGTTGATTAAAAAGATTTTTTTCCCCCCCGCTGGCATACCCCTTTAAGAACACCTATAGCTCTACACATAAATGACAGATCTTATATACCTGCAAAGTACTCTTAAAAGATGAGCAAATCAATACATTTACAATTTATATTCATTAGGATTCAGTTTGGCCAAATCACTACAGGTACAGGGACTTTTGTCAAAAGAAAGGAGTTCCTGTTCCTGTATGCTTAATGGAAGTCTTACACTGTATCTCACTGTATCCTCCACAATCCAACACTCCCATACATGGTGGAAAACATCTTTCCAGTCCAATAGAGGACTCATTTCTTTCTGGGAAACCCCTTTAGGGTAACAGAGACTTTTAGGTCTCCCAACACCTGAGCAGGAGAGGCATACGATGCATCCCTATTTATAAAGTTACTATCAAATAAAATAACTTTTGGCATGGTGTCAGAATGGTCAAACTTAAAGATCACAGCAGGTCTTAGTCCTTAGAACCGCTGTGTTCACATGATATAGCAACGTGCTTTACCCGGCCAGCCTTAAGATACGACTGATGGATTTGGATTTGATGGACAGCTGGGGAGGGAAGTCTGCTGCCATGTGCTTCACCCAGTTGTATCTAGCAACGGGTGGGTCTCAGGAGTGAGACCAGTTGTGACAATGTGTCTAAAATTTATTTATTAGACAATAATGCTTTAAATCTTAAAGTCAAATTTGATGGCTAATTCAAGAAAATTCTCTCAAATTAAATGTATTGAGAGTCGCACATCTCTAGTACTCTCAGCAAGGCCAGGTCATATGGAGAAATGGGCCAGTTGTGTCCTTTGATTTGATATGATGTAGATGTAGGTGTTGTCCAGAATTAGAAACATATAGGTCGTGTGTCATTACTAGTGATGAGCGAATAGTATTTGATTGAAAAGCTATTTGATAGAATACAACGCTATTCGAGCTATTCATTTTCGTTCGAATATTCGAACGAAAACGCAGTTAAAATTCCCACATCCCCTGGCACTTTTTTCCAGCTAATAAACATGCAGGGGGGAGGGACAGGCACTAGGGATAGGCAGGACTTAAAAAAAACTCTAACTGTGATTGGCTGGCTAAACCATGTGACCTCCTGAGTATACAAATAGTGATTTCAGATTGTTGGAGCTAGAGAGGGACAGACTGTATACCAGGGAGAGAAAGCTTTTAGGTGAAGTTAGGTAGGAAGGGACCCCCAAAAGCCCTTGTTAGGACTAAAAGTATAAAAACCAGAGATTTAGAAGTTGTTTTGAGTTCAGGATCTTACCTGAAGCAATTTTTAACGTTTACCGACAAACGATAAACTATTGCACACAAAGTTGTTTATCGTTAACCTGAAATCGTTCACCATATTACACTAAACTATAATTGTTAGTTCTGATCGGTATTGCGAACGTTACTACTATCGTTTACTCCATCTGATCCCAGCAAAACAATGAACAATGTGCAATTACACTGAATGAGTAAATTTGAGTGAACGAATGTGGAACTACAGCGAACGATTAGCGAACAATAGTTAGCAAACGATAATCGTCCCGTGTAATAGGGCCCTTGGGTAGGAAGGGACGACCCCCAAAAGTTAGATGCACCCAGGCATGCTTCCCCTGGTGTCCCATATGCATCCAGAGGTGTTGGCATCATTTCCTGAGGTGTCATTGGGCACTTGGTGACCTCCTAGTGGTCGAATATTGATTTCAAAGTCCCGAGTATTTTTCTCCCATAGACTATAATGAGATTCGATATTCAATCGAATATACAAATATCTAGGGCTATTCAAATCGAATTTCAAATTTTCAAATAATTCTTCATTCGCTCATCTCTAGTTATTACTGCTCTGCTTCATTCACTTTAATTGAACTGACGTGCAATACCACATACAAACTGAAGACAAGAGTGGCGCTGTTTCTGAAAGAAAAAAGCTATGTATTTCTGATTATGGACAATCCCTTTAAGTGCAACATTTGAAGGAAATCATAGATACATCAAGTAACGTAAAATACATATTTTGTTCAATAGACGAGCAACATATAAAACAGTGCGCCCTTAGCTAGGGAAGTGCGATGCTATTATACCGGATTATGCTACCGGTAAATGCAAATTAAACTCATTATTAGAAGAGTGAACAGTTTTATATGGTAAGATATATTTTACATAAAACACAGAACACACAACTCACCCACCTCTAATAAATGCCTAAATGGTGGATTACAGTCATAATGAGAGACCATAGCTGGAATTAACAAGTCACTATTATAAGGCATAGGGAGAAATTAAATATTGATCATCTATATTCTAGAAAAGAAAGTGAGACCCAATGAAATGCTGGAAATAATTAGAGTTTTACTAGGCTTTTACTATTTTAGTTAAAGTGTCACTGTCGTTTTTTTTTTTTTTGCAGAAATCAATAGTACAGACAATTTTAAGAAACTTTGTAATTGGGTTTATTAGGCAAATATGCCATTATCTGCATTCAAAAAGACTTTCCCCAGGCCCCCCACCTCCCTTCCTCTCTCTCATTCACTGCTCATTATGAGGAAATCTCGACTCTTTTACATCAGTCGAGCCCTGTGTAATCTATGGAGGGGGGAGGAGGGAGGGGGGAGATTCGTTGCAAGCCGAGAGCAGAGAACAAAGGATTACACAGCGGGACCTGTGTGAAAGCCGGTATTTAGAGGTCAGAGAGGTCAGTGCTGACGTCAGAGGAGATAGCCTGGTGATGTAGCTGTAAATTAACTCTTTGTTGTCCTGTTTTGGTGCCTCATCTCCCTCCAACCCTCCCCTCTCCATAAGAGAACCATGAAGACGAGGCGAGAGCTTCAAACTGCTTTTTCATGATAAAAATGCATTTTTTTTGGCCAATAAACCCAATTACAAAGTTTATTAAAATCGCCTGTACTATTGAGTTCTGCAAATAAATAAATAAATAAATCAATTAAAGTGACATTTTAAAACTTAAAGGGGATGTGCAGGCATCAAAAGACATGCCATATTCTACTTCCTCCACAATCACTTTAAGTGTAAGAGTTGGAAACCAAAGATGTCGTTATTACATCATACTAGAATGGAGAAAACTTCCTGCTCCATTCCAGCTGTACATGGTATACTACTCTGACATTGCCTATAGACAGATTGGCCGTTTTCTTAGTCCAGCATCGGAAAGCGATAATAAGGAGGAGGGATATAGTTTTGCACTAAACTCGTTCCCCCGTAGCAGTTGAAAGTGCTGTCTCTATGGCTGACACACTGTACTTAACATTTCACGTTGCGAGTTTGCAGCAAAATCCACTGCGGATCCTGGAAGTGTGTAGGTCTATGGGGTTACATATCCACAGCGGAATTTTCATTCCGCTGCCGGTATGTAACCTGGTCCCTTTAACCCCTCGCAGCCTGCAGCCCCTGGCCCGGAGCATACATTTTCTGCTCGGAGCCGCAGCTGTGTGATGCTCCCGGTTCCATCAGTCCCCATCAGCCAATCACTGCTGCCGTACACTGATTGGCTGATGGGGAGCAAGAGGAGCCGGGAGCTTCACACATCCACTGCTCCGAACAGGTAATGTATGCTCCGGGCCAGGGGCTGCAGGCTGCGACGGGTTAAAGGGACCAGGTCACATACTGGCAGCAGAATGAATATTCCACTGCGGGTATGTGACCCATTCAACTTCACACTACAAGGATTTGCAGCGGATTTCGCTGCAAATCCGCTGTGGATCCGGTACGTGTGAAGTTACCCTAAAGGACCTTGTTGTGGATTCACAACCAATTACGAGTTTTCCATAGAGTTTTGTTCTCAGCATACTATGGTCGTCCTAGAACCAATTAATTTAGTATCTTGAGGGACCACTGTAGTTTATAAGATAGATAGATAGATAGATAGATAGGAGATAGATAGATAGATAGATAGATAGACGATAGATAGATAGATAGATAAGGAGATAGATAGATAGATAGATAGATAGGAGATAGATAGATAGATAGATAGATAGATAGATAGATAGGAGATAGATAGATAGATAGATAGATAGATAGACGATAGATAGATAGATAAGGAGATAGATAGATAGATAGATAGATAGATAGAAGATAGATAGATAGATAGATAGATAAGGAGATAGATAGGAGATAGATAGATAGATAGACAGATAATAGATAGATAGATAGATAGATAGATAGAAGATAGATAGATAGATAGATAAGGAGATAGATAGATAGATAGATAGATAGGAGATAGATAGATAGATAGATAGATAGACGATAGATAGATAGATAGATAAGGAGATAGATAGATAGATAGATAGATAGATAGGAGATAGATAGATAGATAGATAGATAGGAGATAGATAGATAGATAGATAGATAGATAGATAGATAGACGATAGATAGATAGATAAGGAGATAGATAGATAGATAGATAGATAGATAGATAGATAGAAGATAGATAGATAGATAGATAAGGAGATAGATAGGAGATAGATAGATAGATAGACAGATAATAGATAGATAGATAGATAGATAGATAGATAGATAGATAGATAGATAGAAGATAGATAGATAAGGAGATAGATAGATAGATAGATAGGAGATAGATAGATAGATAGATAGATAGATAGATTAATAGATAGGAGATAGATAGATAGATAGATAGATAGATAGATAGTACAACTTTATATTCGCGGCACCACCAACACGTGCAGAGTCCTGCGTGCAAGCAGGAACGTACTCGACCACAGTACCGGATCAGCTATCTCACAAATTTGTGAGATAGATAGATAGATAGATAGATAGATAGATAGATAGATAGATAGATAGATAGATTAGATGATTGGATATATAGATAGCATTCTCCTGCGAGGGTAATATACAGTACCATTGCAATAACCTAGACTGCTTTTAGAAATACAATTTGTAGTCTACATACAAGGACGTGAAAAGCGATTGTTCTTTAGAAGCGGTGACCTCACTGCAGCCAGAGTTTAGGAATGACTCATTGCAGTAATATTCTTTATTTCTGGTTTTCTCTGGAAAACACGATTTACTTTTACACTTTGCCATTTAAGCACCATTAGAGTAACAGGGTTTTGCTGCCCCCCCCCCCCCCTCCCTGCTTGCGCATATACACGATGCACAGAGAATCTTTCCATTATAATATTTGTTTGTCATTTCTTCGGCTCTGGTCAATGAGTAGCCAGTTAGTGGGGGATTTGATATCGTAGTAAACACTATGGCGCACCATGACCTTTTTTTTTTTTAATTGCTGTTCATGACAGATGATTAGATAGCATTGAAGCCTATAAAATGTTAGTGGGTGTCACCACTGTGGCGGCAACTTGTGCTGTAGGCCACAGCCGCACCCGCTCATTCCGACTCTCTGTTTCATCTCTCCCTAGCTGGTGCACGTGTCCCCACAATCTAGGGGACGCACGGGCTGGATCCTGAAGATTTAAAGGGCCAGTGCACCCTTAATTGGTTGCAATCTGGACCCTGAGTCTATTTAAAGGGGTTTTCAAGCGCTACAAAAACATGGCCACTTTTCCCCCTCTCTTGTCTCCAGTTCCAGTTTACTTCAATGGAACTTAGTTTGAAACCCCACCCAATCTGGAGACAAGAGAGGGGGAAAAGTGGGCATGTTTTTGTAGCGCTGGATAACCCCTTTAACTTCAGCTCACCACTCGCTCCCTTGTTGGAGCCTCTGCATGCTTTGTGCCATACTGTGGTCCCAGGGTCGTGGTTCCTGACAGTGATTCCTCGGGCAGGATTAATGATTCCTGCCCGAGGTGCCCGCCTGTTGTTCCTGCTTTGTTCCTTACTACCTTGCTGCTGACCTGCCAATGTTGTTTCCTGCTGCACCTCACCCGCTCCATAAGCAAGCATAACTAAGGTAGCGACCTAGGGTGGCCTGCCGCAGCAAGTTCATCTTGCCGGGCTCTTAGACTCTGCTCCCTGGTGCGGCTTACACCATCTCTAGCGGCGGTCCAGTGGATCCATGACTCCAGTCATTACAGTGGGAAGCTACATTAATGGAGTTATTCAGGCAAATGTATATTTTTGTATAGCGTTGAGGGAAGTGAAAAGTAAGACAAACAATACTCTTACCTCCCCTGCTCCCCTGCCGACACCTCTTGTCCAGTCTCTTTTACAGAACACTTCTGGGTTTGGTGACTTGAGTGGTCACACACTCCACCAGTCAATGACTGCAGTAGTGTCCCGACACTGAACAAATATGTAACATCATGGTCCCAAACTGCTTGAACCCGGAACCAGTGTGATAGGTAAGTGTATGGTTTATTTTTCACTCACCCCCTTCCTGTACATTATCATTAAAAGTACATTTGCCCTTTACAACCCCTTTAAGAACCGAATTCATTCAGAAACAATACACACTGCATCCACGGACAATTATTAAATTCTATAAGAATAATAAAAGTTAGAAACATAGATATGACCATTCAATGGAAAATCTCTCTCTAATGCAACTATTGTGTTCTCCTATCGAGACTTTACTCAAAAATCAATTGTGTAATGGCGAAAAGTATCTCACCACATGGACGGCCATCAGTCATTGGAACCACAATGAATAATATCGATCATATTGTTGTAACGGCTCCTGGAATATAATAGGCAGTAAACAGTCAGTTCTTAAAGCGTCACTGTCATTTTGTTTTTTTTTGCAGAAATCAGTAGTCCCGGCGATTTTAAGAAACGTTGTAATTGGGTTTATTAGGCACATATGCCATTATCTGCATTATCTGACTTTCCCCAGGTCCCCCCCTCCCCTCCTCTCTCTCACTGCTCACTGCTCATTATCAGGAAATCTCGCCTTTTACATCAGTCAAGCCTATGGAGAGGGGAGGGGGAGGAGGGAGATTAGTCACCAGCAGAGAGCAGAGAACAAAGGATTACACAGAGGGACCTGTGTGAAAGCCAGTATTCAGAGGTCAGAGAGGTCAGTGATGACTGTCAGAGGAGATAACCCGGTGATGAAGCTGTAAATTAACTCTTTGTTGTCCTGTTTTGGTGCCTCATCTCCCTCCCGCCCTCCTTTCTCCATAGAAAACCATGAAGACAGGGGGGAGAGCTTCAAACTGCTTTTTTATGTTAAAAATGCATTTTTCGGCTAATAAACCCAACTACAAAGTTTCTTAAAATCGCCTGTACGCTTGATTTCTGCAATAAAAAATAAATAAATAAATAAACGACAGTGACACTTTAAAATTGATGTGTTGTTAGAAGATGGAAAAATGGACAAATGTAAGAATGTGGGTAACTTTAACAAGGGCCAAATTGTGACACCTGGACTGGGTCAGAGCACCTTCAACATGGCATGACTTAGGAATGGGGTGATTCTCATGTACAGTGGATAGATACCACAAAAGTTTGTAAAAAAAAGGCGGTCTTGTAAACCAGTGACCGTGTCATAGGTGACCAAAGTTGTAGATGTTCCATCTAATCGGATCTCATGGAAAAGCCACTATAGACCAAAGTGTTGAAAAGGTTACTGTTACCATAGAAAAGTGTCAGAACACCCAGATCATTGCAGCTTGCTATGTGCGGGTCTTCATACCTCGATTCATTGAATCGATTACCAGAGCTCTTGGGAGCCAGACCCACGGAGGGCTCAGAATAAAAGGGGCTGTCTGTAATGATGGAAAGGCAGAAGTCTTGATTGTGGCGTGAAATGTATCGATTCAGCTCCTCCTGCTCTATAACCTGTCACCGTCACATAGAATAACGCTGTCAATGTTACAGGTCCCCTTTAAATAGAAGAATTCTGCACCATTTCTTTCTACTTTCATTGTTTCACTGTTTGGTTCAGAAATATCCATAAAAGAATGGACTCAGATGTAAATTGATTATGACTGACCTCCAAATCCATTGGTTGTGAAACTGAACTGTAACTAATGGTTCATGTGTCGGGTAGGAGAAAAAATCATTAAAGAAAATCTTAAACTCAAAGTTCACCGTAGGAAAAGGCGAGAATAAACCTTCAGAGTATTGACAGGCTTTATCCACTGTACCATAACAATCCGCTATCTAGCCACCCAGAACGTGGATATCAAAGGCTTAGACTACAATAGAATTCCACAATTGATCATTAGGGATCAGCCATACTTTGTTTCCAGCCTTAAACTGTGAAGTGATGTTTATTTATTAGCATAAAGGAAGTAAAGTAAAAATTCTGTATTAAAAAAAAATTATAAAAAAATTAAACAACAGTTCAATTTATAAAAGTTCAGTGACACCCTGAATCTTAAAGGGAAACTGTCATTAGGTTAATGGTGCCTTGAAGAGGTTGTCCAGGAAAAATGTATATTTGGCATGGTTACCGGGGCTGCGGGGGACATGTGGGTAATGTATACTTACCTGTCCCGTTCCCTTGCTGCTGCCGGATCCCAGGCCGCCTGTTCTGTGCCGCTTCCTGTGTTTTCATAACATACGATGATGTTGCGATCCCACCAGAAATGGTCGCTCAGCATAGACTCTATAATAAGCGGATGTTTCCTATGGGAGCGCAGAGGAGACTGAACTACTATATGGGCCATACAACTAATGGGGGCCTTACTGGTCTACTAGGGCACAGAGGGGACCCAATTCCTCTATTGGGGCACAGAGGGGACCTGACTACCATAGTGGGCCACAGAGGGAACTAAATACTATATTGATGCAAAAAGGGGACTTACTGCTCTATTGGGGACACATACGGGACCTAACTACTAAATAGGGGCGCAGAGGGCCCTGACTACTATATGGATACACAGAGGGGGGCTTACTTGTTTGTTAGTTTACAAAGGAGCCCTACTGAAGCCCAGAGGGGACGTGACTATTATATGACGCACAGAGGGGTCCCAGCTACTATATGGATGCACAGTAGGACCAAACTACTACATCAAAACATAAAGGGGCCTAACTACTATAGAGGGGGCCAAAGGACCTAACTACTATATGTGCTGGAGCAAGGGGTCTAAAATATTTCTCTAGGTACATTCTGGAGAGAGAATTTGTGGCCAGGAAAAGTCTTCAAGATGGCCTAGTAATGTATTTCTGTTTTATTCAGTAGTAGTATGGAGGCAATATGCAATCACTATGGTGGTAATAATGTTATAACATAACTATGTATTGGGGCACTTGATACTGCTTGGAGGCACTTTGAGAGCATTCTACTGTGTGAGGAGCACAAAGGGGGGGCATTATATTGTGTGGGAAGTGTATGTGTATGTATGTGTGTGTGCGTATATATATGTGTGTGTGTGGGGGGGGGGGCGCAAATTCCACACAGGGGGCCATCTACCTTAAAGGCCAGCCCTGGGTATATGTTTTTTGTAAATGAAGGACAAGGACCGGGATTGTACTCCGAGGCAGAGCCCTGATTGCCTACGGTGCATTTACACGGAACGATTATCGTTCGAGTTTTTGCAATAACGATCGCATTTGAGCGATAATCGGTTCGTGTAAACACAGTAAACAATCAAGCGACGAGCGATAAATCGTTCATTTTGATCTTTCAAAAGTTCTCAAATCCTCGTTGGTCGTTCACTGAAGGTTCGCAGATCGCTTCATGTAAACAGTCTTTCCCCGATTCACCCTATGTGTGAGATGGGCTTAAGCGATCTTAAAATGATCGCAATAACGATTTTTCCAAACAAAATATCGTTCCTTCTACACGCTGGTCGTTATAAAAAAACACATCATTACTTCAAAATCCTTAATCATTCGATTGGGCAAATTATCGCTCTGTGTAAACAGACCATTACACAAGACGATTATCGGCCATAGCGGCCCATAATCGTTTTGTGTAATAGGGCCTGTAGTCTCAGGCCCAGTGTCTGGGAGAGCCTAAGTGAGACCCTAAACCAGCAGGAGGTCTTAAACTTGGCTACTAAAGGTGCTCATACACCTTTAGGCTATGTGGCTATGTTCACACTACGTAAAACTACGGCCGTAGTTCTCACCGCAGAACTACGGCCGTAGTTTTGCGGGGTGGAACATAACCTTACTTTCAATGGGATCCCGGCCGGAGCATACACACATCGTATACCCTCCGGCCGGGATCCCATGCAGCGCCGGAAAAAACTGACATGTCAGTTTTCTGCGGCGGAATTCAGTGAATTCCGGCCGCAGAAAGCCCTGTCAGTTCATACAGTGAAGCGAGGGGCTCCGGACGCTTGCTTCATTGTGTACTATGGGAAGCTCTGATGCGGGCGCACGCTGATGCACCGCATCAGAGCTCCGCGGCCGAAAGATCATCCGGCCGGTACTTTAGAGGGGGTCTTTAGAGGGGTTGTCTGGAGAGCAGAAATCACCTAGTCTTCTGTTCCTGGAGATTACTTCCATTCTTTCTATATCTCAAAAGTATATCTTTCAAGACAAGAGGGGGCAGATGTTCCCATCCTCTAGTATGAGCGAATCCACACCTGCACTAGATGTCCATGAGCTGTACAATGTCGGCAAAACGCGTGAGGAGAGCCAAACTAAGCACCAGGGAGCAGAAGACACGTGTTTTCTGCTTCCCAAACAACTCCTTTAACCGTTTAGAAAAGCAATAGTCAATAGGGAAGTCAACAGCAAACTTCATGTTTGCACAACCTGAGTGTCAGTGAACTCTTTATTCTGGCTCACATAGGGAGTGCCAAAGGAGAGTACATCCCTTAAAGGGGAACTCCAGCAAAAAAAAAAATTAATAATCTTTCAAATCAACTGGAGTTATACAGATTTGGAATTTGCTTCTATTTAAAAATCTTCAGTCTTCCAGTACTTATCAGCTGTTGTATGCCCTGCAGGAAGTGGTGTATTCTTTCCAGTCTGACACAGTGCTCTCTGCTGCCATCTCTGTCCATGTCAGGAACTGTACCAAATCACCATAGGAAACCTCTACTGCTCTGGACAGTTCCTGTCATGGACAGAGGTGGCAGCAGAGTGTCAAACTGGGAAAAATACGCCACTCTCTGCAGGACATACAACAGCTGATAAGTATTGGAAAAATGGAGATTTTTTAAATAGAAGTAAATTACAAATCTATATGAATTTCTGACACCAGTTGATATGAGAGAAAAAAAAACTCACCGCAGTACCCCTTTAATTGCATATACATGGATCAAGAAAACCCCCATACGGAGACGGAAGATAGGAAAACATGACATTCTTCTATTTCACAGCTCTCTGTTCTATGTTCTTGAGGAATCAGGCAAGGAGAACATCTCGCCTCTCTATAATGTGGGCCCCAGGCAGGTTAGACTGTGGAAGCGCAGCTGTACCTGCATCTGAGCAATTACAACACCTTTCTATACATGCGAGGTGTCATCATTGCTCTTAGGTCTTTACAGAGATAGTGACAAGTGAAACATGAACCTGTATTGTCTGCTAAGCCTGCGACTCAGGTTTATGCAAGGTCAGCGCAGCAATGGTATTTGTTCCTGTATTCCACTGTGTGCGGGAAGCTCGCGCCGCATGTTCTCTCCACCAACAAGAGGAATACAATCAACCCGTGTCAGGGAATGGTAATAGAAAGTGCATGTTTGTTTTCAGAGAAAGGAGCCGTCAACTGTATTTATGTGTTTAGACCGATATGTCATCTTGTACTAATCTCAGTAGAAAAGGCTGATGATGATGTTACAATAGCAGACGCATCAGTGACAAGGTCTTGATTTCGGCTTTCATAGAGCTGCTCGGTTCAATCTGCTGTAAGACATAACCGGTACATGTACAGCGCACGTCAGGCCACACACATTTTGTCTATGGAAATCTAGAATTTTCCAGAGAAAACACCTACTTGTAAAGGGTATTCTGGGTCTCACATGCTTATTTTTTATATGCTTATATTAGTATTATTTATAAATATATTATTATTATTATTATTATTATTATTATTATTGTCGTTGTCTAATAATAATAATAATTATTATTATTATTATTATTATTATTAGTAGTAGTAGTAGTAGTAGTAGTAGTAGTATTTAACAACAACAACCATAATACAATAATAATAATAATAATAATAATAATAATAACTATTATTATTATTATTATTATTATTATTATTATCATTATCATCATCAATATAATTACTTGAATTTACAATACAGACGTTACCTTGACAATCTGCTGTGGATCGGGATGCTGGGACTGGTATTGAACCTGCTGGTGGGTTCTGGTGTTTTGGGGGCTACTTGTGGTGTGGTATCATCCACCCCCAGACATAAAGCAACCGAACCTTGGTTAGGATGTGAGGTGCGGAGTATAGATGCAGGTTAAACAACATTCAACTTTACTTAGAAGAGGTATCTTTAGTGCAAGAGTACTAACAAACAGTGCTCAAGTACTTGTCCTTGTATAGATGAATTTCAGTTATTTCATCTGATCACCTTCTGCCCATAGGTGTCGGGTTTCCGTCCTAATGGGGTAGTACTAGTCCCAGGTCTTTGTCATTGTGTGGAGCCAGCTAGTTGTATCCTTCCTATTCAGATGAGCATCAGTCAGTAGAGAGTGGCTAACCTTCACGGTGCTCTACTGCGGGACAGCCTTAGACTTCCTCTCCTTTCTTTAGAAGGTTATCTGTCCACAGTTTAGAAAAACCCACAGCGTAGACAAGGGGTGAGACCCCGTGTCTCCAGCTTTTCTGGGAGAGAAGTCTAGCAAATCATGGAGGTTGAGTCACTAGCTATGGATAACAGGTTTAACACTACCTGCATGGCCTGAAGCCAGGAACTAACTATAACTAAGGGGAAGTCAAGACTATAGAGGGAAGTGTGTGTGTAGCACCTAGTTTGGACTGAAGCTGTGCTGTGGAAGAGTGACACCTAGTGGTTGGAGTAAGGTACAGCAGCTTACTGTCCTAACTGTGACACTGAATAGATACACTTTTGCCAATGTGTAAGAAAAGAAGAAAAACACTATAAATCGGCTTATTAGCCTGCTGCTTTTGAAGTTGTGCTGCTCTGCCCGGGTGCCTGGAATAGCTAGATCCAGTCCTGGGAAGCTTCTCCCAGGACAAAATCCAGCTTTTCCAGGCACTTGGGATGGGGTGAGCAGATTGCCGTGCTAACAGAGCATTTTACCTTGCTTGTACTGCAAATTTACTCATGTTGTCACTACTCACCCTATATTCAACCTCTCCCTCTCCTCTGGTATCTTTCCCTCCTCATTCAAGCACTCTGTAATTACCCCGCTACTGAAAAAAACATTTCTAGACCCATCCTGTGCAGCCAACTATCGACCTGTCTCCAATCTCCCCTTCATCTCTAAGCTCCTGGAACGTCTTGTCTACTCTCGCCTTACTCGCTATCTCTCTGATAACTCTCTTCTTGACCCTCTACAGTCCGGTTTCCGACCCCTTTACTCCACTGAAACTGCTCTCACCAAGGTGTCAAACGATCTGCTGAAGGCCAAGTCACAAGGAAACTACTCCTTGCTGATTCTCCTGGATCTCTCAGCAGCGTTTGACACTGTGGACCACCAGCTTCTCCTCTCTATGCTCAGGTCTCTTGGTCTTAAGGACTCTGTTCTCTCTTGGTTCTCTTCCTACCTCTCTGACCGCTCCTTCAGCGTATCCTTCTCTGGCTCTACTTCTTCACTCTTACCTCTCTCTGTTGGGGTTCCCCAGGGATCAGTCCTGGGTCCCCTCCTCTTCTCCCTCTATACAGCCCCCATCGGACAGACCATCAGCAGGTTTGGCCTGCAATACCATCTCTATGCCGATGACACCAGGCTATACACCTCCTCCCGTGACATCTCCCCTACCTTCCTGCAAAATACAAGTGACTGTCTATCCGCTCTCTCTAACACTATGACCTCTCTGTTTCTCAAACTTAATCTCTCTAAAACTGAACTTGTATTTCCTCCCTCTAACAAACCTAAACCCGACATCTCACTCTCAGTCTGTGGTACAAGCATAACTCCTGTGCATCAGGCTCGATGTCTGGGGGTCATGCTAGACTCTGATCTATCCTTTACTCCCTATATCCAAGCTCTTACACGCTCCTGTCATCTCCATCTCAAAAACATCTCCAGAATCCGCCCATTCCTCACCACTGACACCGCTCAGACTCTGACTGTCGCCCTGATCCATTCCCGTTTTGACTACTGTAATTCCCTACTAATCGGTCTTCCTTTCTCTAAGCTTTCCCCTCTCCAGTCTATCCTGAACGCAGCAGCCAGGCTAATCTTCCTCTCCAGCCGCTATACCGACGTCTCCCCTCTGTGCCAGTCACTGCACTGGTTACCAATTAAATATAGAACACAGTTCAAACTCCTCGCCCTCACCCATAAAGCTCTCCACAACTCTGCCCCTCCATACATCTCCTCCCTCATCTCCACCTACCATCCACCATTAGCAGAAGGCTAATGACCTTACACTAACCTCTTCTTTAATCAGAACTTCTCACTCCCGCCTCCAAGACTTCTCTCGTGCTGCACCAGTTCTCTGGAACTCCCTACCCAAAGACCTCAGACTTATTCCCAACATCCCCAGTTTCAAGCGTGCCCTGAAGACCCATCTCTTCAGGCGTGCTTCTAACATTTCGTAATCTCGTCTCCCTTTGCTATCCCCTCTCCATCCTCTCTATAACTTCTTCAGTGCTAGTTACACTGCCCTTGTTATCTGAGCTTAGAAAATGGCTTGTGACTGGCTTGCCCAGTCACCTATAAGCACTTTGAGATTCCATGTACAATAACTGGAACATTGACAAATAAAGCACTTGTTGCCTCTCGTGTTACTCCCAGTCATCCTAGCCTGTAAGCTCTTGAGAGCAGGTCTCTAATTCGGTATTTTAATTTATTCATTGTATAATTTAATATATAACCTGTAATGTATTTATATATTTAAACAAGCGCTGCGGAATCTGTTGGCGCTATACAAATAAATATTATTATTATTATTATTATTATTATTATTATTATTATTATCATCATCATCATTATTATTTCTGTTGTAGTGGTGATGTTCTGCACCATCTTGTATTACTTTATACTTGTCTTATCTGTTGTCAGTTCTTTTTCAATGTTTCTACTCCCTGCAAATCCAAAGGCCCCATATATTACAGCCTTATATTTAGCAGCGCATTGTGTAAACTGAGCGTGTTATATTTGTTGGGATCCTTATTCCTCAGGCCCCAGGATAGTAGATTACATTTTCTGGATTTTAAAATGACTAGGAATCAGAATGGATCAGATTATTTGAAGAACTCTAAGGAATAAATTAAAGATTTTACTGAATCGCTCAGTGTAATATCTTCTCAATTGGGACATTTTCCACACCCACAATCAATGTTATGCACTGCAGTAGTCCATTTTTTTTTTTTTTTTTTTTTTTTTTTTAATCTTGAGAGTGTCTGCTTGCTTTAGTCCAGGTGTTACATGCTGTAGATATTGCTGTATGACAGAAGGGCTAGGTTATACAGCTGTACAACAGTACAACAACGCTGAAATTGCTACCCTTCAGCAGGATGACTTAGTTTTTTTCTAAGCTTGTTTTTAGTTTTTTTTTTTTTTTTCTTTAGCATTATGCTCTTCTTTTATGGGTTGTTCACTATTTTTTTTTTTTTTTTTTTTTTCCAGAGATTTGTAATTTACTTCTACTTAAATAAATCTCAAGGCTTCCAGTACTTATCAGCTGCTGTCAGTTCTGCAGGAAGTGTTACTTTTTCCAGTATGGAGCAAGAGAGATTTTCTATGGGGATTTGCTGCTGTTCTGGACAGTTCCTAACCTATACAGAGGTGGCAGCAGAGGGCACAATGTCATACTGTAGAGAACACACCATTTCCGGCATGATATAAAGCAGCTGATGGAAAGCTCAAGTCCTCATGACCTCTGTGCCCCCCAATAATAATCTCTTGATTGCCCCCCTGGCTCATTTGTTATGAATGGAGCCACAGGTTGGTGCATGCCCTGCAGTTCCATTCATTCTCTATAGAGCCGGCGGAGCCAGGGAGCCGATCTGGAGATCCCCGAGGGGCACAGAGGTCGGACCCCACGCAGTCTCATACTTGTCCCCTATCCTGGAAAACCCCTTTACAAAGGGGTTAAACAGGTTAAAGTTCCCATCTTGTGATGTTGTGGTACCACTGCAGCATTTATCAAGGGACACGGAGTGGTAGTAGCTCTTCCTAGGTACCTGCACACTCCTGGTATAGATGTTCCCATACCCCTCTGTAGTGTGATGGTGCAATATAGGAATGCACAGACTCCAAGAACACAAACAGCAGAAATGTTTACTTAGCACAAGATACAGTGTGGTATTTCCAACAACTGTGTCACCAAGGTGCGTATGCGCTCAAGAGATAGTTGTGCCAGTAAGATCCCTTTAAGAGTTGTTTTGAGTGAACCCCGCTTTAGCAGTCAGGCTGTAAATAGACAATACTTGGGTTATGCAAAGTGAAGGTTTGTAGTTCCAGAACTACCTGGCGGCAGTAGCGGATTATATTAAGTCCGTTTCGGGCGGGCTCATGGCTACCCAAAAAGACTTATACTTTGAGTGGTGTATTGTCTCCTGGCTACCGCTCTGCTATGATTTGCAAAAAAAGACGCAGCTTTTTTTACCGCAATTTTGCACAAATTATCTATCCTGACATTATTTATCCTGTACTATGAACACTACGCTATTGCTGCCATAGTTAGGGGGGGGGGGGGGGGGGGGGCTTGGTGAGCAGCCCAGGGCCTATGGTAAAATTAATCCGCCCCTGCCTGGAGAGGGCACCCTGTCCATATACACAGAACCTCAAATAGTTTTACACCCTAGCAACGCCCCTGCAGAGCGCACAGCTGTACAGGAATAAGAATTAAAAAGAGATGCAGCATTAAACTATGGAGGAGATTTATCAAACATGGTGTAAACTGAAACTGGCTCAGTTGCCCCTAGCAACCAATCAGATTCCACCTTTCATTTTCCAAAGAGTCTGTGAGGAATGTAAAGTGGAATCTGATTGGTTGCTAGGGGCAACTGAGCCAGTTTCACTTTACGCTATTTTTGATAAATCTTCGCAGATCCCAATATAACTTTTTTGGTTTCTCACTATTAGAAGTACAGTAAACTGTAGTCAGTAACAACTTAAAGCGATTATTCTTCAACCCACAATAATATAAATAAACGTGTTCTCTTTAAATCACATATATTGTATTTATAAAGGTGCCAGTCACAATGGATGCCTATTACAGTGCCCGGGGAGGTTGTCACACAGCTACTCCCAGAATGACAGAGAAGCCTACACTTAACCCTATTCCCCGCTGATCTCTTTGTGTGATCATTTCTATAATTCCGCTATATTTAGGAGCCGGGAATGACAGGCTGAATGGCGCAGGGGAAGGGATGCACATCATTGATTTGTGGGATGCACCAGAAAGGTGATAAATACATGTGATTACGGCTGCAATCAATCGGAGCGTCCTCGAATAATTACTTAAAGGGAACCTGGCGCGGTAAACCTGCAATCTGATCCGCTTGCAGGATGTTATAGAGCAGGAGGAGAGGAGTAGACTGATATAGATGTCTGCCTGAAAGATTTCAATAGAACTTTTAATTTTTATTATTTTAAATAATATTCTGGTTATTCTGGTTTAGGAGTCAAGTGGGAGGTCCTACTTAGTGATTAACTAAGCTGATATAGGGAAGGTTCTCAGTTACAGAGCAGAACCGCCCACTGGACACCTAAGCCTAATGGCCCTATTCCACGAGTCGTCATAAAGGAGCAAACGAGCGATCTCAGCGCTCGTTTGCTCCTCGTTCCCCGCTCACTGCCGCCACTATTCAACGCAGCAGCAGCGAGCGGGTGAGTGCGGGAGGGGTGGCGGGGAGCTGCGGGGGGACTGCCCGGGCAATCGCTAAACGTCCAAGCAGCCCATAGGACATAGCAGCGGCTGCTGCCAACGCTCCTATTGAACGGAGCGACGGCAGCAGATCGTTGCTATTCAGTCGCTTGTTTTTCAACATGTTGAAAAACAAGCGACTGCAACGATCAGCCGACATGAACGATATCGGCTAATCGTTGCACTCCATTCCACGGGAAGATTATCGTCTGTAGCGGCTGATATCAGCCGAATACGGCCGATAATCGTTCCGTGGAATAGGGCTTTAAAAATAGCAAGGATATCAACCAATAGGTTATCATTTTTCCATTCCATCAAACTGTTAATAATCTGATGGGCCCCTCCAGCTCCAAGACATGGTGCTCGTAGATTAGATGTCATGAGAATAGGTCCCTTTTAAAGGGGTACTCCAGCAGAAATATTTTTCTTTCAAATCAACTGGTTTCAGAAAGTTATACAGATTTGTAATTTACTTTTATTTAAAAACCTGAAGTCTTCCAGTACTTATCAGCTGCTGTTTGTCCTGCAGGAAGTGGTGTATTCTTTCCAGTCTTACACAGTGCTCTCTGCTGCCACCTCTGTCCATGTGTACGGTAGGTGTCAGGCTCCTTGTAAGCATGGTAGCTTTTGTGAATGCATCTGAGGAGTAGATCGCTAGATCGTCCGGGCAGCCCATAGCATTTAGCAGCGGTCTGCTGCCCCCGCTCCTATTCCATGAAGCGACGGCAGCAGATTGTTTATGTTGGCTGATCTTTGTCTTCTATTACCAGGAACGATTGGCCGATAATCGTTCAGTGTAATAGGGCCTTTACATTTTTAACAAAAGATTTTGAGCCAAGAACAGGAGTGAGTGAAAAGAAGAAAATCACTCTTCCCTTTAGAACTTTGCTTTGTTTTGGATTCTCTCCTGTATTCGGCCATAAAACTACATGTGTGATTCCAGCCATAAAGGATGAATATGTTTTAGCAGGGAATCCATAATGGCGATATATTCCGCACCCATAGTAGATGTCACTATAGGAAGCTCCGGGTTCTAGATCACAGAACAGACCACACATCGTCCTTGGAGATAAAAGCGTTTAATCTGGTGACAGCCGCACATTCATGTACACAGCGTGCAGCGTCCGCCTGCAATTCATTTAAGGCACATAGAAATTCACTTGGCAGAATAATGCAGAATCCTCCAACTGCTGCAGATTTAGGAAGAGATGTAAAATGTAATATGGCCGGCTTACCCATGGGCGGCATATGGCTTCCATTAATCCTTCAACTTCATGATTTGATGGAGAATCAAGCAATTGTTTTATCTGAAATATTAATTTCCGGCAGTGCTGTGGAAGGCTAGACGTTTGTGTGAGGACATAGATGAATTCTACTCACAAGTATACGGTATATACTGTATGGGTTGTAAGAGGGGTGTCTGCCGTAATAAAGAGCAAAAATAGAAATCTATACATTAATAGGTAACTACCTGGGGGAATTCCAAGTGTTGGGCGAGTTCTCCTGAATACCAGAGGGTGGGCGAGGGCTGTGGTACAATAATATGCCCCTGGGGTAGTGGACCCGAAAACACAAAGCAGACTCCATTTAGAGGGCACTCAAGTCAGTTACCAATAGGTTAATATCAGACTGGCCCAAAGGGGACTGGTGGATCCTCTGGTGGACCTGCCGCCCTATATGTGAGCTGAGCCTTCTCCTCTGCATTGTTCCTTGGTGAATAGATTATAGATAGATAGATAGATAGATAGATAGATAGATAGATAGATAGATAGATAGATAGATAGATAAACTTTTAAGAAGAAAAAAAGAATCTGGATGCACTCACCAATTAGCAGAAAAAGTATTTCTTTACTTTCCAACGAGTGTATTCACAGGATGGTTCAGGCAGGCGGAGGACGCCAGACACCCTCCACTGATGATGATGACAGCTGTTTCATGCATACTTTCCGGCGCTTCCTCCAAAAAAAAAAAGAGTTGAGTAGTGCTGATCCCCATGTTCTACTATTGACTGTAGATAGATAGATTAGAGATTGATAGATAATATATAGATAGGAGATAGATAGATAGATAGATAGATAGATAGATAAACAAAACACAACAATCACTGAACTCAGGGAGAACAGTGAAAAATTCCAATGGAGTACTCATTTACGAGTCTCCATTGATTGTCCCATACAAAATTTGAATATGCAAAAAAGGAGTACTCCATTGGAATTTTTCACTGTTCTCCCTGAGTTCAGTGATTGTTGTGTTTTGTTGGTCTATTTATCATTGCCCCAGTAGCCAGAATCCTGCTCCACACTGACGAGGGGCAAATACCCCGAAACTGCAGTCTGTGGATGGATGCCTAGCCTTGGTAACCCTTGTCTTATGTCGTTATACTCGCCACAGAGTTAGACTTTGACTCACAGGGGCCACCCTGGTGTTTCCCTATTTAGGTCCCAAAGCTCGCTACAGAGTGAGGACCTGAGGGGCTACATATCAGGGTGGTCTGGTGCTCTCCCCACTAGGAGGCACCCCTTGGCAATGGGCTTCCTTCTCTGGAGAGAGGGATATCTGGCTATTCCCGTGTTTTGAGACTCGTAACTGAGGCTCCACGGACCCCTTTTTTGCATAGATAGATAGATAAATAGATAGGAGATAGATAGATAGATAGATAGATAGATAGATACTGGAGTCCCTGCCAGTCAGCTTACTGAAGGGGTCCTGTCACTCTAACAAGCGCCAAATCCCCTACACTTCTTACTAGGCACAGCTCTGTACTCACAGGACAATCTAGATAGAAGAGGAGGCCAAACTTCCAATAATAGATGTAGCGGGTGCCCAGGTGGTAGGCTCCTTGGTATGGGATCCCAACATACAGCAAACAAAGATCCCTAGAACACCCCCATTTAGCATTATCTATCTATCTCCTATCTATCTATCTATCTATCTATCTATCTATCTATCTATCTATCTATCTATCTATTCTCTATCTATCTATCTATCTATCTTCTATCTATCTTTCTATCTATTCTCTATCATCTATCTATCTATCTATCTATCTATCTATCTATCTATCTATCTATCTATCTATCTTCTGAACCTGTTTTCACTGCATTTGAGGAGTGTGGACTATATTGAATTAGATAGATAGATAGATAGATAGATAGATAGATAGATAGATAGATAGATAGGAGATAGATAGAATACCATTATGTCTCCTCTTTTTCCCCCTTGTCCTGTGAGAGTACAGAGCTGTGCCTAGTAAGAAGTGTAGGGGATTTGGTGCTAGTTGGAGTGACAGGACCCCTTCAGTAAGCTGACTGGCAGGGATTCCAGTAGTCGGCCCCCCACCCATGGTATATTGATTCGCTATCTCAAGCCTCAGCCATCTATTCAGAAGCCTGAGAAAACCTCGCCATGTGCGTCTAGTGCTATAAGTGAGCCCAGATGAGAGAGTCCAGAAATAATATGACTGCTATAAGCAGAAATATCAGGTCACACAATGCAAATGATGTTATTTTAGTGTCTGTGTCTAATGAGTCACATCATTGCCCTTAGTTGTCCCATGAATGACGAAGCTGCTCAGCGCTATCTATTCCCTCCACATCCCGCTCGGTGGGACTGTAGGCACCTTGTCTGCTTGGTGAAACATTTTGTGTGACAGCTTTTCCCCCCTCTCGGGTCTCCATAGTAACATTTCGAGGAGAAGCCTCATCATATATGCAGAGTAGTACTCCACAATCTTTGTTCCAGCTATTTAAAGGCAAATGATGATCACACTTCTGGGCTGAAGAGAAGTGTGAGAGGTTATTACCGAAAGTAGCGTCAGGTCCAAAACACCTACCGCCACCCCCTCCTTACACTTATGTCTACCTGCTAGACGTCACCTATGTAACACTATATTGTGTGGCATTGTATGCCAGTTAAACAGATTCATAAATGACCTCTATTTAAAAATCTCCAGTCTTCCAGTACTTTTCAGCTGTTGTATGTCCTGCAGGAAGTGGTGTATTCTTTTCATTCTGACACAGTGCCCCCTGCTGTCCAGAACTGTCCAGAGCAGCAGCAAATCCCCATAGAAAACCTCTCCTGCTCTCCTGACTGGAAAGAATACACCACTTCCTATAGAACATACAGCAGCTGGTAAGTACTGGAAGAGTGGAGATTTTTAATAGAACTAATATACAAATCTGTAAATGTCAGGAGCCAGACAAGACAGTGAGCCCTAAGCTCAGCCCCGCCCACTGTCCTCTACCTACTTGCCACTATCCGCCCTAAGATAGCGGCGAGCAACTTGGCGGCGGTCCCTGCACTGGCTAGGTGGAACACAAATACAAGACAGACGGACAAAACACAATGAAGAATAGTAAACAGTCCGGGTCACAACAATCGGCCAGCAAAAGTACAAAATCACAATCCTATAAATATAGTCAAGGGCAGGCGGCAAGCAAGGGAGATCAAGGAATAAGGCAGAAATCAGAGATAGCAAATACACAGAAGATACAAGCAGGCAGAGACAAGTCAATAATAAGCAATAAGTGCACAGACTGAGGTTTGTTATATAGGAGGCCAGGATTCTGGTCCAGAACGTAATTGGACCATCCCCCTGATCTCCAAGCACAGACAGCTGAGAACAAGACAGATCCACTGGCAGGAAGACCTGTCAGTCACAGCAGAACCAGAACACACATTAACCATGACATGGCCAGACAGAACTCAGCAGGTGAAGTCGGTGTGTCTCCCAACCCAGGTGAGCAATAAACCAGAGTTCACACACAGCAAAACAAAACACAGAAAAAGGATACAAGAAAATCAGTGCCTTCTCGGCCAAACAGCACGAGCCGAGGGGCGCATAATGCTCCACAGAGATACCATCCTGACAGTAAAACTTTCTGATACAAGTTGATTTAAAAGTTGAAAAAAGTGCCGGAGTACACCTTTAGGCTATGGCACCACAGCATATCTTTTCATAAATGTTGCAATCGGCAACAACGGCCGTACTTTTTGCGAAAAGACACGCTGCTTTATCTTCTATGGGATCTCGGCCGGAGCGTATACACATAGTATACGCTCCAGCTGGGATCCCTTGCGGCGCCGCAAACAACTGACATGTCAGTTTTTTACGGTCGCTAGTTAGTGAATAACGGCCGCAGAAAACCATGTCAGTGCACACTGTGAAGCGAGCGGCTGTGGCCACACGCTCAATCGTGTGTAGTGGGGAATTCTGATGCGGGCGCACACGGATGCACCTGCATCAGAACTTTGCGGCAGGAAAGATCATCCAACCGGTACTGCAGTACCAGCCGGGATGATCTTTTCAGAGACCGGTCGTTCCGTGACCGAGTCACGAAACGGACGGTCTCTTATGCCATGTGAACATGGCCTTAAAAGGGTTAATCAAGGGATAGAAGACATAGCTGCTTTCTGTGTTGTCCTCAGCTTATGTGTAATTCTGCAGCTCAGATCCATTGAAGTGAATGGAGCTGAGCTGTAATACCACACATAACCTGAGGACAGGGGTGGCACTATTTTTTGAAGAAATCACGTATGTTTTTACATTTCTGGATAACCCCTTTAATGCAATTTAAAGTGTTTCAAAGGTATTTGTTGATCTTAGACCTTCTATCTCCTTTTTTTTTTTAATATATGTTAAAATTTTTCTAAAGGACTGCCATAAATGTACAGCATAAATTCAATGGGGAAACAAGGATCAGGCCATACTCTGCTTCTGCCAGCTGTTATCTTCAGTCACTGACCAGCAATGGACCTAGCTCTGATGCTAGTCATTTAACCCTCTATCAGTAATGACTGTGGCATCTAGGGGGTTAATGGGGCATTGCACGTTCCCCCCACTGTTGCAGGCTGCTGATGAGTTGTCATGGAGGAATCTACAATAAAGCTCAATAGGATAATGTTTCTCCTTGAGGAGAGCCCAAAACACATGCAGAGACTTGTAGGTCCTTTGTGCTCCACAAGGAATTATGGGGGAAGTGATATGCAAAGTAGCTCTCTCTCCCAGAAAGAAAAGAGCTTGCCTCATTCAAGAATTTTTAAAGATGAATAAAATCCACAGTAATGTTCTAAAATTCTTGAGGGATGAAGCTCTTATCTTTCTTGGAGAGAGCTACTTTGCATATGCTTCTTCCTATAAACTCAGGAAGGTGTGGGAAAATAATAAAGTGATCTCACCCATCCCTGTGCCTCCGCAGTACCGCTCCCGGGTCAGGCTGAAGACCGCCGGGTGTCATTTTCAGCTGCAATTCAACTGGAATCCAGCTGCAATGTCACAGCCTGACTGGGAGATTGCCCGCTCAGCCAGTCAGTGACTAGAGAAGTGTCCTGCCCCAGTCACTGATTGGCTGAGCGGGCAGTTGATCACCTGGGTACATGACGTTGCAGCTGGAAGTAGGTGGCCAACGGCTGTCAACTGGACCCAGGAGCGGTACTATGGGGCACGGGGCTGGTAAGAATACTTTGTTTATTATTTTTCGTACCCTCTCTTCCTTCCTCCCTTTTTTCAATTTTTATAGGACTTCTCCTTTAAATGGGTTATCCAGTTCTACAAAAACATGGCCACTTTCTTTCAGAGACAACACGACTCTTGTCTGCAGTTCAGGTGCGGTTTGCAATTAGGCTCCATTCACTTCAATGGAACTGAGCAGCAAAGCCCCGCCCAAGCTGGAGAGAAGAATGAGGCTGTCTCTGTAAGGAAGTGGCCATGTTTTTGTAGAACTGGATAACCCCTTTAAGGATGGCAGACACAGTGACAACCATAAACGCTATACCCTGGATAATGAGCGCCATAATCAAAACATACAACAACTGTTAGAAAAGCTGATTTCTGATCACATCTGTGAAAACATGGAAGGGAAAATCCCGTCAATCTCAAAAGGAAACCTACAGCCTACTAGGCAAAAAAACAAGCAGCCTGTATATTTTTTATGTACATCAAAAATTGTTATTGCTCTCAAAAACTCAGAAATAAAAATGGTCCTGGTCGTTATGGAGTTAAACATACACTCCTGCAAAAGAATAATAATAATAATAATAATTATTATTATTATTATTATTATTATTATTATTATTATTGTCATCGTCGTTATTATTATTTACTATATTATTATTATTATTATTATTATTATTATTAGGAAAATAAGAAAATAAGAAAATAACACAAGTTTTTTTGTTTTTATATTAAGTATAAGCCGCGCATTTGACTTTCTTCCCATTTGAAAACCATAATCTTTCATTTCATTATTTATTTTAATTTTCTTTGGGTTTCTGCGCCAATCCATCACTTATCAGCCGCTTATTTCATGGTCGGTTTAAGTTGCTTATTACCATAATAATAACATTAATAATCAGTAATTTGTAGGGCATTCACTCAGTGTATTGTTTCAGTCTGAACTTCTTTTGAAGATGCTCTTAGCATATTTAATTAACTTGAAATAACTCCTTTCCATCATCTGATACACTCATGTTACTGGAGCTACATGACTGGCTTCTAAAATGAACTATTTCACGTCTCCTCGCTATTCCGGGAGCTTAAAGTAATAAGACAATGCAGCCATGACTATTTGGATTTTTACTTATGAAAAAGGGAGCTGGGCTGATGGAATAAATGTGCGCCTCTCTTATACAGTATTGGTTATCAGAGGCAAATGCATTTTCTCTTGCACAAAAGTAAAAAAACAAAACAAAAAAAAAAACATCCATCTATTTATCATTCAAACCCAGAGCTGGATTGGAAGAATAAAAGAATACATAGCACAGACAGTCAATGAAGGACATATATTGTTGTCTGGATTTGTCACTTATTAGTAGATGTCTAAACAGATGACTTCTTCTAAAGGAGTACGGAACCTTGGCAAAAAATCTTTTTCTTTCAAATCAACTGATTTCAGAAAGTTATATAGATTTGTCATTTATTCTATTTAAAAATATCAAGTCTTCCAGTATTTATCAGCTTCTGTATGTCCTGCAGGAAGTGGTGTATTCTTTCCAGTCTGACACAGTGCTCTCTGCTGCCACCTCTGTCCATGACAGGAACTGTCCAGAGCAGGAGCAAAGAAAAGCTCTCCTGCTCTGGACAGTTCCTGACATGGACAGAGGTGGCAGCAGAGAGCACTGTGTCAGACTGGAAAGAATACACCACTTCCTGCAGGACATACAGCAGCTGATAAATATGGGAAGACTTGAGACTTTTAAATAGAAGTAAGTTACAAATCTATATAACTTTCTGAAACCAGTTGATTTGAGCAGTGATCAGAGAATTGTTTAGCAATCCATTGGATTTGTTCGGAACTTAGATTCTTTGAAAGTTTTGATGATTG
The DNA here is from genome assembly GCF_027789765.1 of Dendropsophus ebraccatus. Taxonomy (NCBI): domain Eukaryota; kingdom Metazoa; phylum Chordata; class Amphibia; order Anura; family Hylidae; genus Dendropsophus; species Dendropsophus ebraccatus. The sequence goes on from NC_091463.1 coordinate 83,211,997, forward strand.
GCTTAGGGTCTTGCTTTGGGTTTATGCTGTATGCCTGGCTGCTCGGCTTTGGTTAAGTATTGTAACATATTCACATGTTCTCTAGTTCTGTCTTTGGCCAGGCTGGGACCTCTAATGACTATTTGGTTATCACTAGAGATGAGCTAGCCTCAAGCACGTTCTGGTTCATCCGAACCCGGCCATGCAGCATTTTATTACCAGTGGCTGGTGCAGCTCTACGGAGTCCTGGAAAACATGAACACAGCCTATGGCCTATGACTGTATCAATGTTTTCCAGGCAACCTTAGTACTGAATCCAACTTCTTCAGCCTCCGGTTGCTGCATGGTCGGGTTCCAAGCAAAGCGTGCCCAAGGCTCGCTCATCTCTAGTGAATATTAAATGCTTCTGCAGTGCTCTAGTGATCACTAAATGCTCACTAAAGAGAAAGATGGTTGGAGAACACTAACTTAGATGCTTCAACAGATGGGTCTTCCAAAATTATTAATATGTAACAGTCAGGACTTAAGAACTGGAAGACACAAGAGAGGTGATGCCCGAGCACTGAAACCTGCCCCGCTGACCCTGCCTGCTTTCTGCAACTGCCCTAAATGGCAGCGGATAACTGGGCGACTGTCTCTGGCCTGCACAGGTGTTACACAAAACGCAGACAAGAAAGACACAATAATACAAGGTCAGGAAGCAAGGTCGGAACCTATCGGGTCAGCACAGTACAAAAATGTTCGCCAAAAGAGTAGTCAAAATCCAGAATCAAGGAACCAGGAACACAATCAGGTCAAGGGACACTCAGGAACTGAGGTTCTTTCGCAGGTAAAGAAGGACACAAGGACTCACAGGAGAAGGTATTTAAGGAGACTAGAGTCCCAGGACTTGATTGGGGCTGAGATTGCAACTCCCAGAAAATAGCAGGAGCTGATTGGTGAGCCGATCGGCCGGGGTGGTGAAGCCATCAGCATTGGCACTGGCACTCCATCAGTACCGGGAGGTGAGTGTGACATCCGGCTCCTGACAGTAACCCTATGATGTTACTCTATGTGATGTAACAAGTAAAATGGCACATCAGTCTCATACAGATCAAATTACTCATCGGCCATTTACATATGACCACAGCTTACCATTCAAGCAAAACCTTTTGGGGTGACCTAATAAATTTTGTCCCAAAAAAACCTTTAAGATTTCCAATTTTCAAATCTTTTCTTGGAAAAGTTTATGAGATTATATAATGTTGGATTATTGCAGAAGTTTTCGCTTTTATCCTAGGTAATAGCGGTACAGCTAAAGATAATTTCCTCCTAAATCAAATAATGACATATAAATACAGGTCGCTGGGTTTTAGGTTCCTTCTGATGAGTTGCTAAGAACTCTATCCAGCTGTTCAGTTCTGTACTTTAGTGAAAATTCCGAGGCTTCTGGGAAATCACTGATAACTAATAATAGATAACTGGTCACATTATAAGAATTTAGTATATACCTGTATATAGTAGAGAGAGTGAGGGTGTTACCATCTTACTTTGACCTTAGGAGAATATCAAGGTGATTCAAAAGCAATACAGCCGCCTTTATCCTGCTACTGATTTACGGCATCTTTCTTTTACTAGTTTTACCTTTGACCCCAATAAGCAGCCGTGTTATTAGTGTGCAGACTCTTTGTTGTGTCTTCTCCATGAGCTGTGATATTAAATGTTGTGTAAGCGATAGACTGGAAAAATACCTGTAAAGAAAAAAAAATCACAGTTTGTAAAATTGACAGATTGTATTGATTTATTTTAGTTCTTTGAGTGTTTATTTTTTTTTTTTTTTTTTTTTTTATGGAAGAGTTAATCACAGATTGCATATATTTAGCAGTAAAATACACATCAATATACTTTATGCTTTTAAAGGGGTAGTGTCAGCAGTAAAACCCCATGTGAAATAACTGCAAATTGAGTGGTGCACAGCTAATGTGCTACCAATGTTCAAGAAGGGGTCAAAAAGGGATCCTTGAAACTATAGGCCTGTAAGTCTAACATCTATAGTGGGTAAAGTATTTGAGGGGTTTGTAAGAGATGCTATACTGGAGTATCTTGATGAAAATAATTTTATAACTCAGCACCAGCATGGATATACTGTATGAGGGATCGGTCTTGTCAGACTAATCATATCGGCTTCTATGAGGAAGTGAGTTATAGACTGGACTTGGGGGAGGCTGTGGATGTTGTGTATCTGGACTTTTCAAAGGCATTTGATACTGTGCCACATGAAAGGTTGGTCTATAAAATGAGGATGTTGGGACAAGGAGAGAATATATGTAAATGGGTAAGTAACTGGTTGAGTTATAGAAAACAGAGGTTGGTCATTTATGGAACATATTCAGATTTGGTAACAGTTAATAGTGGGGTACCAGAGGGGGCAGAACTGGGTCCACTTATTTTTCATACATTTGTTTATGACCTTGTAAGAGGGGCTAAAGAGTAGAATCTCCATTTTTGCAGATGATACTAAACTGGGTAAAGTATTCATCACAAAAGAGGATAATATCATATTACAGAAGGATTTGGAGAAGCTGGAGGCTTGGGCAAATGAAGTTTAATGTGGATAAATGTATAAAGGTAATGCATTTGGGCTGTAGAAATAATACAATAACAATAAAATAATAGTACAGTTATGTGCTAAATAATAAAACACTGGATAAAACTGCTTCTGAAAAGGACCTGGGGGTATTGGTGGACAGTAAACTCAACTTTAGTGATCAGTGCCAGGCAGTGGCTGCCAAGGCTAACAAAATAATGGGATGCATCAAAAGAGAGATAGATAGATCATAGATGCTGAAGATGAGAACATAGTTTTGCCTCTTTATAAATCACTGCTCAGACCACACATGGAATACTGTGTACATTTTTGGGCACCGATATAAGAAAGACATGGCCGAACTGGAGCGGGTGCAGAAGAGAACAACCATTCAAGGGAATGGGTTAGTTACAGTAGCAAGACAAATTATCATGGGGTTATTTAGTTTAGAAAAAAGACGTCTTAAACTTATAAATGGACAGTACAGAGATCTTTGTAGTAATCGTATTACTCCTAGGTCTGTAACCATGACAAGGGGGCATCCTCTACGCCTGGAGGAAAGACAGTTTAACCATCAGCACAGACGCAGATTCTTTACTGTAAGAGCAGTGAAACTATGGAACTCTCTGCCACATGATGGTGTCATGGCTGATGCATTAAATATGTTCAAGGAAGGCCCAGATGCTTTTCTTGAAAAATATAATATTACAAGTTATGGGCATTAGATTTCACATAACAGGACGTTGATCAAGGGATCTATTCTGATTACCATTTTGGATTCAGAAAGGTATTTTTCTATATGTCATGGGGCAATTGGCACCTGCCTTATGAGGGTTTATGCCAGTAGGGTTATACTGTAGATTGAACTTGATGGACCTTTGTCTTTTTTCAGCCTGATAAACTGATGTAACTGATGTAACTATTCACACAATACGGTAAGAACTGTGTGATCACTAGGGGTCAAACCACTTGGATCTCCCCAGTCACTATAATGAAGCAGTGATCATGTATATGCTCTGCCACTCTATCCAATGTAAATAGGGGTTATAGAAAGTGAAAGTCAAATACTCAACTCCATTAGTCCTAGGAACTTTTGATAGCATTGGTGCGTGCATGCATGACCACCAGTTCATTCACAATCCTCTAGAATTTGTGGCCATTTTAAGAGATCCTGTAGATAGGTAATAAATCTATTTGTGCAATTGTCTTGAGGCAATTTAAAAGGGAATTTGCTAGTTATATATCCTACTTAGAAGTGTAGACATGGGCATAAAACAAAATATTTCTGTCTCTTAGCTCAAGAGTCACAGAGGCCAGGCTGAGCTGCAGTATGCATACCTGTTCCCTCCCTGCTCTGCATGATTGATGTATAGTGCTGTACATCAAGCTGTATGGAACTGCTTTATGTTTTTTTTTTTTTTTTATTAAAATAACATTTAATGTATATCGCCCATATGAGGGTGACAGTAAAACTCTTTTTTGTGTGTACCAGTATCTTCTGTGCATACACTAGCTGGGCAATGCAAACACTGGGTTAAAATAGCCTAATAGTAGTTTTGTATATTTTATTTATTTATTTATTTATTTTTGTATATATTATAACTAGTTAAGATTAAAAAAAAAAAATCTAATACATGTGTAATGTGTATTGTGCATCTAGTTGGGCAACATTTCTTAAGGTTTTGTCTGATATCCAATGTCCATACCTGTCAATGGATCCAGTGTCCATACATGTCTATGGATAGAGCAGGCTGGCTGTTGATTGCTTTATGTTATATGAGATTCTGTTGGTATGAGGTTGTTATTATGTCTATGTCCTTTGCTGCTGGGAGGGGAGATTACTGTAACACAGCTGGCAGATTTCACTGTGTATATATAATGCGCTGCATGCAGTCATCTTCATTGAAAATCTCATTTTCCCAGCTACACATGTATATTGATAAGTGTACTGTATGTGTGTCTGGGAAAATGATATTCTACAGTACTGATGGTTGCTGTCAGTGATCTCCGAACATGACTGTGACATGAAAGAACCTGTAATTTCAGAGCAGAGCTGTCAATTACATTCATCGAGATGTTCTGCAGTACAAACATTGGGAGTAACGCAGTCGTGGCCCATAAAGAATTCTGTTTTTCTTCTACTTTATGTACTTTGTAATGGCATCTTTCAATCTGCCATAAAATGAATGACAGAACCCCCAAAATATCATTTATGGGGTCAATTTGGGTCAAAGAATGCGATTCCGCAAATTTTTTGGGGGGTTCCATGTGTACGTAATGCACTTAACAGTAAAACTGGCATTTTTTCCTTTATTCTATAGGTCAGTCTGAACACGGGGATATGCATGGTTACTAGGTTTTCTAACGTTTTACTATTTTTATTAGCAGTAAAACATTTTTTTCTTATTTTTTGCAAACAGGCATATTTAAAATGGCCCAATTGTGACTCTTATAGCGCTTTTATTTTTTCACCTACGGGGTTGTATGGGGTATCTTTTTTTTGCGCCATGATCTCAAATTTTTACTATTCAAATTTTTTTCAAGATGAAACGTATTGATCGCTTTTTATAAATTTTTTTAATACAAAAAATGGCATTAAAAAAAATGCAATCTCTGGGTATTCTTACCGCTTTTTTTTTCACGCCGTTCACCGTGCGGGAATAATATTGTTTTATTTTAATAGATCGGGTATTTATGCACGCTACAGTATATTATATGTTGATTACCTTTATTACTTTCTATGTGTTTTATGTATGAAATGGGAAGGGGGGTGATTTACACTTTTATTGGGGGAGGGGCTTTGGGGTACTTTTTAAAACTTTTATTTATTAATTTATTTTCACTTTTATAGTTCCCTTAGGGAACTATCACATTCATACATTAGATTACATATACTGATCCCTGCTATGCCATAGAATTGCAGGGATCAGTGTTATCTGTGATCTCCTGATTCAGCCTGCCTGCGGCAGGCTGAATCAGATGGCCGAACCGAGGATTGCACGGAGGAAGGTACTGTAAGAGACCTCCGGCAATCAGGAAATGTGATCAGGATTGCTAAGTGACCGGAGATGCTCTGGTCACTTATACCTAAACGCCGTGGTCGCATCGCGATCGCAGCGTTTAAGGGGTTAATGGCAGGACGCCGCGCGATCGCGGCGGCCCGCCATTGAGGGTGAGGGCCTGGCTGCGGATAGCAGCCGGTCCTCACCTGCTATGGGGCGAGCTCAGCTCTATAGCCCGTGACCACACCAGGGCGTACATTTACGTCCTCCTGCGTTAAGTCCCAGGCAGTGAGGGTGTAAATGTACGCCCTGTGTTGTTAAGGGGTTAAATTTAGTTTATATGGTAACGATCCCTATGACTAGTGCTGGGTGATGTCAGGCTTTTAGGCAATGTTCTGGTTTCTGAAACAAGACACAGAACAGAAGTCTTCAGCTATAAACAATGACAGAGGATGAACAGAACCGCCATAATGATAGAACATTTGGAAAGTCTTTCCCATTTGGAATATTTTGTATGTTAACCATTTTTACATTAAGCACTCTATACCGCAGGTGTCAAACTGTGCACCTCAAATGCTGCAATAGGCATGATGGGAACTGCACTTTTGCAACAGCTGCAGGGCCGCGAGTTTGACAGCTCTGGTCTACACAGTGGTGTAGCTACCACAGAGGCAGACCAGGCAGCTGCTTTGGGGCCTGTGCCAGATGGGGCCCAAGGATGCACAGGGAGATGAAACCACCTTGTGTCCTTCTGCTTAACCACTTATGTACTGCAGCGTGTAAGTGACACTAACCTCACTTACATGCTGTAGCACAAAAAAGGGTTAAATAGCAGAAGACCAAGAGATCTCTGCTTCACTGCTCTAATAACCCCTGACCTCTGTTCTCCTGTGTCCCTGCAGAGGTCAGGGGTTATCAGTGCATGAGCAGAGATCTCCTTGTCTTCTGTTTTTAACCTTTTTTTGTGCTGCAGCATGTAAGTGAGGTTTGTGTCACTTACACACTGCAGTACATAAGGGGTTAAGCAGAAGGTAATCTGTTCCTGCACCTATGTATTTAGCCATAATCTATCGTATTTTTCGCTTTATAAGACACCCTCCGCCCGCCCAGCTCGCTCCCTCTATCGCCGCTCAGCTGACAGCCGATCAGAAGCCCAGGAAAGTGCAATGAGCAGCACTTTCCTGGGCTCTTGATTGGCTGTCAGCTAAGCAGCGATGGAGGGGGTCGCTCAGGGCCGCTTACTATGTATAGCTCCCTATCCGCTCCCAACTGTCCCGGACTCACCTATCCGCCAGTCCCAGCAGCTCCTCTCCCGTCATCCTCCGGTGCGGGCAGCGGGGTACAGAGACACAGACTGTGCCAGATGTGTTCTGCAGCCTCTATAATTCATAATAGAGGCTGCAGGACACTTCCGGCACAGTCAGTGTCTCTGTACCCCGCTGCCCGCGCCGGAGGATGACGGGAGTACGCGCTCTGCTGGGAGAGAAGCTGCTGGGACCGGCGGACAGGTGAGTTACTGCTTTGTTGTTTTTCTGGTCGGGCCACACTATGTGGGGCACTTGGGGGGATTGGATACTATGCAGGGCACTATATGGGGGCACTGGCTACAGTGTGGGGCACTATAATGGGGGCATTGGCTACTATGTGGGCACTATATGGGGCATTGGCTACTATGTGGGCACTATATGGGGCCATTGGCTACTATGTGGGGCACTATATGGGGGCATTGGCTACTATGTGGGGCATATATAGGGGCATTGGCTACTATGTGGGGCACTATAATGGGGGATTAGATACTATGTGGGGCTGGAGGGGGCAGGGGGCGATGGAGGGGACAGGCTGGGTGAGCGGAGGGGGTTGAAAATATTTATTTTCTATTCTTCTCCCCTAACATCAGGGGTGCGTCTTATCAAAAGGCGCGTCCTATAAAGCGAAAAATACTGTGTGTATATATATATATATATATATATATATATATATATATATATATATGCAGTGCTTTGTGTTGTGCAGGGTCCCATGCAGTTTTTTGCTATGGAGCCCCATGAGTCCTAGCTACGCCCTTGGTTCTACACCAAGATTAAGAAGTCTCAACGTCTAGCTGTTAAGTGATACTTTTAGTAAAGCTGACTTTAGGTTATTATGAACACACATGGTAATAGGATAACAAAATACGGCTGTGAAAGTAAGAGAAAATACAGGAGTCCATCGCTGTAATAATGCACTTCATAAAAGTCTATAGAGAATGCGCTGTCGCTGAGAAAAACGTCCGTAAATGAGTATGGGCGTAAAAATAATGAACAAGCTCATTATTCATGACCTGTTTTCAAGAAGAAAAAAAATGCATTTTTTCCCCCCACCCGTATTATTTTAATGGCCGTAAAACGTTAAAGAAATCAGCCGTATTTCTAACAGATCAATTTAAAGAATTGAATAGAAACATAGAAACATAGAAACATAGAAGATTGTCGGCAGAAAAAGACCACTGGGTCCATCTAGTCCGCCCTTTTAGTATTTTCTTCCTTATTATCTTAGGATAGATATATGTCTATCCCAGGCGTGTTTAAATTCTGTTATTGTAGATTTACCAACCACCTCTGCTGGAAGTTTGTTCCAGGTATCTATTACTCTTTCAGTAAAATAATATTTTCTTACATTGCTTCTGATCTTTCCCCCAACTAACCTCTCACTGTGTCCTCTTGTTCTTGAGCTCAGTTTTTTACTAAAAACACTCCCCTCTTGAACCTTATTTAGTCCCTTAACATACTTAAAGGTTTCAATCATGTCCCCCCTTTCCCGTCTTTCCTCCAGACTATACAGATTCAAATCCTTAAGTCTTTCCTAATATGGTTTATGCCTCACACCCTCCACCATTTTTGTAGCTCGTCTTTGGACCCGTTCTATTTTATCAATGTCCTTTTTTAGGTGAGGTCTCCAGAACTGGACACAGTATTCCAGATGTGGCCTCACCAGAGCTCTATACAGCGGGATCACAATCTCCCTCTTCCTACTGGTTATACCTCTAGCTATACACCCCAGCATACGATTTGCTTTCCCCACCGCCTGGTTGCACTGGTGACTCATTTTAAGGCTTTCAGAAATCATTACCCCTAAATCCTTCTCTTCTGAAGTCTTTTCCAACACAGTACTGCCGATGTGATACTCGGATAGAGGATTCCTCCTCCCCAAGTGCATTATTTTACATTTGGAAACGTTGAACTTCAATTTCCACTGTTTGGACCACGTATCTAGCAAAGCTAAATCATTTTCCATATTACTGACACCTCCAGGAATATCCACCCTTATGCACACTTTTGTGTCGTCAGCAAACAGACAAACTTTACCTACCAAACCTTCTCCTATGTCACTTACAAACATATTAAAAAGAATAGGACCCAGAACAGACCCTTGTGGCACACCACTTGTAGCCAGTCTCTGCTCAGAATATACACCATTAACAACAACCCTCTGATATCTCTCCTTCAGCCAACCACAAATCCACTGAACTATCCAGGGATTTAGTCCAATTTTCTCCAACTTCTCTATCAGCTCTTTATGGGGAACTGTATCAAAAACTTTTTGATCCCAGTTGATTTGAAAGGCATCCAAATTTGTTGATTTTGGCTCGATCAACCAACCATCAAATGTATGTGAGGATGACTATCAACCCACAACAGAAGTCAAGGAGACAAGGGTTGCATATATTAGATTTCATGCACCATCCTTCTGTTCTTAGGGAGATAAGCCGCAACTAAAAATGTCTGGCAGGAGTCTCCTCTCCTTTACCCATTCTGAATACATGCACACTCTGCTGAGCTGACTGTGCAGGTGTTTATGAATGAATATTCAGCAAACAGCTATGTGTAACATATGGCCAGCTTTACTATATGGGACCTGCTGACTGGGAAGGCATGACAGGGAGCAGACCACTGAATATAGGGGGGGATTTATCAAACATGGTGTAAAGTTAAACCGGCTCAGTTGCCCCTAGCAACCAATCAGATTCCACCTTTCATTCCTCACAGACTCTTTGGAAAATGAAAAGTGGAATCTGATTGGTTGCTAGGGGTTTCACTTTACACCATGTTTGATAAATCTCCCCCATAGTTCCCAACAATGATATTACTTATTAGAAGAAAGACCGTCACTATGGGCGTCTCAGCTTTCCTCACCATACGACAATATACGACAATTACTCTTAACTCCCTGGAAACAATGCATTAAAGACTATTCGTTAGATGTCACCTTCCTCTGCAGCGCTGATGCCAGTTTCTCCAGTAAAATAAGTTATCGATCTGACAGGAAAGTCTATATACTAATAACTCTTCTCAGATTGCTAGATGAAACGTTATTGGATCAGCCCAGACTTCCCGCTGATGATATACTGTAGGAGTATACAGCGCCACCGGAACTCAATAAAGAATTACCTCAGTTCTTTGTTGTTTCAGTTCACCTTCATTCTTCCCATAATTTCCATTTAGTCTATAACAATACACCTAATAACACACCACGGAGCTTCATAATTAGCTTGGAAATCAACTCTTATGATTTCTCCCAAGCGTCCACCTTAAAGGGAAAATGTCACCAGAAAATGACCTGTTTAAATCAGGTTTCTTTATTAAAGGGGGACTCTGTATCATGTTGTTATGTAGGGAACTGCAGGGATGTTTGGGATCAACAGGCCTGCAGTTCCCGATCAAGCACTGCCACAAAGCGTTATACAGAGCAGGGTCCCATTCCCACCGTGTATTGTATATTTTCATATCCAGTACCCAGGGTTGCCACCCAACACTATCATCGTGTCTGTGATCTTAAAGGGGTGCTCCAGCGTGGGGGCACTTTTTTGGGGGGACCGGGGAGGAGGTGGCTGAAATAAAAGATGTCCACTTACCTCCCCGGTTCCAGCGGCGGGTCCCGCATCACGGCGCTCCAGTGCCCGGTTCCCGTCCGCTTCCGGGTGTCTGATGCCTACGTCTCAGGTCCGCTCAGCCACTCATTGAAGGAGGCGGGATCCGAGCGGACTTCAAATGGATCCCGACTCCTGGCTGAGCTGCCCTGAGACGTAGCGTCTCGGGCAGCATCAGACACCCGGAAACGGCGGGGAACCGGGCACTGGAGCGCCGTGATGCGGGACCCGCTGCTGGAACCGGGGAGGTAAGTGGACATCTTTTATTTCAGCCACCTCCCCTCCGGTCCCCCAAAAAAAGTGCCCCCTCGCTGGAGCGCCCCTTTAATGTGTACTGGGTGTTTGGCTACCCAGCAGTTATTGAACAGGTATGACTACCTTAAAGGGGTAGTGCGGCGTTTAACTTTTATTCACTAAATAACACACATTACAAAGTTATACAACTTTGTAATATGTGTTATTTAAGTGAATGGCCCCCTTCCCCGTGTTCCCACCACCCTGGAAGTGTTGGTGCATTATACTTACGTGATTGCTGTCGACCCCGGCCGCCATCTTGTGTCGACGACGTCATCTTCGGGAGGCCAGCCGAACCGCTCCAGCCGTCCCTCATGCCGCCCCCCCCTCTGCCGCATCATCAGCTGCTCAGCTGCGATTGGCTAAGCACAAGCCGACACAAGATGGCGTCTGGGGTCGACAGCGAACACGTAAATATAATGCACCAACACTTCCGGGGTGGGGGAACACGGGGAAGGGGACCATTCACGTAAATAACACATTACAAAGTTGTATAACTTTGTAATGTGTGTTATTTAGTGAATAAAAGTTAAACGCCGCATTACCCCTTTAAGCCCCTAGGTTTACAGTTTTCCCGATGCCAACTGTATCTTAAGGCCCGCTTCTTCTGGCTGTCAATCACTGTATAGGAGGCGGTGCCAAAAGATACAACAGTGGCCAGACTGGAGACCCCAATGCCCTAAAGCTGAGCTGCGTAAAAGGCCCCTTATTCTATAATTGCATAGGCCACCAGTACAATTGCAGTGCAGGCTCGGTTCCCGTCCGCTTCCGGGTGTCTGATGCCTACGTCTCAGGTCCGCTCAGCCACTCATTGAAGGAGGCGGGATCCGAGCGGACTTCAAATGGATCCCGAATCCTGGCTGAGCTGCCCTGAGACGTAGCGTCTCGGGCAGCATCAGACACCCGGAAACGGCGGGGAACCGGGCACTGGAGCGCCGTGATGCGGGACCCGCTGCTGGAACCGGGGAGGTAAGTGGACATCTTTTATTTCAGCCACCTCCCCTCCGGTCCCCCCAAAAAAGTGCCCCCTCGCTGGAGCGCCCCTTTAATGTGTACTGGGTGTTTGGCTACCCAGCAGTTATTGAACAGGTATGACTACCTTAAAGGGGTAGTGCGGCGTTTAACTTTTATTCACTAAATAACACACATTACAAAGTTATACAACTTTGTAATATGTGTTATTTAAGTGAATGGCCCCCTTCCCCGTGTTCCCACCACCCTGGAAGTGTTGGTGCATTATACTTACGTGATTGCTGTCGACCCCGGCCGCCATCTTGTGTCGACGACGTCATCTTCGGGAGGCCAGCCGAACCGCTCCAGCCGTCCCTCATGCCGCCCCCCCCTCTGCCGCATCATCAGCTGCTCAGCTGCGATTGGCTAAGCACAAGCCGACACAAGATGGCGTCTGGGGTCGACAGCGAACACGTAAATATAATGCACCAACACTTCCGGGGTGGGGGAACACGGGGAAGGGGACCATTCACGTAAATAACACATTACAAAGTTGTATAACTTTGTAATGTGTGTTATTTAGTGAATAAAAGTTAAACGCCGCATTACCCCTTTAAGCCCCTAGGTTTACAGTTTTCCCGATGCCAACTGTATCTTAAGGCCCGCTTCTTCTGGCTGTCAATCACTGTATAGGAGGCGGTGCCAAAAGATACAACAGTGGCCAGAATGGAGACCCCAATGCCCTAAAGCTGAGCTGCGTAAAAGGCCCCTTATTCTATAACTGCAAAGGCCACCAGTACTATTGCAGTGCAGGCTAGAGTTAAAGGGGTACTCCAGCGAAACTCTTTTTCAAATCAACCGGTTTCAGTAAGTTATATAGATTTGTAATTTACTTCTATTTGAAAATCTCAAGTCTTTCCATACTTATCAGCTGCTGTATGTCCTGCAGGAAGTGGTGTTTTCTTCTCAGTCTGACACAGTGCTCTTTGCTGCCACCTCTGTTCGAGATGGTTTTCTATGGGAATTTGCTGCCGCACCGGACAGTTCCTGTCACGGCCAGAGATGTCAGCAGAGAGCATTGTGTCAGACTGAAAAGAAAACACCACTTTCTGCAGGACATACAGCATCTGATAAGTATGGTAACACTTAAGAATTTTAAATAGAACTAAATTACAAATTTATATAACTTTCTGAAACCAGCTGATTTGAAAGAAAAAGATTTACGCTGGACAACCCCTTTGAGCTGCTTACTGCCCCACTTGGGAAAAAGACATGACCTGAAAGGTCCTTAGCAATCTGTGACCCCCCCACCTTGTGACCCAACTATCTAATCTTTCTCCACCTACTTAAAGATATCCAACCATTGGTTAAGAGAAAAGGGGCGGTCACAATGGATTTTCAACACTTGACCCTATTCTTCATTGTTGTAAACCTGTAAACGTCAGCCCATCCTAAATGTTCACGTGTACAGGAGTACGGGTGTTTGGCCAGCTGGCAGTTATTGAAAAATTACGGTTATTACTTTAAGGGCCCTATTACAAGGGACGATTATCATGCGGAAAGTCATTATATCGTTCGAATTTAAACGATAATCGTCCCGTGTAATAGCAGGCAACGATCAAAAAATCGTTTGTGTGTCATTGATCGTTGATTTAGATCTGACCCTAAAATCATCAGTAATCGTTCACTAATCATTTGCTAATCGTTCACAACTCGGCATTTGTTCACTAATCATTCAACGTAATTCCAAATCGCCCCTTCTTTCGCTGGGATCAGATGGAGTAAACGAGCGTAGTAACAATCATTGAAACGATCGTAACTAACAACTATTGTTCTGTGTACTATGGTGAACGATTTCAGGTTAACGATAAACAATCTTGTTTGCAATCGGTTATTGTTAATCGTTATCGTTAAAAATCGCTTTGTCTAATAGGACCCTAAGCTCCTTCGTCACAAGCTGCTAGCGAACAATAGATATTGCTCTGTTGTATGATATTGTTGGCCTTACACTTGGTCAACTGAAGCTTCCTTGGTCCTAGCCAGATATCCCTCCGGGAAGGACCCAGCCAAGGGGTGGCTCCTGTAGGGAGACCACCAAAACCACCATATTAAGTGGCCCTATAAGTCCATACAATGACAAGGGAAAAACCAAAGACAATGGTATCCATCCATATATAGCTGTTTCGGTGTGTTGCCCTTCATCAGAGTGGAGCAGGATTCTGACTAGGTGGGAGCAATGCCTAGTAGAGCCATAAGAAAAACAGATTGCGGATCTCAGGGAGACCAGCCAAACGATAACACTGCTGACTGTAAGTTAAAGCGTTCAATGCAGTGAAATCCTAGGTGCATTGCTCCCTGGGAAACATGAACATGCAAAAGAAGAGCCCGTAGAGCCTCATTTAAGAGGATCAAGATCCAGGACTAGCCAAATATCCCTCCTGGAAGGACCCAGCCAAGGGATGGCTCCTGTAGGGACACCACCAAATTAAGTGGCCCTATAAGTCAATGTAATGACAAGGGAAAAACCAAATCCAGGTATCCATCCACAGACAGCTGTTTCGGGGTGTTGCCCCTCATCAGTGTGGAGCAGTATGGCTCCTGTAGGGAAACCACCAAAACCACCATATTAAGTGGCTAGCGACAACTGAGGTAGGAGTTTAGTTGGAGAGACCTTCCCTGAAGTATATGAAAAATGTAGCTCTGCCGATTCTGTTATCTACAATGGATGATGGCTTCTTTATCTTGCAGCTAATACCTAATATACAACATCTTTCATGTAAATGAATGCGCTCTATCTTCTTCCGGGAACATTATGTATTGTGTTATATAAGAGACATAAAAGTATTGATGTTTCTTTTGCTTCCTTGCAAAATATTAAGCATACAGTATCTTCCATAAATTAAGACGTTCCTTCATGTTCTGAAAGGCGCGTCTATTTCCAGCACGTCCTCGGCAGACATCATCCCCTTAGATGCCGAGTCTGTTCGGCTCTTTTCTGTATTGCCTTCTCTTCCCACTTATCTCCCACTTACTTACTTTTTTCATTTGTGCTTTGTGGTGTCAGCATAAGAAATATGTTCTTCACAGGACTAACAATATGGATGTATTCAAGAGCATACTGTGTGACAAGATGCGCTAGCTATCTTTAAGGGCTTGTCAGTAACTTAATAAATATAAAAAAACACAAAGTTGTCTGTTTGAATAGAAATGAGAACACAACCTTTAGAAGAATGGGGCGCCATTTCTACCCCCCCCCCTCAAAAAAAAAAAAAAAAAATTAAACTGCTAAGTATTGCTCTATAATGTACTGCAGCTTCTGAGAGTGCTGTAGAGATATAGAAGAGCAGGATGTAGCAGGAGAAATCATAGCAGCTAGTTTTTGCCCACTAGCTCTGGGACCACTCAACATTAGAGATGGCACCTGCAAGGAAAAACTGGTGAAAAATGTTATATACAGATTATATAATGGAAATAAAGAAGTGCACACATGTATACACGACAGATTATCTTGTGCAAGTAGTTTTTTATGCTTTTCTATGACTTCTAATAGGCTTTTTAGCCTAACACTTTTGCACCAATTCCGGAATAATGTCATTTTTAAATGTAGTGTCGCTGCTTCCCGAAGCTTTGCAGTTATACCTCACCCAGCGACTGCAGAAAGCTCTGCAACTCGAAACATTTTGTTCGGCTTCAAAAGAAATGCAGGTTTTTATTTCATGTGTAATTAGTTCTACATTTCTCTTTTACTAGAACATCGCTCATAGAAAAGTATTTCCAGCATAACTAACTTCTTCAGACTAATGACTGCAAATGCAGTGAGAGAATGTATAGAGCCTGAGCTACAGTGCATGATAAGTGATGTGGGGGAATAAGATATACAGTCAATGCCTTTAATGTTCAAGATGTCTTAGTTACATCATAGTTAATGTATGCTAGTATTAAAAGGATATATATATATATATATATATATATATATATATATATATATATGGAAAAGTGAGTTGAAAAAAAAAAAAAAAAACGGTTTAGGCCGTAGGTGGGGTGGGGGTGGGGACATAATAAAGAATGTGAACAATAAAAGTCTGCGCACCTGACATAAAGACTTTGGGGGAGATTTATCAAAGGGTGTAAAATTTAGACTGGTGCAAACCTCCCCCAGCAACCAATCACAGCTCCTCTTTCCTTTCACCAGAGCTGGAATCTGAGCTGTGATTGGTTGCTGTGGCCAGTTTGCACCAGTCTAAATGTTACACCCTTTGATAAATCTCCCCCTTAGTGTTTCAGCGTCGGTCTTACGCTTATTCAGAAATGGAGAAGGAATAGATTGTGGTCTGAGCACTCTGAAAGTAAAATTTCAAAAACGTTATTGCCAATGTGTTTTGCGCGCATGCGCGCTTCATCATGGTCTATGATTAAGTGCACATGAGTGCAAAACGCGTTGGTTCCTTTGGCAGCCTCTACATGAGCTCCTATTTCATCTAATTTTGATATGAAATAAAGATTTTGAAATTTTACTTTCAGAGTGCTGGGACCACAATCTATTCCTTCTCCATAGTAATGTATACTTACTCATCCCCACAGTGCCACATCACTGCTCACGGACCCAGTGATGGATTGCCTGCTTATCCAGTCGGTGACTGGGGTGGGTACTTTCATAATATAGTCAGCTGCTGTATGTCCTGCAGGAAGTGGTGTTTTCTTTTTAGTCTGACACAGTGCTCCCTGCTGTCAACCCTATCTTTCATATCAACTGGCATCAGAAAGTTATATAGATTTGTAATTTACTTCTATTTAAAATTCACAAGTCTTCTCATACTTATCAGCTGCTGTATGTCCTGCAGGAAGCAGTGTTTTCTTTTCCTGTCTGACATAGTGCTCTCTGCTGCCACCTCAGTCCGAGACAAGAACTGTCCAGAGCAGTACAGGTTTTCTATAGGAATTTGCTGCTGCTCTGGACAGTTCCTGTCTCGGACAGAGGTGGCAGCAGAGAGCACTGTGTCAGTCAGGACAAGAAAACACAACTTCCTGCAGGACATACAGCAGCTGATAAGTATGGGAAGACTTGAGAATTTTAAATAGAAGTAAAATACAAATCTGCATAACTTTCTGACACTAGTTAATTTCAAAGAAAAACATTTTCACTGGATAACCCCTTTAATAAGACTTTACATGTTTGTAAATGCGCATGAGGAAGGAGGAGTCTGTATCCTCCGAAACGTCCGCGAGGAGGACGTACTTGGGTGTCCGGATGTGAGAGTCACATCAGCTGTGAGCATGTAACTTTTTGTATGCTGCATCTATCTACATAAGAAAATAAAAAAGAATTCTGAAGTCATATCGACTCTGTGAGTATAGTGCTCCACACAGTTGGAGTATAGTGGGTTTCAGTACCCGAAGATTGCAGCTACGTGGTGAGCTAATCACTTTCCTTCACATTTATTGTGTCTATAGGAGATTATTCACCAGCAGAGAACAAAGGATTACACAGCAGGACCTGTGTGAAAGCCAGTATTCAGAGGTCAGAGGGGTCAGTGCTGACTTCAGAGGAGATAGCCTGGTGATGTAGCTGTAAATAAACTCTTTGTTGTCCTGTTTTGGTGCCTCATCTCCCTCCACCCCTCCCCTCTCCATAGAGAACAACGAAGACAGGGGGAAGAGCTTCAAACTGCTTTTTCATGATAAAAATTTTCAGCTAATAAACCCAACTACAAAGTTTCTTAAAATCACCTGTACTATTGATTTCTGCAAAAAAATAAAAATTTAAAATAAACGACAGTGACACTTTAAAGGGGTTGTTAAGCGAAAATCTTTTACTTTTACTTTCAACTGATATCAGAAAGTTATATAGATTTGTAATTTACTTCTATTTAAAAATCTCAAGTCTTCCCATACTTATAAGCTGCTGTATGACCTGCAGGAAGTGTTTTCTTTCCAGTCTAACACAGTGCTCTCTGCTGCCATCTCTGTCCATAACAGGAACTGTCCTGAGCAGTAGCAAATCTCCATAGAAAACCTCTCCTGCACTGCACAGTTCCTGTCTCGGACAGAGGTGGCAGCAGAGAGCACTGTGTCAGACTGGAAAGAAAATATTTCCTGCAGAACATACAGCAGCTAAGTATGGGAAGACTTGATATTTTTAAATAGAAGTAAATTACAAATCTATATAGCTTTCTGACACCAGTTGATTTGAAAGAAAAAGATTTTCGCTGGATATCCCCTATGTGTAACTATAGTTTGATCAAGTTGCCTATTCAGCTCTGCTACATCTGTATGGTGATGAGAGAATAGAAGCAATTTCCCACGTGCATAGAATTTCCTATAAAATGCCTATTTACTAATTACAATAGGAGTGCAATTGTAATAGAAACGTGTAGGGCCTAAAGTGGCTGCTAATGCGCTCTGAGAATAGCTAAAACATCTTAGGAACAATTAGGGATATGGAAGAAGACTGCATAAAGAGACTAATGACTGTGTCAAATGACTTTTCCTTTGTTGCATAACTGGGAATGTCTCAGGAAACTGTAAGAATCGGAGCTTCATTTTGTCCTATAGGACTGCCCATCCCCCAAGTAGAGACCATAGGAAAAACAAATAACCCCTTAGTTCCATCCCCTCCATTACACTGGGGGAGGCTACCCCATAGGAAGAACAGGTGGGTTGTGTACTACAGCAGCAGCTGGGATCAGAGATTACTCAGATTCCAGCCATATACACTTCTGTCAACAGCCAACATGCGGCATCTTGGAAGTTAAAGGGGTACTCCGGCAGTTTTTTTTTATTTTAATGTTTTTTTTTTGTTTGTTTCAGATCAATTGGTGTCAGAAAGTGCCAGAGATTTCTAATTTACTCCTATTAAAAAAAAAATGAATGAATCAGTCTTCCTGTACTTATCAGCTGATGTATGTCCTGCAGGAAGTGGTGTATTCATTCCAGTCTGACACAGCGCTCTCTGCTGCCCCCGCTGTCCATGTCAGGAACTGTCCAGAGCAGGAGCAAATTCCCATATAAAACCTCCCCTGTTCTCCAGAGTGAAATGAATCCACCACTTCCTGCAGGACATACAGTAGCTGAAAAGTACTGGAAAACTTTTATTTTTATTTATTTATTTATTTATTTTTATTAGAAGTAAATTACAAATCCCTGGCACTTTCTGGCACGAGTTGATTTTAAAGAATTTGTTCTAGTGGTCTTTGTTCTAGTCGTTCTAGTGGTCTTTGTCAGTTGTGCTGCATGTTCTGTGAGCAATGACATGCTCTAATGATACGTGACCACCGCAGCCAGTCCCTGGCCCTGACAATAATTAAAAAAAAAAAAGTTTATATATCAACTGATGCCAGAAAGTTATACAGATTTATAAATTACTTCTATTTTCTGTCCTGCAGGAAGTGGTGTATTCTTTCCAGTCTGACACAGTGCTCTCTGCTGCCACCTCTGTCCATGTCAGGAACTGTCCAAAGCAGAAGCAAATCCCCATAGTAAACTTTTCCCGCTTTGTACAATTACGGACAGAGGTGGCAGCAGAGAGCGCTGTTTTAGTCTAGAAAGAATACACTGCTTCCCGCAGAACATACAGCAGCTGAAAAGTACTGGAAGACTTGAGTTTACTTTTAAATAGAAGGAATACACCTTTAACCATTTGGGCATTGTTGTTGTCTTTATCAAAAACTTAAATCTCACTAGAATCTTTCCTAGGGAACTCCTTCAAACTGTGGGTGTGTATTCAGTGCTTCTCCATCCAACTTATGGAGATAGGCAAGTAGAAAGGTTGGCTATATGAGCGGGTTCCATAGGGTTGAACAGAGTGTAGCAGTCTGTAGTGAGGGGAACTCAGGGAGGATACAGGGTATGATTAGAGATGAGCGAACCTGGAGCATGCTGGAGTCCATCCGAACCCGATCTTTCGGCATTTGATTAGCGGGGGCTGCTGAACTTGGATAAAGCTCTAAGGTTGTCTGGAAAACGTGGATACAGCCAATGACTATATCCATGATTTCCACATAGCCTTAGGGCTTTATCCAAGTTCAGCCGCCACCGCTAATCAAATGCCGAAAGTTCGGGTTCGGATCGACTCCAGCATGCTCCAGGTTCACTCATCTCTAGTTATGATGAATAAATGAAGATATATCCTGTCACAGGCCGAGCGCTAATAACTTTTCCTGAGGTAAATACTGCCACACAGGTTACAGAGAGGGACTGCACCTAGGTGTTTGGTGACGATGGTACTTGTAGTTCTCCCTGGGGCTTCTCTATTACTGCTGCCTGAGGTGTTAATGGAGAAGCCTTTGATGGTAATGAGGAGCAGGGGACATAGATCCCTTCTTCTTGCGATCTGTGAGGGTCTCTGTTGTGGTGCCACTAATATGCTATTCATTTTTGCAGCATTAGGCTACGTAAAAGTACAGCCGTTGTTGCCATCGGCAACAACAGCCATACTTTATGCGGAGTAGACCACTGCCTTATCTGCTATGGGATCCCAGCCGGAGCCTATACACATAGTATACGCTCTGGCCGGGATCCCATGTGGCGCCGCAAATAACTGACATGTTCAGTCAGTTCAGACAATGAAGTGAGCGGCTCCGGCCACTAGCTTCATTGTGTTCTATGGGGAGTTCTGATGCGGGCGCGCGCTGATGCGCCTGCATCAGAACACTGCGGCCGGAAAGATCACCCGGCCGGTCTCTTTACGTTATGTGAACATAGCCTTATAATTGATTTGTAGGCAGGATCTTCTCCTCTATTAACATTGACTGATTAATAAGTGATCAATACGATTGCTCAGAAGCTAGAGAATCGTGATGATCATTAGTGATTGTGCACGTGACTTTAACGGCTCAGTGTCAATGGCAGCGAGAGACATAAATGCGGCCCTGCGTGTACTGGCCACAGTAGGAGGAGCAGACAAGGAATGAATACAGCAGCTGTGTTGTGCAATGTTTGCAGCAGCTTCAGGTGGGCAAACTGATGGAAAGCAATGTATTCTGGGAGTTGTAGTACTGGGCAGCTGCTCAATCAGGAAGTACAATGATTACCTGACATAAGAAGAGAAACTGCAGAGCAAAAAAAAAAAAAAAAAAAGATCTGGGGCAGACAGGTAAGCCTCTGCAGCATGTCTATTTATACATATATATTTTTTTATTTTATATATTTTATTTATTATTTATTTCTTTATTATTATTATTATTATTATTGTTGTTGTTGTTGTTGTTATTATTTTTTTTATTTTTTTTTTTTACATCAGATTATCCTTTCAACATGTCAAAAAATTTTTTTTCATTTCTCCCTACAATTTATTTATTTAATTTTTTTTGTTTGTTAATACATTAGATGGTGAATAGTGATGAGCGAATAGTGAGATATTCGAATATTCGATATTCGTACAAATATCCCGCGAATATTCGAATATTCGATCCTATTAAAGTCTATGGGAACAAGTATTCAATTAGTGCAAAACATCTATTTGACCATTTGGAGGGTAAAACCGGAAGCTGGGGGATTTGAACGCTTATCGAATAATCTTCGAATCTTCGAATATCTCACTATTCGATCGAACAGTATTCGCTCATCACTAATGGTGAAATATTAGGCGCTATAAATTTTTTATTTTATTTTTTTAAAGCCCATATACTGTTATAATAAAAAATAAGTTAAGGCTCCTAGAAAGTAAAGAGGTAAAAACAAAAAGTAAAACTTGCTGCGCCTCTGAGAGGTGAATCAGTTCTGACTATTGGACCTGGAGCGACGTGATGATAAAACAGATGATTCCCGTTAAATTAAAGATGTCAGCCCCGGAGTGATATGCTGGAAGAAGTGACAGTCTTGTATCTGGATGTCACAACCTGTATGTAATATAAGAGCGGTGTAATTCATAGCTTAGCATGTCACATCCTTCCTTCTCCTTATGTCCTCATTAAGCGTCCACCATTTTGTCTTATATCCCTCTTGTTACTAGAATGAAGCTCTAAGCTGTAGCTTACTGGGGGTCAGCTCCTGCCTGACCTCACGTCTGATGTTCGGCACAAGGACCGCAGATCTGTGGATGACCTGGAATTTCATTTGGCGGCGCAGCACAATCTGCCATTTAGAGCCGGGATCCTCTTTTCTATCATTATGTTCTAGCTGCACATATCCCATTAGGATGAATTAATACGGCGGCTGAAGCTCAGATAATTTGCCTTTTTATTGCTCGAGCAAAAATCGGAGCATCGTGTGGGACTGCGGAAATATTTTCTGCCACTAAATGAAATTTATTAGTTATGTTAAGTCGGATTCTGCGGAACATTTTGCATATTCTTATACCAATATTACAATTTTCTTTAGTTACAGCAGTAGATTGTGACTGTCATGTAAAGACCCAATAACTAAGTATTTCTCTGTAGGAATTTTAGGATTAGTTCATATTTACAAAATTGCAAGCAAAAATTTAAAAAAAAAGGATGTAAATAGAACTCTTAAAGGGCCAGTACACTGGTTAATTGACTATGACAGTGATGGCTAACCTTGACACTCCAGCTGTTGAAAAACTACAATTCCCATCATACCTGGGAAGCCAAAGCCATATTTTTGGCTGTTCAAGCATGATGGGAATTGTAGTTTTGCAACAGCTGGAGTGTCAAGGTTAGCCATCACTGGACTATGATGCACTTCCTTTTGAAAGGACAAAAATATACACGGGAAATGCGGAGTTGCTCAAGACCTGGTGCCTGTAAAGTTAGCGATTACTTTTGCTGCTCCAAAGGATAATAATTTTTATTTGCCAGAATATTCATTTAAAGGGGTTATCCAGCATTAGAAAAACATGACCACTTTCTTCTAGAGACAGCACCACTCTTGTCTCCAGTCTCTCAGTTCTATTGAAGTGAATGGAGCTTAATTGCAACCTACACCTGAACTGGAGACTGAAGACGAGATTGGTGCTGTCTCTGGAGGAAAGTGGGCATGTTTTTCTAATGCTGGATAACCCCTTTAAGGACAATAATGGGATAATAATATTAGGCCACTAACTTGAAACCATGATGTTTACTTTCTATCGGTATCTTATTTGCTATTTGCTTATTTTTCTAGATTTGATGCCACCAAAAATGCACAATTTTGCACTTTGGAAATTTTTTGGCACTTAGGCCGTTTACTGTGAACGATCAGGAGTATGATAATTTAATAGTTCAGGTTAATACGCAAGCGGCAATACCAAATATATTTATTTATTTATATATTTATTTATTTTTATTTATAAAATGGGAAAAGGGGAGTGGTTCAGACTTTTATTAGTGGAGGGGATTTTTTTATTAACATATATATATATTTTTTTTTTACACACATACTAGAAGTCCCCTTGGGCCCCCCCTCTCTAACCTCTCTTAGCGGCGCCAAGACGTACATTTAAGTCCTGGGTCATCAAAGGGTTAAAGGGGGTGGTTAAAAAAAAAAATCTGCATCCCATTTGGTGGCCCATTGTGCTGCTGAAGCCTCTACCTTTTACACCAGTGGGCGGGACCTTGTTTATAATTGACGTTTGCTTTTGATCAGTTAGTTAACTCAGCAGCTGCAGAAGTGTTCAGGGGCGTGTACAGGGGGTGTGTACGGCTGCTGGCCAATCAACACTCACCTTCACTGGGCCAGTCTGGGTAAAGCAGAGGCACAACTGACATCACTTCCTGCATTCGTTCTCTTTTTTTCTGTTACTAAAGACATTGTGGCCTTAAGGACGGAGCCTCAACTGCAGTTTTCCAGTAAGTGAGACACCTAGTGGCCATCTATATACAGTAGCATTGTATTTTATATAGAAAATAGGCAAAAAAAAACTGAAGTAAATTGCAAAGATGTAGTATATTTCCTTCCCTGCTGATTTACCATTATTTATCGGTAATGACAGAGCCCATTTAAATACTGTATGACTGAAGCACATTTTCTAAGCTAGAATCTCTCCCAGAAGGGAAAGTTATCCATCAGGACAGGGCAGGGTGCTGGCAGGATTGCAGGGACGCCTTTGACATAGGACCAGTGGGGGGTAATATGTCTTATAAAGTAGACCACAGTATATGGAGACTTATAAAGTCTATGCAAAGCTCCAAGTTGTTTCTCTCTTTGTTGTTGTTGTTAAGCTTTATTCATACTCAGTCATCAGAAATATACACATCCAATGTACTGCAATGCGGTGCAGGCAGCACCATAAATTACACTCACTTATTTTATAGCTCAGGAGCATAACACACAGTACAAGGCTCAATATCCTACACCATACATTGCATACACTGCACTACAAGCATAGGAGAAGGGCAATCACATACCAGGTTTTATCAAAAGACAAACAAACCTGGAGGAGAGGGAAGGAGATTAGGATTAATCCTCTTCTTCCTCCGCATACAAAGGAAGACATGTTTTGGGGTTCTTGCCCCTAGTAAGTACTGAGCAAGTTGCCAGGAGGTGTCTGGCTCAGAGGTACAGTATGGTTGTGGACCTTGGGAGAAACTGGTGTGTCTCATTGAGGAGATGACCAGCCTGGCACATGGAGACTTATATAAGCAATGATTCATGGGAAAAGAAGTATGCAAAGTAGCGCTCTACAAGAAGGACAACTACCTGCTGCCACCTATGGGTGTTAGTATCCTTAACAGAAGCCTTGAATGAACACTATCATGAACCATAACAGAAGCTTTCATCTATTATGGTCTGAGTGTTCACACTCCTGATCAGGAGAATGAGCTGAGAGAAGCCCATGTTTAGTGGCTCTATGTTACGTCAGATGGCGCATAATGTAAGTCTATAGGGCCATTCCGATAATGAACACATTCTCCTGATCACTTACCGCCTGAAGACTCAGACCTTGACTAATAAAAACTTTAGAGACATCTCTGTGACCTCACCATATACCATGGAGCCTCATAACACGCAACTAGCCAGATATTCCTCCAGGGAAAGACCTAGCCATGGGGTGGCTCCTTTATGAAGATCACCAAAAACACCACTTCCCTCTCAGTCAATATCTACCTAAATTTACAAGTCTAAAGATATGACAAGAGAAATACCAAAACCAGGTATCCATCCACAGACAGCTGTTTCAGGGTGTTGCCCCTCATCACTGTGGAGTGGGATTCTGGGTAGGCAGGAGCAATGCCTAGTAGACAATCATGGTAAAACAATGCTAATAAAGCTAATAAAGACACTTTAGGCTGCTAAAAGCACACAACATAGTTAAAACCTAGGTACATTGACCCATGGGAAATACTAATATGCAAAAAGAGTCCGGAGAGCCTTATTTAACAGTCTTGAAACATGGGACTAGTAAAATATTCCTCCAAGGAAAGACCTTGTAATGGGATGGATCCTGTAAGGAGACCACCAAAACCACCATATTAAGTGTCCCTTTCAGTCAATGTCCAACTATCCAATTTATGAGTCTAAGGACATGACAAGGGAAATACCAAACCCAGGTTTTCATCTACAGACAGCTGTTTTGGGTTCTTGCCCCTCATCACTATGAAGTAGGATTCTGGCTAGGTGGGAGCAATGTCCAGTAGACCACCATGGTTTACCATATAATAAGGATCCAACGTCACCAATATAGAGTCCATAAAGTTTCAAAGATAGGTGGTAGGTGCACACTAGAAAAGTCCACAATCCCAATGGGGGGCAATGTGATATATTCCAAAGAGTATTTCAACAACATCCGGTAGTGTGAAAGTTTTGAATTTTATTCAGATTCATATTTTGTCAAAGACCCTATTGGGTCAAAACATTGCTTTCATGTTTGCTGCTGAATTAATAAAATTCACTAAAGTTTCTACTTTACACTACTGGATGCTGTTGGAATACTCTTTGGACGTCTCTGACGCAAATTTTTTCGTTTTTTGGTTTAGTTTTTTGGTTTAGTAACAGATACACTTTAAATAGCCTTAAAATATAGCTGGGGTATTTTAACCAAGCCAGAATCTCCTCTAGAAGGTAAAAAAATTTCCCTTTTGTAGACTGTTTCGGAGTTCTTGTCCCTCGTCAGGCAGGGGGCGGACTGTTTATAAAAGTTTTTGAAAGTATAATTTTATGAAATCCTTAACTGCTGAAAATTCTGACATGAGTCCATAAAAGTTTGATCCAAAATGTATGTCTATCTGTAACGCGGCATATAGCGGAGTGACTCATATTTTGCACGCCACCGTCCTATCTCATTTGCGCCATGTTGTTTATCTAAACCAGACACTTTCCAGACCATAAAGAGCTTATGAAATGGAAAGCAAACACGACCTTCTGGAACAGCTGCAGTGTCATTTCCAGAAATGTATTAACTCCAAAAACCCTGGATCATCTGTCACCGGGCACCGGCCTTAAGTCACTAAATGCGATTAGATTGAGCAGTATATCTAGTTTTCAAATTATACTAAAAACCATATACGGTTTAAAGGACAAAGGGTCATTTAATAAAAGTGAGCAATGGCATGTATGATTGAAGAAAACATAGATGGGATTTAGCCTTTTATGGTTCCTTTCTGAAACCAGCGAGAAATGTAATTTCCTATAGCTCCGATTCCGTCTACGCAAACTTATTTCCGTAAGTCTAAAATTAAGGCTTGACCGAGCAATTTCTGGATGGTATAATTGCATTTTATTTGTGCAGTTTTAAGATTAACATATCAAGGAGTTAATTATTTTTCTACGGAAACTTAGGTAAACAGGATGCCATAGTGAACGGCATTGGACAGGAGTAAGTAGTGGGAAGGGGTGGGAGATTACGGGATAGATGAAATCATGGCAAAGATGATGGTAACTCATAAATTCCAGCATCAAAGGGGTTCTGTGCAAAAATTCCTTCACTTTACTCATCTATCAATAAAACTCACAATGTGCACAGTGTCTGGTGTCTGGATGCTATGCACTTTGTCACATGGGATTTTATAGATGCTGGAACTTACGTTTCTACATTGCTAATAAATTGTGCCTGTTTCAGGTATCTGTGCACAGTAGAGTTCTTATATGGTGCAGTAAGAATACTCTTTATGTTGTTTTTTGATGTTGAGATTTTTCTTTCGGAACACATATAGGGGCACATACTGTATATCATGTGCGCATTTTTTTTTTTTTTTTCGCTAGCACACCTTTTTTCGTGCTGCACAAAAACTTGCAGCCCTTGCTGAAAATTTTGCATTAGGTCTAAAGGCTTTGATGAATCTGCACATTTTTGTGTCCTTGAGTACTTTTCTTTTTTTAGAGGTTTCTTTGGCCCAAAAAAATGGCTAAAAATAGTAAGCAAAGGTCTACTGCACAATTTGTATTTGCAAAAAATAAAAAAAAATCCCACATTTTTAAATATGGCTAAAAAAGTAGACAACTTAAACTACAACCCCTCTGAGCGAAAAAAAAAAAAAAAATGGTGCAGATGGAGTAAACTGCTTACAAATAGCCTGTTATAGTCTGTTCCTGGCCTTGGCTTCAAAGATCTGTCAGATAAATCTCTCTTTGTAAATGCACCGTAAGGCTATGTTCACACAACGTATTGGACCGGCCGTTCCGTGAGTAAAACGATCGTCCCTGCCGGTACTGCAGGATAATCTTTCACGCCGCAAAGTTCTGATGTGGGAGCATCCGTGCGTGCCCGCATCAGAACTTCCCACAGCACACTCTGAAGCTTGTGGCCGGAGCTGCTCGCTCCACTGTGTGCACTGACAGGGTTTTCTACGGCTGCTATACACTGAATAGCGGCTGCAGAAAACTAACATGTCCGTTCTTTCCGGCGCCGCGAGGGATCCCGGCCAAAGTGTATACTTTGTGTATACACTCCGGACAGGATTCCATAGAAGATAAGGCATCGTATATTTCCGTAAAAAGTATAGTCGTTGTTGACGATTTCAACAACGGCCGTACTTTTCCGAAAATATACTTTGTGTGAACATAGCCGAAGGCTAGATTCACACGTAGCATATCCACAGTGGATTTCACACTGCAAGCTCGCAGGTAAATCCACTGCAGATACCTCTCCTGTAATTTCCAATGTGATTACATACTGGCAGTGGGATTGTCATCCCGCTGCGAGTATGTAAGTGCTGCCCCCATTAACCCCACACCGCTGGGAACATACTTTACTTGCTCCATGCTTCGGCCGTATCTGACGCTGACGGCTCCTGGAGGTCACGCTTAGCCAATCAGTGACTGCGGCGGGGACATGCACTGATTGGCTGCGCTGGACCTCCAGGAGCCGGGAGCATCAGATGCGACCGGAGCTCTAGCGGTAGGGAAAGCTAATGGTATGCTGGGCTGTATAGCTAGAGGAAGAGGGAGAGTGTGATCCCGCTGTATAGAGCTCTAGTGAGGCCACGTCTGAAATACTGGGGGCAATTTATCAAACATGGTGTAAAGTGAAACTGTGTCAGTTGCCCCTAGCAACCAATCAGATTCCACCTTTCATTTTTCAAAGAGTCTGTGAGGAATGAAAGGTGGAATCTAAATTGGTTGCTAGGGGCAACTGGGCCAGTTTCATTTTACACCATGTTTGATAAATCTCCCCCACTGTGTCCAGTTCTGGAGACCTCACCTACAAAAAGATATTGATAAAATAGAATGGGTCCAAAAGCGGCTACAAAAATAATAGAGGGTGTCAGGCATAAACCATATCAAGAAAGACTTAAGGATTTCAATCTGTATAGTCTGAAGGAGAGAAGGCAAAGGGGGGACATGAACGAAACATTTAAGGTTGAGGGGGAAAGGGTTTTTAGAACTCAAGAACAAGAGGACACAGTGAGAGATTAGTTAAGGGAAAGATCAGAAGCAATGTGAGAAAATATTACTTTACTGAAAGAGTAGTAGATGCTTGGAACAAACTTCCAGCAGATGTGGTTGGTAAATCTTCAATAATAAACATATATCTATCCTAACATAATATGAAGGGAAATACTAAAAGGGCAGACTAGATGGACCAGGTGGTCTTTTTCTGCTCACAATCTTCTATGTTTCTAATGGAGTGACAGTCATGTGTGTGCACCACTAAGCCATTCTGATGGGAGATTTGGGTTTCTGTTCTCAAGACCGGGTAGAGTCCCATCCATCGGACACCCTGTGATCAGTTATCCCCTATCCTGAAGATAAGGGTTAACCTCTAATTGTGTGACAACCCCTTCAATGGATCACCTTTTTTTGTAACATTTCCCTTATTTTGTCCAGTGATACACGTGTTAGAGCTGTAGTTCTTGTTGTTTTAATACAAACAGAATCATATATTTTAGATTTAGCAGTTTATTAACTTTTCATATGAGTTCAGCCCAAGGTCTCGTCCATCCCGTTGGTCATGCTTTTTACCTCTGTCTGACTCATAATTTATAAATGATTGGAATCTTCAACATACCCTTGAAAAATGGAATTTACAGTGCACCATTATTATATGAGCTTTATCACTTTAATCTTTTTTTTTTTTGTCCTTTTCTAGCAATCAGATTGAGAGTCTCCCTTAATCTCTTTGACCATAAAACAATGACAGAAGGTTAACCAAGGTAATTGCCAAGTTTTTTTTTTCGATTTGTTAACCTGTAAGGCGGTCAGTGCTTTAGGGTTATAATAAATGCAATGGAAATTTCATGTAGTGAAGTTGACTGAGGGAGTGTTAAAGAGAGTCAAATGAAAGTGTTCCTTTAAGAGATACAAAAGGATTTCAATAAGATATTTCCCATAATACATTCTTTTTTTTTATTCTAATGGAGCCGCGTCACAGAGGGGCAGGGTTTCCTTCCACTGGGGGAGGGCCGGCCCGCCTCTAGTGCTTCAGCCCAGGCTGGTACTCGGTTATAGACTAGTGCCGTGAGCGGGAACAGGGTCACAGTTCAAAAAAAGGACCGTGGCACTGGCTTCTCTGCTCTGGTGTTGTTCTTTTCATGTGAAACACTTAAAGCGAATGTACCTGATTGTACATTCGCTTTAAAGCCCAATGATAACAGCTATAACCTAAAGTGGTAGGTGGCCATACTCCGATCCCCTTATACACTTGAACATACGGCTCCAGTGACAGCTTATCTCTCATGTGAATCTTTTACACATAGAGATTATCCAAATTTTTGAAGCAATTTATCTCATTGTGTAAATGACATTTTTTTCAATTCACAAACAATTGCTAAATGATCTTCAAACCATTGTTTAAGCAGTGTATCTGCTTGTGCAAAAGGACCACTGGAACAATAGGGTCGGCCAAGTAAAACCAACACACCTAACTCTTCTCTCTTGTGACATCATCCGTTGGGGAGGGTTGGGAGGCCCCTATACACATTAGTCACTTGTTCAGTGCCCCAAAATCCGTGGGATCAGCCAACTTTTCACTATTGTGTATGACCGTCTTTAAGCGGTATTCCCCTCAGGTAAAATACATGGTGACTCACCCCCCGTCCTAGAGACTAAGAAATCGATTCACACTTGTTATTCCCTTTTCACTCTCGTTCTTCCAGTTCTGAACGGCTGAAGACACAAAAATCTGTATGTGAGCTGTTCTCTCTGTCTCCCCCTCCTCCCCTTCTCATCTGATATGGCTGATGTAAACAGGATGCCTGGCTGTGTGTCTCTGCACTCTGTAATAGTGGGAGGGTGTTTCTCTGCACTCTGTGATACTGGGAGTGTAAAAGGACTATTGGAACAATAGGGTCGGGTAGTTAAAAACCAACACACCTAACTCTTCTCTCTTGTGACATCATCTGTTGGGGAGAGTTGGGAGGCCCTTATACACATTAGTCACTTGATCAGTTCCCCAGAGACGGTGGGTTCAGCCAACTTTTCACTAATGTGTATGAGCACCTTAAAGCGGTGTGCCCCTCAGGTAAAATACATGGTGACTCACCACCGCCGCATCCACCCCCCCCCCTCCAGAGACTAACAAATTGATTCATACTTGTTATTACCTTTTCACTCTTGTTCTTCCAGTTTTGAGCATCTGAAGACACAAAAATCTGTATGTGAGCTATTCTCTTCGTCTCTCCGTCCTTCCCCCTCCCTTCTGAGATGGCTGATGTAAACAGGCTTCCTGGGTGTGTGTCTCTGCACTCTGTAATACTGGGATGGTTAATCTGAGGTTAAGTTGCTAATTGCCTTACTGTGATTAACACCCCCCCCCCCCCCCCCCCACACACACACACACACACACTTTACAGAGTGCAGAAACAGCTGGCCAGGGAGCTGTTTACATAAGACATCTTGGAAGGGAGAGGGCGAGGAGCAAAGAGGGGAATACTCTTTTAGGATGCCTTTACACCTACCGGATCCACAGCGGATTTTACACTGCGGATTCTCAGCTAGATCCGCTGCGGATCCAGTCCCATTCAACTCTAT
The DNA here is from genome assembly GCF_027789765.1 of Dendropsophus ebraccatus. NCBI lineage: Eukaryota > Metazoa > Chordata > Amphibia > Anura > Hylidae > Dendropsophus > Dendropsophus ebraccatus. The sequence continues at coordinate 83,242,979 of NC_091463.1, forward strand.
TACTCTAGTAACAATACATACTCGCAGTGGGATTGACATCCCAATGCAAGTAAATTAACCCCCCTGCTGATAGCCCCTAATGTGCATAGGACACCGATCAGGAAGGTATGTCTCTTACCTTTAACCTCTGCACTGCTCCTATACAGTAAGTAATTAAATCCACGGCCCTGCACCATTAGGAGCACTGCCCCACCCCCATTGCGCTGATCTGGCTCGCTCCTTCTAATGATAATCAATGGAGCGTGTGGGCTGCATGGGCGCCATGGGGGCGGAGCAGTGCTCCTAGCGGTGCTCCGGGCAGTGGATTCAATTACTAACTGCATGGAAACAGCATCAAGGGGAAAGGTAAGAGACATACCTTCCTCTTGGCTCTCCAGCTTTTGCAAAACTACAACTTCCATCATGCCTGGACAGCCAAAGCTAAAGCCAAGGTTCCCTATCCTTGCACTATACTGTATTACAGTATACTTTGTTATGTCAGTTTGTACAATACTTTGCAGTGCTACCGTACACTGTACTTTCTCACATTACCGATGACTCAACACCACATTTCTGAAGTCTAGCTCAACTCACAAATCTCAGGGTCTACTATTTGCCAAGAAGCGTACCATCCTTCATCAATCACTTTTATTATAGTGGGATTTACTGTGATCTAAAGGTTCGGTGGCTTTATCCCCGACTATTCATCATCACAGAATGGCTGTTGTTTTTCAAGTTAATAATTTGCATTTAACATGACGAGCCGTTTTAGGAATCCTTCAAAAAGCTATTTAGTATTTGGCGCTTTACTTTTCACTTTTTACAATAGATTTATTTTTTAAATAAAGTTTATTTGAACTTTGGCTTTATAATTTCTCTTCTGTTTATGGATGGAATAATTCGGTTGTGTATTTCATGTAAAAAAGTTGTGATGGAAATTTGTTGGGAGTCTAGCTTCATTTGTTAAAGGGAAAGTTAAAAGTATCTAACTGGATGATATATCCCTATAGTGCAGGGGTTGAGGATGAGGATGAAGGTTATATTCATACCTTAATCCTTAGCGCCATTTATAGGATATTTGTATGCAAATTAGGCTGTTTGGACTGGAGGCGGGACTACAGTGCACCAATCCACCCTGGCTGGCCCACCCTTCTTAATCAATATTTGGGAGGTACTCTGCTCTGCTAATGCTCATTAGGATTGGCGGACTTGTAGTCCTGCCTCCAGTACGCCAAAATACCTTATTAGCATATGAAATAATCTATAAACACCCTGAAAACTGGGAGGATCAACGTAAGGAAATAACCTTCATAGTCTGCGCCATGTGCACTTTAGGAACATATCAGCAGGTTACCTGTTGACAGTTTCCCTTTGAAGCTGATTTGTGGGGGTCCAACTACTGAGACCCTAACTCTACATGAGCTCAGTGCTTGGCCTTTATTTGGGGGTCATTTTCCTCTGTTCTTTGGATAGGTGTAGGTCCCAGTTGGGAGACCCCGACCTATCATCTTCTTATTCTAAAGATAAGAGATAAAATTTGGAGCTAGGAATTCCTCTTTAACCACAGGATTAGAAGGAATCTTATGACCCGGAATCAATATGACTTCTGATTATGTGTTATATTACAGTATATGGATGGTCACACAGGGGACCCTCCATTTGTGATCTTATTACAGAAGCAATGATGTGAGTTGCAAATGAATGGTACGTCTATGGATTAACTATTTGTTTTAGTGTAAACTGTTTGTGATTGTCTTCCAGCTCATCATTTAGAGTATTCTAAAGATCCCATAGAGACTCATAACAATTAATAGAAAACACGTTCCTCTTACTCGTTTAAATAGAAGTTGTCAAAGATGAGTCCATTAAGTTTTAAGATCAGGGCAGTACTAATATCTACCATATAGGATGAGGCTTGTATGGAAAATACTGGACATCACTGAAAAGATACAAAGTAAACACGGGTTTATGAGTTTTTAACAAGAGTAATTGCCCATTGACTACATATACCTGAAGGCATACTATATAAATATACATTGATCATGTAAAGTTTTCATGTAGCCAAGAAACTACTATTATGTAGGTCTAACTTGAGCCACCAAATCAGCTCTGACTCATGAATACATGGACTCCACAAGACCTCTGAACGTGTCCTATGGTATTTGCCATCAAGACATCAGCTGCCGATCCTATAAGGAGTTATTTGCGGCATCCATGGATCAGACTTGTTTTTCTAGTTTATCTCACAGAATTCAAGGCACCACCGTTAACTGCTTGTCATCTTCCTCAAACCAACCCTTAACGAGTTTTGCAATGTGGTGAGGGCATTATCCTGTTTGAAGAGACCACTGCCATAGATCCTGTAAATCAGTAACACCTTCACTGTTGCCCAGTTTTCCTTCTTCCAACACGTCAACACCAAGACGTGATGGTTCACTTATTGTCATTCGACAGATGCTCTTGCCACCAGAAAATCAGTGTTCTTCACTCTACAGGTCAATGGATTTAATGTTATTGCTAAATTATAGTGATGAGCGAATAGTGAAATATTCGAATATTCGATATTCATACGAATATCTCCCGAATATTCGAATATTCGATTGAATATTCGATCCCTTTAAAGTCTATGGAAACAAGTATTTAATTAATGAAAAACATCTATTCGACCACTTGGAGGTAAAAACCGGAAGCTGGAGGATTTGAACGCTTATCGAATATTTATTGAATATTCGGCGAACTATTCGATAATATTCGATAGATCGAATGCCTTACTATTCGATCGAATATCTATTCGATCAAACATTATTCGCTCATCACTAAATTATATTTACATGGTGACATACAGTATTATATTTCAGCACTATGGACAGGATGGACGGTCCTGATTTAAAGGACATGTTCAGCATTTGAAAAATGCTATTCCCTTTGCGTCCTATCAGCAGCACAATAGTGGGGCTTCTCTGCCCTGTGGACTGATAGGACAGATGGAACTTCTAATGTCTTAGCTGTACTATAAAAGGACCCCTATACTGCACCCCATTGTGTCTATTTCTCTTCTGTCCTACTAATCTAAGGGAAGTACTGTATATATATATATATATATATATATATATATTCCTTACTGCATGACAGTCGGGCCATGTAGTAGCTTATTAAGTGTGTGCCAATCTGGCTGATCGGCGCTTGCTTACATACAATATCGGGCACTGTGACAGGGCCCTAAGTCTGTGTTGCTTTTACCATTCTACCAGGGTTCTTTATATTTCTATAGCTGAGCTCTCTCATAGACTGTAGCGTAGCTCAGCCTCAAGGTAACTCTAAATACATAGCAGTCCTGATAAGGATCATCGGAGGACACTTCCTTTTAATGTCTATTATAAGATCTGAGCAGGGATTTATATCCCACTATTGTGCTGCTGATGGGACTTAAGGGAAAGTTATGATTTAGGATGTAATTTTTTTTTCCTTTTAGTCCACCAGCAGCACATTACAATACATTACAATATATTCAATACATTATAAAAGGGGGTGGAGTACATGGGATCAAATAAAAAGATACATCTGTCCTAAAAGTCCTCAGGGTGGAGAAATCCCCACTATTGTGCTGCTGATGGACTATAGGAAAACAGATTTACAGTACATTCTAAATCCTGACTTAATTTCTCTCATGGGCTGTGTCTGGTTTTGCACCTTATACCAGCATTATCATGGTAGGTAGCATCATCTTTTTTCCTATTCCTGACAATGATTAAAAGGGACTTTTCCTTTTTTTGTAATATGATTTCTTAATATTACATTACTTTTAACCTACCGAAAAAGAAAAAGCACATTGCATTATACATACATTATTGATTCGGCACAGTTCCTGAACTCCTGATCCCTTCTTGTCCCTGGTCTTGTTTATCAGCTGTAGGCGATGACATTTATTGATGCTATCATGGAAGAAACATCATAATGGCAGGCCTGGTTTTCCAGCTATGATTATGTGATGTGATCCATGCCATATGCAGTTTGCTGTAATCTTGTATCTTATGGATTTTATTGTTCTTTGGTTCTGTTTCTTATGGATTGTATTGTCCTAACACGCTTCTAAACTTATATCGGCCAATATTGTACAGTACCTCTAATTTTAGAGAGGGACACAAAGGGTTTTTCCCATCATATGGCCTGTTCGTATTTTTGGTGGGTCATCGGATTTTATTGTCTTCTTCGAAAACAGTAGTGGGGGGTCATCATGGGGCACTTCTATTGATGTATGGTCATCTGGTCATTACAACATTTAGACTTTGATTTCATGCTGTGGGAATGCCATCAGTGTCTTATCTCGGAGCCCTTTCAATGTGGAATCAGATCTTTTTTTCTGCTCCATTCTTCTTGCTCTACATTTGTTCGCATAAAAGGTTAATGTAGTTAATACAATTGAAACACATTATATACTTTTATTGATGTGAAGCCCTTATCAGTATCTTAATGAAATCACGCCCAGTGCCCTTGAATTGTGCCATGTTTCAATGACACAAACCTCATAATTAACCTTAACGGATCCATAGGACGGAAAGGTTCCTCATTTCATCACATGTGATAGATTATTATAGTTACTGTTTAATCAGATCCATAGAGGTAAAATTACCATATTCTCTCATGAATGTACGTGCCAGTAGAAAGACGTTGCATGTCAAGGTTGTAACTAGAGATGGACCAATTTCCCAACTCTGTAAATCTGACCTTCAGATTAATTTTGGATCCTAATTCAGAAGTGCCCTGTGATTTCTCCCTTAAAATATGTATAGGAGCTGGGACTCCATTCAAAGGTAGGTGTACACAGTGGCGGACATATCACATGTACAACTGGTTCAGCTACACTGGGGCCTAGGGCAGCGAGGGGGCCCACCAGGCTTGGACTTTTATGAGCCCACTGAGCCTGGCAGCCGCCTCCACTGCCCTAGGCCCTGTTGCACAGATACAGTAGGTCTGCCCGTGTTACTTCTCTTCACTGCCCATACACCAGGTGTCTGATTAACCTCTTCCGCCACGCAGCTTAGACATGTGCCGGGACTTGTGCAGATGACCGGAACCTGATCAAACTGGCTCACTAGAGGATGGAAGCATCCTCCGTTGGCCCCGACTGCCGTGCGCACTATTCAATTGTGTGTACGCTGACAGGCAGCTGGGACTTCCAGCACAGGCAGCGTCTTTAACATATGCTGCCTGCGCCAGAAGATAAAAGAAGAGAAGAGCCATGCTAAGAGAGCTGTAGCTGCGGTGGAATGTGTGTTAGGTGAGTTTTTTTTTCTTCTTTTCATCTAGTCATCTTTAAGGGGACTAGAGTAAGGGAGGCAGCTGCTATAAGGGGACTAGAGTAAGGGGGCAGCTACTATAAGGGGACTAGAGTAAGGGGGGCAGCTACTATAAGGGGATAGCTACATTAATCTAACTTTGTGCCTTTAAGTCAAGAGGGTGGATATACAAATAGGTTATGGGGGGGAGGCCCAAGCACATTTTTTGCACATGGGCGGCCCAGTACAGTCTGTGTCCTCCCCTGGGTGTACAGGACGTCGAGCAGCAGTATACATTTGCTTGTCTGAGTGCCAAGCACTTAGTCCAGCAAATCTTGTGGGTCAGTGTACTGCATTTGAGAGTAGTCCCTAGCAGAAACTTTTACAAAATTCTAACCAAATCTGATTTGAGCCAAATTAATCAATTTTCTTATTTTGTAAGACTGTTTGAGGGTTTTGACCACTGGTCTTCAGGAATCCAAGTGCCCCTATTTGAATGGAATGATGATCACTTGAGATGAGCGCAACTTGAGCATGCTCGATCATTCTGCATTTGAATAGTGGTGGCTAAACAAGAACAGAACAGCCGGTCATTTACAGAATGTAAACATAGCCTTAAAGTGAATCTGCCAGCTGCAATTTGGGTTCCAAACTGCTGACACATGGTACCTTTCATATACCCATCTAAAGTGTTGAGGGCTATAATGTCTCCTTCCTCCTTCTCCCATACTTATCCCTACTTGAGTGACAGCTGGAAGCTAAGCTCCAAGAAGAGTTGGCTATGGAAGCCAGGAGGCATTCCAGCTTGAAGCACTTTAGACACGCCTCTGGGACACTTTGCACAGGAGAATCCATAAGATTGTGCTATGGAATCACAGACGCATATATGAAAGGTACCATGTGTGTCCTTGCTCTAACATCTATTAAACAGGATAGGGAAGTTTGCAATGTGAATTGCAGCTGACAGATTCCCTTTAAGGGCTCGTGAATATGGTCATATTACAACTCTTTGCAAGTAATAGAGAAGCATAATAGCACTTACAGAAATCTATAGCTACATTTTGCATGTATATGTATCTCTATTTTCTGTATGTCATCATATTATAGAGATAAACTCAATGAGAAGCCTAAAATCTATGTGATACCATATAGAGCCCATGCTAACAACGTATGTATAGATGTTTTTACCATGAAAGGCAAATATATGTCAAAACTCAACCACAAAATCCTCCATTTCTCACATAAAGAGACACATAAATATACAATCCTCAATATATTGCATTGGTATGGTATCATATAACTGCATTCGCTTGCTAAGATTGTTCCTTAATCCGCTTTAGACCTGATAACTCAGAGGGGCCATAAATTTAACAAGTCCAAATAACAGTCCGCCAATGTGCTGTGCCACCGAAACTAAAGTCAAAATGTGTCCAATAAGAATATTAGATATGGGCATACTGGGAATTCATTACACTGTGATTGGAATATGTCCCAGTAACTGGCTATGTTACTCTAGTTTATCACAATACATTACGTTATTGTATAGTGTTTATATTGATTATCTTTCTGTCCTTTATTACATATTGATTATTTATTTATTAGGGGGGAAAAATCTAGTGTTCTATTCAAAATTTTTAAGAAAGGAAATGTAGACTTCTTTTCATCCTGCCCAACCAAGATAAGTAAAGGTTAATGGGAAGCATGCACACAGCAATATACCCATAAATGTGCCCCATAGGTATAGCTGCAGCTTAATAAAAGATTACATTAAAGAGGAGCTCCGTCTATGAGTTAAATTTAAAAGTCACTTTACAGCGGTGTTAGTAGGGCTGAGCGCACTTGTAATTCCTGACTTCTGGCCAGGACGCGGCTTTCTAAGTGTTCCACAGATAACATAGAATGCTGCAAGGATATCAAATTGTCCATAGTCATCCTATAGCTCCCAAAAAGCAAAAAATAAACCCATAAAATAAAACATTGATAACCCAACACAGGTTAGAAAAAATCATTTTAAAGAATTAATTAATGTATTTTATATAAAAATAGGTTATTTCTAATACATCACAGTGCTCATAGAAATTGCCATAACTCAATACCCTGTCCCTAATAGGAGTCATAATTAGTGTTGGGCGAGCGCTAAAATGCTTAAGCGCTCTTTACTCAAGTTGACTACTTTTTAGTGCTCAAGTACTTGACTCTAGCAACAAACCCCAATAAAATCAATGGGAGACTCAAGCAATTAACCACGTGCCCCCTGCTTGGCTCATTTTTGTTTATTTCAACATCCGTTCAAGGAAGAAATACCTGAGCCTGTACCTGAGCATTACCTGTGCCTGAGCATTAAGAGGTGCTCTGTAGAGCATCAAGCTGGATCGAGCACCCCGATGCTCCATTGAGCACTCTGCTGACCCGAGCATGCTCACTCAACACTAGACATAATCTAAATTCAAAATGTCCCCATCACTACTTTTGTATTTATATTATATTTTATTGGATCAGAAGACAAGAAATCGGAGCAAACATGTATACTCTAGTTCAAAAACATGGCAATATCTCCAGACTAGAGTGAGGATGCAGGTGAGTTTCTTACCTCCATCCTCGGCAGCGTTTTTGGGGACTTTGTAGTTTAATCCAAATGGTGCACTGGGGGTAGGACTACCACCCTCAGTGCACCGATCTGCCCCGGCTGGCCCATCCCTTTTGATGAATACTCATCCGGCTCTGCAATGATGAGCGCCGTAGTGACATCACCGCAGAGCACCACCCCAATATTCATCAGAAGGAGCAGAGCAGCCAGGGCGGATCGTGGTGGGAGCAAAGGGTGGTAGTCCCAACCCCAATGCACCAAACCACCCCATTAGCATATGGATTAACTTACAGAATCCCCAAAAACAATGCAGAGAATTTACCTTCATCCTCAGCGCCCCATATGCTATAGAGACATATTAGCATGGTAAATGCTTCTTCTAGATGCAAATAGTTTAAAACATGTGACTTATCCTGGTGCTTACATTAAATGACCTCTGCAGCACCCTGCTTACCATGGTGTGATCCCAGCCTTAACCATTGCCTTGCTGCTGTGAGAGTGTGGCTGGAACAGAAGAGAAATCATAAATGGCTCCAGGATCAGGCAGCATGCTGCCAGAGGTAGAGAGAACAATAGCGGCACAATTAGTGACACCCATGCCAACACAGCAAGACTATAAAGACTCTGAAAGATATTGTATTTGAACCCAGGTCCACAGAGTTTCAAGAAATAGCGCTTTTGCCACCATGCCATGATCAGTATTAGGTGAAGGTGTTCTTCAAGTTCTTATAAGTAGAGTACTTTAAAGGAGAAGTCAAGGCCACTTTTAAAATTCGGCAGCTGGCAGGGGGGACTTTGATTACAAATATGAAGTTACCCCACCCTGTTCCTGCGGTGAGCAGCAGGATGGGCCTTGGGACCCCTGCTGGAAGGCATTTTCCCCCGAGTTGTGATGACGTCACAACAGGGAAAGGCCTGTCCTGGCTGACGGACTGGCCACTCAGCCTATCAGTGACTGGCTGAGCCAAGTCGTGACGTGTCAGCACCGGAAATTAAGCGGGGGTCCCAAGACTGGTAAGTTAGTACTTGTAATTAAATTCCCCCCTGTCTCTGCCAATTTTTTTTTTTTAAATGGCTGTACTTCTCCTTTAAGGCCAGCTTTCTGTCCCCATAAAAACTAATATCGAGAACCATAACTACCTTGACCGTGCTATGCTATGGACATGTAAAGCAACTCCTAACAGCCTAAAGAACTTCTTAAGCTTATGACATGGGTGTGGTTATATATTGTACATTATACAGACATGGCCATTAGTGATGAGCAAATAGGGAAATATTCGAATATATTCGATATTCGTACGAATATCTCCCTAATATTCGAATATTCAATCCCATTAAAGTCTATGGGAACCAGTGGCGGATTAAATGTACCCTGGGCCCTGGGCTGTCCACCCAACCTGGGCCCCCCCCCCGGTCAATCTGCCCACATTATGATCCGCTACTGCCCCCCCCCCCCCCACGCTGTCCCCAAAAAACACTGCCTGCCTCCCCTCCCTGCTGACCCCAATAAACATAATGTTTGGTCCCTTGCTGCTGCCCCCAGTAAGCATTGTCCACCCCACTTCCGCTGCCCCCAATAAACATATTGCCAACTCACCCTGATGTTGCGCCCCCCCCCCCCCCCCCCCCCCAAGGTCACAGCAGCACAGAGGATGTCAGGAGAGGAGGGGGCTGATCTTATAGGGGAGGTCACAGCAGCACAGAGGATGTCAGGAGAGGAGGGTGCTGATCTTTTAGGGGAGGTCAAAGCAGCACAGAGGAGTTCAGGAGAGGAGGGTGCTGATCTTATAGGCGAGGTCACAGCAGCACAGAGGGTGTCAGTAGCGGAGGCTGCTGGTCTTATAGGGGAGGTCACAGCATCACAGCAGCACAGAGGATGTCAGGAGAGGAGGGTGCTGATCTATAGGGGAGTTCCCAGCAGCACAGAGGATGTCTTATAGATGCTCCCCCTCTTTCCCTCTTTATAGATGGTCTCCCTCTTTCCCCCTTATAGATGGCCCCCCTCTTTCCCCCTTATACATGGTCCCCCTCTTTCCCCCTTATAGATGGTCCCCCTCTCTCCCCCTTTATAGATGGTCCCCCTCTCTCCCACTTTACAGATGGTCCCCCTCTTTCCCCCTTTATAGATGGTCCCTCTTTTTCCCTTTATAGATGGTCCCCCTCTTTTCCCCTTTATAGATGGTCCCCCTCTTTATAGATGGTCCCCCTCTTTTTTCCCCTTTATAGATGGTCCCCCTCTTTTTTCCCCTTTATAGATGGTCCCTCTCTGCTCCCCCCTTATAGATGGTCCCCCTCTGCTCCCCCCCTTATAGATGGTCCCCCTCTGCTCCCCCCCTTATAGATGGTCCCCCTCTGCTCCCCCCCCTTATAGATGGTCCCCCTCTGCTCCCCCCCTTATAGATGGTCCCCCTCTGCTTCCCCCCTTATAGATGGTCCCCCTCTGCTCCCCCCCCTTATAGATGGTCCCCCTCTTTCCCCCTTTATAGATGGTCCCCCTCTTTATAGATGGTCCCCCTCTTTTTCCCCCCTTATAGATGGTCCCCCTCTTTATAGATGGTCCCCCTCTTTCCCCCTTTATAGATGGTCCCCCTCTTTCCCCCTTTATAGATGATCCCCCTCTTTATAGATGGTCCCCCTCTTTTTCCCCCCTTATGGATTGTCCCCCTCTTTTTTCCCCTTTATAGATGTTCCCCCTCTTTATAGATGGTCCCCCTCTTTTTTCCCCTTTATAGATGCTCCCCCCCCTTGCACAGCAGTCAGTAAATTAAAAAAAAAAACACAAATCACCTGCCATCCGTTCCCCCGTCGATCCTCTCGGCTCCTGGTCTGTCCCCGGCTGCCTCCGGCTGATGTGCGGCTGCCGGGGGTGTCTCGTCCTCTCCCCGGCAGCGCGCGCATCACACAGCTCACTGTGCCGCCTGGGCCCTGACTTCCGGTACAGAGCGTCTCTAACGTGCGCTCTTAATACCGGAAGTCAGGGCTTAGGCGGCACAGTGAGCTGTGTGATGCGCTCGCTGCCGGGGAGAGGACGAGACACCCCCGGCAGCCGCAAATCAGCCGGAGGCAGCCGGGGACTCCTGTGACCGCAAGCGAAATAATGCTTGCGGTCACAAGAGTGCAGTAGCGGGCCGGGCCGCAGCGGCGTGGGCGGCGCGGCATGGGGCCCCCCAGAGCCACGGGCCCCTGGCGGCCGCCCAAACCGCCCACATTATAATCCGCCACTGATGGGAACAAGTATTTGATTATTGAAAAACATCTATTCGACCACTTGGAGGTAAAAAACGGAATCTGGGAGATTTGAACACTTATCGAATATTTATCGAATATTCGGTGAACTATTCTATAATATTCGATAGATCAAATACCTTACTATTCTATCGAATATTCGATCGAACAGTATTCGCTCATCACTAATGGCCATATACTGCTTGAGTATTGTCAATATCTCATTAACATTTAATATTTTAGGATGTAATCTTCATTGATATTGATGAGCTAACACTTAAACATAGATAAATATCATTTTCATTTTGGTGTCCGGACAGGAAATCCATCTATCATCCAAATAGAAATGATGATTTTCCAGAAATTCTGAATAATTACCATCCAGTGATCTATCCCATAATCAATTATTAAAGGTTACCATCTGCTCCGCTCTAACAGAAATCTCATCCTTAAGCATTTTCTTCCACATCCTGGCGGTGCTTGTATTAATTAACACCGCTATTAGGAACTTGTTTTCATATTAAAAAGGCCATTAGGAATTCACTATCGGCCTCTGTATTTGTTAATTATTTGGATGATCACAGCGCAACTTTAATCCCAAACAAACACTGTCTACATTCACAGTATATAATATCTGCAACTGAGAGGAAGGAACATTGCGGGAGAAATTTAACACCGATTTGTTCCAGTCCAGATCCTCTTTGTGGTATAGAGACTAGTTGCATCTTACAGAAGTACAATGCTGCCTAAAAGGATGGGGGGCTAAGGAAGTGAAAGAAGAGGGCAGGTCTAGACTGGTGAGTAAGATTTCTGTAAGTGGTGATCTTATGAGCACTCAGACCCAGACCGATCAAAACTTTTGACATGTCTCTATGTCAAAAGTTTTCTATGCTAACAGTGACACTTTAGGCTATGTTCACACACCGTGAACAACCGGCCGTTCCGCGACCCCGGTACTTAAGTAATGGCCGGATGATCTGTCCGGCCGCAGAGCTCTGATGCGGGCGCATCAGCGCACACCCGCATCAGAGCTTCCCCCTGCACACTATTGACCGAGCGCCCAGAGCCGCTCGCTTCATAGTGTGCAATGAAAGGGTTTCCTATGGCCGCAATTCATTCATTGAATTGCGGCCGCAGAAAACTGACATGTCAGTTATTTGTGACCCCGTACGGGATCCGGGCAGGAGCGCATACGATGTGTATACGCTCTGGCCGGGATCCCATTGAAAGTAAGGCATTGTTCTACCACTCCAAAAGTACGGCCGTTGTTGCAATCGGCAACAACGGCCATACTTTTACGTAGTGTGAACATAGCCTTAAGTTGGATTTGAGTGACCTAGAAAAGATTTTATTTCCTCATTCATATAAATGGAACTGAGCTTCATTCACATGATTTTCAGTTGACTGACTACTCTTCGGAATAAGCTGTAGGCACAATCCCATTCACATACACATTTTTATGCGCCTGCATCTCAATTCATCAGAAATTAAGATCATCCGGCTGGTACTACAGTACCAGCTGGGATGATCTTTTCTGACACTGGCCGTTCTGTGACCCGCACAGGTCACAAAGCGGCCAGTGTCTTACGCCATGTGAACATGGCCTCAGACTGCGAATAAATGCATGGATCGTCTCACTGCTTTTAAAACATGTAGCCATGTAAGCCATTTGGGTTGTATTTTTCAGCTGACAGTATTCCATCAAATAATGTTAATGCTAAAAACCAAAACAAAAAAAATTCTGCAATAACACAAAAATCCCAAGTAATTTTTTTTTCTATCTATTTTCACGCTGCTTTCTCAAGCTAAAACCCCATTATTATGCATGGAAATCCACCCTGGATATACCAGTGTAGATGTTCCCTGACAGCTGTAAATGGTACAAAGCTGTGTCTATTTACAGCTACTTAAAGATCGTCACTTTGTCACTTAAATAAAAGGGGAGGATAAAAAAAAAATAATAATCACAAGATTTAACTCTGCCGACAAAAGCGAAAATGTTTTTGTCTTTCCCAGAAAATTGAATATTTATGTTGGTCAGGAAACCTTTCATGTGAACTGAAGTGTCAAAACTGGATTTTTTTTTTGTGCATTATAATAGAAGATGTATATTTACCTCTAAATGCTGAATATTATAATTTACCTTTCATTGTCATTGAGCTGAATAAAAGCCTTCAAGCTATGTACAGTAGCCTCAGGCCAGCCCTCGGTGTTTTCAGTTCACTGCACGGGAAACCAATTATTTCACTTTTTTTTTCTATTCTGTTCTTCAATTTTGCAATCGTTGTGTGTTTTATATCAAAATTATCTATGGATGGACAAGAAATAATCATTGTATTGTCTATAGACCCCGATGGGATACGGATATAAGGTCGTTTATGTTGTACTAAAAATAAGGTAAAAAATGTTTGGTTTATCAATAAATAATATTAGTAAGAAAACTGTCAAACTAAAACGATGCACTCTTGAATTCTACATTTAGTAGAATAAATATAGCCGAATCTATGAACAATTTTAAAAAAAAATCTAAAAGAAAGAATTTTGCGAGCGGTACTGTTCAGACTTTTACAATGATGAAGCACTTTTATTAGCACACTTCCAGTTCCACTTGGTAAGTGGTGACTAGAGATGAGCACAACTCGACCATGCTCATGTCAGACCATTCGACATCTGAATACCGGTGGCTGAAGAAGTTGGATGCATCCCTAAGTAGTTTGGGAGAACATGGATACAACTAGAGATGGCTGCTGAACTTGGATAAAGCCCTAAGGCTATGTGGAAATCATGGATATAGTCATTGGCTGTATCCATGTTTTCCAGACAACCTTAGAGCTTTATCCAAGTTCAGCAGCCCCAGCTAATCAATTGCCAAACGATCGGGTTCGGATCGACTCTAACCCGAACCCGGTTCGCTCATCTCTAGATACAACCTATGGCCTATGGGTGTATCTATGTTTTTCCAACTCCCTAAGGCTGTCTCCAACTTCTTCAGCCACCGGTATTCAAATGCCAATTGAACGACAGGACTTGAGTATGCTCGAGTTTTGCTCATCTCTAGTGGTGACCCTTCACCACTCTATCAGAAACAACAAAATACTTTCAATCAGGTTCACTTCAATCCTTTCCAGTATGAACTTTTGCTCCACTGTTGTCACACATGAAAAAGTAAAAATTAAAAAAATGAAGACCAGTCCATTTTGATGCTTTGGACCTTGGTTTTAGTGTTGCTTCCCGTTATAAGACTTTATTGGTTTGGGCTCTCTAGTTTCTAGTGTTCACAAGTTTTAGAGCCCCAATCCTTATAGCATTTTTTCTCAGGCTAGATGGACAGTCGAGCCTTGGGTTTGTAGCATATCACATATTTTATTCCACAACTTAGATTTTTTCTTTTCACTAAATTATTGTTACTCCTAGTTAGCTTAGTTTATGGTCTGTTTATTTCAGGAACAAAGCCAATCATGTACTTGGGCAATATATGGATTTGGCCCTCAGCTACACTGTAGTGTATAATGGGAATTACAAAATGATCACCCTACATTTTACACAACTGTCACACACTTTAACCCAATTTAACAACATGGCGAATCAACAGAAAGGACCTGCGGAAATCCCATTCAAATTGTTTAAAGAAGGTTAACCAAAAAATATTTTTATATAACCACTTACAAAATTCTGAGTAGTGGGGGTGTTTAGGATCCTCATCAATTTGCCAAATTGGAAAGTCAAACACTTTTAACCAATTCGACAATGTGGATAATCAATAGGAATTAACAGGAATAGGAATCAATAGGAATTTGAATCCCATTCAAATTTCTTTATGGGGTTAACTAAAAAATCAATTTTACATATCCAGTTAGTGAAGGGGGGGGCTTCAATATTCATGATCTCAGCTATCTGCTAAAATGGAGAATCAAACATTTTAAAGCAATCGACAACTAAGATAATTGAAAGAAACTAATAGCCCAAATCCTATTCAAATAGCTTAAAGGGGCTTAACGAAATAATCTATTTTGTATATACAATTAGCGAATTCTGAGTTACGGAAGGGTCAATATTCAGGATGCCAAAATTTAAAAGAATTAAAAAAAAAAAAAGGGATAACTGACTGCCAAATTCCCAATGAAGTTGCTAACAGGGGTTAACCAAAAAAATGTTTGTATAGTGAATTTTGAGTTAATAAAGGGGGAGGCATCTACTCTCCCCATTGATTTCAATAGAAAAACTGACAAGGATTTAATTTCCGTTTCAAGAACTGAAGTGTCCTTTCACTTTGAAATTCTCAGCCAAGTCTATTTTGACATTGAACTGACAAGGAATTGATGAGGATTTTGATTAAGGTTTTACAAGTGAATGATGGATGACGACATGAATATATTTTTTTGACGCTAATTTTTTTTTCTTCATCAACTTTTCAGGAAATTTTACTCATTCATTTTTTCAGAGAGAGCAAGCTTTCATGTGACTAGGCATTGTGTAATCCTAACTTTCACCTGTGGTGGTACTGCGGAGAAATTGAACACTTCTAGATTTCTATACAGATAACAGCTAGGAGTCCCAGCAGCTGAACACATGGTGATCTAGTTATTGTCAAAAGACATGTCTTATAAGTATAGATTGTCCTTAGCAGAGCACTAGAGCACTGCCCAATATAGCAATGCTTAAAGGAGTTGTCCACGCTTAGAAAATCATGGCAGCTTTCTCCCAAAAACAACACCTCTCCCGAAGAGATGAGCGCATCTAGAGCATGCTTGAGTCCAATCATTCGAGATTTGAATACTAGCTGAGGAAGTTGGATGCAGCACTAAAGCTGCCTGTAAAACATTTATACAGCTAAAAGCCATAGGCTATATCCATTTTTCCAGGACTCCCTAGGGCTGCATCCAACATCTTTAGCCACTCGTATTCAAATGCCAAATGATCAGACTCGACAACCTCAAATTGCGCTCATCTATACTTTCCTGTACTTGATTTCAGCAGGCCCGCCAGGAAACCTGCTTGTAAGTCAATCTGTAAGAAGGTGAGGTAAGTGTTGTGAGACAATGGAAGCAGTGGACTTCAGTATGGTTTGGCCTCCTCCCATGCCTCATTTATCATGATTTAATCATGGTCCATGGTGCAAATTTGGTGTGTGGCTCTCAGTGAATTGGGTCGGAGAAAAGGGGGCAGGGACTAATTTAAGACCAGCATACGAGGGTCTTGATAAGTCACCCCCCCCCCCAAAAGTACCAATCAATAATGTTAAGCAGACCTATCAAACTGTTTGGGTTTGGCAACGTCCTCCAAACCCAAATGCTCTGCTTTGGATTCCTTGCGGCTGCAGAAGTTGGAAGCCTCGCTAGTTCTGCCAGGAAAACATGGATACAGCCTATAGCTTTCGACTTCTGCAGCTGCAGGTAATAAAACTCTGAGCGTTGGGGTTCGTAGAAAGTTGACAAACCCTAACAGTTTGACAAGTCTGCTTAAAGCGACTCTGTACCCACAATCTGACCCCCCCAAACCACTTGTACCTTCGGATAGCTGCTTTTAATCCAAGATCTGTCCTGGGGTCCATTCGGCAGGTGATGCAGTAATTGTTCTAAAAACAAAAAAACTTTTAAACTTGCAGCCCCGTGCCCAAGAGGAGTATCTGTGCCCTAACTTTGCACCACCCCTCTGTCCCTCCTCCCCACCCTCTTCATCATTAGGCATGCTGCTGGAAAATTTTCTCCCGTCTGAACTTTACACAGATGCTTTAACGTTCCAACCCATGTGCCGTCCTTACACAGCTTACAGCTGATAAATAGGAGACAATCCGCCTGGAGCGTTCCTAATGATGAGGAGGGTGGGGAGGAGGGACAGAGAGGTTGTGCCAGCCTAATGCATACACAATCCAGGCCACGGCCGTTGGGCACGGGCTGCATGTTTAAAAGTTGATTTTTAGGTCAAAAACTGCATTACCTGCCAAACGGACCCCAGGACAGATCTTGGATTCAAAGCAGCTATCCGAAGGTACAAGCGGTTTGGGGGGGTCAGATTGTGGGTACAGAATCGCTTCAACACTACCAATGAACCCAAGTGACTTAAGGTCAACAAAGCCAAAAGATCCACTTATGTTGAGGTCCCTCAGAGTCCTACTGAAATCTTATCATCATAAGACTATGTTCACATAACGTTTGGGTTTGGACGGTCATCCTTTTTCGGCCAAAATACAGCTGTCTTTTGACCTCAGAATGACAGCCGTCCAAAACTACATCCGAAAACAAATGTTATGTGAACATAGCCAAATGGGAAACATAGAACCACAAACAGTACAGTGCTATTCCTCCCATTAAGTTGTTTTCAACAATTTAATCTTCAAATTTTGGCTCAGAACCACCTACTGTCTCATTATCACATGCATTTGGATTCTTAAGAGCCATATTGTCTTCCAACAGAGCATTGGCATAACTAAGTTACAGCATATTAATATTATGTAGAATCAGAGAATTTTTGCTTTCCTTGTAAACAAACAACCGTCGTGTGGCGCGGTGACAATAACTCCGATAATATTAATCTGGAGCAAATGCATTATATTTCCTAACGATAACAGATGTATAAAAGAATTTAATTAATTAAGGGAAACAACGAGGGAAATGGCTCCACTATCCTGGCAGCGGCAGAGCCATCTAGAGGCTTCATTATTATTGAGGTGTTCCATTTATACATTCAATCAACAACAACACAGATGGTTTGGTCAAGGGAGGGAAGGATTATTGTTTGTTGGGAAACTTGGAGAAAAAAAGTGCAAAAAGAAAATGGTTTCAATTATCTTTAAACATTTCTAGGTTTTATTATTTGTTAATTGGTTTATAGCAATATTTATAATAACTATAATTCAATTAATTCTAATATCTAAGAATTCTTAAAGGGAATGTCTCCAATGTTTCATTTTAGATATCTCTCTAGAGAAGGAATATTGAGTTTTTCAAAACTTTAGCATTTTTTTTCTGGACACTTCCTGTTGGCACCCATTTTTTTTATTTTTTTTATTTTATTTTTTATTTACTTTTTTTTTTTTGGGGGGGGGGGGAGGTGGGGTGGGGGGTGTTACTTGCCTGAGGATGGAGACGAGAAGCCTTTGAAATGTTGCACGTACCCGCACTTTCTGTGCAGTTTTTTTTTAATGGAATAAATCACCAAGTTTTGCTTTTCAAATTTCCCAAGTGCGGTTGGACTTCTGTTATCTGTTATCGGAATCCTGGTCGGGGTTGTACAGCTGGCACCCTAAGCTGTTCTGTGTGATGCTACATGTACCTTAACTAAAAAGATAAATAGATAGATGGATACAATGCATCTAAGTCAATGGAATGACTGGTGTCCAATGCACAGAGTGTATAAAATTACGGACGTTGTCTGTGCGGACATCAAAATAATTATTATGTCAATTATTTTCTAACGTCTTTTGCAAACAGCAGACGTTATTTTTTTAGCTGTTTACACACAGTTTTTTTTTTTTCTCACCATCCTTTCACCGATTTTACATTTAAATTTAACAGACTTTTCAATTAAATAGCCATCCCTGCACTGTTGGGCAGCCAAACAAAAGCGAAATGGACATCATTGTTTCTTTTCAAAAACGGAGAGGAAAAAACGTATTGGGAACATAGCCTTAATGTTCTACTCTCTATCAGCTGCCAGTATATATGACTATAAGAACCCTTATTCCCAAGTCAATGTAAAATCATCACATTCATTCACATTCTTAATGTAATCATTTTTCTAATCTAATTGAATGGAAGCCGTGCTTAAGCCGCGTACTATAATTAAAGCTGAACTTATGGCGTCTTGTGAAATCACCTGCTGTATCCTGGTAGCCGGCGTCTTGTTCTTGCCATGCTCCCGTAACTTCTTGAAATCTAACGTATAAATGAAACTGGCAACGTGTCTCATAACTGAACAGTTTAACCTTGAACGTTTTGAAAAAAAGGTGAAATCACATAATCTGTGAAATGGAAAAGATACCGCGCGTGTGTGATACCGTCTTCATAGGGAGCAAGCTGTTATACAAAACCTAAACCGATAAAAAAAGACTTAAAACAGACCTACTGTATAATTATACAAACCTGATAAATAGCATGGAGGATAACATCACGTCTCTTCATGAGGAACCTCTTCACCGTCACGTTATCCATTATCCGGGATAGGCATGCTGAGGAACCTTGTGTTTTTCCGTACCAGTGCATAGATATTGCAAAGTTTCATAAACTATTGGATTTATGTGTGGTTTAGGCATTTCATGTGTGAAGGCTTAAAATTCTGGGCAAAGTTCAACGCTCTTGGATTAGGTGACAAAAATGTTGACTTGCCAGTGGTTAGACATAATTACTAGTAAATCTTAGTTCTAAAGATGGAACACATGGATGTGTAGATATTTCAATACCTGACAACGCATAAAACTTCAAATTACATATTCTTAGAGGAAAGTGGAATATTTCTCGTCTTCCAGTAGCCATTCTTCCATAAATATTCAGGAATGTCCCCAGTTGCCACCTAATCCAACAAGAATAATAGAGTAGAAAGGCAGGAGGGGGAGGAGGGGTATGCAGCTTCAGCTTTTGTCATTCACGTGTGCATGAGGCCTTATTCTTGCCTTGCCACACTCCCCCAGTGTCCTCCTGTGGCGTCTCGGAGTATCCTGCTGTAATTAAATTGCATTTTATAAATAATATTGATATTTTAAAGGGGATGTCCATATTTTTGAGGTGGTTAGTTTGAAATTAAAAAAAAAAAACATAATTAAAGCTACAATCACCAGTTTAATCCTACACCACTGCCGCTCCAATGCTCCAATTTAGCCAATCACATGGTGAGGCAGGCTACAGCTGTGGACAGTGATTGGCTAAAATTCCTTGACTACAACAGAATAGGGGACAGGCAAACCAAAATTTTTACTTACCTATAATTTTGTTTAATATTTTTCTTACTTTTTCTTAATATTGACACCTTTATTAGTTGCCCTTTTAGGAAAGAAGGCTAAAAGAGCCAATTGAGAGATCCATATGCTGGAGTTTCCAGTTTAATGGAGTCTCTAACATTTAATTCCCCCCCCCCCATAGCACCACTCATGCCTTAAAGTTGTGTGTGGTATTACACCCTGGTTTCATTTATTTTAATAGAAATTAACTGAATATCACACAAAAAGCAGAGGATAAAAGTGGCACTGTTTGTTAGGAGTGGTTTTTTTTCTTGGGAGTGTGTGTTACATAGAGTTTATTTGTATGTATCTAAGTGATTTACCCCTATACTGGGACTGTCCAGCTGTTAAACTATAATTTAGCTGCTAGAAAGCCTCAGGTTAGGATCCATTGGATTAGAGTTTTTTTAGACAGGGGTATGGATGTCTTACTGAGAAAGGGCTACTTTCATGGTTGTGTAAGTCGGCCTCCCTAAAGGGAACCTGCTGGAGCCCCGGATACTTACCCTTTGCTGCAAGTCCCGCTTCTGGACCCGATCCCCGGACGGAGATATCGGTGCCGGAAGGTGAGCGCACGCTGTATGCTAATTACCAGAGATGAGTCTGATGCCCATAGAGAATGACTGAAGCTGTCACTCTATGGACATCGGACTCATCTCTGAAGCACGCATACAGAGCTGCTGAAGGCGAGATCTCTGTCCCGGGACCGGGTCCAGGAGCTGGCCTTGCAGCAAAGGGTAAGTATCCGGGGCTCCAGCGGGGGGTCAGGCGGGCTCTGCGCCGGAATGCCGGGTGACAGGTTCCCTTTAAGTGAGGCAAGCAGTGGTAGTGTTGTGGCAAGCAGTGCATCACAGTGGTTCCTGAGTCCCTGGTCGTATGACCAGTAATGGCCATGTAGCCCTAGCATAACGAAAATTTTTAATAGTGTTAAGCAAGCATGCTTGACCGAGCTCTACCGAACATCTGCTGGTGCTCGGGTAATCATTTGGCCATCCCTTATATCTCCAGCATACTGCTTGAGATCTAACATGTCTTGCAAAAACCTATTTCATTTTTACAGTCTAATTTTTGTATATTTCATTTAAACATTGCTTCAAGGGACAAAGGGGAAGATTTATTAAACATGGTGTAAAGTGAAACTAACATCCTTTACTCTGCCGAACAGGGGGCATTTGGTTAAATGCTCTAGACTCCCATTGATTTCAATGGGGTTTGTTACTCGAGTTGAGCACTCAAGCAATGGAAAAATGCTAAACTCAAGTAATGAGCACCCGAGCATTTTAGTGCCTACTCAACACTCATTTGTAAACCTTTTAGAAATGGCATGGTCAGCTGATGAAGAAGTTTTCTCATTCATTGGTTAATCTTTGGGTTTTACACAGGTCAGCTGTTGGGCATGAACGTTCCTACTAGGGATGGTTCGAATCTGCCGAGGTTCGGGTTCGTGTGAACCTTAACTCTCGCCATCAGATTCCCGCTGTCTGCCCGCTCTGTGCAGCGCGTGGATACAGTGGGAGGACCGCCTGGAAAACTGGCATACAGCCTATGGTTATGGCTATATCCCAGTTTTCCAGGCGGTCCTCCCGCTGTATCCACCCCCTCCACGGAGAGGGCAGACAGCGGGAATCATTTCCGAGGGTTCAGGTTCGTACGAACCCGACCCGAACCAGGTTCGGACCATCCCTAGTTCCTACGAATAATCATTTGGTTGATAATTGGTCCATATAAATGCCCCACTGGGCAATCTATCGGACTAGTATTCCTCCTATTTAGCACAAGACTAACAATATTCTCTCATCTATTCAAAGCCTCACACCTATCCGCTATTTAATAAGGTAACATACATTTTCTCTTTCCCATGATCACTCACCGAGAAGTAAAGTTTATAAGATCTGACTTGAATGATTTGACCTTCTATCGTCAGTTCAGCGTCTGCACACCGCACTGCACTACCTAAATATTGTATTCCAGCTCGTGTCTTCTCTGCAGTACATTGACCTTTGCAATATGTTCCGCATCATGCCCTTCACTATGCTGCTCTGACCAATCTACGTTCCATCAAGTAACCAGAAAATACAGAACCTAATGCATTGTTAGTGTCAGCGAATGTTGCTTAGTTGTGACTAATGACGATAATTAAAAAGTCTAAGACGGTAATTAGACGTTTATATCACACCTGGAATAACAAGATTTAACCCCGCGATACATTTACCGCAGTCACAATCACAGTTCTGAAATCTGTAGGGAATACATTGTCTTTCATGTATGGCTCATTTGTTAGATTATGATGCAGTTCATGATAGATGATTCGTTGTCTCCATTATTTTATTAGTATTATAAAGCAGTCATACATCATCTCAGTTATTTTTTTTATGTTTAATGTAAATTAATTGAAGGTTATATTTTATGTCGACCAAAGCTATATGTGTTATGGAAGTCTATACTTTTATTAGCCAAAATGACAAAAAAAATTACATGAAGATATATATTGGTATTTATTAGGGATGGTCCGAACCTGCCGAGGTTCGGGTTCGTATGAACCTGAACTCTTGGCAATGATTCCCGCTGTCTGCCCGCTCTGTGGAGAGGGTGGATACAGCGGGAGGACCGCTTGGAAAACTGGGATACAGTCTATGGCTATGGCTGTATCCCAGTTTTCCAGGAGGTCCTCCCGCTGTATCTACCCTCTCCACGGAGCGATTAGACAGCGGGAATCATTGCCGAGAGTTTAGGTACAAACCTGAACCTTGGCAGGTTCGGACCATCCCTAGTATTTATAGTGACCATCCCCAGTCTGATAATGCCAGCCTGTTACTACCCCAGGCATAGACCACCATTTTTTACAATCTGCTTTCCAGTATCCCTGTGGTGGTGGGTATTGGGGGGTTAAGAGTGGGTTAGCTTAGCTTTAGCTGGTTTACACTAACGCTTAACCCCAGATTCGTAATGGATGCCATCTACAGGCGATGTTTACCACTAAGTTATAAATAAGAGGATAATGGTTTCACTGACCTTAGCTATTGCAGGGAAACTCCCTCTGGACACTTGAATCTTATTTGCATATCAACAAAAAGGCTCTCTGTGAAGGACACTCCTATTAGAAATAAAAAGATTTTCCTAGAAACACGATGACCAGCCCTATCTAGCCAAGGGCTTAATTACATCCCTATATTCGATTAAAAAAAACTTCCTTTGTCCTCTTCCTTAAGAAGCCCAGGTTTTCTCCCTTTGTGTTGACTACCACTAGGTTTCCTGGACAGAATCAGAAAGCCTTGGCATGTGAATGTGTACCAAAGCTTTCTGCTTCTTCCCGTGGAACCCCGTGGCCTTTAACCATTGGCAGCGGGCCAAAGCTGTATACACCAGCGCTATTTTGCATCGTTCAGACAGGGAAGTAGTTCCCCATTAGTATTGAGTGGACTTGCCAAATTATTTTTGCTCAGCAACGTTCTCCGAACCCAAACGGTCAGCATTTGACTCTTGGCAGCTGGAGAATTTAAATGATGCCTAAGGAAATCCTGGAAAATATGGTTACATCCATAGGCCATGTTTTTCTGGCATCCAACTTCTTCAGAAGCCAGTCAAGTGCTGAGCGTTTGGGTTCAAAGAACATTGCTGAACCCAAATAGTTAGGCAAGTCCGCTCAACACTATTCCCAGGGTCAGTGCGCCCAACCCTGGAGCTCTACTGACAGTAAGATAAGGATGCATATAGCATCCCTAGTTTACTGTATACAGTATATCATAGGGATTCTACAATACACAGAACTACACAAAGTGTGTACAGTTGTGTACTGTGTCTGTGTTAGGCAGGTTAAGCGTGCATCGCAATATCTAAGTGTTGCAACAGCATGACCTGTTTAAGATTGACATCTGTAGCATCTTGGGGGAGCACTCATCTCAGGTATATAGCAGATACTGTATATAACCATGACTCTGATGTTTTCTTTCTCCACTGTTTAGCCAAATTAACCACAAAATCTTGTTGTGTTAGTTTGTCGGAATACGGACCTGTAGCTGTTTTATTCTCCTCTTACAGAGGACAGCATATTCAGCTGACAGATACGCTTTTATTCAATTGCTCAGTTGACAGTTCTTTAAAGGAACACTCCAGGCATTACTGATACACTATGTTATGCCTAGTGCACGGCCTGAGGGCTGTTTAATGTTTAATGTAACTATAACCAATTCAGACACATGCAGTTTTTCCCAGAGTAAGTGGAATTAGGATATTCTGCACATTGTAGCTATCTATGAACTGTGTGAGACAACAATAACTAGAGGGGTGCGTACATTTGCTAAACAAAATATAGTTGCGGTATGTACAGTATCTGGATAAGCGGTACCTCATTGACATGATGTGGTAAAGCGTACCTGTCATTCACAGTGTACAGGTTGTATGTGAGAAATAGCACTATTTTTGCCCATTATATATATATATATATATATATAATATAATTTTCACCAGATTTCTATTCTGTAGACTTCATCTTTATTTTTCAGTTTCCCCATGCACTGCACACACAGGATAGGAAATTATGCTCCCCCATATCTATAGAGCAGAAGCAGCAGAAACGTGCAGGATTATTTAGAGCAGTATTAAGCAGTGTAAGCTGTGCAACCAGCACTGGGGTAATAAGTTGGGTGACAAGTCTTTGGGCAGTAATGGTCTCAGTGTTCCCTACCATCCATTATCCTTCTAATATACTTGCCTTTGAAGGTCTTTGGGGAAGTGGTGTCTGTTTACCAGGCTGCTTGGCAACAATTACTGGCTGAGATGGTCCTACCAGTTCAAATTAAGGGGTAAAGACTTAAAGGGGTACTCTGGACAACAGCCATTTTTGAGATATGTTTAAATATAATAAAGCACACTTACCTCCCTGGATCCCATGCCACCAGTATCGTTATGTCCTGCTGTGCGGCCACTTCCAGGTTCTAGGGCTGTGATATTGCAGGCCTGCCCAGCCAATCAGAAGCTGCAGCTGTGTCTCATGTCAATCACTGATTGGCTGGGCAGGCCTGCAAAAACATGGCCCCGGAACCTTGAAATTGGCTGTAAAGTGGGATGGAGTGGTAAGATACCAGCGGCGGCATGTTATCCAGGAAGGTAAGTATGCTTTATTCTTTTCAAACAACCCATCCCTGGTCATATGCCAACTTATTCAGTCACTGGTATTTAAAATCAGCACGATTGGACTGGAGTTGCGCTCATCTCTATTCAGCACCTAACGCTTTGTCAAAAGATACTGTAACAAAATAATAAAATGCCATTCTTTATCCTGCTCTTGTTTACCATAGTACTGACAGTCAAGTGTTCTGTGCCGCAAATAGTCAAAGAAAAGTCTTTAGCAGAGCACTGTAATTAAGTGTATGAAATGATAAATCGCCTACTAGTAATGTGCTCTCAAGAATCTCAGACGGGATTAACTTATCTGGGCCGTGGAACGCTGGAATCAATACAGATGGTTTAGAATACCATATTAAAGGCAAATCCACAGCTAGTCAGCGGAGCTGTAGTGCTCTGTTCTATCTCTCTATAATCTTGTTCTTACATCTCCAGCTCTACAACATCCTGCGTATCTGAAAGTCACAATTTTTCCTTTTTTGGTGTTTTTGTATCTCACCGAAATTGTGATAAAATGTACACGATAGAGAGCGCTTACAACGTAGTCATTGTATACTGTAATCCAGTATACGATACAATAAATATACAATACTATACAATATACAATAAAATATACAATATACAATAAATTCATGGCTGAATTATGTGAGCAAAGGCCTGGATAGCTCCAAGCTCCTGATTCTGTAACAGGGACTTTAAAGGGGATATTCCCATCTCAGCTAATATAGTTTTATTGTAGGAATCATCAAGGTTTGAGAGGAATACCCCTTTACTTTACATTTTTAATAACATCATTGTATGTAAAATTATCTATGTGCACTATTCTCATGGGGTATGTTAAATTGTATGTTTTGGGACGTGTTTTGCCCGTGCTTGTAATCCAAATCCACTCTTAAATCAAAGCAAATTTTCCCATAAAAATAATTGAAATGTAGACAGTTGGTTCCTACCCCCCAAAAAAATTATTTTTTAAATTCTGAATAACAAACAGGTAGGGTCCTCTTCACCAATGTACCAGTCTGCCGTTTGCCTTCATGTAATGTGTTTTTGATCTTGTTATGTTTCTATTTGTTACCTTTATTACTTGTAAAATACTCTGGAATTAAGGGCGCCATATTGAATAATAATAATAATAATAATAATATAGTAAGAGCATAAACCTGAAAAAAAGGCACCAGTTTGTAGATACAGGATGGAACTGCAGATCCTCATAATGCAGTAGCGTAGTACAACAGGCTAGAATAGAGAAGCAGGGCTGCTGTCAGAGGTCCGTGTGGTCACATGACAGCAATGGGGAAGGGGTGTGTGTTCAGCATGGACCAATCAGGAAGTGAGAATCACAGAGCTGTGCAGGAGGACAGTGACAGAAACTTTTCTATACAGCAGTGTGACTGGCTGGGTGTGAGTGCAGGCACAGTATAGCAGCAGGGTGTATCGCTGAGTGTAAGTGCCGGCACATTATAGCAGGAATGGAGAGGATGGGAAACACAAGGGCGGACAGAAACTGCAGGGAGCATGAAGGAATGATCAGGGAAGACGTGGGCACATAAATGCAGCGCTCTCTGTCCGGGGAGAGAGGGGTTACAGCTATGAAGAGATTACCTCCACAGTCCTGTCCCCTGATGTAAGCCCCAGCCTGAAGTGGATCTGCTATGATTTGGAAGGTGATGGAGACTTCCTGGGTCAGAGTACCAGGCTGTAGACTCCGCTATGCAGGCCATGCCCCTCCCTCACTCCTCTCCCACCCAGTACAGGGAGCTCTTGAACCAAAGCTCTTAAACCAAGTTACAATTTTGAAAAACTGTGAGCTCTTCTTGCAAAACACTCTCAATCCAAGTTACTCTTAAACCAAGGTACCACTGTATATGTAATGCTTTACATTGCGTGCATTGGGGGGGGATATATATATATATATATATATATATATATATATATATATATCCTAAAATACTTCTAATACAGCACTGATGGAGTTATTTTTCTGCCAGTACTTTACATACAAGGTCTTGTTTTCAGTCCTTTGTCTAGGAGGTTATAGTAAATTACAGCTTATCTGCAGGCTCCTATCCCATAGATCTTACTCCGCATCGTCATTTCATTTTATTGTGTAATAAAACATTCTAATATCTTCTTGGAATCTATAAAAAGATAAAAAGAAGAAACAGGGCGACAAGCACTGCCTTCCTGTCACTGGCGTAATTAGAATAAACTCGGAATGACATTTGCTGGCCCTATCAGACTGGCACAACAGCAGTCCCATTGGCTACCATAGCACTTTAACAGATGGCCCTAACGTGTCTAGACAGCAGAACCGCTATCAATATGAAGATATAATGTGCAAGGCTTTACTCCAGGTTCGCTCATCAGTATGGTTAACTGACAGTGAAATCTTGTTAAATGCAAGGACGGATTTTGTAGCCCATTGATTCCTATCGGCATCCATGCCATATGTTGAGATGGAAATCTATCCTTCTTATATGTGAGAGTGACCTCACTTTATTTCCATAAAGTTTCCATAATCGCAGCAACCTAATGATTATATATGTTGGACTAAATTCCAAACATTCGTTATCGTTGTAACCAATCCCATTGTTCTAATAAACCTTGAAATAAAAAATGAAGGAACACTACAAATAGTCTTCACAATATTCCAATGTGTTGTATATACAGACAGGGCCAACCTTAGATTCTACCAAAGAGTCCAAGAAACAAAATATTATAAATACCCAAATTCTGCTATCATTCATTATCTTAAGAGGTTTAGCATAATGAACGTTGTAATGATAATTATTGCATAGTTTGGGCCCCTATAGGTTCCCAAGTCTCCTATTCCTCCATACCAGCTCATCCACTCTGGCAATAAGGCATACAGTATATGCTTCTACTCAGGGGCGTAGCTAGGGGTTCAGCCTAGGGGGGCGAGCGAGTCTCAGTGGGCCCCCAACCGATTATGTTACCCATAGGGAACCTCAGTAGATGACGATGCTTTCCGAATAATAAAGGGTATTTTCTACTACATTATTTATAGTGAACAGGGACTGAGAACAGTGGGAAAGACTTTCTACATGTCACATATATAACCATGTACAAATTAAAGGGGTTATCCAGCATTACAAAAACATAGCTGTCTTTTTCCAGAAACAGCGCCACTCACCTCCAAAGCTTGGATGTGGTAGTGCAGATCAGTTCCACTAAAAGTGAATGGAACTAAGTTGTAGTACCACACACAACATAGGGGCAGCTATGGCGCTGTGTTTGTTTTCTAATTAGCCATCCTTCCATCCATCCATTCTTCTATCTCTTTATCTCATATCTATCTGTCTAATTTCTATTGGGCAGCATGAGGACTGCACCATAGCTGATGGTCAGTGACCAAAGAGGCAACACCTGAAGGGTGAACCCGCAGTACCAATAGTGTAAATGTATAGTACAAATGCAAGGTAATAATAAATAGTCCCATGAAGTCTAAGGCAACTATACTAAATAACCTATATACAAAAAAGCCAGACTACTGCAACATAACTAAATGGTAAAATTACTGTATGATATCTATTTACTATAGATTATTAAACATTGTTGATGGGCCTGGCATGGGGCACACACAACAGTTATATATATATAACAGTTATATTATATATATATATATATATATATATATATATATATAGTTAACATAAGACAATTTTACAAGTAATACCTCAACACCACCATCGCACCATAATGACTAATACCAGGGGGGTCAAACTCACCGCCTTCCAGATTTTTAAAAATTAAAATTCCCATTAGGCTTGAACAGACAAAGCACTGGGGGCGTATTCTCCGCATTAAATGTAATGACGTGTTTGCTAGGTGGTTTGCTTTTCCTTTTTCCTCTGTCTGGCTCGGCCATCATGCAGACTTCTCCTGGCGATGCCTCGTCTCTGCCAGACAAATATTCTAGGCATCTCACCAAGGCACCATCCCTATGTGTATTGCTCTACACTGTTACCCACTTTATGCCCTTATGTAGTATTTAGACGCAGTTTTAGCCCTCATATACAGTAGTTCCCTCTATGC
Organism: Dendropsophus ebraccatus; assembly: GCF_027789765.1. Taxonomy (NCBI): domain Eukaryota; kingdom Metazoa; phylum Chordata; class Amphibia; order Anura; family Hylidae; genus Dendropsophus; species Dendropsophus ebraccatus. The sequence goes on from NC_091463.1 coordinate 83,272,158, forward strand.
TCTCATATAGTAAAAAGGCCACCATTTATACCCTAACATATTAGATTATCCCCCCTTTACCTCCATGTAGAAGACAGACCCTCCCTGTGAACCCCCATATAGTAGTCAGGCCCCTCTGTACCTTCATGTGAAATTCAGCTTCTCTGTGCATCCATATGGTAGTTAGACCTTCTGTGGACCAATATAGTTATTATTTCCCTCAGTTACCATATAGTAGTAGTTAGGGCCCTCTGTGCCTTCATATAGAAGGTATTATTCTCCATGTAGGCATCCCCTCCAGCACCATCTCATGTAGGCAATCCCCCCAGTATCTATTCCTCATGCAGCCACCCCCTTCCCCAGCGGTAATCTCCCTGGTAATCCTCCTGGTGGTTAGACACCCCACCACCACCACCACCAAATGTACCTCAAAATTAGGTACCCTCTTTTCAATTAGCCAGCACATCCCATACCACAACCCCCATAGGTAACATCCTTTCCAGGAGTTAGCCCCACCCACCCACATAGGTCTCCTCCTCTATAATTAAGGGAAAAAAGCCATACTTACCTGCTATGCGGTTGCAGTACTGTAGTCTTCTGATGTCATTTCTCTCCCTGCTCTGTAAGCACACAACTGACATCACTGAGGTCCCACAGCTCTAAGGGAGGGAACAGCCTCTTGTGGCCACAACAGTGATTGGTAGGGTGGAGAGCCTTTTTAATCACTGTGCCTCATTCAACCCTATGTTCTCTTCGAATCAGGCACAACATTCGGTAGCCGTGTGGGCCCCCCAGGAGCTCTGGTTGCTGGCCAGGGGCCACCTACAGCCAATAGACATTTGCTAAGTCTGTCTGCATAAGCAATAGCTTTTGCGGACAGCATTAACTAGTGAAATCATCAGTGGGCCCCCTGCCTGTGTGGGCCCGGGAGCGACCGCCCCCTCTGCCACCACCAAATTACGCTACTGCTTGTACTCCATGCAACTCTATGGGAATTTTAGTTGAAGTTGAGCTCAAATTGTTCAGCTGTAATCCTTAAAGCGGATGTACCACCAGGTACAGTACCATGTTTTTTTTACATTAACATGTTTTTTTTACATTAACAGACCGGCATGGGGATGCCAGTGGCACAGTTCTTTTGAACTGCCACCCAGTTCCCACACATGGCACTAGTCTACACACGAGCACCAGCCCGGTACAAAGCACTAGGAGCAGGCCCACCACCCCCAGTGTGATGATCTCCCCTCCCTATAGTGATTTATTAATTCTAATGGAGCCACCTCACAGAGGGGAGTGATGGACCTGGTGGTACATTCGCTTTAAAGTTAACCAGTCAACTGGATGTGCGTGAGCAGAGTCCACCCTTGCTGCAGCTTCTCTTCAGACTCATTATGCTAATGAGGAAAGATGAGTGTGATGTCCATAAGAAATGACTGAGCAGTGATTTCCTATGGACATCACACTCATCTCTGGTCAGTAGCATAATGAGTGTGAAGAGGAGCGCCGACCATTTCCCGGCGATGGGACCGGCAGGAAGGGGGAAGTTTTGGGCGGTCTATTTAAGGGTAGGGTGGGTTTGGCCCCGCACTCCTGGGTGACAGGTCCCCGTTAAAGCATACCTCTATTTCAAAACATTATAAGTTTTATAGATTTTACTACTCCTATTGCTGTTATTAAGTCCATTAAGAGCCCCCTCCACTCATTCTCTACATTTCAGGGGACAGGATCAGAGCTTCGAGTTTTTCATTCTTTCTCTTTGTTTCTGGAAAAATAGTGTAGATAAGAGTTGAGCAAACTTCGAGTATGCTTGAGCATGCAGCATTTGATTAGCGGTGGCTGCTAAAGTTGGATGCAGCCCTAGGGAGTCCTAGAAAACATGGATACAGCCATAGGCCATAGACTATATCCATCTTTTCCAGGTAGCCTTAGGGCTGCATCCAACTTGTGCAGCCATTGGTAATTCATCCTCTCCTCTCCTTTTCTTCTTTCTTTCCCCCACCTGCCCCTGAAAGTGAAAGAAAGTATACATACCTACTAACTGTCGACCACGTCCTCTCCTCCTGGCGCCATTTTGGGCCAGTCTCGTCATAGCATGGGGGCGGTCCTGATCATCTTCCTCTTCAGCATCTTCCTGTAGAACTGAATGGGAGGGAAAAGGCTACTGGTGCACTTATACATTGGCAGCCATTTCATTGCCTAGAGCGAATCACATCACATCCAGCTTTCTCAGCCCTGATTGGCTGAGCAAGCTGGAAGCCATATGATGCGATCCAGCAAATGCCAAGGCTGCCATTGCGCATGCCCACCAGCAGGCTTTTTTTCTCCTATTCATTACAATGGAAAGCGGAAGTGAGAGCAAACAGAAGGCGCTGGAACTGATGGGGCCCGCGGCTTGAGCGACTGTTGCCTATGCCTGTTATTTTGCTTGGATATAGCTTGTAATGTTTATGATAAAATTTCAGGTGAACGACTACATGTAAATCCTAGTTGTGTATTGCTATTCATTTGTTGTGAAGGATTTCAAAGGGATTTCATGCAAAACACAATCTATTGTGATTGCAGACAAGTGTCGTGTAATAACACGGATGCCCGTCCTCATCATTACATTTTTAATACTAGTGTTTTCCCTTCTATGCAGAGAGTACATCACTTGTCATATCTAGTGACTGTCATTACGAGCTAAAAGGGAGGAAATAGAGGGAGAAAACAGGGAGCTAAAAGGGAGGAAACAGGAGAAACATCCAGCAATTATGGTTCCGGGCCATCAGTATTAGTCTGTAATGCTGTTTGTATAAAGGGATTTCAGCCCATTAGATTTTATATTGATTAAAGGGGCTGTTCACCAATTTTTTTTTTCTTTTAAATTAACTGGGGCCAGAAAGTGCCAGAGATTTGTGATTTTTTTTCTATGAAAAAAAAATCTCGTCTTTCAATTCTTTCTAGTCTAGAAAACAGGAGAGTTTTTCTATGGGGATTTGCTGCTGTCTGGACAGTTCCTGACATGAACAGAGGTGGCAGCAGAGAGCACTGTGTCAGACTAGAGAGAATACATCACTTCCTGCAGGACATACAGTGGCTGATCAGTACTGGAAAATTTGAGATTTTTTAACAGAAGTAAATTACAATTCTCTGGCACTTTCTGAAAGATTTTTTTTTTTCTTTTTTTGTAAACTACCTCTTTAAACACTAGGTAATATTCAAATATAAAATTATAACGATTAATGTTATAATTACAGTAAATCAAGTAAATCTCTAAAAATATATTTTGGGAGGATCGGCCATCAGATTGATTCAGGTGATTGGAAAAATTGGTGGCATATCCTAGTTGATATGATCAAGAAGCAGAAATGTGGATTATCTAAGTCATCATGCTGACCAGGAGTCCCTGGTTTTCACTGTTAAAAGAAAAGTTTGGCCAGGAAGTAAAAAATCATTACGGGCAGGGGGTGGGTGGAAAAACTACTGTATGTTTACCACTCCCAGTGCTCGCGCTGTGCCGCATCACGGACCTCCCAGAACCCGTTGGCTGTCATCTTATTGCCTGTTCCGGATACGTCACGACCCGGGATACCTGACACAGACTGGTGGGATTTAGTCTGCTCAGCCAATCAGTGACTGCAGCAGTGTCCCGCCCCAGTAGCTAACCGGCTGAGTGGGGCATCTGTTGGCCGGGTCATGACGTAGCCAGCAGGGAGCTCAGAAGACAACTGGCAGGGTCCAGGAGCTGGACGCGGCTCTGCTTTGGCATCGGGACAGGGTCACGAAACGGCCAGTGTCTAACACCATGTGAGCATGGCCAAACAAGACACCAAACATGTCTTAATACAATTTACATGTCACTGTTCAGCAGACGCCAAACCACTTCACATGTACAACACAGACATGACGGCCATTTCACGCGCATGCGTGCCTCATCAGATTTGATGAAGCGCGCATGTAAGCGAAATGGCCATCATGTCTGTATTGTACATGTGAAGTGGATTGGCGTCTGCTGAACAGTGACATGTGTCACCGAAGGTTTTAACATATGTTGAAATAAAGAAGTATCGCTACGATCCGGTGAGTGCCCTCAGCTTTTTACTGATCTTCTTTCATGACATCACCCCTTTAAATTCTTTGTGAGCTGATAATTGGGGTTTTGTCAGTAAGGATCATTGTAGCGCTAAGTTCTGGCGAAGAAAACGAGTCATTGTAGTGATTATGCTGAAAGTTGTTTGTTCTGATAACTAGAAGGTGGGAGAAGCACTCAATGTACAGAATGGCATTGTTTCTCTTCGCCACGCAGAGCCGAACCCCAGAGGTCACTCGTTTAGCTGCAAAACAAACAATTGCAAGCAATTTCCCTTTTCATTGGGCTGTACATTCGCTTGACTCCGGTTTTATATGAAAATATGGTGATTAGAAAATATGATGAAAACCCAGTTTTTAACAGAAGGTTTAAAAGTAATTTAGAAAACAACGGGAGATTTCATTTATCACATTCTCCGAGAAGCTTAAAGAGCCGGCATTTAAATACAAATGAAATGTACTTCCATAAATCTCCTCCTCGCAGTCCTGCTTTCTGACTGACTCTTAAAGGGAATATTACTGCATCGTTCTTTGTGCTTAATATTAAACTATGTACAACGCTGAAAAATAACAATGAAATTAATGACACGATCCTCTGCCAGCAAAATAAACCATTCATCAAGTTTTTAACACTAATGATTAATGTGGCTAACTTTTTTTTTCTCGTACAAAATTCTTATAATAGGGTATAAAAAAAATCTTTTGTGTGTTTCATTTTTGCTTTATTAATTAGACTGAAATCTGTGGAAGAAAAGTAATGGGAGAGACGTAATAAGCAGTATAATGCTAGATAATTATGGCTTACAATGTGCGGATATTCAGCAGGGCACCAAACTTTTTATGTTTGTTTTTCTTAATATTTTTTATGTGTTTTACTCTTTTTTTTTTAACCTTAGTAGATAGACTTAGAAAAGGGGGAGTGGCTAAATGGACAAGATGATCAAGGTGATCAGCCTGTTTACTGTGCTATTAACAAGTCGTGATCAACCATGCAATAAAGCAATAAAAATGCAATGCAAATAAATCATTTAATTGTAGTAACTAAAGAGTTAAGTCACAAAATTATTGTCAAAATTGTTCTTTGTTTTCCCTTCAGAGTACCCCTTTAGGTGAAGTTTTAACGCTAGATCTGTTAAAATGTCACTGTCATTTTAAAAAAAATAAATCCCACTCTTTTTTAAAATTCAGAGTGGAGAGTGGATGTGCTGCAGCGCGTCTTCTCCCGTCTCTATCTCCGGATCAATAGGGGTATTAGCACTCAGACCTGGAGCAATCAAAACGTTCAACATGACACCTGGTCATCGTTTGGCAAGTTCGCTCATCACTAGTTAAAACCAAAACAGGTAGACAGATTACCAGGCCAGTCTGGGTCTTAAAATTATTAATATGGTATATTTCATGGCACATATCTTTTCTTTCAGATCATTTACTGTTATATTTTACATACTTTTTGCCTCCCAGCATCTACTTAAATCTGTACCCACAGTCTGCCCCCCCCCCCCCCCAAACCACTTGTACCTTTGGGTAGCTGCTTTTAATCCAAGATATGTCCTGGGGTCCGTTCGGCAGGTGATGCAGTTATTGTCCTAAAAAACAACTTTTAAACTTGCAGCCCATGCCAAACGGGAGTATCTGTGCCCTATCTTTGCACCAACCCTCCGTCCCTCCTCCCCACCCTCTTCATCATTAGGAATGCCACTGGAACATTTTACTCCATGCTTAAGACTGCACAGCTGCTTAACGACCCAGTCCATGTGCCGGGCTGATACAGGTGGGGAATAGGAGGCAATCTTCCTGGAGCTTTCCTAATGATGAGGAGGGCGGGGAGGAGGGACAGAGGGGTGGTGCAAAGTTAGGGCACAGATTCTCCCGTTTGGCACAGGGCTGCAAGTTTAAAAGTTGTTTTCAAGGACAATAACTCCATCACCTGCCGATTGGGCCCCAGGACAGATCTTGGATTAAAAGCAGCTATAAGAAGGTACAAGTGGTTTGGGGGGCAGATTGTGGGCACAGAGTCGCTTTAATAACTGGGTTTGTCTGCTACCATAGGAATATAGAATTGTAAATTGTAAAGGTGCGCTATCTTCAAACAAACATAAGTAGTAATATATGAGAAAAACTTCTGATCCCTAAAGCAAATGTACCACCAGGTAAATCGCTTAGTTTTTTTATGTTAACAGACAGACGTGGGGATGCCAGTGGCGTGGTACTTTTTTTTGAGACGCTGCCCAGTTGGCCTGCATGGTGCCAGTCTCTTTCCGAGAACCAGCCTGGCACAAAGCACTGGGGACATGATGCTGTCCATTGAATCTAATGGAGCCGTGTCACAAAGGGGAGGGGGTTTCATCACATTGGAGGGTGGCAGTCCAGCTCCCAGTGCTTCGTGCCAGGCTGGCTCTCAGGAATAGACCTGCACCTGTGCGGAAACCGGGCATCGGTTAAGATAAAGGACCACGCTACCGACATCCCTGTGCCAGTATCGGTCTGTAATGTAAATAACCCAAAGCGATGTACCTGGTGGTACATTTGCTTTAAATGACCTATTGACATATTGACATAAAGCTTCTACAACGTTCCTTCTTTTATATCTTATGGAATCTTTTCTTTGTTTTTCTTGCAGGTGAATGTGACAGCAACATTTTCTGCTAAGATTCCTGTTCTTACCTCCTCTATGTTGTTCTATAAATCTTGAATTAGTGATTTCTTCAAGTGATGTATAGCAGTCCTATCGCCATCCAAGACTCTGTCAACCGTAAGTAAACTTTAAAAACAAAATAGAATCAACCTTGTCTTGAGCAACTTATAATGTTTTCCATTTTTACTTTCACGGTGAAACACATGAATTCGTTAGAAGTTGAATATAAGCAGAATACAAGGAATATGGTAATCATGTAAGGTATATATACAATATGAAAAACGTGTAAGTGCCAAAAGAGGTTTCTTCTAGAACAGGTGTAATTAAAATCAGGAGAAAAATTAAGTAGTAGTTGATATTTAAAGTGGAGGAGGAAGGGTAAACATAAAAAAAGAGAAGGGAAAGACAAAAAAAAAAATAAAAAAAAAAATACATAAATAAGAAAATAAGAAATAGGTACATTTGAAGAGTAAAATAACTTATGACATCTGTCATGTCAATAATTTTTTTTTTATCACAGTGGGTTTCACTGCCGAGACCTGCTGTGATCAGGAGATATAGCCAGGAAGAGAGCATGGCAGCAGCGTGATCTCCTTCCCAGCTGTTTCTCCATAACAGCTAATTTCAGCAATTTAAGTCTTTTAGGCTACAGTACATGGTCAGAATTAATATCAGGCCAGGGAGTAGATTGCACAGCTGCCATGCTCTTTCCCCGGCTATATCTCCTGATCACAGCAGGTCTCAGCAGTGATCAATAAATTTTGACATACTGTACCTGATGACTTGTCAAAAGTTCATTTTAATTACAGGTACTGTATAATGTATGTGGTACCTGTAATTAAAATGAACTTTTGACAAGCCATCAGGTACAGTATGTCAAAATTTAAAGCATTTAATTGTCCAATTCCTAAAGAGGGGGGAGAAAGCCAAGTGAATGCTCATCTCTCCTATTTTAAATATTTATTATATTTAAATATTTAACTTGACAAACCGTACAAGGTCAGCTTTGTTAGTTGAGATGGGAAGACCCCTGTAAATGAAGACTGAACCGCAAAGTATTAGGCAAGGCTATACGAAGAATAATCAACTAGTTTCTCATAAACTATTAAAAGATTCAAATGAAAAAAGGAAATCGGTTAATGGGACCTCTAATGGAGGAAGACATCTTTCTGTGCTGAGTGTGCAAAATGGGGAAAAAAATATGAAAGTCAAGGTGTGTTGTGACTGTGTTATTGCTTATGGGTTTTTTTTTTTTTTTTTAGCAGGATACTATTTGATCTTCTTGAGTTAAAGTGACTCTGTACCCACAATCTGCCCCCCCCCCAGCTTGTACCTTCGGATAGCTGCTTTTAATCCAAGATTTGTCCTGGGGTCCGTTCAGCAGGTGATGCAGTTAGTGTCCTAAAAAACAACTTATAAACTTGCAGCCCAGTGTCAAATTGGCATGGCCTAGAGTGTCTATGTCCTAGGCCTGCAACGCCGCTCCGTCCCTCCTCCCTGCCCTCTTGACCATTAGGAACGCCCCAGGAAAGATTTCTACTATTCGTCACCTGTCTGAACAGTGCACATGTGCTGGATTGTAAAGGCACCTGTACAGTGTTCAGACAAGATTAGGAGAAATCCTACTCAGCAAGGGCATAACTACCACCATAGGAGCTGCAATGGGGCCCACTGCATCAGGGGCCTGGTGGCCTATTCCTGCAATACACTGGGCCCCCTGAGCCGTCATCATTTGCAGCACCCAATGGCTGAGCGAGCCTCCTATGTGCTATAAATGTCCTGACGAGCACTCCTGACGAGCACTTGCAGTTAAATGTTGAAGGTTATGACTACACTTGACAGGTTTGTGGTCAGTCGGGAGGGGGCCCAATGAAAAAATTTGCTATGAGGCCCAGCCATTTCTAGCTACACTTTTGCCCCAGGGTCATTTCTAATGATGAAGGGCATGGAGAAGGGACGGAAAGGCGTTGCAGGCCCAAGGCACAGACATTATAGGCTACACCAATTTTTTTAGGTGTTTTTTAGGACAATAGCTGCATCACCTGCTGAACGGACCCCACGACAGATCTTAGATTAAAAGCAGCTATCCGAAGGTACAAGTGGTTTGGGGAAGGGGGCACATTGTGGGTAAAGGGTTGCTTTAAGTGTAAACTTGTTACTGAGTCATTCCTGTTTTCTGTTGCCTTTGCTCAGCCATACCCAGCTGCACCAGCAAGGCAATGGTTAACTTTTCCAGGCTCTTAGGCTCTCACTATGCATCAGTTTCCAATAAGTCATTAAGATCTGATATAAAACTCAGTTAGGTCTCTCCTTCAGTGGCTGAGTGTCAGCACCGTGCGGCCTCTGCTCTGATCCCATCCAGCTCCTATATCCTGTGGAGCTGCCTCAAGCCATCGTGTTAATAGCTTGTCTTCTGGCCGCCAGCCCTTAACTCAGGCGTACCACAGCAAATCTCAGTAAACATATTAAAACATAGCTTTTACCTCAAATACATAAAAAATATCACAGTCACCCAAAGACTTCACAGTGGCCAATGGCATGACCATTCCAAAGAATTGGGAGCAACAATCCTGATGGTTCTTCAGACAGGGTCACCTTTCACATATATTGTCATATTTTCTTCTACATTAGCTTCTAGATAGTAACAGTAGCTGTTTGCCTTACCTACTTCTGAAGCCCTCCAAGTGGGGCTTCCAGCATGAAAAAGACAACCACAACACACTCACCCTGTTATTAACCTATGAAATAAAAATTCATATGTGTAGACATAGTCCAAACGCATTTCTCAGTTTCTGACTTCCTCAGGGCACCTAAACACTTACATATGCAAAAATAGTAGTACTTGCAGCTGTAATAGAAACAGAAATATCTGTGGTATATAAATAGAGATGGAAGATGTTGATGGTGCCTTTCGCAAACATGACCCTTCCTACACCAGTGTACCCAAATCCAATAGTTATACAAGTTTTATGTTCCATTTAGCTCTATTATAAGGTTTATATCTTCTTTTTTTACCAAGTAACAAATCTGATTTTTTTCAAATATGAGAAGAAACCAAGCATGGGGTCTGCAAATACTGAAGTGATTACAATGCACTTGGCTTTAACCCTGACTGCTGATTCTTTGTTGGTCACATAGCAAGAGGTTTTCAAGTAGGACGACCCCTGCTTGTCTTTTGTGAAAGCCTTATAGGCAGCAACCACCCCCCACTATAAGGATATGGCTTACACCGGAGAAATGTACAGGCGATTTTAAGAAATTTTGTAATTGGGCTTATTAGCTGAAAAATGCATTTTTATTAGAGGTGAGCGAACCGGGTTTGGGTTCGAGTCCATTTGAACTCGAACGTTCGGTATTTGATTAGCTGGGGCTGCTGAACTTGGATAAAGCTCTAAGGCTGTCTGGAAAACATGGGTACAGCCAATGACTATATCCATGCTTTCCACATAGCCTTAGGGCTTTATCCAACTTCAGCAACCACCACTAATCAAATGCCGAAAGTTCGGTTTTGGATGGACTCGAGCATGCTCCAGGTTCGCTCATCTCTAATTTTTATCATGAAAAAACAGTTTGAAGCTTTCCCCCGTTTCATGGTTTTCTATGAATAGGTGGAGCGAGATGGGGCGCCAAAACAAGACAACAAAGAGTTAATTTACAGCTACATGCCGGGCTATCTCCTCTGCAGAGGTCAGTCAGCACTGACCTCTCTGACCTCTGAATACTGGCTTTCACACAGGTCCCTCTGTGTAATCCTTTGTTCTCTGCTCTCTGCTGGTAGGTTACACAGTTTGCTCTCTTCATAGGTTACACAGGGCACGACTGATGTAAAAGAGTCGAGATTTCCTGATAATGAGCAGTGAATGAGAGAGAGGAGGGGGGGGGAGTCTTTTTGAATGCAGATAATGGCATATTTGCCTAATAAACCCAATTACAAAGTTTCTTAAAATTGCCTGGACTATTGATTTCTGCAAAAAAAACATGACAGTGACACTTTAACAACTGTGGGGTTGACTGCGCTGAGGGCTGGTGGCTCAGAACCTGAGTGGGACATAGGGAGGGGGTGAAAAACGTCCACAGATTCTCATCTTTTTTCTTAATAGGGAAAGGTTGATGATGCGGGTAAGGATAGAAAAGCAAATGTCCTATATATATAGGGATTATGGTTAAGCACTTTCTCTCGCCCAGTGATGCTCCAGAAAGCATGTGCGGAGGACATTTTTTTTTTTTTTTTTTTAGAAATTCCTTTTTTTTTAGAAATTCCTTCCGCAGCGAATCTTGATTCACTTTGCTCATCTCTAATTATAGCATCTAGTAGTTAATTTTATACACATGAATTTCACCAAATATAAAGCAGCCGCAATGTTTACTAGACCTGTTGACACGTTTATAATAGTGAGCCAGACCCGCATGTGACCGTGTTTACCACTCCGGAATATCTAGCCGACAAGGTACAATGAAAAGGTCACGTTTGCTGACAGAGCAACCGGACCCCCCATCCCCAAACTGCCACCAACCTCCGTGCCTGCTCATACTGTCTCCTTTATGAAGTAGATCTGCAATTATGAAATGCAGCCTCTGTTGACCAATAGTAAAATGAAAAGTTCACAATGCTATTGTCACATAGAATCTCAGTAGTTTGGTTTGTGTTTTGCTGTTTAAAGGTCACCAAGGCAGTAAGAGAGAGAGTTGCCTTAAATTAGAGAGGAAAAAAAAAAAAAACGGAAAATATATCTGTTCTAAAGACTGTAAAAAATAAACACAGCAGAATTATAGTAAATTGTGTCGTTTTTCTTCATTAAAGGGATACCCCGGCTTCATTTTCTGTCTGCTGCCACCTCTGTCCATGTCAGGAACTGTCCAGAGCAGTAGGAAATCCTCATAGAAAACTTCTGCTCTGGACAGTTCCTGACATGGACAGAGGTGGTAGCAGAGAGCACTGTGTCAGATATAGATATAAAGAATACACAACTTCCTGCAGGACATACAACAGCTAATAAGAATGGAAAGACTTAAGATTTTTAAATAGAAGTAAATTACAAATCTATATAACTAAATACAAATCTATATAGTATAAACGGTAAGCCCTGCACCTGTGGGTTGCTGTTGCACCTTCTGTTTTTCTGTCTGTACTTAAGCCACAAGCAGCGTGCAACCTGCAGTGTGAACATGGTCATAGATGTGCTGCCAAAATTTCTCTTGTTTTCTGTTGAATGTGGGGGGTGTGGCCACCTCCTGTTAGCCTGCACTCCACCCATGTCCCAAGGCTGCTATAAAAGAGATGATTTGGCTCCTATCTGCCCAGTTGTAGGCTTATTCAGCCCAGGAGAGGCCATTGCTAGTGTGAAAATGCTAGAGTAGGGACCGTGTCTCTGGGGATGCCTTAAAGTGGCAACATGGTACACTCTAGTTTGCTAAGATCCTCACTTTAAGAAAAATAAATAAATAAATTATATTTTAATTTTTAATATCTACAGAGCAGGTGTTTACCGTGTGTACACTGGGAGTAGTATATACGATAAGCCCTTGCACCTGTGTGTTGCTGTTGCACCTTTTGTTTTTTGTCCGCACTTAAGCCACAAGCAGCGCGCAACCTGCAGTGTGAACAGAGTCATATATGTGCTGCCAAAGTTTCCCTTTTTTTTCCCCTTCTGAATCAAGTCTGGCCTGGCTCCGCCTCCGTGTGTCACCCAGGGGAGGAGATATTGGTGCACTGGTGTACTTCAATAGCTTATATAGAAGCCGGACTAGATCTTGGGAACAAGGCCATCAGGATCTACATCGTGGTGTTGCCAACCAGATTGTATGAAAATATTTGTTTACTGCTTGTAGTGGTACATTCACTTTAAGTGTACATACACACAGGGTGGATCTGCATGGGATTTCTCGCTGCAAATTTGCAGCGAGAAATCTGCTGCGGATCCGCCCTGTGTGTTTGTACCCTAAAGGGGTAGTTCGCTCCCAAAAATTTTCTTTCAGATTAACTGCTCTATATCCTGCAGGAAGTGGTGTATTCCTCCCCGTCTGACACAGTGCTCTCTGCTGCCACCTCTGCCCATGTCCAGAGCAGTAGCAAGTCTCCATAGAAAACCTCTCCTGCTCTCCAGACTGGAAAGAATACCAGACCCTGCAGGACATACAGCAGCTGATGAGTACTGGAAGACTTGAGAATTTTTAATAGAAATAAATGACAAATATCTAGCTCTTGCTAAAACCAGTTTATTTGAAAGAAAACATCTTTAAGTACACCTGGTCTCATGCAGCAGATAGAAAAGAGGCAGACGGATTAAAGTTTATTACATGCAACAAACAGGTGCCAAAAAGTACGTGATGAACCCTTTGGAATTAGCAGGACTTCTTCACTGAATTCTAATAAACATGGTCTGATTGTTTTCTAAGTCACAATTATAGAGAAGCATAATCAGACCAAACTAATAACATTAAGCAGTTGGACCATTCATGCTTTTTATTGAACTCTTTGAGTAAACATCCATAGTGCAGGGAGAAAAAAATGTCTCCAAAAATTATTATTATTTTTTTTTTTTACATTTTTCTAATAAATTCAGGGACACAATGCCTGGTTACTGACAAACCTGTTCTTAGTGTGAACCATGTTTTAAAGGGAATCTATGGGCAGCATAGTGGCTCAGTGGTTAGCACTGTAACCTTGCAGCATTGGGATCCTGGATTAAAATCCCACTAAGGGCAACACCTGTATGGGAGTTTGTATGCCTGTGTTTGCATGGACTTCCTCTCGGTACACCTTCCTCCCAAAACATACAGATAGGTTGTGAGCCTTAAAGGGGTTATCCAAGTAATACTCTGGTCTCCAGTTTGGGTGCAGTTTTACAATTCAGCGCCATTCACTTTAACCCTTTAAGGACATGGCCCATTTTCGTTTTTATGTTTTCGGTTTTTCCTCCTTGTGTTTAAAAGGTCATAGCACTTGCATTTTTCCACCTAGAAACCCACATGACCCCTTATTTCTTGCGTCACTAATTGTACTTTGCAATGACAGGCTGAATTTTTGCATAAAGTACACTGCGAAACCAGAAAAAAATTCAAAGTGTGGTGAAATTGAAAAAAAAAAACGCATTTCTTTTATTTGGGGGAAATGTGTTTTTACGCCATTCGCCCTGGGGTAAAACTGACTTGTTATGCATGTTCCTCAAGTCGTTACGATTAAAACGATATGTAACATGTATAACTTATATTGTATCTGATGGCCTGTAAAAAATTCAAACCGTTGTTAACCAATATACATTCCTTAAAATCGCTCCATTCCCAGGCTTATAGCGCTTTTATCCTTTGGTCTATGGGGCTATGCGAGGTGTCATTTTTTGTGCCATGATGTGATCTTTCTATCGGTACCTTGATTGCGCATATACGACTTTTTGATCGCTTTTTATTACATTTTTTCTGGATTTGATGCGACCAAAAATGCGCAATTTTGCACTTTGGGATTTTTTTGCGCTGACGCCGTTTACCGTACGAGATCAGGAATGTGATTAATTAATAGTTCGGGCGATTACGCACGCGGCGATACCAAACATGTTTGTTTATTTATTTATTTGTTTACTTTTATTTAAAACCTGGGAAAAGGGGGGGTGATTCAGACTTTTATTAGGGGAGGGGGATTTTTACTATAAACAACACGTTTTTTTTTTTTTTACACATATACTAGAAGCCCCCCTGGGGGACTTATAGTATATACACTGTGATCTCTCATTGAGATCTCTGCAGCATAGATATGCTGCAGAGATCCATGAGATCGGCACTCGTTTGCTTTCGGCTGCTGCAGCCGGAAACAAACGAGTGCCGAGCCGAGGACGGCGCCATCTTGGACGCGTCCCCGGCCGGCATCAGTAACGGAGATCGCTCCTCTGGGACAAGGTCCCGGAGGAGCGATCTCCCCCACTAGACACCAGGGAAACGTTGCCTCCGGTAATCGGAGGCAGCTGTCAACTTTGACAGCTGCCTCCGATTAGCTAATTAGCGGGCACGGCGATCGGACCGTGCCCGCTAATAGCGGCGGTCCCGGGCTACACGCGGCACCCGGGATCGCGGCACTTCAAAGCGGGGCCGCCGCGCGGCCCCGCTTTGAAGTGCTAATGAGGACATAGGACGTACCGGTACGTCCTATGTCCTTAAGAGGTTAATAGAATTCAGCTGCAAAACCACATCCAAACTGGAGATAAGAGTGGCGCCATATTTTCTAAGGGTCCTATTACACAGAGCAATAATTTGGCCAATTTTTGCTCCGTGTAATAGAGACAACAATCAGCTGATGAAACGATCATCATTAGGCCCCGACCTCGCATCTGCCGGCTGAAGATGGCCCAAACACCTGGTCTCCTGGTTGTCTTTCTTGTGCTCTGCAGTTTCCCGATCCCGGCGGCTGCAGCAGCGTCTGAGCGGCTTGTCAGCTGAGGCGGAGAGGTAAGGTATCAGGTGTTGGGGCAAGGGTTGTTTGGGCTGTTTTACTGGCCGATTATCGGGCCGTCTGATAGGTCCAGTAAATGAGCGCCAATCTAGCAGATCAACGCTTCTTTACTAGAATAATCGGGCCATGTAATAGCACCCTAAGCCTGGATAACCTCATTTAGGGTATGTTTTAAACAGGATAAAAAAAAAAATAAATAAATATATACACACACACACACATATATCAGGAAGTGAGAAACACAGAGCTGTGCAGAAGAACAGAGACAGAAACTTTTCTATACGGCAGTGTGAATAGTTGAGTGTAAGTGCAGGCACATTATATCAGCAGTGTGTATAGCTGAATGTGAGTGCAGGCACATTATAGCAGCAGTGTGTATAGCTGAGTGTGAGTGCAGGCACATTATATCAGCAGTGTGTATAGCTGAGTGTGAGTGCAGGCACATTATAGCAGCAGTGGACAGGATGACAAACACAAGGCCTGACAGCGACTGCAGGGAGCATAAAGGAATGAGCAGGGCAGATGTGGGCATAGTATAGTAGCACTCTCTGTCCGGGGAGAGAGGGGTTACTGCTATGGAGAGATTACCCCCACAGTCCTGTCCCTTGATGCAAGCCCCAGCCTGAAGTGGATCTGCTATGATTTGGAAGGTGATGGAGGCTTCCTGGGTCAGAGTACAGTGCTACAAACCCCGCTATGCGGAGCATGCCAATCTCCAACTCCCCCTCCCACCCAGTACAGGGAGCTCTTAAACCAAAGCAATGCTCTTACACCAATGCATGTGGCATAAATATTCCCAATGACCTAAAAAGAATTCAGATCAGGCACCATAATGGAGAAATTGCCTATGGAAGTTTTTGAAATTCTGTAAAATTATTTGAAAAAAAAAAAAAAAAGTTAATCTCCCATCTTCTTCTTTTATGACGGCTCCCTTTAAAATGAAATGTATATGGAAAGAAATCTCCAAGACTTTCATCTAGTTTAATGCGTTCCTATATGTTGTCCTCACCAGAGCGTGCGCTGTACAAACCATCATCAATGTCACGTCCAGCTATCATGGCGGGGGTCTGCAGCAATGTAATTATATACGGCTATTGAGATCACAGGATAAAATCAATGGCAGGGCTGGAAACCTACAGGAGACAATACTGAAACGTTGTCACGTATCAGCTGGAGATGGTGCGAGGACTGATACTCTAGTATAGGAGAATAGGATTAGGGCCTCCGCCACCATTGTGGAACAAATACATAGAAATGTAGGAAGAGAGCTTGCTTTCTCGTGACACCTATATCTGTGCATGTCAATGATTCATGAGAAAGAATCTAAAGTCTTCCAGTACTTATCAACTGATGTATGTCCTGCAGGAAGTGGTGTATTCTTTTCAGTTTGACACAGTGCTCTCTGCTGCCACCTCTGTCCATGACAGGAACTGTCCAGAGCAGTAGCAATTTCCCATAGAAAACCAGTTCCTTATATGGACAGAGGGGGCAGCAGAGAGCACTGTGTCAGACTGGAAAGGAAACACCCGTTTCTGCAGGACATACAGCAGCTGATAAGTAGTGGAAGACTTGAGATTTTTTAATAAAGATAATTTACAAATCTTTATAATGTTCTGACACCAGTTGAGTTAAAAAAAACTATTGTTGTTTTCCGGAATGCCTCTTTAGGGTGCGTTCACACGTACAGGATCTGCAGCAGATTTGATGGCCCAGAATTGATTTGCTTTGAATCTGCAGCTTCAAATCTGCTGCAGATCCTGTACGTGTGAACGCACCCTAAGGCTATGTCCACACGCTGTGAACATCCGGCAGTTCCGTGACCTTGGCCGGGTCACGGAACGGCCGGTGTCTGCCCGCATCATCCCGGCCGGTACTTAAGTACCGGCCGGATGATCTGTCCGGCCGCAGAGCTCTGATGCGGTCACATCAGTGTGCGCCCGCATCAGAACTTCCCCCGCTGGCTTCACTGTGTGAACTGACAGGGTTTCCTACGGCCGCAATTCATTGAATTGCGCCCGCAGAAAACTGACATGTCAGTTATTTGCAGCCCCGTGCGGGATCCCGGTCGGAGCGTATATGATGTGTATATGCTGAATCGGCTATGTTGCACTCCGCACACAGTGCGGCCGTTGTTGCCGATGGCTTAAAAAAAGCTGAAAAACATGACTGAAGATTATTGACCAAGCTAGAATCTCCTCCAGTAGGAAGAGTCATTCACCTGTAGATAACTTTCTGTACATGCAGTAGGTGCCACCAGAAAGCAAACATTCGTCTTTCCAGAGAAGAGTTATGGTCCTTTTACACGGAACGATTTATCGTTCGTTTTTGCACTATAACGATCAAATTTGAACGATAATCGTATGTGTAAACGCAGCGAACGATCAAACGACGAGCGAGAAATCGTTCATTTTGATCTTTCAACATGTTCTCAAATTATCGTTGGTCGTTCGCAAAAAATTCGCAGATCGTTCAGTGTAAACATTCTTTCAACGATTTCACCTATGTGTGAGATAGGCTTAAGCGATCGCATAACGATTTTTCCATACGATGTATCGTTCCATCTAAAGCTGATCGTTATAAAAAAAAATCGGTCATTCAAAATCGTTAATCATGCGATTGGGCGAATTATCGCTCTGTGTAAAAGGACCATTAGTTTGCATATTTTTTTTCCTGATTCCTAATCCTGATTTTTTTTTTTTTTTCTACAATCATACTCTGACTGGGATAGCTGTGCATATATAGATGTAATAAAAAAAAAAAAAAAAATGGACTGAAAACAAAATGAGAGGATGGGACAAACATTCTGAAAAGGGGTTAAACAGAATGAAAAAAAAAAAAACAGTGCTTCTTTCCTCCAGAGACAGCGCCACCCTTGGTTGTATGTGGTACTGCAGCTCACTTCCATTGAAGTGAATGGAGCTGGGTTGTAATACCACATACAACCTGAGTACAGAGGTGGTGTTCGGGTAGAAAACAGACATGTTTTTCTAATCCAGGATAACCCCTTTAGCCAGTGATTTTGCTTTTTGAAATTACAGCAAGCAGCATATTTTGCTATTTTTTTTTCTTTTATTTTACATTCTTTATTAGGGATGGTCCGAACCCTCCGAGGTTCGGGTTCGTATGAACCCGAACGCTCGGCATCAGATTCCCGCTATGGCTGTATCCCAGTTTTCCAGGCGGTCCTCCCGCTGGATCCGCCCACTGCACGGAGCGGGCAGACAGCGGGAATCATTACCTAGAGTTCGGGTTCGTACGAACCCGAACCGAACTCGGTTCGGACCATCCCTATTCTTCATTTTTAGCTATGTGAAGAAGACCCATCCTCTTAGTTTTTTTATTTACTTTTTAGATAGTGTTTGTATTATAAGATGGATGATGTATTTGAGGCAGCTGCATGCGACCACATTCGCCTTTGAATTGGCCAACTATTTTATGATTTTGCAATTAAACCCAGAACATTGCATGGCCATTGGCTAGCGCATGTGGGCGTGGCTTCACTCGCATGCAGCAGCCACATGATTTGTAGAATCCTATAAAGCGGTAATAATAATAATAATAATAATAATAATAATTATTATTATTATTATCATCAGAGAACAGCTTCATTCTTTAGCTTACTGTAGAAATTCCATTTTTCACTGTATTGGATAGCAGTCGGTTTCCTGGAGCGACGTTCGGCTCTCCCCCTCATAACTTTGTGCTTTCTCATTAACTTGTAAACAACTTATCATCATTGCATATTATAAAACTGCTTCTCGCATTCGCCGTTCTATAGATCCTTCCTCAAAATGACTTTGCCTAAATCACTAGCGAATTAGCTAAATTGTTTAAATATCAGTTTTCCAATACGTTATAACTGGAATTGTTCTTGGCGCTAGTTAAAGGGAAACTGACAACGGGTTATTAGACTCTACACTGCTGTTATGTTTCCACAGCGCGCAGCACAGGAAAGTTATTAGTCACTGGTCGGCAGGGTGCCAGGACCCAACACCTCTGCCCATCAGCTGTTCAGTGCCCACTCGGTGAATGGGACCGTAAGCAATCATCTCCACTAACTCACTAACTGTGTAGTGGCCGGACCTGGTTACTGCAACTTAGCTGCCATTCAATTCAATGGGAGCTGAGATGCAGTTACTCGTAACCATCATTACAAAGTCACAGTACCCACTCATCCGATAACAGAACGGGAATCGGCAGAACAGGAATATAGCTGGGACCGGTGGGATCAGTAGTGAAGAGAGGGGGGTAAGATTGATATGTTTCTAGTCTTATGTCAGGGGGAGACTGTAGGCAACAGTTTTCCCCAAACATCTTCTTTAAAGGGGTATTCCACTCTAACACAACTTTTCATATGTTGCTGCCCATGGTGAGACTAACAATTCCTTCTATACTTGTTATTATCTATTCAGTCTCCTTCCACTAGTTCTGAGCTGCTGATTTCTGCTAAAGACACAAAAAAAAGACATTTTCTCTCCGTCTCCCCCTCCTCCCCCCTCCCTTCTGAGAGCAGGTTTTATCTGCAATTTTGTAGTTTTTTTTTTTGTAATACTGAGAGGGTTATTCTGAGGTCAAGTTGCTGATGAACTCACTGTGATTATCCCTCCCAGTATTACGAAGTTGCAGATAGGGACTCGTTTACATCAGCCGTCTCGAAAGGGAGAAGGGGGAGACGGAGAGAAAAGCTCACCCACAGATTTTTGTTTCTTCAGCAGAAAGCAGCAGCTCAGAACTAGGGGAAGGAGACTGAATAGATAGTCTCACCATGGGAATAGATAGTCTCACCATGGGTTGTAAGTCTCACCATGGGTTGTAAAATACGAAAGGTTATGTTATGAGTGGAATACCCCTTCATGCTTGGTGTAGTACTGTATTTACTAAATTATTTTTATTCACATGGAAAGAAATGTTTTTTTTTTTTGTATATATAAATATTGTGGTTTAATTAAAATGTAATTCTGTTTTATAAAATGTTTAGAAAACAATAGGAGATAATGTGTGGCGATGGATGAAGAAGATGACTCCACGTTGTCCTCATTGTACATGCTGTGTGTATCAGTCTCACTTACACAGCGCATGCAATGTGGACATATTGGATGTCAAGAGCTACAAAGACGTCCATTATTTTCTACTGTGAACAGAACATCTTCTAAAAACCTAGCAGGAGATTTATCAAACATGGTGTAAAGTGAAACTGTCTCAGTTGCCCCTAGCAACCAATCAGATTCCACCTTTCATTTTCCAATGAATCTGTGAGGAATGAAAGGTGGAATCTGATTGGTTGCCAGGGGCAACTGGGCCAGTTTCACTTTACACCATGTTTGATAAATCTCCCCCATTGTTTCTTTTTCCTGCTCAGATTTAGCATTGTATTTCCTGTGATTCCATTTACTCCCTAGAGCTGCGCTCATCTGTTCCCATTTTCTTAGCAAAATAAGAGCGGATTCTGACACAAACTGCACCATAAAATAAAGCGTATGTTGTACGGCAAATTTATTGTGTATTTAAACACTTTTTATGCCTTAGTCAACAACCCTTTTAATGCCAGGGCATGTGCCAGGGAGAAAGCGCAGATTCGTCCCTTCTCCCTGACGTACTCCTGCCGTATATCCCGCTCGCCCAATGGGTGGGCAGGGGGTGTGGCAAGGCGAGGAGGAGGAGTGGCCTCCTCCCGCGCCTCATTTATCATGGTTTACGCCTGCTCGCATGATGGAAATCTATGGCCATAACTCATTTAAACCTTCCTATTGGATTAGGAAGCAGATTTGATGCTGTTTACGCAGGTAGTTAGGGGGCGCTCTTCTCACCGCATCCTTCCATAGTACCATCATGCACCTGTCTAACCTCCATGCTATAAGTCAGCCTTTCCCGATTTTGCTTTCAAACGTCTCCTTTTGTAGACCGATCACATTGGTGTTTCACATTTAAAGGTTTTTCAGCGCTCGTCTGGCAGCTGGCGCGGCCCTGTCATTCATTACCATCATAAATAACTAGAAATGAATCGTAGGTGAGAAAACAAGTAGACTTTCTCTATGAATATGGATGAGCTGAGTTTTCCATCATAAAATATATGTTAATATTCTAAGTGGTGAGTTACCAGGCTTGTCAATTGCATTCAGCTCGAATATGTCACTGGCGGAATAAAATATGAGTGCTATATGCGCAGACAATAGAAGGAAGGATGACTCGCAGAAGGATTGTCAATGTACCGCTCTTTG
Organism: Dendropsophus ebraccatus; assembly: GCF_027789765.1. NCBI lineage: Eukaryota > Metazoa > Chordata > Amphibia > Anura > Hylidae > Dendropsophus > Dendropsophus ebraccatus. Next base: position 83,293,498 of record NC_091463.1, read on the forward strand.
CATTGAGGAAGAGGGAACATACCGCTAATGCATCATATATGACATTTAAAAAGATAACATTTTCTTTACATGGTGTGTCATTCCGGAGGATGTCTATTCTCCATCAGTCACATAAATCAGGATGGGTTATTCCATTGCAAATGATAAATATTAAAAAAAAAATGTATTAAACCCCTTCAGGACCGGGCCAATTGTGGCCATAAAGGGGTTGTCCAGCGAACATCTTTTTCTTTCAAATCAACTGGTGTCAGAAAGTTATATAGATTTGTAATTCACTTCTATTAAAAAAATCCCATATTTATTAGCTGCTGTATGTCATGAAGGAAATGTTGGTTTATTTTCAGTCTGACACAGTGCTCTCTGCTGACATCTCTGGCCGAGACAGGAACCCTGTCTCCGTTTTCTATTAATTCCCCATAGAAAACCTCTTCAGCTCTGGACAGTTCCTGTCTCGGCCAGAGATGTCAGCAGAGAGCACTGTGTCAGACTGAAAAAAGAACATTTCCTGCATGACATACAGCAGCTGATAAGTACTGGAAGACTTGAGATTATTAATAGAATAAATTACAAATCTATATAACATATATAAATCTATCTATATAACGTATATAATCTATATTGCCATGCCTAATTCCTAAATTAATTCCTTAGGAATTAGACATGGCAATTTTCATCTAGTTGCATGCTGTACTCAGGGCCGCCGATAGGGCAGGACAAGTGGTACTGCCGTATGGGGCCTGGACCCTAAGAGACATGGGGGGGGCCCGCCGGCCGCCGCCCCCCATCCGCTACGCTAGGGGGCCCGCACGGCCCCCCTTGCCACCTGTTTTTGAGCATGCACTGATCGCTTTGATGTTCCGCCCGCACAGTGAGCACAGTGAGCGGGCAGAACATTAAAGCGATCAGAATACAGGAGCAGGACCTGTCAGCGTCCTCCTCCTGTATTCTCTCCCATAGGCTGCCGGCACTTCATACCAGCAGCCTATGGGAGGCCGGGCTGTGACCTCTCCGGCAGGCGTGATCATGTGACGTCATCACGCCTGCCGGAAGTCCCGTCCCTGCGGCTCGCAAGATGGAGCCCGAAGAGGAGGAGAGCTGCTGCCTGCAGCCACACAGCGCCGATTAGGTGAGTAGGATGTTTGTTTTTTTAGGGGGCACCTCTGGGGGCATTATTAGCTCATGGGGGCACCTCTGGGGGCATTATTAGCTCATGGGGGGCACCTCTGGGGGCATTATTAGTATATGGGGGCACCTCTGGGGGCATTATTAGTATATGGGGGCACCTCTGGGGGCATTATTAGTTCATGAGGGCCACCTCTGGGGGCATTATTAGCTCATGGGGGCACCTCTGGGGGCATTATTAGTATATGGGGGCACCTCTGGGGGCATTATTAGTGTATAGGGGGAACCTCTGGGGGCATTATTAGTGTATGGGGGCACCTCTGGGGGCATTATTAGTATATGGGGGCACCTTTAGGGGCATTATTAGTTCATGAGGGCCACCTCTGGGGGCATTATTAGCTCATGGGGGGCACCTCTGGGGGCATTATTAGCTCATGGGGGCACCTCTTGGGGCATTATTAGTATATGGGGGCACCTCTGGGGGCATTATTAGTGTATGGGGGCACCTCTGGGGGAATTATTAGTGTATGGGGGCACCTCTGGGGGCATTATTAGTATATGGGGGCACCTCTGGGGGCATTATTAGTTCATGGGGGCACCTCTGGGGGCATTATTAGTTCATGGGGGCACCTCTGGGGGCATTATTAGTTCATGGGGGCACCTCTGGGGGCATTATTAGCTCATGGGGGCACCTCTGGGGGCATTATTAGTATATGGGGGCACCTCTGGGGGCATTATTAGCTCATGGGGGCATCTCTGGGGGCATTATTTGTGTATGGGGGTACCTCTGGGGGCATTATTAGTATATGGGGGCACCTCTGGGGGCATTATTAGTATATGGGGGCACCTCTGGGGGCATTATTAGCTCATGGGGGCACCTCTGGGGGCATTATTAGTATATGGGGGCACCTCTGGGGGCATTATTAGTATATGGGGGCACATCTGGGGGCATTATTAGCTCATGGGGGCACCTCTGGGGGCATTATTAGTATATGTGGGCACCTCTGGCGGCATTATTAGCTCATGGGGGCATCTCTGGGGGCATTATTTGTGTATGGGGGTACCTCTGGGGGCATTATTAGCTCATGGGGGCATCTCTGGGGGCATTATTTGTGTATGGGGGTACCTCTGGGGGCATTATTAGTTCATGGGGGCACCTCTGGGGGCATTATTAGTATATGGGGGCACCTCTGGGGGCATTATTAGTATATGGGGGCACCTCTGGGGGAATTATTAGCTCATGGGGGCACCTCTGGGGGCATTATTAGTATATGTGGGCACCTCTGGCGGCATTATTAGCTCATGGGGGCACCTCTGGGGGCATTATTAGTATATGGGGGCACCTCTGGGGGCATTATTAGCTCATGGGGGCATCTCTGGGGGCATTATTTGTGTATGGGGGTACCTCTGGGGGCATTATTAGTTCATGGGGGCACCTCTGGGGGCATTATTAGTATATGGGGGCACCTCTGGGGGCATTATTAGTATATGGGGGCACCTCTGGGGGCATTATTAGCTCATGGGGGCACCTCTGGGGGCATTATTAGTATATGGGGGCACCTCTGGGGGCATTATTAGTATATGGGGGCACATCTGGGGGCATTATTAGCTCATGGGGGCACCTCTGGGGGCATTATTAGTATATGTGGGCACCTCTGGCGGCATTATTAGCTCATGGGGGCATCTCTGGGGGCATTATTTGTGTATGGGGGTACCTCTGGGGGCATTATTAGTTCATGGGGGCCACCTCTGGGGGCATAATTAGTTCATGGGGGCATTATTAGCTCATGGGGGTACCTCTGGGGGCATTATTAGTTCATGGGGGCCACCTCTAGGGGCATTATTAGCTCATGGGAGCACAGCAGGGGATCCTACATACAGGGGGCATCCCACACAGCGCAGTTACTATGGGAGCCTACAGGGGGGAGAAAGGAAAGGAAGCTGCTAGAAATGTGCAGAGCCTAAATTGTTTGTCTCGCAGGTTCTAAGGGGATGAAACGTATCTGGAAGGAATCATCCTGGAGGACTGGGCCGGATGGAGAGGAAAAGGGAAAGTGACGCCTCAGATCAAAGAAGACGTCACCTGTGAGTCCCTGTATGACACTTTTCTTATTTTGTAGAACATCATTTAGTAGGGGTGACAGCTACTATATTATCTGTACTCAGAGATATCACTGTGTTATCTGTGGTGTTACATAGGACTGCAGGTGACATCTACATTATCTGTACTCAGAGATATCACTGTGCTATCTGTGCTGTTACATAGGACTGCAGGTGACATCTACATTATCTGTACTCAGAGATATCACTGTGTTATCTGTTGTGTTACATAGGACTGCAGGTGACTACTACATTATCTGTACTCAGAGATATCGCTGTGTTATCTGTGGTGTTACATAGGACTGCAGGTGACAACTACTACATTATCTGTACTCAGAGATATCACTGTGTTATCTGTGGTGTTACATAGGACTGCAGGTGACATCTACATTATCTGTACTCAGAGATATCACTGTGTTATCTGTGCTGTTACATAGGACTGCAGGTGACTACTACATTATCTGTACTCAGAGGGATATCACTGTGTTATCTGTGCTGTTACATAGGACTGCAGGTGACATCTACTACATGATCTATACTCAGAGATATCACTGTGTTATCTGTGCTGGTACATAGGACTGCAGGTGAAATCTACTACATTATCTGTACTCAGAGATACCACTGTGTTATGTGGTGTTACATAGGACTGCAGGTGATATTAGGTGATTTCTCCAGGTTGCAGAAGTTCAAACTTCATCGTGCCCTGGTGTGCTGGTGTCTGTATACATGTGTGCTGGTGTCTGTATGTGTGTATACATGTGTGCTGGTGTCTGTATACATGTGTGCTGGTGTCTGTATGTCTGTATACATGTGTGCTGGTGTCTGTATACATGTGTGCTGGTGTCTGTATACATGTGTGCTGGTGTCTGTGTGTGAGATCAATTCTAGAGAACTGGCTCATATACCCCATTTTCCCCAGTGGCTTAAAATATAACCTCTGTTATACAGTTATAAAATTGTAGAACCTAAATGTGAACAAGGTGCAATTCAAATAGACACTTACTTGTATAGCTGTCTCTTGTGCTCTGTATGCAGTGCATTATATTCACCCTTGCAACGTACAATTTATAGCGTGTCTACAAGCCCAGCGGGGCTCATTATGATGGAGACTAAAACTTATACAAGAGTGGGGTAAGGGTTCCCCTGTATTCAGAATGCTGTTGAGTGCTAGGCAATGCCCCGTCTGGGGTTATTGAATTTCGAGGGTCTATGCAGAGCATGATAAAGACACCTCTGCTGCACAAACAGGATCTCCTAGAAAGCGTTCTCACCGCCATGTATTCGCTATCACTGGCTTGGGTGAGCTAAACTAGTCTGCCTGGGGGGGGGGTGATTTATATATGCTCACTAACATGGAACAGCCTCATTATATTAGCCTTATCAACATATTCTATGTTAGTGAGCATACCCGGGGGGGGGGGGGGGGGGGGGGGATATTGGTGAACACATACAAATCAAACAGCCCCCCCAGACCCTCGAAATTCAATTACCCCAAACGGGGCATTGCCTAGTACTCAACAGCATTCTGAATACAGGGGAACCCCTACCCCACTCTTGTATAAGTTTTAGTCTCCATCATAATGAGCCCCGCTGGGCTTGTAGACACGCTATAACTTGTACGTTGCAGGGGTGAATATAATGCACTGCATACAGAGCACAAGAGGCAGCTATACAAGTAAGTGTCTGTATGGTGACATTTACATTGCACCTTGTTCACATTTAGTTTCTACAATTTTATAACTGTATAACAGAGGTTACATTTTAAGCCACTGGGGAAAATGGGGTATATGAGCTAGTTCTCTAGAATTGATCTGAACCAAATTATACCTCCCAGCAAGGCGTGGGGCGAACACACTATTTTTTTTTTTTTATTAATGTGGGGGGCCCAGACACTTTGGTTGTATGGGGCCCCGAAATTCCTGATGGCGGCCCTGGCTGTACTCCTCTGACTCGCTGATCATACATTATGTAGCAGCAAAGCAGCACCGCCTACTATCAGTACCTAGACCATTTGCCTAGTCTGCTGCAATTGCACAGACTCATGCCAGGTCAGACGTGATCGGCATAATTCACCACTGAACCAAGCAGTCATTACAGGCAAATGTCCATCTACTGCAGAACCACGTATGTCATGTATCTCTTTTATGCAGAACACGCCGCTGAGAACAATACTGTGTTGCTTTAAAATTAGGCTTTACTATCATAAGAGCTCACATTAGCACGGCGTACAGCTTTGATGCTGTCATTTCTCTAGTCCAGTACTTGGAGGTGAAGTAACCCCAAGACCGGATTGATAGTCGCAACTAAGCTCGTTGCGATAAGCCTATATAGCGCGATCTGCTGTTGGCAGTGTTATCTTTGGCAGGTCTCCCTAAGTTTTTAGTTTTATTATTCATCGCTAATCTGCGAAAGTATAGTTTCTAAAAAAAATTTGTAGTCTACTATTGTGTAAGTGATAGTGTATGTGTGAGTCATTCATCTGGCTAACTCTCAGAGATAAGAAAAATCCACAGACAAGCCCTGCAAAAAGCGTCAGAGACAGGAAGGAGTTATAACTAGCAGAGTGTGGAGAGGTGGGAGAGGATACAAGGAGGGCAGCTCACATAGGCTGTAGATAGGAAGGAAAACACAGGAAGATCAGTTTGCAGGAACAAATTAAATTGACATATCGGCTAGTCTGGCCTTGCTTTAGTCTGTGGGCCCATACCAAAATTAAGTTTGGTAAAGCAATGATCACGTTTAACCTATTAGCCTTGTATAATATGAATGAATGAAGGCAATTTTTAATATTTTACCAACTAGATAACCAAATCCTTTTTTTTTTTTTTTAAATATTCCCTTTACTATATACTATGTGACATAGCAATGGCTGCCACATAATCCATCTCTGTTAACGCAATTACTCTAAGAAAAACAATCCACTTGCTGAATGCTTTGCTGCGATAAATCTATAAGCTAATATAACAGATACCACAGCTGTCAGGAGACCTTAACATACAGATGTTCCAGAACTGAACAGATGTTGTGTTTTACTTTTTTTTTTTTTTTTTGCACTAAGATAGCTCTGAGATAAAGTAGCTGTATACATTCATCTCCAGTCTTATGGACTCACTGTGTGAGCTCTGCTACGTCAACAAATTTAGTACTACACCTGCAGAGCTTATTATTAACCAGCACTGAATTCCTAACACTTTGCATATACTATTTATTCATTATACAAATAAAATCACATGGATTAGCAAAATGCTAATGAATGCATAAGAACTTTGCTCTGCATTTCCTTCTTTGCCCACCAGGTGGCGATGTGCTAATATATCAGAATGCTGTGCAGCATCAGGTTATATATAATGGTAAAACTATGCAGGCCCCCTCCATTAGGGGCCACATTATAAAATGTCTGAATGCAGGTTTATATTTGAATGAATAATATACTGTATAGCCCAAAATAACACTAATAAAGAGTGTATTAAAATAATTATAACTCAAAATGCAAGGATTGAAGGGGTTGTCCAGTGAAAATCTTTTTCTTTCAAATCAACTGATATCAAAAAGTTATATAGATTTGTAATTTACGTCTATTAAAAAATCTCAAGTCTTCCCATACTTATTAGCTGCTGTATGTCATGCAGGAAATGCTATTTTACTTTCAGTCTGACACAGTGCTCTCTGCTGACATCTCTGGCCGAGACAGGAACTGTCTAGAGCTGGTGAGGTTTTGTATGGGGATTCATATAAAAAGGAGACACAGTTCTTGTCTTGGCCAGAGATGTCAGCAAAGAGCTCTGTGTCAGACTCAAAATAAAATAACATTTCCTGCGTGACATACAGCAGCTAATAAGTATGGGAAGACTTGAGATTTTTTTAATAGAAGTAAATTACAAATCTATATAACTTTTTGATATCAGTTGATTTGAAAGAAAAAGATTGTTGCAGGACAACCCCTTTAAAGATCACTGTCTCCTTAAAGGGGTTTTCTACAACTGTTAATGTTAATGAACCTTAGAACAGGAATTTACTGTAAGATTTATGGGGTCCTATTCACAGCCCCCCCTGATGATCAATATAGATTTCAATGTTTGTGAGGGAGGAAAAAACAAACAAGCATCCCATAAAAACCACACAGACACCATTTTAATTATCCAAAAAGAGACAAACGCTCATTTCACTCGTTGGAACGCCGACTATACATAAAGTTAATCTAATAAGATACAGAAACATAACTCATTAAAATAATTGAAAACCGCCTCTGCTTTATTGCACAACGCGGGCTGCATATTAAATGGGAAGGGTCTATACGGAAATACTGTATATACAATGTTTTAATATGTATGTCTTACGCTTAGGGGATCTCAGTCATTCATCCCTGCCCCGGTCTTGTAAAATGTTAATTTACACATTAATATCGATAGTTAATGAAGTGATACGTTGTATGCAAATTGAAATGACACCGATGATTCTTTGTCTTCTAGAAAAAAAAAACTAATAAGGTGAAAATACTAATGTAAGTGACGTTAAGAAACATGGATTTCCTAATCAATGATGAAAGATACAGTAATGTATAAGTCCCTGTTCACACTAACATCATAGCAACCAGTGGTTAAGGACCCATAATGAGATGGGTCATATTATAGAATTTAAAGGGAACCTGGCATCATGAAAGTGCTGTATAATCGACCAGCGTCATGTTATAGTGCAGGAAGAGCTGAGCAGATTGATATACATTGATGTCTTGGATTATGAAAATAATTCGTTCCGGGACCGTGGTTGTAATCCAAATCACTTTTAAACCAAAGCACATTTTTTCATAAGGAATCATTGAAATGCAAAAAATTGGTTCCCCACCCCAAAAATATATATTTTTTTTTATTCTGAATAACATGTAAAACAAATGAAACAAACATTTAGAAACAGCTGAATATGTGATATTATAAGTTACTGTACAGTATAGCAATCAGCATGTGGTGTATAATGTATAATAAGGGCATAAACCTGATAACACAGCAGCAGTTTGTAGATACAGGATGGAACTGCAGATCCCCATAACGCAGTAACATAGTACAACAGGCTAGAATAGAGAAGCAGGGCTGCTGTCAGAGGTCGGTGTGGTCATATGATGGCAATGGGGAAGTGCAGGCACATTATATCAGCAGTGTGCATAGCTGAGAGTGAGTGCAGGCACATTATAGCTGGAGTGTTTATAGCTGAGTGTGAGTGTAGGCACATTATAGCATCAGTGTGTATAGCTGAGTGTAAGTGTAGGCACATTATAGCAGCAGTGTGTAACGCTGAGTGTAAGTGCAGGCACATTATAGCAGCAATGTGTATAGCTGAGTGTAAGTGCAGGCACCTTATAGCAGGAATGGAGAGGATGGGAAACACAAGGAATGGCAGAGAATGCAGCAAGCATGAAGCAAAGACCCGGGCAGATGTGGGCACAGTATAGCAGCACTCGCTGACCGGTGAGAGAGGGGTTACAGGTGGGAAGAGATTACCTCCACAGTCCTGTCCCCTGATGTAAGCCCCAGCCTGAAGTGGATCTGCTATGATTTGTAAGGTGAGGGAGACTTCCTGGGTCAGAGTACAGTGCTGTAGACCCAGCTATGCAGACCATGCCCCTTCCCCACTCCCCCTCCCACCCAGTACAGGGAGCTCTTAAACCAAAACAATGCTTTTATACCAAGTTACAATTTTGAAAAACTGTAAGCTCTTCTCTCAATCCAAGTTAAACCAAGGTACCACTGTATATCTTTGTTGATATTGCTTCAATGAAGTTTGCATCATTTAGTAGTATACGCAAATAAAATAAAAAAATCTATGAATGATTATCTCTTCACTTGTCAGGCTCTTGTCCTCCCCCTAAATAAAAAGACTACAAATAGACTATGAGAACTTACAGTGACTATTAGATCTCACCCCATTGCCGGAGCCCCAGCTTGAATTTCTTTATAATATCTTCCATCCTGCTGCTACTTGTTAGGGTGTGCTATAGAAATGCAGGGGGGCAGGAACCCCTTGTTGTATGTGACTGGGGTATATGATAGAGACTAGGCTCCACTCAGTAGCTCAGGGACAACCAAAAATTACAAATAAAGATGGAAGAACAGTGTTATATTAGATATATAATGGCCAGAAATAGGGTCGCTTCTTAGTAGAGTTATATGAAATGACAGACATCCTTTAAAGGGATCATTTTTATTTCCTTTAAATTGAGACGTTCACCTTATACTGAACATCAGACAGCAGAGAGCTTGTCACATGAGACATAATATCATGATGTATCACGAGCTTTCAACCTCCTATTAACCTCCTTTCCTAGTGTAGCACCCCGGAGAGCTTAGGATACCCTATGGGCGCTCTGCTCAGCCTGCTTTTCTCTATGACCTCCATTTTACTTGCCCTACAAGGCCAGGGTCTTAAAGTGACAGGTTCACCCCTGATGCATCAATCTACGGATAGAAAATTAGCTTAAACATTCTCTCTACTATCACTTTCCTGAAATTGCTGTATAGCAAACAGCTGAGACAAAAAAGACTTGCTCTTAGCAACAAGCAGCACAGTGCTGGATAGTTCATCGGGTTTAAAGAAATAAAAAAAAAACTGGAAAATGTATACGGCAGGCATTCAGCATTTGGAACCATGGCTGATGGCTTTGTTAGAGTAGCACTGGTTCATAAAGTTTTTTTTAGATAAAATATATTAATTGTTTCTTACTGGAATTTTCATGTGTTTTTTGTTTGGATATATTATTTTACAATATAAAACTATGGCAGAACAGCTGGAAAATAAAAGAAAACAAAAAACAGAGAATGCAAAAAAAAATAAAAAAAAAAATCCCCCCCCCCCAAAAAAAAAACCATGCAGAAATCTAAATAATAATAATAATTCCCCTATGCAGTGCAAAAATAGGATTTAGTAATTAGCTGTAGATTTTACAGTATGCAGAAACCTATAGCATTTTTTTCAGTCTAATTTTTGTATAGTTCATCCTTTGAAGGGTCGTGCAAAGAAAATATACAAAAATTTGAACAGAAAAATGCAATAGGTTTCTGAAATTGCCAGCATACCTCCGGAGTTCTTATGTTCACACATCTCTTTCAGGGATGAAAAATACAAAAATACAAAAATGTTAATAAAAAACTGCAATAAGTTACTTAAAGCGAATGTACCAACAATGTATGGGCACCAGCTGGGGATGAAGCACCACCCCTCTGTGACATGGCTACATTAAAGTCAATAGAGCCGTGTCACAAGGGGAGGGGATTTCCCCCCACTGTGGGTGGGCTGGCCCGCCTCCAGTGCTTCAGTAATAGACCAGTGCTGTACGCAGTAACTGGGCCGTGATTCAAAAAAAGGACAGCGGCACCGCCTTCCCTACAACAGCGCCATTCTATTCATATGCAACACTTAAAGGGAATGTACCGGATGGTATACAAATGAAACACACATTCAGAAACAGCAGAATATGTGATATTATAAGTTACTGTACAGTAATGGAAAGGATGGGAAACACAAGGGCGGAAAGAGACTGCAGGGAGCATGAAGGAATGAGCAGGGCAGATGTGAGAACATACATGCAGCACTCTCTGTCTGGGGAGAGAGAAGTTACAGCTATGGAGAGATTACCTCCACAGTCCTGTCCTCTGATGCAAGCCCCAGCCTGAAGGGGATCTGCTATTATTTGGAAGGTGAGTACAGAGAGTACAGAGCTGTAGACCCCGCTATGCAGACCATGCCCCTCCTTCACTCGCGCTCCCACCCAGTACAGAAAGCTCATGTTCATAAATGGGTATTCACCAGGTTCTTCCATTCCACTGTTGTTGGCCCCTTACCATACAGCCAAACTCTCAATATGAGCAGTTTAGCTAAGAGGAAAAGCCTCATTAGAAAGATCGCCCTCAGTCCGATCCCCTCTGTCAACTACTACTTAAAATAGTATAAGATAACGGAACATGTAATCTAGCTTTAGTGCATTAACATATTTTCCTTCAGTGTTGCTGTATAGCAGAGCAATTCCATGTAATATGGAGATAATTCAATCCTTTGTCTATCAGGTAAACAGTGTATTCAATGTATCTCTTTAGTGTTAATTTTTTGTTGTTAATTAAAATTTTGTTTCTATTATAAATTCTCGACCACGTATAATCATCCAAAATCCCAACCTCATCTTCCTGCTTTATTTTGGCTTTAAATTATAATTAGAACACTCGCTTACCACTCAGGCACTGTTCTTTTATGTAGAGGCACTCAGGAGTAAAAGGTGGAGGCCAGGTGGAGCTCTGATACAGGGGATGGGGCTTCGGAGGGTGACAGCTTGCGAACAGGTATAGAACCCCTGTAATATACTGCAATTAATCTACCATGCCAACAAACATAACCCTCTCCAGATTACAGCTGGACAGTAACTGCCTTGTTACATGCCCTCTACACAGGATATCACTGTGATATTGCCTGCAGGGGATGGGCATTTCAAACAGCCCACTCAAAAGCAGAAGCTTTCTGCTCTTGGGTGGGAAACCCTGTAAATCAAAGGATTATGAGGAGATTCCCTGCTCACTGCTCCTGTCTCTGTGTCCCTCCCCCTTTTGACCAGCAGGTGGCACTGGTTTCATGGTAGAAGCGTGGAAAAATTTTTTGCAGGAGATCATGTTGATTAACCAAGGCCATATTCGGTTTCTTTTTTCTTTTTTTTTTATCACGATTAATCACCCAATCCTATTGGAGATCCTTTTTTTACCTTTGATATCTGAATAATTTTCATTGACAAATCCATTGCTATATGTACCAGGCTTAATTGAGATCTGATTCTTTACTGCTGTAAGAAAATGCGATAATGGCTTTTAAGATAATTAAAGCTTTCTCTTTCTTTTAGCTAATTTTTTTTCTTTCAAAATATAAAAATAATTAAATACTTTCTGCTGATGCCAAATTATGCCAGTAAAAATTCAAAAATTAGATCACATCATCAGTCTTTTTAGTTTCAGAGCCTCTTTTTCAATTATAAAGAGACAATCTGCCGTTACATGTCCCTCTCTATCACTAATTGATCACAGCCATTTCTTATTTCCCCCAGTAGTCATAGTCGACTTCTTCCCCACCCCTAGTATTCCCAACAGGCACTTCCCCCTTGCCACCCATCTCCCCCCTCCACCCCTCCATATCATGTGCCTTCAGCTTTATGCTGTCCTATCTATGGGTAGTATAAACTACTGACAGAGAAGCTGAACAAAATGATGTATCACTTCGCTGATTCAGAGATATTCACCTAAATAACGAGGACTATGAGCACCACACATTTGTTGTCTTCATCCATTATGTGTGTGTTCTCAATAGTCCTCGATATTCATGAGCACCAGCTCCCTCTGCCTACCAGCCACAGATTGGCATTTGTCTGTCTATACTGTGCAGCAGTTGGAGGTCTGAGGGAGTGGTGCAGCACAAAGTCAATTCTCCTGCATATGGAGAACGGCTAAACAGAATAATGTAAGTAATATATTCAGTATTTATGTCATTAGTTTATGCTTCTTCATTTAAGGCAGCATATACCTAGTGACAGATTCCCTTTAAGGATGCAGCATAGCCATTTTCTGTTGTCATGTGAAACGTCATAGTTGTGCAGCCTAGTAGTGTGGAAGAATGGTGTAGGAGAGGAGTGGTGTTGAGGGTGACCCCTATGGACTAGTGATGATATTGTCGGCGGCCTGGCGGGTACTAGTGTCGGAGAAGATGGTGCAGCAGTAAATGGCATTGAGGCAGAACTCACAAATACTTTAGGGTGCTCTTATACGCTGCGCTAATGACGTATGTGTTAGATTTAATCAGTGTGAAGCCCAGGTGCTGGCCACAGTTATCAGGGAATGTTGAGCCACTACACTTGTAGATTCCCTGATGATTAAGGCCACAACCTGGGCTGCATGCTACACCTGACACCTGGAAACCCCAGGCGTCAGATGCAAGAATTAACATGTACCAAACCTCCATTCCATTACCACTACGTCTAAGAGCGCCCTTACTTGCTAGAAATACAGATACCTAAAGGGGTTATCCAGTGCTACAAAAACATGGACACTTTCTTTCAGAGACAACACAACTCTTGTCCAGGTGCGGTTTGCAATTAAGCTCCATTCACTTCAATGGAACTGAGCAGCAAAACCCCACCCAAGCTGGAGACAAAAGTGGGGCTGTCCATGGAAGAAAGTGGCTATGTTTTTGTAGCGCTGGATAACCCCTTTAATGGTCTGTACCACCTGGCCTAATCCGAATCAACCTTCAAATTTCATATGAGCAAATCTACCAGAAAATAATTTCAGGAGATTCCTTCATCTCTGCTCTTTGCTGTCTCTTTGTCTCTGTAGTTGTCTATCTCCTTTGCTCATTCTCACTGATCCAGGACAGGTAATCTCTCTGCAATCTACGGCCAACACTACTCTTATCACATAGGTGGGGATTTATCAAGCTAAAAAGTGTAATTTTTTATGTAAAATGGGCTAATGCTAAATTTTTTTTTTTCCGCAAATGCCTGCTTTGAGAATAAATTTTTGCATCAGGCCAGCTTAGGCCTGTTTCCCCAGGGGGGTGGGGAGGAGGCGGAACAGGGAGCGCGAATTCCAGGTCCACTGAATTCAACATTTTTCTAATGTAGGTTTCCCTCAGTGGGCGCACTGGTATGTGGTGTCCTACCATGGGTGTTGCTAGTCTATACACCCTTCACAAAAACCTGTACATCAAGTAAAGTGGTAATGAAGTTATGCCTTAGTTTTGCCACTAGATGTTGCTATTATTTGTATATGCACTTGTATATTGCACAGCTGTAGTGAACAAGGGGTTATTGTTTGTAATCTGTGCACCAATAAGAGCTCTTTTCTGTTCTCCACCTATCTCTTTTCTCATTTCTGTTCTCCGCACTTTCTTCTCCACCACTCACAGGAGGTATTACACACCCTGTAGGAAGTTGTCACATGGGGAGAGGAAGAACACACACACACTTAGGGAGTCTTATCCAAGTCTTGGTAGAGAAAGGATTCATGACAAGACGGTCCCTGCTGTAGTTCAGCTGGTCCCTGGCTTTGCCAGGTCCCCCACCTGTCCAGTGTAGTCTAGTCGGGAGTGTTGCTAAACCACTGAGGAGAAGACAATCCAGAGATCACCCCAACGCATGCCGTTGAACGTCTCTAAAAGTGCAGGACAGTATCCTGAAACAAGAGGAACTGATTTGGATAGAGCAAAGTTGCTACAAGCCTACATACTCTATGTCACGGCGCCGGTTTAACCAGGTAATCTTGGCCACTCTGCTCAACTCAGGTAACAAGGTCTGCGGCTATTGTCATCCTAGGAGGATGGGTCACCTGACACTGTAGGGCAACAGGTGGTACAGTGACAACAAAGGTCGAAACACAAGCACAAGTAGTCTACTTTCAAGTATTTTTGAGTATTCTACTTGTTCTTCTTCTAAAGTTCTGACAGAGCATACTTCTACCCTGGGTTGGGACTCTTAGCACAAACTCCTCTCTATTACTCTGAACTGTGAGCACAAACATCTCACTACTGCTCTAAACTCACTCTACTTCTCAGCATACAACCAAGTCAGCACAGCTCTTCTGCCCCAAAAGCTATAAACGCAGATTGTGTCTAGTCAAGTCAGAAGTCTATTATCTGCTACTGTGTCTATTACTCTGCTTTCTGTGGGTGGTGGTACCAATAGTCCGGGTGGGTCACATCTCCACTCCGGACCACCGTGATAAGTACCAAAGAGACCCCCTCACAGCCCGGCGGGTCACCTACTACAAGGGAAAGGGTATAGCCAGCCTTCCTAAAATAAAAGCAGGTGTACCCCCATACCTGTGTGCCCAACTGGCACTGGCGTCACAACAACCTACCATCCGGCTGAGCTACACTCCAACCAACCACCACAGTAGCGGTGTCACACAGTAACCTCTACCAAGTGACCGGTCGACCATAGTGCTCCACATGTGCACATGGGATTTATATAGAGGCAGTGCACCTCCACATAAATCTGTGAACCGTCAGCGATGTGGGGGCATTTTTAAAGAGTCACTGTCGTTAATTTTTTTTTTTTTTTTTTGGCAGAAATCAATAGTCCAGGCGATTTTAAGAAACGTTGTAACTGGGTTTATTAGACAAATATGCCATTATCTGCATGTAAAAAGACTTTTCCCAGGTCCCCCTCCTCTTCTTTCTGTCATCCACTGCTCAGAATCAGGAAATCTCGACTGTTTTTTCATCAGTCGGATCTGTCTGGTCTATGAAGAGGGGGGAGGGCGAAGGGGCGAGATTAGCTGGCAGCTGTGTGCAGAGAGCAAAGGATTGCTCAGTGGGGTAGCTATTCACAGTGCTATTCAGAGGTCAGAGAGGTTAGTGGTAACTGTCAGGAGGAGAGAGCCCATGATGTGAATGGAAATTAACTCTTTGTTGTCCTGTTTTGCTTCCTCTACTTTATCTCTCCATAGGAAAACCATAAACACAGGGAAGAGAGCTTCAAACTGCCTTTTCATGATAAAAATTCATTTTTTGACTAATAAACCTAATTACAAAGTTTCTTAAAATCGCCTGTACTATTGATTGCTGAAATAAAAATGACAGTGACACTTTAACCCCTTAAGGAAGGGGCCCATTTTCGTTTTTGCGTTTTCGGTTTTTCCTCCTTGTGTTTAAATGGCCATAGCACTTGCATTTTTCCACCTAGAAACCCATATGAGCCCTTATTTTTTGCGTCACTAATTGTACTTTGCAATGACAGGCTGAATTTTTGCATTTGGTACACTACGAAACCAGAAAAAAATTCAAACTGTGGTGAAATTGAAAAAAAAAAAAGCATTTCTTTTATTTGGGGGAACTGTGTTTTTACGCCATTCGCCCTGGGGTAAAACTAACTTGTTATGCATGTTCCACAAGTCGTTATGATTAAAATGATATATAACATGTATAACTTATATTGTATCTGATGGCCTATAAAAAATTCAAACCATTGTTAACAAATATACGTTCCTTAAAACCGCTCCATTCCCAGGCTTATAACGCTTTTATTCTTGGGTCTATGGGGCTGTGTCAGGTGTCATTTTTTGCGCCATGATGTGTTCTTTCTATCGGTACCTTGATTGCGCATATACAACTTTTTGATCGCTTTTTATTACATTTTTTCTGGATTTGATGCGACCAAAAATGCGCAATTTTGCACTTTGGGATTTTTTTGCGCTGACGCCGTTTACCGTGCAAGATCAGGAATGTGATTAATTAATAGTTCGGGCAATTACGCACATGGCGATACCAAACATGTTTACTTATTTGTTTACTTTTATTTAAAACCTGGGAAAAGGGGGGTGATTTAGACTTTTATTAGGGGAGGGGATTTTTTACTATAAACAACACTTTTTTTTTTTTTACACATATACTAGAAGCCCCCCTGGGGGACTTCTAGTATATATACTTTGATCTCTCATTATGATCTCTGCAGCTAATAGCGGCGGTCCCGGGCTACACGCAGCACCCGGGACCGCGGCGCTTCAAATCGGGGTTGCCGCGCGGCCCCGCTTTGAAGTGCTAATGAGGACATATGACGTATGGGTACGTCATATGTCCTTAAGAGGTTAAGCCCACACAAAAAATACCGGACTTAATAAATGTCCCCCTTAGTCTCCTGCAGTGCTCCACACTATCTACTAAGCCTGGCCCAGCACATACTCTGCTTACCAAAAACTCTTAAAGGCTTCCGGTATGTGCACACTAAGGAATCCCAACAGAACACCCATGGTGGATTCCGCAGCTCGCATCTGCTTGTGGATTCGCGCATCTCCACTGCTGCCATAGGCTTCATTCTATGGTTTGCCACTTTCTGTGATCCGCCCGAAGAATGAGTGGACTCCTTCTTTGGGCAAACAGCGGAATCTGGCAAACCATAGAATGAAGCCTATGAGAGCAGCGGAGATGCGCGCGAGTGCCTCAGTCCGCAAGTGGATGCGAGCTACGGAATCCGCAAAGGGCATTCCGTCGGGATTTCATAATGTGCACATACCCTTCCTAAGCTCAGATCAGCACAGCTTCTCATATTTCACACCAATATTTTACAATATAAGATGGTTACAGAAATAACTGTCACATGCTCACTAAATCACCAATCAGATTCTTCCTAAGGTCTACTCCATGTTATCCCTTGCTACCTCATATTAGAAGCATGTTGCATAAGGGTATGTTCACACTGAGTAAAAGCGACAAAATTCCTGCCTCAGTGTCCCACAGTGTCTCTATGGGAGGGCTCCCACGCTTCCGTCGCTCTCCGCTCAAAGAATTGACATATCAATTCTTTGCGCGGAGAGCGGTGGGAGCGGAGGTGCACAAGCCCTCCCATAGAGACATTGTGTGACACTGAGAACTGTGACACTGTGAACTTACCCTAAGGCTGGAATTCCCCAGCGCCATGTTATTTTACTGCAGCAATATACACCCAATATACCCACAATGTAAATGCCTTCACAGTATTATACTTCACATCCATAAGCATCTTAACACAACAACAACAACAACATCTTAACACAACATAGCACATACTTACCAATTTTTACCCTTCTTAAAGTGCCTGTTTTTCTTCCCATATTATCTGTGGGATATTCTGCAAAATACTAAACCCATTCTAATAAAAAAAAAAAACCATGGTAAAAAGTATATATTTTTACATATTGTTGTTTTTATATGCCGATAACCCAGAAGTCTTCTACTGGACACGACTCCCGTACTCCCACACATTGTGCAGAATCCTTATAGATTTTAAAAGCTTTAATCGTGTCCTAAACTATGGGAATCCTTTGCAGGTCTACTCTCTAAATGAATATTTCTATTTCATGGCCTGAGATAAAGGGCGTATAAACTTTTCATTGGAGTTTTGGCTTGCTATAAATAATTAATTCTGTTCTTCCTCTTGAGTATTAAAGTTCACTGCCTTAACAGCTCCGGATTTTCTGCCTGCAGCCACTGCCATCGGTGTTTCTATTGAGTAGATCTGCAGATAGAAGCAAGAGGGAGTTATTATTTTATTACAGGTTGTCGCAATGGGAAAACAGGATTTTTCTAAATATTTGGTCAAAATGTTGTTAAAAATAAATGATAAGATATATAGAATTGTTTAAAACTGTTGTTTCCTGCTGCGTTGTGATGCATATTATTATTAGAGATGAGCGAACCTCGAGCATGCTCGAGTCGATCCGAACCCGAGCGTTCAGCATTTGATTAGCGGTGGCTGCTGTACTTGGATAAAGCCCTAAGGCTATGTGGAAATCATGGATATAGTCATTGGCTGTATCCATGTTTTCCAGACAACCTTAGAGCTTTATCCAAGTTCAGCCGCCCCCGCTAATCAAATGCCGATCATTCGCGTTCGGATGGACTCGAGCATGCTCGAGGTTCGCTCATCTCTAATAATTATATATAGCCTGTAAATAGCAGAAGTTAGGCTTTATCTGCATGTGGCATGGAGATAATATACCACTGAAAGTATAAGTCTGTTTGGGGAGCCGTGGGCCCCCCCAGGACCTCAGGGCCTCGGGCTACCGCCCAAAACTGACCTATTATAATCCGCTACTTTCCTGCACATACTTAAATTTATACAATCTCATAATCTGTATTGCTCCTTGTAAGATCTTATATATTAATTGGGCCCAACTCTGCACCCCCATATAGTATTAGGCACCCATTATGTTTCTATACAGTATTAAAGAGAACCAATCACCTAAAATTTACTATACCTATTATCAAAGATTCTCTCTCCCTAAGTCTATCTATGAAGATACAGACTGCCTTTGCAGTCTGTATCTTATTCTTTACCTAATTTCTCCTCCTCTGTGCAGTAATGCTGGGCGCCGCCATCTTGATTTAGTCTTTTGCGTTCCAGCGGTGGAACGCAAGTGACGTCATCAAGATGGCGGTGCCCGGCCTTGCCGCTTTGCATGACGGGAGCTTCCTGTCTCGCGCCGGCTCTTTTGAAAAGAGCCGGCGCGAGATAGGAAAGTAAAAAGTAAATATTTTAAAAACACAGCCAAAAAAGTAATGAATTATATTTACAAATATTAATAAAATAAGTAAATACATCTAATTAGGGGGAAAAAAAAAATTGATTTTCATCGATGATTGGTTCTCTTTAAGCCCCTTTTGTACTTTCACATAGTAATTAGGCCCTCTCTGTACAACAAATTTATTAATATAGTTGGGCCAATCTGTGCCTTCTCCCATAAAGCAGTTTGACCCCTCTTTGCCACCATTTCATATTGGGTTCCCTCTGTATTCTCATAAAGTGTTAAGCCAACCTCTGTGCAGCCCTATATAGTATTAGGCCCCCTAAATGCAGCTGCCATAAAGTGTTAGGCCCCCACTGTGTCCTTATATAATATTAGGCCCATTTGTGAAACCCCTATATAGTACAAGGCCTCATTTTTGCACCCCCTGTACAATATTACATCCCTCTGTGTAGCCAGAATATAGTTTTAGACAGTAGTGAATTATAATAGGTCAGTTTCAGATGGAAGCCTCGGAGCTCCTCGGAGTACCACGCTAGTGCTGCCATAGTTACAGTGGGGGTGGGGGGTAAGTTAGTGAACAGCCCAGGGCCTATGGTAAAGTTAATCTGACCCATTTTAAGACCTCTCTGAGGAGCCCCTGTGTGGTATTAGACCACTTTGTCCAGCCCCTATATAGTATTAGGCTTCTCAGGGTAGCCTTTTATAGCATTAGGCCCCAGACAGGACACTAAACATTAGATTACCTAATGGAGTGCCAACATTGAGCTCTAGTAAAAGATGCTCCAGGATTTCAATTTCATAGAGAATCAAGTATTTACTAAATGTCAGGGGAGGGGATGAGATCTTTATGAAAAATATATTTCCTATATTCTCCGGAGTGAATTGTTAAGTAAGGATTTGCCATGTAATGTAATTTAAATATTTTTTCTAAATCCTAATATTCATCTGTGACAGATTTAGAAAAAAAAATAATTAACAAGTTTCTTTTCAAACTTTTTCCTGTCTGATCTCAGGAAAATGAGAATTTCAATATATTCGCACTAAGAAAAATAAAACAAGCTGATTAGCGACACTATTATTTAGAGGTCTTTGAAAAAAATGAAGTACTTTCTAGAATTTTTTGTGACATTACATTTGTAAGGCTTCAGGATCTCTATACCCTGAAATCTTAATTACAATATGCAAATTAGACCTGATAATACATTTTGAAACAAAGCATAAAAGAAAAGAGAATTGGAAAAGAGGACTTGTTCACAGAACGTAAAGTAACTGTTTGCCGAATGTCATTCTTACCCCAGTGTATTATAAACATAACTATCAAAATTTATATATATATATATATATATATATATATATGTATATATATATATATATATATATATATATATATATACATATGTTAAGGAACCACCTAGTAGCTTGACTTTACTTCGATGTTAATGAAACTTGATAGCTGATTTAGACTTAGCGGTAAACTAACTGGGCCATGTGTAGTGCCCCCAGCCCAGCAATAGTACTATTGAGTATAAGTGTCAATGCATATAGCATCTCCGCTTACCTCTAGGCTGGTGTACAAATGTCAAAAACAGGAGTCCTTTTTTGTGACCATACTTTCTGTGGCACCCCACACAGCTTAGGAGACTGCAAGAAGGTACATACAGTAAAAGGGACTCTATATGTCTTTCTATTCAGTTATTGGTATCTGTTTTTTTAGTAGAGATGAGTGAAGCCTCCGGAAATTAGTTTTGCGAGATCTTTTGTTCAAATCCGTTAAGATTTGTGAATCAAATCTTATTGAATTTCATTAAAATAGCCAAACTGAAGTAGCTACAATACTGGGGTGAATTTGTCAATGTCAAATCTACCCATTTCTGACATTTCTCTCCTCTCTGTCCCTAAATTACTCTGTTAGGGTGCGTTCACACTACGGAATGCACGCAGATAATCTCCGGCGGATTCCGTGCACACTTCCACTTGAACATCTGGCCATCCCATGGGCTCAATTCTATTGTCATACAGTAAGTCATATGGTCAGGCAGATCTTCAAGCGGGACCGCGGGGGGACAAGCACACGGAATCTGACTGATCTTATCCGCGTGGATTCCGTTGTGTGAAGGCTCCCTTAGTCTCTCCCTGCTCTGCTCTAACTGCCTCCTGCGATCCTGCTCTCTCCTCCACACACAGCCGACTGGCCACCTCCATTACCGAACTGCCTTATATAGAGGGGGAGGGGGAGGTACTGACATTACCCACAGTCAGCCCTCCTATCATCTCCTTTCTGTTCTTATGTCACTGTTAGTCTCTCTGCTCTGCTATAGGGTCAGTTCACACGTACAGACTGGCAGCGTAAATCTCGCTGCAAGTCTGTCAGGTCCTGGTAGTTCCTGTCACAACATACTCGTGTATGTAATTCTGCCGGCCCCTTCACCCCTTTGGCTCCCGCTGCTGCCGCCGCCCGCTGTGTCTGTATACATTAACTCTCCTCACTGCACGGGGTCCCGGCGTACTGCTCTCCCGCCCGGCCAATCAGTGTGTTGCCCAACCGCAGCCACTGATTGGCCGAGCGGGAGAGCAGTATGCCGGGACCCTGTGCAGAGAGGACAGGTAATGTATACAGACACAGCGGGAGGCGGCAGCAGCGGGAGCCAAAAGGGTTAAGGGGCCGGCAGAATTACATACATGCAGCAGTCGGAACGACCGCTGCGAGTATGTTGTGACAGTGAACTGCCAGGACCTGACAGACTCGCAGCAAGATTTACGCTGCCAGTCTGTACGTCTGAACTGACCCTTAACAGGATGCTGCCATCCTGCTCAAATGTCCTTAAGGAATCAAACAAATTGAATTGACAGCATGATTCGCAACAAATCTTGCTTCGCTCATCTCCAGTTTCTAGCTCTCTAGCATCCTGTTTAGCCTTGGTCCATAAGGTCCTGCTGTTAACACTTTAGGTCGTTTGAAATTGTGCAGAATTTTCCTTAAGGATTTCTTGAATTGGAATATCTCTTAACAAGACAAGTTACTTAAACATTGTGGCTTAGCAGGTTTATCCCTTCATAGCTTCCATACATCCAAACTCAGGTCGATGACTTCAGCAAAACACATCACGTATCATGTTTCCATTTAATATTTGTAGAAAATAGAATTGATCTTACCCACTAAGCATGTGTAGGATTAGAGGAAATCTGAAACTGCAGGATAGAATCTTGTGTGGTGTGATATGCGCATTACTTAAACCTGTTTGCAATAATTAAAACCCATTTAGATTTTTAATATGCCACTGTCACTCTTGTCTAAGGAGTTTAAAGGGTTAACTATAAGCTTTAATCCCAGCCATTAGAGCAGGAGCTAGACTGTCATTTTACAGCTGAGCACCCCTCCCTAGAGAAACCATGGACACCCTGTAGAATTTTTGTACAGTATTGTAAGGTTTTAAATACCATCCCCAAAAAACACCATGAAAAGAAGTATTGGTGGTCATTGAAGGAAATCTGTGCCATAAAAAATGCAATCTAATCTGCAGGCAGCTTGTTATAGAGAAGGAGGTGCTGGGTAGATTAATAAATAGTTTTATGAGAAAAGTTCCAGAATAACGTGTCATTTATTCATAAAAATCTCTGCTCATTGTGGGCTAATTGGTCAAGTGGGTGGCCCTATTCAGTAATAGACATCTCTATCTGCACAGTTATACAGGGATAGCTGTCAATCACTGAGTAGTACTGCCTACATGCCTACTTAGCCCAAGATGAGCAGATTTCAATGAATGAACACCAACTTATCCTGGAACTTTTCCAATAAAACTATATATTATTTTGCTCAGTCCCCCTGCTTCATGCTGTATGCAGCTTGGACTGTGCTTTCAATGGGACAGGTTTCATGTTATTGGTTTAAAAGATGATGCACAGCCTATACATAGGTGTCCACCCTTACCTTTCTATTAGATAAGTTAAGAAAATGAGTTTTTTT
This sequence comes from Dendropsophus ebraccatus, assembly GCF_027789765.1. NCBI lineage: Eukaryota > Metazoa > Chordata > Amphibia > Anura > Hylidae > Dendropsophus > Dendropsophus ebraccatus. The sequence continues at coordinate 83,316,703 of NC_091463.1, forward strand.
AGGACATCCTTTCACCACAATATCCTGGTATGTTATAAGAGCCTTCAGAAGTACTCATTTAGATGTCTATGTCTCTTCTTATCCATTTACATAATGTTACACTAAGTGAGTGAAGGTCATGACTTCAAGTTACTGTGAAAAGCTGTTAATCTCACAATCTATAGGAATAATGGAAAATACTAGCAATGGTATATGCAATATTTCATCTGTAACCTTTAGTTGCTATAAGAGATTCCAAGTGAAGGACATAGAATAGATAAAAAAGATACATTAACATGACAGTAATTCCCAATAGTTATGGTAAATGCTGCTCAACAAATTAGACTGTGTGTTATGTCCGTATGTTTAATGTATTACTCATTTCATGTATCCTCCTGTTATCAGGCATGTAATGACATACTGTACATTGTAGGAATACATCTCAACAGACAGCAGGAATTAAATCTGAATTTCTGACTTCAGCATGTGGAATGCTAATAGACATTAATACTTAATGGAACCATATTATTTATGCAAATGGTTTATCATGTCATTATAACCAATCAACAGATAAATTCAGTGATAAAAAGTTTGAAAGCAAGTGCACCTTTTTTTAAATGAATTAATAAAACATATGCAAAATTGTCTATGTCATCCATCAACTGGTAAGACATGGAAGCGATACTGCACTTCACAGAATTCACAGTATGAAGCCCCTCACTATTGTCCCTTACAGTAATAAACCCCTCAGTAGTGTCCCCTCAAAGTAATAAGCCCATATAGTGTCCTCTTAAAAGCCAAATATAATCTTCAGCGGGCGGCAGGATATGCTGTAAAAAAAAAATGCTGCTGTGTGCCTATGCAGACATGTGCCAGATATGGCAGTAGTTGCAATTGCATTGCATGCAAGTACTGTGCTACTGGAAGAAATCTGTATCTGGCACATGCCTGCATAGGCAGTGCAGCGGCAGGTTTTTTGACAGTGTATCCTGCCGCCCGCTAACAATTATACTTACTTTTTAATAAATCCCTCAGTAGTGCCGATGGTTCAATGTTTGATTAGCTTTATGATAAGGAGTCCTGGATTCCAAAGTGAGCGCATATTATATTTTAATTTGTTTGCTTAACCTTAAACTAGTCCTTCACTACTGTGAGATCTTACGGACACCACCAACCCCCCACCCCAAGCTACCAGGTGTTATCAATAACACATGAAAAGTTCAACATGTGCATCCCCGAAGAGTTTCTGTGTCACATTCATGCGTTTGTTAAAGGGAACCTATGATTTAAACAAACGTCTGACATGTTATAGGTTTGTATCAGTTGGGGTCTGATTGCTGAGATCCCCCCCCCCCCCCCAGTGGCGGACTTGCCCACCAGAGGATCGTTGGGCCCCTTTAGAGCCTTCAAAGACACTGACTGACATGCTGTTTCTCATTGGTTCTTCACTGGTGGCCCCCCAGGACGATTTCCTCTGGTGGGCCCCAGATACCCCAGTCCGACACTGGACCCCCCGATCACTAGAACAAAGGGGCAGAAGGGTTCAGCAGCACGCGCTCTGCATTTTTACTGTAGACTCGGGATGACAGAAAGATCTTGTCATCTTGACAAGGAAGGTACCGCAATTTTTTCAAAAAATAAATCTAATATTAATGCTAAAAAAAAGATTATATACAGAAAGGTTAGACAAAAATCACGGAATAAAGTCAACGAGACATTTATGAAAATGTCTCCAGTGTCACGGGAAGAAGTATCAAATCAAATCTTCTACTTTGTGACATTTACAGAGATGACATCTTTTTGATAACTCCAAGATGTTCATTTTTATTTGTGTTTTGGAATTGTTGGGAAAATTGTCTGGTTTCAATAAAACATGAAGAAAAATTCAGAAAAGCAAACCGAAACCTTTAAAGGGAAGCTGTCACTTTGACAATGCCTTCCAGCCTGCGGGCGGCAAGTTATAGAGCAGGGGGAGCTGAGCACAATGATATATACTTAAGTGGGAAAGGTTCAAGGATAAGTTGTCATTTATTCAGGTAAACCTCAGCTCGTTTTGGGCTAATAAGTCAAGTGGGCGGTCCTACTCAGTGATTAACATAGAAGAAACATTCCCAGGCATGAGAGAGAATCGCAGAATAAATAAATAAATAAATCCTTGTCACAGGCTGAGTGGAAGCAATTCTCCCTCTTCCTGAGGTGAAACTGCCACAGAGGTTAAGAGAGAAGCATTGCACCTAGGTGTTTGGTGATAATGACCCTTGTAGTTCTCCCTCGGGCTTCTCTATTACTGCTGCATGCAGTGTGGGTGGAGACGCCCTTGATGTTGGTGAGGTGCAGAGTAAGTACTGCACTTTACTTAAAATTGATGTTCGTTTTGGTCGAGTGGCCATTCTTATTAGAGGTGCTACGGCGGTTCCGATTTGGTACCACCTTTATTTCCTGTATCTCCATACTATACCACCATCCTAAGGCATCCATTGCACTAAATGGCTTGCTTTCCCCTTCCTTTTGGCTAGGGCGAGGGACGAGACAGGGGTGTCCCCTGTCTCCCCTGCTATTTATACTTACTATAGAACCCCTGGCTGCCCTGCTCCGCAGAGATGGTGATCTCTCTGGTGTCCCACACTCCCTTGGTGAGGAGCGAGTCAGCCTCTATGCTGACGATCTCTTGCTGACATTATCGGATCTGGACAGATCTTTACCGAGAGCAATGTCTATTATAAATGACTATGGTCGCTACTCCAGTCTGACCATTAATTGGTCCAAATCCGCAATCATGTATTTTAGTCCTGATAGGGCGGATCTGACGGGATCTACGGTGGCTGGTCTAAAGGTGGTGCGCACATTTAAATACTTGGGCATACACGTCTGTAAAACGACCTTGGAAACTATAACCCTGAATGTGGATTCACTTTTGACCCATTTCAGAGATAAATTCCGGACCTGGGGCTCGCTGCCTCTCTCCGTTGCGGGACGGATTAATCTAGTAAAAATGGTTACCCTTCCTAAATGTCTATACGTTCTACAGCATGTATTTGTTCCTTTACCCCAACTTTTCTTTAAGTCTCTCAATTCTGCAATAATTTCCTTTATTTGGGGTTCTTCTCGCTCTAAACTCCAGTTGGCCAAGCTTCAAAGACCAAAGGACTTAGCTGGTATGGCCTTGCCAGATATTTCATTGTCCCCGTCTGCACGATTTCTGGAGGAGGGTGGTGGAGCTGCTTTCGGAAGTGGTTCAGGTGCCCGTCCCGTTGGATCCTGCAATCTGTCTCCTTGGGCTTTTGGACGAGGAGACCTGGCCTCATCACATTCGTATTTGTGTATGAGAATCACTTTTCATGGCCCGTAAGAGTATAGCTCTAAAGTGGATAGATAAACGACCTCCTGGGCGTAGGGCATGGATATCATTAGTAAATAGGGTGGTGGAGTATGAGAGAGTGGTGTTCACTCACAGAAAGTGTCCTAAGAAATTTGAAAAGGTTTCGGGGTTGTGGAGTAATTCTCCACTTACTGTGACCTTGGATCACGAAGGAGGACTTAAAGGATTTTTATATGTTTTTTGTGACTGGATGTAGGTCCATGTTGGACCGTAAAGTTCGACTTTGATTCTCCTGATGATTCGCATGATATGACAGCTTTCGTACCATTCCATTTATTGTTTTTGTGACATATACATGTGATCATAGTGAATTCTTTTAATAAACTGAGTTTAAAAAAAAAAATTGATGTTCGTAATGTATACAGTCTCTTTCTGCGTGGTACCTTTCAAAATGGCCGTTGATCAAAGATGGGTCACTCGTAGTGATGAGCAAACATCCTTATGTTCGTTTCGGATGTCTATCACACAAACATTAAAAAATGATCAGTTTGTGTTCATGTTCGCTGAACATTAATGAACATTATGCAAATGCGTACAGATTATCAGGTGCAAAGCATAAAATGCATAATAGCGAAGAACGCCTGGTCACTATAGGGTCAAGAAATAAATCCTTATAGTGCTAAAATGCTGGATTCTGTCACCCTCCCTACACTGACAATTTTATAATGTTCTAAGCCCTACTCGGTCAGCTCTCCTTCCCCACACTAACTACCACTGTGAATATTGCTGCCTAACTAAATTCAGCTGCTGTCCCTGCTCGTGTCACTCTCCCTACTGAACAGCACAAGAATCAGGAAAGACTGTGAGAAAATTGCCTCAGCGTCACGTTTTTATAGCATGTACATAATGTGTGTAATGCCACTAATCATCACAGTAATGCCAGTAGTAAACATAGCTACTACATTACCTGATGTGCCCCTCCTCCCCCACACGTTCATTGGCTTTGTCAAATTGGTGGGAGGAAACTTACACAGTTGCGTACATTCAAATGTTTGTAAATGTTCTTAAATGATCGTTATAACCATTCTGATCATCGAACAAATTGTCCGTTATCGGCAACCCTGAACAATCAGTGGTATGTTCTTCGAACATTTATAAACATGTTCGCTCACCACTAGTCACTTGAGGTGGTGAGGAGATTTGTATGGTAAAATGGAGTCACCGTTTTGTATAATGGCAGTGAACCACTAACCCAGTGGGATGAAAGGGTATTTGGGCAAGGTGATAAGCCATAATTTTGGATCCCAGAAGCACATTAAGAAATTATCCCTCAGCATAATACAGTACCTAGAAGAGTAAAGTTATCACATTTCCCTTATATGTGGAGCTTATTAGAACTAGTTTTTAGATGTTTTTATTAGTTGTCGCAGCACACTAAGGAGGCAGTTGGTGCTGCTGTTACCTAATTCCCTGTATGTGCTGCGTGTGTGTTTGTAAAATCAGGTCTGTCCTTCTTTCCTTTTCTATTGTCTCAACATGATGAATGGTGCACAAAGGGCTTGGCTACTTTATAGTAAAATAGTTCAGTGTACAGTATTGGTAACTGTATACAGTATAATGACTACTGATAGCAGCTCCCTGTGTACCTTGAGATAAAATCAGACTTCCCTCCTCCAGGCTGTCCTGCACCTGTGGCAGTTCTGTCCATTAGATGGCTGACATGGAGGAGCATATGACCATGCCCCACCTCCAGGGTCCCCATAGGCATATACAGGCTCAGTGGTGCACACTGGGGGATGAGCATGGTCACATTCTCCTCCATGTCCACCATCTTATGGACAGAATCACCACAGAGCAGGACAGCACAGCCTGGAGGAGGGTAGTCTAATTTTAGCTCTATGAGGTACACAGGGATCTGCTGTCAGTATATACAGTGAGTACACTTACTAATACTGTACACTGAACTATTTTACTATAGTATAAAGTGGTCAACCCCTTTAACAGACCTAAATACTTGTTGATTGTGCTGTACAGATTTTCACCAATCAGGACAGGGCCCTCTCTCCAAGTGCCCCAAAAAGAACCATATGGGCTGATATTAGCGCCCTTCATTGTACACTATATTGATTTAAAAAATCTAAACGTGTTTATTCTTTTATATTAGAATGCTGTGGCACAGTTATACATATTTGCTAGTTTCTACTTGTACCTAACTTTACTAGTTGGTTTTATTTTACATTATGATAAATAACTTTTTGGGAAGATAAAACATGTAAATACATTCAAATAAATTTTGCTTTGAGCTTTTAGGCCGTTCTTTTTGATCTGAAATTTAAATATATATAGTGTCAGGTATGGAGGGCAATCCTCATTGTGAAGTAAATGAAAATGATTACATGCTGTATAGCACATATTGCTATCCTAGGGAAAAATAGTCTTTGCTGGCTTCAGAAAATAAGATTTCTTTATTCTATTGTATCTTTAGGAGGATGAGGATGGTAAATATAAATTTTGTGACTTTTTCACCATTATTTATGTTTACTGTTTGAAATAATTCTCTGATGAATTTAAAGGGGAATTGTATTGTAGTTGGCCCATTGTTAGGAAAACTTTACTGAGCATCTTAGCCATGACCCATCTTGGGAAAATCCTGAAAAGTCAAAACATCACAGAAACAGGAAGCCGGTATTAAGATCACTGGATCGGCAGCTGCGGAGAAACTGAGGTATGGGGACTGTTTTTCTCCGGGCCAGTATGTCCCCTTTGATACTAAATATTTTGTAAATCAGAGGGTTCTTTAGTAAAGCTGTTTCTTTGCCTGTAATACCCATCGCGTCTCACCCTGTGATTACTCATATGATCCTGTGTAATAGGAGTAGTGATCAGCCAACCAACGAGCAAATGTTTGTAAGCTAAAAAGTCATTGACCATTGGGCATCCATTTCCCATGTATCAGTCACTGCCTTGGGTGCCCATTCACTATAGAATGCAATTTTAACTCCTCAGCCCTATCCACAGAGCTTTTAAGGTGCTGCACCTCCCTATTTCTCCTCCTTCATATCAACCACCCTACCACATTTTCTCCCCAATCTGGGTTTTTCCATATACCAAAAGGATCATCTCCTTAAATCCTAAAGACCCTATTACGCGGAGCGATAATCTGCCGAATCAGGGCGATCAGCAGATTATTGCTCCGTGTAATAAAAACAAGTATCAATTAAAGGGCCGATCATCAGCTGATTGTTGTCATTTTAAAAAATCGCTGGCCGTTGACCATGCATCGCTATGTGTAATAGCAATACACGGACGATGGCTGATGACACTGCTCCCTGCTCCTGCTCTCCTCAGCCGCCTCAGCCGACACTTCTGGCCCCATATCTGTACTGAAATGCCCCTCAGCCAATCAATGGCTGTGGGGCTATCCTGTCTCAGTCATTGATTGGCTGAGCGGACTGTTGCTGAAAAGACGGGGTCAGAAGTGTCAGTGGCAACTGTGAGGATCAGGAAACACAGGGAAAAGGACACCGGGCAGAATTGGTAAGTATAAACTTATAATTTTTTGTGAAAGCAAGTGCTGCACAGACATCATTAATGATATTTATATACAGCCCTTGCCACACGATTATCGAGCTGTTTTATAGACTGTTACAGCCGCGTTCGCGGCATGTACCTCTTCCCGTGGCCGTGCTGTCTTCCCTGGCGGTAGCTGGGCTCCTTTCCCCGGCTGCACATGGTCCCATACATCCCAGTCTTCTCCTCCTACCGCATGGTCCGGCGTGTGCATCCCCATCTCCTAGGGAGCATGCACGCTGGCTCTGTTTAAACTTAAAGGAACAGTGCATCCCTAATTAGCTGTGCACATAATCACCTCCCTATGAAGCTGCACCTGTCCTCACATTCCCTGTTGGAACCTCTGCATGCTTTCCATAGTGTGTGGTCCCAGCTTACAGTGTTTCCTGGTCATGTTTGCTGCTTGTGTTTCCTGCCCTTTGGTTCCAGCCGTTCCTGATTCAAGCTATCTATCTGCTCTTCTGGTTCCTGCTGAGAGTTCCTGATGAGCCCCAGCCTGCCTTTCTCCTGCTGCACCTCGCTCGCCACCACTAGCAGCCAAGCCAGGGGTAGGGACCTGGGGATTGCCTGCCACAGCAAGTCCATCCCGCCTTGCGGCAGGTCCTGGTGAAGACCAGCGGCCCCTTAGACACCGCTCCCTGGTGTAGCTTACTTCATCGCTAGTGGAGGTACAGCGGATTCACGACGCCAGTCGTTACATAGACTTAGTAAGCAATCGATCAGAATGGCGCACGCTTACACTGCTCATCGGGCCGTCTATTACAGCCGCACACCGCTCACCCTGATGGTACATTCATAGATACTGGTTAGCTCATCCACCACCTTAATGGATGGCTGGACCATTGTACAAAACAAACATTTTAATTTGTTCCTACATAGTCCATCCTGGTATAGGTGCCCATAACAGCTGCATTGGCTATCGCTATAGTACCTGTGCTGTTATACCACACATTCCCATATGTTATTCTTTTACACACAACTCAAGGCTCCACAGTTTTTTTTTTTTTTTGCATATTCATACATCCGAGGGAGCAATGCACCTATGATTTCACTGTATTGAGCACTTTAGCCAGCAGCTGACACTGTTATCTTTGGCTGGTCTCCCTAATATCAGTGATCTGTTTCCAGTATGGCTCTACTTTGCATTGCTGTTACCTAGCAGGAATCCTGCTCCACACTGATGAGGGGCAACACCCCGAAACAGCTGTCTGTGGATGGATACTTGGCCTTTGTTTTACCCTTGTCATTGCATTGACTTATAGGGCCACTTAATATGATGGTTTCCGTACAGGAGCCACCCCTTGGCTGGGTCCTTCCCGGGGGGATATCTGGCTAGTCCTGTCTTTTGAGGCTCTTATATGAGGCTCCACTGGCTCTTTTTTGCATATACACAACTTAAAGTGTAGTCATCAACTAATTGTGAACCTTCTTGGGAGCATACTCAGCTTTATTTATTTTTTCTTTATACAAGACTCATTTAGACTTCTTGTCATTCACCCTGCATATTCACCGATCCCCTGAAAATGACTAGGCAGATGGAATACCTGGAAGTCTTTTCTTTTATAAAAGGAGACTTGAACAGAGTTTAATAAAACTACAGTTTAAATCTTTTAAAGAGAGGAAAGGAGCAGCTAGGCTTTCTTTCCCTTTGACAAGTTAATTTATAAACTTTATGAATTGTCACACACTGCAGCAGATGACACCGTTCAGCTCGCGACTATAGTGGAAGCATAGCATCTCGAGCCAATATTGTTCAACATCATTCAAAGTTCTATTTTCTGTATGAAAAGCAAATTACATGCTGGGCACTTGCTGCTCATATCCATTTTATCCTAAAAGAGATGTCGATTAAACATAAGCACAAGAAAGGCAGAATACCCCATCACAGGAACATCTGCTCTCCTGTCCTTAGAAACTTTTCTAACAATGACTTTATTCTAACCTTAAAGGGGTATTCCTCTTTTCAATTTAGATTTTTTTTTTTCAAAATGGTTGTATACAGCTAACATGGCGCCGGCTGAGAAACTATATTTCCCATCATGCAGTGCAGCGCCATCATTGGTCCATACCTGTCCCACCCCTCACATCCTGCCCGCCTGCATTGGACCCCCCTGAGTGCCCCCCCAAACACAAGTGTCATCTGCATCATGTACACATCCTCCCCCTAGTCTGGTGGTGTGAAGCAGTGCACTGAGAGCGGTGGCTCTGGTGTAATTGGCTCAACGTAAACGTAACATAGCACTACAGAAGTGGTGTAAACAGTCATCCATAATGCATCACATTTTAAAACATATTTGGAAATGTGGTGCATAGAAACAAGAAAAAATAAAATGGCTCCCCTACTTCCCGATATTCTCAGCTAAGCGCTCAAGAACAGGGTCTCCCATCTCAGCCAATGGTTGGCTTCACCAGTTTCCCATCTTGGCTAGTGATTGGCTGATGTAGCATGTACTTGCCTTGGGAATGGGGGGGGGGGGGTTATGGAAAAAGCAGGAATAAGTAAGGGTGGGAGAAAATGTTTATAGGCTATGTTTCCACAACTTATTGATGATGTTTGTTTTTATCAAAAGACAGATGTTTTTCACAAAAAAAAAAAAGATGTTGTAGGAACATAGCCATATTCTGAATAGTTAGAGGGAAGAATGTCACTGCCAAAGTCCTCACTGAGAACAATAAGGGCTTGTTGATATCCGGCATTTCTTATCTTTCTATCCCCCGACATCTGCCATTAGGGAGGAGTCACAAGCCCACCATAGTCTTTAGATGGTCATCTGGTCCAGATAAAATAGATAGGTGTGACCGACACTTGGGTCTGGCCAGCTTTAAAGGAATTGTCCGGGGAACAGAAAACAGATAAAGCCTTATAGTCCCCAGAGCTGCCCCCCCCCCCCTCCCTACTGAGACATGGGGTGGTGAAGCTAAGTCGCAATCATTGCTTGCACGCTTTGTCCCATAGCTGCAAAGTGTTTTCACTATATCAGGGTCACTGGGCATCTATTTTACTATGGGTGTGGGCGTAGCTTTGCCCACATGGGAGGATCATGACTTAGCCCCATCCCTCCACATCTCAGAAGGCTTACTTCAGAGACCTGGAATCTCAGGAAGTGAGCGCCGGGAAACAGAAAGCTTCAGCTATCTTCTGCCAACTGGATAGGGGACAAGTAAGAGACTGCAGGGGGTCTGCCCTCTTTGTTTCGGGGTGATCCTTATATATTAGATTGATGTTGATGAAAATGGACATTTTCAATCAAAGCAATCGCTCATCGGGGGAATTTAACAACTACGGATCGTTTTAGCTCTTTAATCTGTATGATGTATTATCTGATACATTCACTTATAAACAAGTACACACTTTTTGGGTAAAACTCCTTTCCACATATAAGAAGCGCTATCATAGGTGAAAGTAGACACTGTCGTTTGTGATTCTGTAAGAAACTTTTTGAAATAAATTTTTGACTTTTAATCAATTTTATTAGTGTCTTTGGGGTACATGTATTATTGCAGACCTCAGTCAGAGTGTTACACCTTTAATATGAAATCTCATATGTGAGCTATAAAGCCTGGGGGGACGAACGTAATAAAAGACTCCGCAAGAGAGTTAAAATATTTTAATGGATACAAAGACACAAAATAATTCAGCATCTTATATGATGTAAGCGAATTGTTTGAGGCGATAAAAACTGAGCAGAGGTTCATGAGCGGTTCTCAAATAACAATGCTGATTTCAATCATACTGAGCGCTATGGGACTAACTATTAAAAAAAAAAAACAATTCTAGTCTATCTATTCTGTATTTATAAAATTAAACTCCTTTGTGTTTTCTTGTTGTGATGCATTACAACTAGAGATGAGTGAACCGGGTTCGGGTTCGAGTCGATCCGAACCCGAACAATCGGCATTTGATTAGCTGGGGCTGCTGAACTTGGATAAAGCTCTAAGGTTGTCTGGAAAACATGGATACAGCCAATGACTATATCCATGATTTCCACATAGCCTTAGGGCTTTATCCAAGTTCAGCAGCCACCGCTAATCAAATGCCGAACGTGCGGGTTCGGATCGAGGTTTGCTCATCTCTAATTACGACCACAAATTCATTAAATTTTTGATGGTTTTACACAACATTCTGACCACTCTTTATAGAAAGTTGAAAAATAAATAAATAATAATATATATATATATATATATATATATATATATATATATTTATATATATATATATATATATATATATATATATATATATATATATATATAATTATTTTATTTTTTTTCCTGTGCCACAAACAGGAATAAAGTAAAAGAAAATTATAATTTTAACTCTGGAGATTTGTGTTTTTATTTTTTACAACACACATTACAAAAATCTATAAATTTGTAATGTATGTAAATAAGATACCCGGCCCCCGTCCCCCCAATGCTCCAATGTTGAGCTGTATATGGAGGTCGGTGCTGCAGCACTGACAGGAGCAAAGCCATTAAACAAGAGGCTGCACTGACAGGAGCAGATGACATAAGAACTTGCATTAACCCCTCCCTCCTACTTTGGTAACTGCCTATGTTGTTCACCAAAAATGATTATAAAAGTAAATAATTTTTTTAACTCTTTATGATATAGCTTGGTTTTAGTAATCATTGCTTTGGGCAACATTAGCATTACAGCTCCTATAGGCACATAAGTCTCCAGGGGCCTGCACATTGCTCCCCGGAGATCCTGCCTGAGCCAGCTGGAGCAATGTACAACCTCACATGTGCTTAACAACTGTGAAATGTACCTGGGCTGAAGAAACATGGAAACAGCTCATGGAAACAGGTGCAGGGGATCGTCCAGAGACCACAGACAGCCATACGTAGCTAAGAAAACTTTATTCAGCGCCAAATCCCTAAATGTCTTCTCTTTATTGTAATAGAATCCATGACATAAAACATGCAAGGTGATCCCTCACCACGCTGACGTTTCAGCCAAGCGGCCTCGATCGCAGCGGCTTGGCATTAAATAATAAATAACATTATATATACGGCTGTGATTATAAAAATATGTCCGTATTTCCCCGTAAAAGTAAACATTGTGTGAACATACCCTAAAAATTTAAACTACATTGTCATTTAAATGCATAAAATCCAAAGTAAAATCCATTCTGATTCCACATGTGATACAACAAAAGAGATAAAACACCAAGTGAGAATAATGCAAATCAGAGCAGACAAAATAATCGATAAAAAAAAAACAATGTTTTCTATAACCATTCATGAAATAAATTAAGTAGTGAAGTGGAAAAAAAAACAAAACACGATGAACACTGGTGAAATGTTCAGAATAACTTGACGCTTGACTAAGAATTTCATAAATCTCTATTTAAATAATTTCTCAAATAATCCATTCATATTGGCGGAAGATTCTAAACACTCCCAGCATGACAAATACATTAAGAGCATGGGATAAATCATCCTGTTTTCTGACTGACATACAATCTAGCACAACAGCTAATGTTCTGTATACATCTCATGAAGGAGCCGTAATTATGATGCTGGTAATATGTGAAAGGCAAATCATTACATATTGCACAAAGCTGCTTAGGACGGCATATTTTTTAGCAGTGTGTGTTATTGCTGCCATTGAAAAGAGATGTTCATTTAATCGGTGCCCATCAATCTCTGGCAGTAGAAGAAGAAAAATATACAGAATGTGCAAAATGTAACTCCTCGCAGACTGCAAATATAACCCTGACAGTATCAAGTAGACACCACAAAGTTTTCTAAAAGAACACAATACAAATTCAGCACTTTTTGCAATATTTTAATGTTCGTACCTTTCAGCCTTTGGTATGATGCTACTGAGGGCTCCGGGCTTGTAGAGACCCCTGCAGTCTGCATGGTGTACTGTCAGAATAATACCAACATATAGTGCACAAAATACGACACCTAGACAACTATACTATGGATCTGGAAGAGACAGAGAATTATAGTTGCTATAACACATCCTAAAGAGAAGGATAGAAACTCCATAGGTGACATTTATGACGCTTACGGCAAGGGCGTAGGCCAGGGAGAAGGAGCAGATACGTCCCTTCCCCCTGGCATATGCCTGCCGTATCCCTCACTCACTCAATGGGCAGGCAGGGGGTCTCGGGCGGGGGGGGGGGGCGGTGCGGCAAGGCGGGGAGGAGGCGTGGCATCCTCCTGCACCTTATTTATCGTGATCAATATCTACACTAGTGATGAGCGAATACTGTTCGATCGAATAGATATTCGATCGAATTGCAAGGTATTCGATCTATCGAATATTATCGAATACTTCGCCGAATATTCGCTAAATATTCGATAAGCTTTCAAACCCACAGCTTCCAGTGGTCGAATAGATGTTTTTCAATAATTGAATACTTGTTCCCATAGACTTTAATGGGATCGAATATTCGAATATTTCACTATTCGCTCATCACTAATCTACACCTCCTCCCGCTCCTTATTTATCATGATCTAAATCTACACCTTTATCTGTATTTTTTCTTCCTGGTCTAGTGATAACATGTTGACTTGACATATGAATAAAGTAAACAGGTGATCCAGCAATCCGGTAAATCAAATATCCAAACTAAGATACAGGCAAGTCACACCATGATGCCGCACACCAAAGGGGTACACATGACGGGTCAGTGATCAAGAGCGCACTTGTGTTCGAAACCCGTCACATGTACTCTTGTAGTGTGCTGCCTCATGGTGTGACTTGCCTGTATCTTTACTTGGATTTGGAATAAAGATATTAGTTTTACCGGATCACTGGATCATCTGTTTACTATATCGGACTGCCATGCACAAGCCAAGTGCAGATCCGTGCACCGGAGCAAGAGCAAGGGTGAGCTGGCTTTCTCATTTTACTGACTTGACATATGACCATTACAACCATTCTAGTGGTGACAAGGTGAACCACTAAGGTCATTGTGGTGCAGTAGACAAACATCATGGCAACAGATCAAGAAGAATGGAGAACGTCCGCAGACTGGGAAAGCACTATAATTTTATGGGGTTGTTTTTTTTATTTTATTTTGTTTTTTTGGGGGGGTATTAGCAAGATCCTTCCATAAAAAAAGTTTTCCTCCTTTTAAGGCTGGGTTCACACTATGTATATTTGAGGCTGTATTTGTGAGGCTGTATAGCAACCAAAACCAGGAGTGGATTGAAAAGACAGAAAGGCTATGTTCACATAATGTTGTAATTGAGTGGATGGCCGTCATTTAATGGCAAATTTTTGCTGTTATTTTAAAACAACGGCTGTTTTATTGAAATAATGGCAGTTATTTACCGTTATATGACGGCCATCCACTCAATTTCAACATTGTGTGGACAGAGCCTTTCTGTGTTTTCAATCCACTCCTGGTTTTGGTTGCTATGAGGACCTGACTTGAGGACCAAATACTGCCTGAAGTATACTGTGTGTGAACCCAGCCTTAGACCAAACCTATATAGATATATAAGTCATCTGAACCATAACTTTAGGTTTACAATCCCTTTTCTAAACACATTAAACTTACTTTTGGGCCATAATAAAGCTAAACCTCTGCTCATCTATCTATATGACTTATCTCACAGTTTTGCAAAAGAAATAAAGTGGCTGAGAAAAGGCTATAGATCATCCAAAGACGTCTGCACATTATAAAAGCTGGCACAGCGCTCAATAGAGAAGGATTGCAAATCATATAAGTAATTATTAATCTGATCTGGAATTATAAGATTTATTATCCATTACATATATAGCACTAACATATTCAGAGCCGTACATAATTTATTTACCCCAGGGGCATCTTCTATACTTTAATGGATTTCCATAAATAGGGCCCCAATTAGTAAATGCTTAATGCATAAAATAGCTCACAGATTCACCAAAGAGCAATAAAATGCAAAACCCGGCAAGGTAATTATGTAAATATAAAATCACTTTATTAATTCATGAGTAAAAGACAATCATTATGAAAAGAGACACCAATATAAACAGAAAAAAAAAATACAAATGCAAATAGACAACGGGAGAGAATATGTAACCCCTATATACAAACCAGTCAAGGGTAAACATAACAGATAACAGATATATATAACACACAGTAAGGATATAGATAGATAGATAGATAGATAGATAGATAGATAGAAATCCTTACTGTGTGTTACCTAAGGGCCCAATAAAAGTTCATTGAGATGTAGGACCTACAGGAAATGCCTCTCTGCTCAGTATGTAAAGAAGCAGGGACTCCTGTCTTTAACAGGAGTCCCTGTCTTCAATAGCATAAATTCCAAGGTGGACAACACTGATGATTTAGCCTACCTTGCTACAGATGTAGTGTTTTGCTGATATAGTTGGTGGCAGCTATATCTGTATCTGCTGGCCATGCACAATATGTTTATTGGTGACATTTAGTTCAGCAATGAATATGTTAAATGAACCAGTGAAACATCCCTAAAAGACCTTTCCCTCCCCCACCATTATTCAGATGAGACAGTCCATCAGTCATTATGCATAGTGGCCATTTTCTTTGAGAAGACCATCCACCTAGAGGACCAATATTCAATGCAAGTTTCACTGTAAGTGGTAGAGTGGAATAGCACATTAGTCTCTAACGTCAATGCTACCGCTTAGTTGAGGATGCTGGCTCTACCATGGTTTCTCCGAAAATAAGACAAGGTCTAATATTATTTTTTTAGCCAAAAAAAGGACTAGAGCTTATTTTCAGGGTAGGTTTTATTTTTGGAGAATATGGCATTACACTGTTGCCCCACTATATCCATTAGCTAGCCACCATACTGTATGTCCCAGTGTTGCTTGGCTCCTGTACTGCAAGTTCGCTTGTTGTAAGGCTTCCTTACTGTACATCTCCCTCCCTTTCGGTAGTTGTTCCCCCATACTGTATACATCCCCCTTGGAAGGTAGTCCCCATATTTTATACCTCCCTCCCCCCTCTGTATTTCCTCCCCCATACTTTATACCCCCCCCCCCTCCGCGGGTAGTCCCCATATTTTATACCCCACTCCCCCTCTCTACTTCCTCCCCCATACTGTATACATTCCCCCTTGGCAGGTAGTTCCCATATTTTATACCTCCCTCCCACCTCTGTACTTCCTCCCCCATACTTTATACATCCCCCCCTCCGTGGGTAGTCCCCATATTTTATACCCCACTCCTCCTCTGTACTTCCTCCCCCATACTGTATATATCCCGCACTCAGCGGGTATTCACAATATTTTATACCACCCTCCCCTCTCTGTTCTTCCTTCCCATACTGTATACATGACCCCTCTCCAGGCAGTCCCTTTACTTTATACCCTTCCCCCTCTGTAGTTTGCTCATGTTACCCCCCCCCCCCCATATTCAATGTCCCCTCCTGTGCATCTTCTTACCCCTCCTGCCTCCCCTGCAGCTTGTGTTGAGCAGGTGGGTGGAGCATAACAAGCCTGGCACTGATTGGCTGATGGTCAGCACCCAGTGTCTGATCTGGCATCTAGGGATTCTTTTACGGGGTAGGTCATATTTTTGGAGAAACGCGGTACATTAACACTCAGCAAGACATTATCAGTCTATACATGTGTATGACTTTATACTGTATCTATCCAAACCATTACCCAAATGTAGTTTCACCTTTGCATTAATAGCCTCAGTCTAGCCCCATTCTTTACAGATTATCTGACGCTTTCTGTAGTGTTTTCTTTACAATACGTAAGGTCATAAAAGTGTGCTCCCATTTATACACATATAAGCAAAATCCTGTTTTCTTACTTCTTTCTGCCTGATGAATACTTTTTGTATTGACTTGGTTTACTAAACGCAACCTTCATATCCTCGGCCATTGCCTAACAGCAGGCGTTTTAGTACGAAGACAACAATGCTGGAGTTCCCCGATCCTGTTGAGAGCGGCATTGTCGCATATTGATGATCTGCCACCAGACGTTCAATACTCAGAATCTCAGCGAGGCAGATGGCTGCTGGAGCTAAAAATCCAAGGAGAGCGGAGCGTGGCTTTTCATTCTCTGTCCCTTCATCCCTTTAGTTCCCCTCTAAGCTGTGATGACTTTGTTATTCACATATTGTACATGAATTAGGAAACATGGATTGGAAGAATATTGGTCCTGGGAGAGGAGTCCGTATGGGTGATCCAGACGTATTCCTACTCATAATGTTATAGCATTGCTTTGTATAATTTTTCTTGGCTAGCCACAAAATCCTGTAAAAACATGGTCCATCTTGAACAGTGATTATTTTGCAATTGCACCACTTTTTTTCCCCATACATTTTATGGTAAAATTGAAGTTATTACAAACTGCAATTGGTCCTACACAAAACGAGCACTCATTTAGCTTTATCAATGAAAAAACATGGTCTGTAGGTGGAAAAATTATAGCTCTTAAAATGTAAAAAGAAAAAAATTTGAGCACAAAAAAGGCTGTATCCATTAGTATATCTTCTTTAGAGGAAAGGTGAGATACACCTGGAATCAGAAAGTTCATAGTATTTTATTTAGGTTATTGCAACCTTGGACATCTACAATACAGATAGTCTTACCTTGCTATGTAGTCGTGTAAACAAACCTATGGTTAGTGAAGTTCTCTCCTACTCTTAGGGTATGTTCACACTGAGCAAAACTGTCGGAATTCCACAGCGGAGCTCTGTCAAACAGTGTGTCAATGGCAGGGCTTGCGTCTCTCCGCTCAAAGAATTGACAAACCAATTCTTTAAGCTGAGAGCGGAGGTGCGTGAACCCTCCTATAGACACACTGTTTGAAAAAGAGCTCCGCCACGGAATTCCGCCAATTTTGCTCAGTGTGAACATACCCTAAGAGTAGGAGAGAACTTCACTAACCATAGGTTTGTTAAGAAGTCAAAACCACAAAAATACAAGTGTTACCACATATAAAAAAAAGTTAGATATACTTGTGAGGAACCCAAGACCAGACAATGTGAGCACTAGTGCTAGCCCCCCTGGGACTATCTCTCCCCACTTGCCAGTCCAACCCTAGGTAGTCAGCGACAACTAGGCGGAAAATTTCTAATAGGGAATTTGGTAGAAGTAAGGCTTTAAACATAGAACAACTCATTTACTGTAATATGTAACATATTTGATTACTCGATTACTACTGTACACTGTATTGTTGACTGACTGTTTCCAGTTATTTATAACCTACTCCACTATACTAATATAAGTGGCCTTAATATTAAAAAGGTTTTCCAGGAAAAAAAAATATTGATAGCCTAGGCATTCAATTGGCTATCAATAGTTTATCGGCAGGTCGCTTAATTCCCCCCAACACACACACCCTCCTATCACTTGTTCAGTGCCATACTTCTATGAGAAGGGGCCAGAATAAGTTGGCTTCATACACAATGTAGTGACTGTGCTGTGGGATTACTGCAGCCACAGCTCCTATTAAAGTAAATATGAACCGAGGCTGCAGTAACCCAGTGCCGCCACTACACTAAGTGCAAAGCCAACTGCTTCTGGCCTTATTCTCAGTGCAGGGTCGGCAGGGGTGATGGGTGTCAGCAACCTACCAATCAATTTTTGATAGCCAATCAATCAATAGTTTTTCCTGGACAACCTCTTTATATATAAATGAAAAAATACATACATCATATTCAAAATATAGGTTGCCAGTAGGCATTTCGTTTACAGTTCTCATTAAAAATGTGCTAATATAGCAACGTTCTTGGATGACATACAGATGATGAATAACCCCATCAGTGTCATCCTAATGAGCCGGTGTCCATCATAACAGCACATTAATGATAATAAGGTAAGGTCTCAAATACTTCTCGAAAAGACAGGAGAGGAATCTTACATCCTTGACACACATATTGATGACACTGTCACTTTTGGAGATGGCCTCACAGTTCCATAGAGATATGATGTCAGCAGCTTGTAACATTGAGATGTACTGTTTCCCAAAGAATATTGACTTCCTGGATTCTTGAGACACTTAATAATCCTAACGTGAGAAAAGAATGAAGTCTTTTAACACAATAACTTTTTCCTTGGTACACAAGACCCCTGTTTATACATGTAGAGCTCTACAAGGTGTTTCATTATAGGTGTTGTATCCAACAGATATTCGATCATCGCGTGTCCATCAGACAAGTATATCTGCCAGAAAGTTCCTATTAAATTATATAGCAGAAGATCTCCGCGGTGTGCCTCACTGTTTAGCCTAGGATCGCAAAAGTATTTGGACGCATAAGTACAGATATGTTCTCGCTTAACTTTCCTCTTGGTTCGATATATCCCAAGACAAGACACAAAATCATAGACTTTTAGGGGGGAAAAAAAGTTATTTAACGACAGTATTGGGACACATACACATAACACCTACAGGAGCTTTTAGGACATCCCATTGTAAAGCCATGGACGTCATTATGGGGTCGCTATTAGTGTTGAGCTGACTTCCCGAACTGTTTGGGTTCGGGAACGTCCTCCAAACGTGAACGCTCGGCATTTGACTCCCCACATCTGCAGAAGTTAGATGCGCCCTTGAAAGTTCCGGAAATAGGCTGTATCCATGTTTTCCGGGCAGCCCTAAGCTGGCATTTAACTTTTCCAGATGCCAGGAGTCAAAGGCCAGGTGTTTGGGTTTTGGAGAACATTGCCAAACAGTTCGGCAAGTCTGCTCGACACTAGTCATTACTAGAGATGAGCGAACCTCGAGCATACTCGATCCGAACCAGAACTTTCGGCATTCGATTAGCGGTGGCTGCTGAACTTGGATAAATCCCTAAGGCAATGTGGAAAGCATGGATATAGTCATTGGCTGTATCCATGTTTTCCAGGCAACCTTCGAGCTTTATCCAACTTCAGCAGCCCCAGCTAATGAAATACCGAACGTTCGGGTTCGGATCGACTCGAACCCGAACCCGGTTCTCTCATCTCTAGTCATTACCCTTTGCAGAAATTCCAGCTCCACACTTTTAGACCACGTTCTGATGCTTTTCCTCCCTATTACACCCGTTTTACAATGCTAGTGTGCTAACACTATATAAAGGAGGCAGTGCATGAATATGAATGTGTTTAATGTGTATTCTCTTTGAAATTAGCAGTAAATGTTCCGAACAGCCTGCACATCCGCTGCTGGTACGTCACAATTAGGCTTGAACGAACATCTGAAAAAGCTAGGTACAATCGAACTCAAACCTAACCCGGACCTTCCGTATTTGATTGCTGAAGCTTTCACGGTCCATGCGGAAGGAGGAGACATCCTGGGGACTGCCTGGAATTCCGGGATACAGCCTATTACCTTGGCTAAATCATAGAATTCCAGGCGGTCCCCGGGATGTCTACCCCTTCCGCATGGACCGGGAAGGCATCAGCAATCAAATGCGAAAGGTCCGGCTAGGTTCGAGTTTGATTGTACCTAGCTTTTTCAGATGTTCGATCAAGTCTAGTCACAACCCGGCTGATGGATGCCCGCTCAGGCAGTCAGTGACAGGGGCTTGATACCGCTGCAGTCACTGATTAGCTAAGTAGGAAAAATCCCACCCTTCAGTCACATGGCAGCCGTGTCATAACATAACTCACAGCTGGGAAAAAATGACATCCGGCAGGGTATAGGAGCCCGACAATGTGGCACACGAGGTCCAGTGAGCATATGTTCTTTGTTATATTCTTCCCACCACCTGTATAATATCAATTTTCACCCCCATTTTTAAATAGAAGCAATATTTATAAATCTATATAATTTTCTGACGCCCCAGAGAACCCCTTTAAGTAAAGAAGACTAGAAATAGCTGGGCAAAGTCACACTACTTTCCTAGTTTCAATTTATTGTAGTGGTCATGTGGATTGCATAGGTGTTCCCAGAGATATCCCACCAATGTCTATCCTGATCCAACCAACTCGATAAGTTCTAGCATCCAATGTTTCTGAAATAAACTGTTTTTATTATTTTTTGTTTGCTTTTTTCCCCCCAAATAAGAATATCAATGAGATTCCTGCTGTCCTCTCCTGACCTCATTCACATACACAACGCCAGACAAACTATTTAAAAGTGAGAACATAGACTTCAACTTCCCACTTCATATGCAAATTATTAAACTACATTGCTTTCAAATACAAAAAAAAAATAAAAAAATTCTTTGTACAAGAGAGAATGACAGTTTGTTTTGCAATTCAAATAAAAAGCGGGTCTGCAATGTTATAGTGTCGGCTGAAAAAGCGAGGTTGTAAAAACAATGTCAAGACAAATATTTCCCAGAATTACAAAGTTATGCACCATAATGCCTCAAGGACTAACGCTGAGCAGAATGTCTGGTTCTAGAGCCAATGCAAGAAATACTTTGTAACATAATACAGGTTGAAATTTATAGACTTTTCCACGGATGCAAAGATTTTATATATATATATATATATATATATATATATATATATATATATATATTTATTTATTTATTTTTTTATTCTTTGGGGAAAATGGCTTGTGCAGTCAGTCTGAATTAATCCCTTTACTCACAAACAATGGCTTTATTGCTTCCAAAAAGTTTGTCAGTGCATATCTCGGAGCCGTTTCACGTTGTCCAGATAACAATTTAACGGAGTGAAGATTTTAGTAATTGCAGCTCAACGTCCACCGAAATCTACTGAGTCCTCCATATTCCTGCAATGTATGCAATTAAGGCCCTATTACACTAAGCAATTATTGGCTTTATTTGGCTGATTACCGACCATTCGGACGGATTATCGCTTGGTGCAATAGGGCTTGCTGAAAGGTCATGATCAGCCCAGCACAATGTCGGCTGATCATGATTGGAGATGAGCAAAACAGACGGAAATTTGTTTTGTAAGCTTCACAAATTTTTGGTCAAACTCATTAAGATTCGCAAATCGAATCTTAAGTAATTTCATTAAAACAGCCAAAACTATAGTAGCTACAGTACTGGGACTATTGCAGAAGGACGAATTTCTTAAAGCATGTTGTTGTAAAAGTGTCGAAAATTGGAAATTACAATTAAAAAAAAAATGTTAATCAGCTAGTCATCCAATTTCCGCCATTCCTCTCCTCTCTGTCCCTATATTGCTGTTAGTCTCTCCCTGCTCTGCTCTAACTGCCTGCTGCCATCCTGCTCTCTCCTCCACACACAGCCGACTGGCCACCTCTGTTACCTAACCTCAACTGAAAACAAGTATTTCGAACAGTGAACTATTCGATCGAGTACCTTCTAGTTCGGGCAGTACTCGCTCATCAGTGTACCTGAGCACTGTTTGTAACCGTTTGCACTAAGATAAATTTTTCAAGTAAAGTTTACAAGTTGTTTAAAGTTTGACTGTCTAGCCTGATATATCTTAGAATACAAATAAAACACACAAAAGTTTTTTTTTGTTTTTTTTTAAAAAGAGTGTCTTTGGACGATAGCATCAGCTGGGGTCCCTGTTCTCCATAATGTAAGTGTAATGCTCCTTGACTGTGATGATGCTGAATTGGAATTGCAGAATCTATGAGTAGCAGTGACTCTCCTCTCTGAGTAGCTGGGAAGAGATTCTGGTGCTTTACAAAGAATTGCCTCTGTTTTGTCTTGGCCCTATCTCAAGGACCCCACAAGTTATCCTCATACATTGTGGTGGGATTAGGTGACGCTCCCCCCTTACACATATAATAGGAAGTAAAATTGAATCTTTTGTGACTTGCCAATACATTCAATCCTGGTAGCTTTTTTTTCCTTTTTGTTTATGGCGTTTATTCTGTTTTCATTGTAGATTGCAGGAAAAATAGAGGACAATGCTTCAGAAATAATCTTACTTTATATGATTGCTTTCAAGGAGGTTAACAGGATTGCTGGTTTCAAACATGCTGCAATTCTTGATGGAATATAAAGAGAATTGGCCATCCGGAGGGCACCGAACAACAAGGACAAAGTAGAATAAGAAAATCTTCATTAAGGTAAAACTTTTATTCCTTATTTATTTTGCTATTATAGTATACAATTATAAAGTTTTTTAAAAACTGAGCAAAAGGTGCTTAAGAAATGAGAGGAAATAAGTATGGCAGGAATATGGAACCTGCAGCCCTCTAGCTGTTACAAACTACAATTCCCATCATGCCTGGACAGCCAAAGCTTTGCTGATTGGGGTGTTTAATACTGTATGTTTAATCAAACTATTTTTTTTCTTAAACTAGTTCCCAAAGGAGAATTAAGGGCAGTGGGCTTTTTTTTTCAAAGTGTCATAACATGTACTTACCTCCCTGGCTCCAGTACTGATGCCCGTATATCGCTGCTTCGGTCCCAGACCGCATCCTGGTTAGAGAGAGGACCTCGTTATGGCCACTTACTGGCTGAGTGTCCCAGCTCCTCTCTCTAACCATCGAGCGACTGGGGACCAGAGCTGCGATATACAGGCATCAGCGCTGGTGCCAGGGAGGTAAGTACATGTTATTTCTTTTATCCTCCCCGACACTTTAGCAAAAAATACCCCTGCCTAAAATTCTCCTTAAAAGGAGTGTGCCTAGTTATTGATACTTGTCCCCTATGAGGGAACAAGTATGAGACCACGAAGGATCCAACCTCTAGACTCTCTGGGGATCTCTACAATGTTGCTGAGTATAACACTCGGCTATCTCCAGCAGCTCCATAGGCAACTCCAAAATAAAGGAGTTGGGGTCCCATTCTCAAGATCCTCATAGGGCCCAGAGGGTCAGGCCCCCTGTGATCTCATACTTATACTCTTATACTTTAAGCGGACGTTTACATGCAATTTTCTAATTGGTGACATGATACAAAGTGCCATCTTTGTTCTCTGTAAAACTTAAACTAGAAAAACAAAAATTTGCATAACTGTTGTCCACCTCACAATCAAAATTTAGAGGAATATTCTAATACAGTAAACAGATTAGACCATTAAAACATTTCTATGGATTTACTTAAAATTAAAATAGAAAAAATAAAGGATTAAAGATGGTTTGTACTTTGTCAATGGAGGCAGGAACATTAAAACCCTTTTTTATCAGGGATAAATCCTGGTTCTGATATCAATTCCTATAACATAGTGTAGGATTTAGAAAAAAAATGGGTACTCTTCTATAAAAAGAGAGAACACAAGTTTTGTTTGATGTCAGCAAAGTATCTATAAAGCTTTTCTGAAATGAATAATAGCGATGTGCGCTTGTGTAGAGCCGCAAATTGCCAAATATAACTTCAAGCAGAAGCCGAATTCTGCAGAGTATTTTCTAGTTGGTGTAATTAGAGGTTCTTGGTTGTAATAGCGAGCTGGAGTCTCACCCTGGAGAATATGTTATTGAAATAAAAGAAAATATATTCCAAAGCGCAAGGCATGCGATTCAGATGATTTAACAGTTCTACCTGGCTAACGCTATTATATTTCATTGATGAAATTATGGAAAAAATGAAAAATGTTTCCATTAGAATATTAGATTAGTATCTATTATATCTTAATTTTCTATTCATTAAAAAAATATGTAATAATTATTTGCTCTTGTTAGTGTTTTCTTTAAAGGAGAATTGCTTTAAAATTTTTAAGAATTAGAATGGAAGACAGGTGCGGGAACATAATAAACAAAGTTTTCTTACCTATCCTCGTGCCCTGTAGCACCGTTCCCAGCCACCAGGCTAATGCAGCCCCTCTAGCTGCACCATCACGTATCCGGTTACCAGCCAAAAATGACAGCCGGCGTACAACCCGGGAGCAGTGCTATGGAAGCATTGGGATGGGTAAGTATACTTTGTTTATTAGGTTCCTGTACCCCCTGCCATTTTTCTATTTTACAAAACTTCTCTCTTAAGTTTTTGAAATACTTTTCTTTGGAAAGTTAGCTGGATTATATGATCATTTATAGTCATTAGGGATTTGTCAAGATCAATGTATCTGTATGCCACTCTAAACTAAACCCTTGCCCGAATGATCCCATGGCATGCCAGCAATTCCAGCAAATCTAAGGCTGCCAGCAAAACTAAGCTGGCACAGATCTTTTTGCCATGATTTACACCTGCTTGTGGGTGTAAATCAGGATAAATTGGGTACAAGAGGAGGGCACGCACAAATTGGATTCATTTCGGTGGCCGATTTGAGCAATTTAAGCCAAAGCTAATTTTGGTGGATCTTTTCTTAGAAGTACACTGGTTCATATCCGGGAGGCAGCTCCCAATTCTAAATCAGGAGTAGAGATGAGCAAACCCTGTAAAAGAAGTTGGATTTATCAGGATGGAAATAGACCATTTTCTCGTTGGATGGTTTTGATACTTTTCAGCCAGTAGGAGATATATAAATAATAGCACGCAGTGTGAGCTGTGTGCTTATAAATTATTTTTTTAAAGCATTCATATGTGATAGGAAATGTGACCCAGGGGCTACTCAAATCAGCCCAAAAACTGGCATAAATACACCCGGAAATCTGCTTCAATGTAAAGATAATCAAAGGAGAAGAAAAGACTACAGATACATTTCCAAGAGATAGAGTCAAAATTTTTTTTTTGCTAAAGCTTAAAAAAAAAAAAAAAAAAAAAAACAATTATGGAAATGTAGTGGGGTAAATGGGAAGGGGTGTGTAAAGTAAAACCGAGGCCGCCATCTTAGCTGCAAGAGAGTTAAACGTTTTGCTGTCACCAATGTTCTTGGTCAGTTGTGAGTAAAAAAGAAATAAGGGAAACAGCGGGGTCTCAGCGAACTATTGAAGGAAGTGTGGGGGGAGAATAGGTTTTAAGCAGAATTAGACGAAGAAAGGGCTTTAGAACAAAATCATTCAAAAACAAAGGAGCTTTAATAAAAGCCGCTAGATGGGTTGTTACATGACACGCAGGAATGAAATCAGAAGTAATTTCAATTGAATAAAAATGCAGGGGACATAAAAGCACTCGACTCCCACATAAAACATTCCATTTTCTGGAATGAAATTAGTCTGAAAGTTACAAAACAAATCAACGCGAATATCAAAAATGTGCACGAAATACAATTCTTAAACAAATTTGGATTTGATATTTATAGATTTCTTTTTAGAAATATTAGGTTTATCTGTATACAGGTTAAACATATGTATACAAAGATATTATGTGAGGGTACTTAGGCCTCATCCACACATTCAGTCACTTTTCAGGACCGTATATTATGTCTGCAATTGTCTTACGTAATTTACAAAAAAAAGTTTCCATAGTGCATCCGTATTACATACACAATCCCGTATTTTTTACGGATCCCCCTCCCAAAATGGGAAGGTGATAATTAAATTAAAGTGATTCATATTTTTGTGGATGGTATGGATGTATCATCAAAAACTGCAGATCCCATAGACTTCTATTGGCTAATTGTTCCACAATTACAGTCCACACTAGGAAATGTCCTATTGCAGACAAATTAACCGAACCTATAAATTGGAATTGTTTACACTATTATCTGTTGGCATTTATTTGTTATTCAGTATAAAAAGAACAGATCGCCTCACCCCTCAATGTTGAGGTTCAGGGCAGCAATTTCCAGGCACAACTGTGTAGTACATATCATACCAGCCAGACTGGTGCCCTTCTTTTTGCTACTGTAGTGGAACTGTGCAGGACTTCCTTGCCCAGGGGACTGCATTGTCTGCAAACTAAGGGTGTGCTAGTGTTCTGGAAAACAGGTAGAATAAATACTGTCCTGGGGAGTAAACTTTGACTCTGTTATAGGGGGCCTTTTCAATTTTTATTACCCCTTCCTCCTATGTTAACCATTGGTGAGTATTAAAAGGTGAGTATTACTACTTTTTAAATTTAGGTGGCCACTAGAGACGAGCGCTACTCGAGCATGCTCGAGACCATTCATTAGGCATTTGAATACCAGTGTTTTCCCAGACTCCCTAGGGCTGCATCCAACTTCTTCAGCCACCAATATTCAAATGCCGAAAGATCAGTGTCGAGCATGCTCATCTCTAGTGGCCAGGCGACTCCTTGTTGCTCTATGCCCAAGTTTAGCTCCATTCACTTGAATGGAGTTGAGCTGCTGTAACAGGCACAGCCCTACCCATCAAAGCACAACTGTGCCTGGTACAATGGTAAACAGCTGCAGACCTCCAGTAAGTTTGCTGAACAGTGGGGATATAAAGGGTCAGACCCTGACCAATTATATATCAATTCCCATCTTAAACTTATGCTACGTTTACATGGAACAATTATCGGGCGAATTTTCGCGATAAGGATCGAATTTTAACGATAATCGTACGTGTAAACGCGGCGAACGATCGATAAATCGTTCATTTTGATCTTTTATCATGTTCTTAAATCGTCATTTGTCGTTCGCAAAAAAATTGCCGAACCTTCTGTGTAAACAGTCGTTCACTGATTTTACCTATGTGTGAGATAGGCTTAAGCGATCGCAAAACAAATTTTCTGTACGATATATCGTTCCATCTAAACGCTGATCGTTATAAAAAAAAAAAAGACGTTACTTCGAAATCGTTAATCGTACGATCGGGCCAATTATCGCTCCGTGTAAACTTAGCATTAGGGTCCATTTAAACGGAAAGGTTATCTGACACATTATCTGCCAATGATTTGAAGCCAAAACCAGGAACAGACTATGAACAGAGATCAGGTCATAAAGGAAAGCCTGAGATTTCTCCTCTTTTCAAATCCATTCCTGGCTTTGGCTTCAAATCTTTGGCAGATAATCTGTCAGATAATCTTTCTGTGTAAATGGACCCATAGATTTTAATATCAATTTATATTCACCTTGTTCCCTGCAGCTGGGGCGGGAAACATTCTGATGGAATTAGGCAAAGAAAAATTGTTAGGATTCAGATAGAAGTTTGTTTTATTCATACTGCAAGTTATAATAACAGTTACCCTTTAAAAAAAAAAAAAAAAAAAAAAAAAAAACATATGCCAAATTTTCATTAGATTTTTTCATTTTTTCCCCATCAGGATAGATAAACCTTTGGCCTTAATGCAAATACGATTTCTTCCACTTCTCAATTTTACCTTTTTTTTGAATTAACAAGTGTCACTATCTCTTGGTTTTGAACTTTGGATGAAATGTAATTTTATCCACAGAGGAAGAAACCTATTTGCATAGAAAAAGGTGTGTGTTATAGAATATAAAGTGAGAAATAAAATAAACTCTATATAGAAATTGTGTTCTTCTGTTCCCATTTCTTTAGTGGCAGTGGTGTATAACGCCCTGTGTACTCTATGAGCAGCGCGATATTACTTTATGATGTGTTTCTTACCTGTATGGAAACTCTGGTTTTATTTCATCAAATATTGTTAATTGTTAAGAACTGGAATCTGCTATAGGAGATAATGTAACCTACGGGAGGAGGAGGATATTTGGAATTGCTATATCCATTGGGAGCCCATATCCAGACAGTCATTGTGCAAGTACACGCCTCATTGGTATGGATTGTGGTAGGGATCAGCAACAGCACGTTACTAAGCAATGCAAATGATAGAAACCATTGCTTAATGGGAGCCAACTCAGAATTGAGGAATAGAAATGTATGAATAAGGTGGCTAATGCATTTTTGCTATCTGTAAGTCAATAGAAAATGGATCCTAAAGGGTGGCATACAACTGCATCCGTTTTTCCATCCGTTTCTTTTCCATAAACCAGCAAAAACGCAGTATAAGGCTATGTTCACACTATATTTTCATAAAGGACCGCCGTTGTTGCCGATTGCAACAACGGCTGTGATTATTACGATAATATATGTTACGTTGCCATCTATGGAATCCCGGCTGAAGCGTATACACATAGTATACTCTCCGGGCGGGACCGCAAAAAATTGACATGACAGTTTTCTGTGGCCGCTATTTATTGAAGAGCGGCCACAGAGAACCTGTCAGTGCACACAATAAAGTGTGCGGCTCTGGCCGCACGCGCCATTGTGTGCAGTGGGAATTTCTGATGCGGGTGCACCATGATGCTTCCGCATCAGAACTCAGCGGCGCTAAAGATCCTCCGGCTGGCACTGCAGTACCGGGATGATCTTTTCTGAGACCGGCCGGGTCACGGAACGGACGGTTTCATACAGCGTGTGAACATAGCCTAAACCTAGCCTTAGATCAAATTTCTCCAAAAATGTAATCCATTCTTATTTTACTTTTTCAAAAATTGTTTTGATGAAATTGCTTTTACCGGAGGTGGGGCTCCTGTCCTAGATTCCTGTACACTGATCTGCAAAGCTCCTCTAACTGTTGTGTTGTGTAAAAAAAAATAAAAAACTGAAAAGTCTTCAGAACAAGGGAGAAGTAGTTTCTAGGTGAGAGTTGGGATTTTTTTTGTTACTCTATTTCCATATCCCCATGGAATATACGCTTTATAAGAGACTCTACATCCTTAGCTCTTTTCCTCTTTACCTTTAGCTCTACGTTTTCTTCAAAACTTCTGACATGTCACTGTGACATTTTTATAAATTAGGTTGTATTGAGAATGGACAGGGGCTGTACACTTAATAAATAGTGGGGGGTATACATCAGCGACATCATGCAGCCAATGGAGCATGCCCACACGTGAGGATTCCATCTGGGTACTAGTACCCACTTATCTTGGAAGGTATTATTCTGAGATGAGCCAAGTAGAGTCCTAGAGGGAAGGGGAAGGCAGAAGAGTTAGTGCCCTATATGCTCCTTTACCTTTAGCATATGGTCTGAGGTCATCTTTGAAAAGCAACACTTTTAATTTTTCCGACTTCTCCTGTGATGTAAACTTAAAGAAGTTTTATTTTCTAATTTTATGACTTTTATAAAGTTTAGCGCTTTCTTTGATGCTACGTTACTGACTGTGGCTAGCGTTCGCAATCCTGAATTGCAGGCAGGACCTGGAATTAAAATAGTGACAACTCCAGATGCAGCCTGAAATTATTGGTGAATCAGTGGCCATTGTTAGCGACTAAGGAATACTTCGGAACTACGGAATACGTGAGGAGACTTGAATCAGATTCTACCACATGGACTCTGCTTGGAGTTCTGCCCTTCCTGTAGACTCAATGATGTTCGCCAAAAACAATTCTTTGGGCAGACAGCGGAATTCACCAGCGAATATTATTGAGTCTATGGGTTGGGTAGAACTTCAAGTGGAGGCTTAGCAGCGGACTCTGCTTGAGGCCTATGTGCGTATTCCATAGTCAGAACATACCCTAAGGGCCAGTTCATACGAAATAAAACTAGCGAAATTCCGCGACGGAACTCTCCGCGGAATCCGACCAAACTCAGTGTACCACAGGCTGTCTATTAGAAGGGCTCAAGCGCCTCCTCTCTCGGTGCTTTTTCCACGCTTCGCGGGATTCCGTCAGTTTTACTCCATGTTAACTGGTCCTAACATTTGGGATTTACAAACAATTGCAGGCTGCTCCTAGACTTGCAGTTCAGGCTCAAAAGCTAATACCGCCAGTATATGCAAAACCATCTAATTACTTTAAAATTTTTAGCTTTCCAAAGTAACCAGAAACTATTTGACACCGAAATCTGATCCTGTCAGCGTATTTTTTGCTTTACACTTATTCAGCGAGAATACAGTAAAGTCTATACTGTATTTTGTTATCTCTTCCTTCACTACCTATGCAGTCGGCCCAAAAAAAAAAAAAATAATATCCCTATTGCCTTATACTAGGAGCCTTGCTTGAAGGGACTACAAATCTTTATGTAATATAAGTCTGCTGGGAAGTGTTACACAAATTCAGCACAAAAAAAAAAAATCTTGGCATAGAGCGAAGTTATGTTAATTCAAGAGATATCTTTGTGTTAAGTTTTTGCCTTTGATGTGTAATATGAAGAATGATTAATTTTATGTGTTCAGGAAAAAAAAACGCTCTATACGTGTAAATTATTATTTCTTTTATTACAATAAACAGCTGCTATTCATTAGGGAAAAAACTTGCTTCGCTAGTAAATACATCAGGTCGATAGACAAACAAAGAACGAAAAACTTCAAACGGGAATCTCATTAACATTTAATAGACAAACTATATTGCTCCAGGTAAAATGCTGATCAAACATATAGCACATTTATATGAAGTTGAAGAGAATATTTCGGTATTTGAATATTATGTGTAGTTGGTTGAGTTGACCGATAACGCAAAGAAAACTTTTTTTGGAATGCAGATGAGATGTGGGGTTATAGACCATTGCATCCCTGTACCCAGAGAGTTAAGTAGCAACTGGAGTGACTACTACATCTCCAAAGATCATATCTTAAAGCATACTTGTTGTTTCTGGTAACTGGGGAGTATCAGTATTGGGGAGAGCCTATCCTCTATCATGTCTCCCAAATACTGAACTCATATACAAAATGATCCTGCTCTTCTATGTCTCCAAAGTCTCTAAAAAGAAGCAAGGCATTATAGAGCAGTTGTGAACAGTGTAAGCTGTGATTCAAGCCTTTACAGTTTTGCAGCTTTGGTAGTCTCCTTGCAGTTTCTCTTTTACTCTCTGCCCGCCTCTGCTCTCTGAATACACTCCTCCTCCCAGCTCATTTTTTGCCCCACCACTTGGGGGGGGGGGGGTGGCATTAAACAAAAAGACACTATGCTTACTGCTCCTAGTGGGACCTGGAATCAGTTTTAGGACAGTTTTAGTGTCAGTGAAACTCCTCCCAGCTGGTGCTGCAGTACCGGACGGATGATCTTCATTTGTGCTGAATTGGGATGCAGGCACATCCGCGTGCGCCCGCATCCCAATTCACCATAGCTGACAATGGAGAGTGCAGCCGGAGCCACACTCTCCCTTGTGCAACCTGTCAGACTTGTGCAGCCGCTATTTAATGAATAGCGGCCGCATAAAACTGGCTTATCAGTTTTCTGTGCGGCTGCTAGGGATGCCAGCCAGAGGATATACTATGTGTATATACTCCGGCCAGGATTCCCTCTAAATGCAGTGCACACAGGTTTTGTATTAATTGTTGCAAATCGACAACAAAAGCCGTGATTAATACAAAACTTACATTGTGTGAACCTAAGGAGCAGACTATAAGCAAGGATTCCATTCCTTTGCAATGCCACCACAGAAAAATATTACTTAATACAGGGTGATTTATATGGGTTATATGTGTAATACAAGGATATACAATGTTGCTAATTGAATCCAAACCAGGGAATCCCCTCTCTTAAATTTGAGATTTGTAATTTACTTCTATTAAACAATCTCACATTTTCCAGTACTTATCAGCTGCTGTATGTTCTGCAGGAAGGGGTGTATTCCTTCCAGTCTGACACAGTGCTCTCTGCTGCCACCTCTGTCCAGAGCAGTAGCTAATCCTCATAGAACACCTCTCCTGCTCTCCAAACTGGAAAGAATACACCACTTCCTGCAGGTCATACAGCAACTAATAAGTACTGGAAGACGAGATTTTTTCATAGAAGTAAATTACAAATCTATGGCACTTTCTGGCACTAGTTGATTTAAAAGATTTTTTTTTTTTTTTTTTTTTGCTGAACTACTCCTTCAAAGTATTTTTTGTGGAGGTGCTGCGGCTGCTTGGGACATTTGTGCAAATACATCACTGCAAACAGTGATTGGCAGAGCGGGAAGATCGTGCTCCGACATCTGGTCTGGAAGAAGAGAGAAAAGGTGAGAAAAGATGAAGGAGAGCGGAAGGAGCAACATCAGGGGCTGTGGGGGATGGGGGTAGATAAGTATCTCTCTATTAGAGCAGACCAAGCACCCCTTTAATAAGCTTCCATAGTCTCAGTTCCATTCTGTATTTAGAACTACACTTAAATTGCTGTTGAAAAAGTAATTAATAATGGATCTGTTCATTGTTAGCCATCGCGTGAATAGTTTGCCTCTGGCTAATTGGCAAGTGATGATTAATTATCTTTTGCTGGTAACGCGGACGTATCATCTGCTCGCTTCATCTTTATTATAACTTCATTTTTTTGTATCTTATTTTACTAAAACGAACCAATGCAACTTAATGTACTCATCGGTCTATCTGACATTGGATGACTGAATCTTAAGGCTATGTTCACACTACGTAAATGTACGGCCGTTGTTGCCATCGGAAATAACGGCTGTACTTTGTGCGATGTGGACATAGCCTTATCTTCTGTGGGATCCCGGTCGTAGCGTACACACATCGTATACCCTCCGGCCGGGATCTCTTACGGGGCCGCAAATAGCTGGCATGTCAGTTTTCTGCAGCCGCACTTCAATGAATTGCGTCCGTAGGAAACCCTGTCAGTTTACACAATGAAGCGAGCGGCTCCGGACGCTTGCTTCATTGTGTGCTGTGGGAGGTTCTGATGCGCGCGTGCTGATGCGCCCGCATCAGAACCCTGCAGCCAAAAGATCATCCGGCCAGTCCTGCAGTACCAACCGGGATGATCCGTGCAGAGACCGGCCGTTCCGTGACCGGGCTGGGGTCACGGAACGGCTGGTCTCTCACTTTGTGTGAACATAGCCTTAGCCGCTATTACACGTGACGATCGAAAGGAGGCGCTGCCTCTTTTTTCCCGCTCACTGTCCCAGCTATTACATGTGAGTACATAGGGCGTCGCGGGGAGCTGCCGAGGAGTGGGGGGGCTGTCCAGGTGATCGCTTGATTGTCCGGGCAGCTTATAGCAGATAGCAGCGGTCTGCTGCCACCGCTTGTATTCCATGTAGCGACAGCAGCAGATCGCTGCTATATCAGTCATTTGGCTTTCAACATGTTGAAAGAGAAACGACAGCAACGATCAACCAACATTGTTCATGTCGGCTGATCGTCGCCGTCTATTACACAAGACGATTATTAGCCGTAATGGCCAATATCGGCCAAATACGGCCGATATTTGTTTCTTGTAATAGGGCCTTAACTCTTAACTCTTGGCTGATCATTGTATTAGGCCCAAACCTAAAATCATCGTTTGTCGACCATGCATTGCTTCGTGTAATAGCGATGTACGGCCGGTGGCTGACGATTCTGCAAACAGTAGACAATATCCATCCCCGCTCCCGGTCTACTTCTGCGGTCTGCTTCTTCCCAGGTCCTGCTCAGCCAATCACTGTCTGGGACTGCCTTAGCTAGTGATTGGCTGAGCGGCCTGTCAGCTGAGACAGGCTGCTCTAAAGCTGCAGCGGGGGGGACCCAGGAAGAAGCAGAGCGCAGGAGGAGCCCTGGAGCCTGGATAGGTAATGTCTACTGTTTCAGCAAGGGCTGCAAGGGCATCGGAAACGATGTCCGTGCAGCCCTTTCTAAACGATTATAGGTCCAGTAAACGAGCACTAGATCAGCGCTCGAATACAGTATTCATCATAATAGGATCCTTAGTTTCTGAGGACAGATGGATAGAATGAAGCCCTGAAAGCTGAACTCTAAATACAAATTGCTGCTGGACGGAATTTTATCAAATATCCAGACTTGAAACGCGACATTGCTTAACACTTCAAAGGCACGGAATTACCTCATGGTCTAATTAGCCTTTAATTGTCTTATTATACATGTAATATCTGTGAAGATCTTCTAGTGGTGGTGAAGGAATAAAATCTAATTATCCTGAAAAAATCCAGTTAGGTTTCAATGGCATAGTAAAAAGCTCTGCTACAGTATGGTAGAAATTGGGACAGCGATCTCATTTAGCTTTGACTTCCAATTAAAGAAGAACTAATGACGACTGAAACCAGGAATTTTCTTCCATTTGGAGCCATATGAAACCCCGGCATCCATTATTTACGTCCAGTCCCAACTTATATACTTACACTTGTAGATGATTTTGAGAACTTGAGGAGAAAGTTTATATGACTAGAAGTACATTAAAATATTTTAATTTTTATATCTTGTTATAACCTCAGATGCCCTGATTCCATGAGCCTTTTTACTTCTTTTCTTCACCCACTAATTTTACTTGGTTACTTAATGGGGTTATCCAATAAACATTTTTTTTTTTTTTTTACAAATAAACTGGTTTGAATTGTCAAGTAAAAATGTCAAGTCTTCCAGTACTTATCAGCTGCTGTATGTCCTCCAGGAAGTGGTGTATTCTTTCCAGTCTGACACAGTGCTCTCTGCTGCCACCTCTGTTCATGTTAGGAACTGGCCAGAGCAGGAGAGGTTTTCTATGGGGATTTGCTGCCAGACAGAACTGGGGGAAGGAGACTGAATAGATAATAACAAGTATGGAAGGGCAGCAACATATGAAAAGTTATGTTTGAGTTGAATACCCCTAAGGCTATGTTCAGATGCTGTATGAGACCGACCGTTCCGTGACCCGGACGGTAGAGATGATCGAACAGGGCTGAGGTCCAGGTTTGTACGAAGCCGAACCATCGGCATTTGACTCCCTCTGCCCACTGGGGAAAGGTTTGGACAGCCCAAATACAGCCCGAAAACAGGGATACAGCCTATTACCTAGAAGTCAAATGCCGGTGGTTCAGGTTCGTACAAACCTGAACCTCGGCCCTGTTCGATCATCTCTACTGGCCGGGTCACGGAACGGCCAATCTCAGGAAAGATCATCCCGCCCGATACTGGAGTACCGGCCAGATGATCTTTAGCGCCGCTGGGTTCTGATGCGGGGGCAACTCTACACAGCACAATGGAGTGTACGGGCGGAGTTGCCCGCTCCATAGTGTGCACTGACAGGGTTTTCTGTGGCCGCTATTCTTCGAATAGTGGCCGCAGAATACTGACATGTCAGTTTCTCATGGTGCCACTAGGGATCCCGGTCAGAGTGTATACTATGTGTATACACTCCAACCGGGATTCCCTTAGCCTGCAGCACAACGTAAGTACCGCAGAAATCAAAGCCGTTGTAAATCAAAGCCGAACTTATGTTGTGTGAACATAGCCTAAGGGTGCGTTCACACATACAGGATCCGCAGCAGATCTTCGGCAGATTTGAAGTTGCAGATTTGCTTTGAATCTAATCTGGGCCATCAAATCTGCAACGGATCCTGTACGTGTGAACGCACCCTTAATGATGGTCCATCACTCATTGACCTGTCAGTGTTTTGTACTACTCTGCTCACTAGTTGGTAGTATACAGGTGATACAATACACCACAGTCTGACCGGTCACCATTAATAATGCGCCTCGCTGTGTATATTACACATTGACCTGTCATCGAATATTTTTCACAGCAGCTTAACGGCAGATCTTCTTTCTTAGGTTTGGGAACCTGCCATAAATCCTTCGCTGTGTATATTGCAAACGCTGCACACATTATAACAGATTGTTCAATGATAAGTGTCTAGTGATATGTACAAAAGCGGCTCCAAACAGGATCAGGGGGAATTAGAGAGAATAATCCCAGCACTTTTACGGCACCTTCTGCTTCACGTGGGGATTTGGAGAAGGTTTCCTAAGTCATTAATATTCAGGCCCGATGCCGTCCTGTGCCAGGGAAAGGCTTATCAGAATGGAGATCAAGTTCAAAGCAAATTTTACAATTGAGGCTGAGAAAGAGATTTTTGTTTTATATAACAAGAAATTCTGGCCAGTGAGTTCTGGTAGTGCTGCAAACTGTATTCTATTCTTCTGTATTCTGTATTCTATTAGTATTCTTTAGGAAGTTTACTCTATTTTCTGTAATGTGGGGGAACTCTGCAGCGAGTGGTAAATTTCCTTGCAGCGCCACTACAGGATACTTGAGGCATTACAAAGTTTTCTTTGACATTGGTGGTCTGTCCATATGATGCATGAACGTACTGGGTCTCCAAGAGATCAGGGCTCGGGAATGGGAAACTCTACTATTAGGCTATGTTCCCACTTCAGGAACATAATGGGTTAACATGGCCATTATTAATATTGGCGGACATCTATGTTTTGAGATGGCTGCCTTCCCCGTTATTTTCCCGAAGTGGGAACATAGCCTTATGACTATTAAGGTCTTTGGAAATGTGTTTTCTTAACCTTCCTAGACTCCATAGAATATAATGTTTTTTTTTGCAAATACTCCCAGGCTCTCCCTCATACAAGTCAAGATGTAAGGTTCAATGTTTTATATAAAGAGAAATATGGTGGCACTACAAATCCCATCCAGCATCACTAAGCCAAAAAATATGCAACATGTAAGCAACAGCGTATATCGGTGGTGCTAACCCGCAGAAAAGAGGCACTCATGAAGATCATATAATACGTAAGAAGGAAAACAGGTTGCACTCACCGGATAAAAATCTTTGTCTTTATTTCTTCATATTAAAAGCAAATAGTGGACATGGTGCAGGTGAACATAGGTGCAGAAGCCATGAAGGTGCTGGTGACAGGCTGTTTCACGCCCCTGAACGGCGCTTCTACGGACCACCCTTCCTTCACGTCATCACGTTATTTAAATCCATCAAATCGTGGTGACGTCAAAATAAACACATGTGCAAACTAATAAGTGAATACATATAAATCTACGGAGTAGAAATATCTACGTTTAAAAACATTGATGCGCTGCAAATAACAATATGAATTATGAGAGGAGGCTGCGGTCAACTCTGTCATTACAACCTCCCGGACCTTCCGCATATTATCCACAATAGTTCAGTTCTCAGAAGGTCTTGGAGTCTGTTTTGTCCTGCCTTTCTGGATATTCTTTCTATGCCAGCAAATTTTAAAACTGAGGAACCACCATTGTGTGTATTTTTTATATGATCTATTAACCTTGTAGCTCCTACTCCAGTTTTTAAAGAATATATGTGTTCTCTGAACCGGGTACATAACGCTCTTTTTGTTTGGCCAATGTAGAACCGTCCGCATGTGCAGAGGATAACATATACAACATGGGTAGTTTTACAGCAGATGAAATCTTTAAAAGTTAGATCTATCCCATTTATGCATCGATTAGTGTCTTTCATCATCACTGGCACCAAAACTACCCATGTTGTATATGTTATCCTCTGCACATGCGGACGGTTCTACATTGGCCAAACAAAAAGAGCGTTATGTACCCGGCGCGACCGCGGCGTTTAAGTGTAAGTGACAGGGGGAGTCCCCTGTCACTTACCGATCGGGGCCCTCGCAGTGTGACTGCCGGGGTCCCGATCGGTAAAACGGACCGCCGGAGGTCTCTCACCTTCCTCCGTGCGGTCCGATCGGCGATCTGCTGCACTAAGCCTGCACAGGCAGGCTCAATGAGCAGATCGCCGATAACACTGATCAATGCTATGCCTAGTGTAAAAATCAAACTAATGTATGTAAAAGTCCTCCAAAGGGACTTCAAATGTGTAAAAAAAAGTTAAAAACACTATTACACTACCCAAAAACCCCTCCCCCAATAGAAGTTGAAATCACCCCCCTATCCCATTATATAAATAAAACATATAAAAATAAATAAACAAATGAACATATAATATACCGTAGCGTGCATAATTGTCCAATCTATTAAAGTATAACAAGCGTCATTGCGAACGGTAAACGGCGTACACGAAAACAGGGAAAAAAGTGCGCAGATTACCGATTTTATGTTACATTATATATATAAAAAAATAATAATAAAAAGTGATCAAAACGTCCGATCTTCACAAATATGGTATTAATAAAAACTAGAGATCATGGCGGAAAAAATGACACCCCATACAGCCCCGTAGGTGAAAAAATAAAACTGTTATAAGCGTCACAATAGGCCCATTTTATTTATAATTAATTGCCAAAAAAAAGGATTTCATTTAAAAAATATATATATAACATTAGAGAATCTGTGTAACCTGCATATGGTTGTGTTCGGACTGACCTATAGAGTAATAGTATCATGTCGCTTTTACCATATAGTGCATTACGTAGACACAGGAACCCCCCAAACGTTACCATATTGCATTCTTTTTTACGGACGTGTGCCGCATCATCTTTACCTCTATTGCATGATATTCAGAGACTTTTTCTGAGCTTGCTGAGCACCGTCTATATCTGTCCGGTGGCAGGATTAAGCCAACCAGCTAACCCAGGGGCGTAGCTAATGTCTCTTGGGCCCTGGTGCAAGAGGTCAACTTGGGCCCCCCCCCCCCCCCTTACCACATACTGACTAACACAACCGCTGCTACTGAATAAAATCCTCTGTACATAGACCAATATCACCTCATCCAGTCATATAGAGGTGGCCCCAGCTCTACACAGGCTCTATACACCATATACATTACAGTGCAAATATATCAGGTGACTCACAGGGGACGTCTTCTCTGATCGGAGTTCTTCCCTTTTCATCTTCTCCATCTGCCCAGGGCCATTATGAGAACTTTTTGGAGCCACGAATCCACAGAATCTGCCAGACAGACATATTAGGCTCCTCACACTGACACCATCCTCATCTCTCTACAAACTGCACATCTGTATTAAGCCCCTTTACACCCTCTTTAGTGGGTAGCCCTGATTCTATGTGACTCCCTTATAGTACATATCCCCCTATTGTATACACCCCCTGTGTAGTCCACCTTATAGATGGCCCCCCAATGTTTCCCCCTTATAGATGGCCCCCTGTGTTGTCCCTATTATAGATGCCCCCCATGTTATCCCCCATATAGATTGCCCCCATGTTATCAACCATATAGATGCCCCCCATTTTATCCCCCTTACAGATGCCCCCCCATGTTGTCCCCTCCTCCTGCCCCTCCATCATCATACTACTACCCCTTTCATCCTCCTGCCCCTCCATCATCATACTACAACCACCTCCACCATAATACTACTACCCCTTCATCCTCCTGCCCTTTCATCATCATACCACTTCACCCCTCATCATCCTCTTGTTCCTTCATCATCATAACACTACACCCCTCATCATCCTCTTGTTCCATCATCATCATACCACTACACCCCTCATCATCCTCTTGTTCCATCATCATCATGCCACTACATCCTCATCATCCTCTTGTTCCTTCATCATCATACCACTACACCCCTCATCATCCTCTTGTTTCATCATCATACCACTACACCCCCCATCATCCTCTTGTTCCATCATCATCATCATCATCATCATACCACTACATCCTCATCATCTTCTTGTTCCATCATCATACCACTACACCCCTCATCATCCTCTTGTTCCTTCATAATCCTCTTGTTCCTTCATCATCATACCACTACACCCCCCATCATCCTCTTGTTCCATCATCATCATACCACTACATCCTCATCATCCTCTTGTTCCTTCATCATCATACCACTACACCCCTCATCATGCTCTTGTTCCATCATCATGCCACTACACCCCCCATCATCCTCTTGTTCCATCATCATCATCATACCCCTACATCCTCATCATCTTCTTGTTCCATCATCATACCACTACACCCCCATCATCCTCTTGTTCCATCATCATACCACTACACCCCTCATCCTCCTCTTGTTCCATCATCATCATACCACTACATTCCCATCATCCTCTTGTTCCATCATCATCATACCACTACACCCCTCATCATCCTCTTGTTCCATCATCATACCACTACACCCCCATCATCCTCTTGTTCCATCATCATCATCATACCACTACACCCCATCATACTCTTGTTCCTTCATCATCATTATACCACTACATCCCCATCATCCTCTCGTTCCATCATCATCATACCACTACTACACCCCATCATCCTCTTGTTCCTTCATCATACCACTACACCCCTCATCATTCTCTTGTTCCATCATCATCATACCACTACACCCCCATCATCCTCTTGTTCCATCATCATACCACTACACCCCCATCATCCTCTTGTTCCATCATCATCATCATACCACTACACCCCATCATACTCTTGTTCCTTCATCATCATTATACCACTACATCCCCATCATCCTCTCGTTCCATCATCATCATACCACTACTACACCCCATCATCCTCTTGTTCCTTCATCATACCACTACACCCCTCATCATTCTCTTGTTCCATCATCATCATACCACTACACCCCCATCATCCTCTTGTTCCTTCATCATACCACTACACCCCCATCATCCTCTTGTTCCATCATCATACCACTACACCCCCATCATTCTCTTGTTCCATCATCATCATACCACTACACCCCTCATCATCCTCTTGTTCCATCATCATACCACTACACCCCCATCATTCTCTTGTTCCATCATCATCATACCACTACTACACCCCATCATCCTCTTGTTCCTTCATCATACCACTACACCCCTCATCATTCTCTTGTTCCATCATCATCATACCACTACACCCCCATCATCCTCTTGTTCCATCATCATACCACTACACCCCTCATCATTCTCTTGTTCCATAATCATCATACCACTACACCCCCATCATCCTCTTGTTCCATCATCATACCACTACACCCCCATCATCCTCTTGTTCCATCATCATACCACTACACCCCCATCATCAGCTTAAAAACAAAAAAATCTATACTCACCTGCATGATTTCTGTAGCCCCCAGGTCACATGCGCTGGCGGGCTTCCCCCGGCGGGAGGCGGGGCTTAGCGCGGAGGGGGCGGAGCTTCGCGGGACCTGTTTTTTTCTTAACGCGATGCTCCCTGCGCTGGAAGTACTTCCCCCCCCCCCCCCCCCCCGCCGCACACAGAGCTCCCTGGGGGCCGCAAGACAGCCGGGGGCCCCTGCCTCTTGTGATCGCAAGCAAAACATTGCTTGCGGTCACAAGAGGGAGTGGGAGGCGGGCAGTGCAGTGGTAAGGGGGGGCCTCTCGGGCCCCCCCTTGGTAGCGGCCCGGTCGCGGCGGTGACCCCTGCGACCGCGGTCGCTACGCCACTGAGCTAACCCCTAAGTTGATTAAGCCGTGTTCGGGCAGGTGCGGAGGTACGTCTCATTGGTGTTGCATTCTTTTTTAAGATTTCACCTATTTATATCTTCATAAATAATATATTTGGGATTCCATCATACATGTTATGGTAAAATGAAAGACGCCATTACACAGTACAACTATTCCTGTAACAAACAACAAGCACTTACATGGCCTGTAGATAGAAAACTGAGAGTGCTGGAGCTCTTAGAAAGGGGGGAGGGAAAAACGAAAACACTAAGATCAAAATTTGCGCGGTCCACTGGGTTATTTTGGGCCTGGTCCTCAAAGGGTTAAAAGTAACCTGAAATTCACCATATTAGGGTGGGTTCATACTGAGGAATTCTCGCAGATATTGTCAGCGAAATTCCGCTGTCTGTCCGTGCGCATGGCCGCGTGCCTTTCCACCAGTTCCATAGACACCATTCTATGGGCCGGCTGATTCCGCATTCCGCGGAAAGAACTGACATGTCAATTCTTTCGGCGGAATGCAGAATCAGCTGGCCCATAGAAAGGTGTCTATAAAGCCGGCAGAAAGGTGCGCGTCCGTGAGCGCGTACAGCCGGCGGAATTCCGCGGAGCTTATCCGCAAAAATTCCTCAATGTGAACCCACCCTTACACAGAACGATAGTCATTAGTTACGATTGTTATAGTGATTACTCCGATTGTTTACTCCATGTAATCCCAGCAAAAGAAGGAACGATGTGGAATTACACTGAATGATTAGGCTGGGTTCACACTACAGTACGTTTTCGCAATCCGTTTTTTGCAACAACAAAAAAAAACATGATGAAAAAAATTAACGCATTTGTGTGCATCCGTTTTTCTATTGACTTCCATTATAAAACAAACGGATTAAAACCGAGCCGCTTTTTTTTTAGCGTACAAGAAAACGGGGTCAACCTCATTTTTGTGTCCGCTAAGAGAAAAACGGATCCGCTTTGATCCGTTTTTTTTTTTATAATGGAAGTCAATAGAAAAACGGATCAAAACGGATGCACACACGCATCGTTTTTTTTTTTGTATGTTTTTTATCCGTTTTTTGCAGAAAAAAAAAGATGAAAAAAACTGATTGCAAAAACGTAGTGAACATATGCGGAATTAAAGCGAACAATTAAAATGATTTTAGGGTCAGATCTAAATCAACGATCAACAACCCACAAAAGATTTTTCGATCGTTGCCTGCAATTGCACAGAAGGATTACTGTTTAAATTTGAACGATATACCGATTTTCTGCACGATAATCACCCTGTGTAATAGGGCCCCAAGATCTCTAATACTATTTGAAAGGTTCTTGAAACAGGAAACTATTTTGTCTTAGAAATACATGATAGATGACAAGGGGAAGTGGATGAGTGGGGTCAAACTGTTGAAGCCCTCACTGATCATGAGATTGAAGGTCAATTGTCGGAGATGCAGGGCACATACTTGTACCCTACTCCATTTACTGCAAATGGGATTCATGAATGTAGCCACATTTATTGCCTGGCACTTTTTTGGAATTCACATAAAGAATCGGTCAAGGATGGAGGACAATTAGTATGATCAGTGTGGGTCCCAATAATTCGGACCCCCCCCCCCCCCCTCCGTTCTAATCTTGGGATAACTCTTAACTCTGAAGTGGCCTATGAAATTAGGTCTATGAAAAATAAGGCCATGGAGAACCGGAGTAAAGAAGGTACTAGATCTTATCACCTTAGAGCTCAGCTTCCTGGGCTGTATCGGAACTCTATGACTGTTGGGGGGGGGGGGGATGACTCGTTTAAGCCCCTTATTTATAACGGCTTCTTATAGAGTAAGTATAAATAGTATGAAACAGAAGTCACATGTGTAGAAAAGCAAAGTGTTTAAATCAAAGTTTTATTGTTTGGCATCACTGTGACACTTTAACCGCGAGAAATTCCATCTTCAATTAGATTCTTTCCTTAGTTTAGAATATGTTTACAGAATTTGAGTTTTTCAAGACAATGTTAAGGCTAAATCCAGCAGTTCAGAGGTTTATGGCCTGGACTTGCTTCATTTATCTTTCCAAGATTTTGTTTTGACGTTTTCTTGGAAACGTCCGTCCAATCGTAAGATCTCTGGTATTCCTTGGTGTCTGGCAAACAAAAAAACAAGAAATATTTTTAGAAAAACAGAGACGTACTGTCAGAGACCATTGATTTCTTTTAATCTTTTTTTTTTTTTTTGGAACATCTTGTACTATCAGATGATCCGTGCTTTCGGATTCTTTGACAGTTTATTGTTTTACTTTTTTCTCATTAGTGAAAATTAAAAAGATGAAGTGTTTGGAATGGCTATAGAAAAATGTGTCTGTCACAGAGCGGAGGGTTTATCTTTGGTCGCCTTATACTCAACTCTCAGGAAAGGGTTTGTACAGACACTCTTAAAGTGATTCTGTACCCTCAATCTGCCCACCCCAAATC
The DNA here is from genome assembly GCF_027789765.1 of Dendropsophus ebraccatus. Taxonomy (NCBI): domain Eukaryota; kingdom Metazoa; phylum Chordata; class Amphibia; order Anura; family Hylidae; genus Dendropsophus; species Dendropsophus ebraccatus. The sequence goes on from NC_091463.1 coordinate 83,360,598, forward strand.
GCTTGTACCTTCAGATAGCTGCTTTTAGTCCAAGATCTGTCCTGGGGTCCATTCGGCAGGTGATGCAGTTATTGTCCTAAAAAACAACTTTTAAACTTGCAGCCCTGTGTCAAACGTCCGTGGCCTAAATTGTGTATAAATTAGGCTTGCGCAACCTCTCTGTCCCTCCTCCCCACCCTCTTCATCATTGTGAATGCTCCAAGCAGATTGTCTCCTATTCATCAGCTGTGTGAGTACGGCACATGGGCTGGAACGTTAAGGCATCTGTGCAGTTTTCACTGCAGAGGAATAGGAAAGAGGGTGGGGAGGAGGGACAGAGGGGTGGGGCACGGTTAGGGCACAGATACTACAAGCCACGGCCATTGGGCACAGGGCTGCAAGTTTAAAAGTTGTTTTTCAGGACAATAACTGCACCACCTGCTGAACGGACCCCAGGACAGATCTTGGATTAAAAGCAGCTATCCGAAGGTACAAGAGGTTTGGGGGGGGGGGGGGGGAAGGGTCAGATTGTGGGTACAGAGATGCTTTAAAGCAAATCTCAGACTTCTCCAGCATAGACTGAAGGGATTTCTGAAAGGTTATCCAGGCTTAAAACAACATGGCCTCTTTCTCCCGGGAATAGCATCTCTGCTGTCCTCAATTTGGGTGTGGGATTTGTAGCTCAGTTCCATTGAAGTGAATGGAGTTGAATTGAAACATAGCACACAACCTGAGGATGGGGGTGGTATGGCTTTTGCAAGAAATTATCTGTGCTTTTCTAAACCTCTATCCTCTAACCCCCTCCCCAATATGTTGCAGGCAATAGCTCCAAGATGCTGCATACTTTGGGTGAAACAAGTGCTCTTGCCTTGTGCATGTACATGGAGAGCAGCGCTACATCTTCTGTTACTAATATATGCCATATTCCCCCTAGTCACCACCCTGGAAACTCCATCTCTGAGTCTGCTTTCCCTATTCCCATCTATGTACACTAAAATGGGATCCTGCAATCCTACCTCACTGCAGCAGACCTTCGGACATTCCCTGAGAAGTTAACCTGTGATTTCAGCGATTCCTCTGGCCAGAAGTCTTGCATCCTCTCCGCTTCCTCATCCCCTCTCCATAGACTTGTATGGGCAGTATAAGCCCATCATCACTTTGCTGTTGAAGGCTTTCCCTTTAGTGTTAAATAGATAAGAAGTGAAGGGGGAGGCCAGAAAACGGCCTTGTGAGTACATAAAGACGCTCTTTTGCCTAATAAAATCTGTTACAAAATTCATTCTATTCACTTGGACTATCAGTTTCTGCACAGGTGTTTGTAATGGCAGGTACTTGTTATAATGACATTTCACATGCTGGCCTTAAAGTGTAACTGTTATAACTTTCAAAACCTTTAATCAACAGTAGATGTGATATAAATCAAGTTTGCAATCTACAGTCATTATTGTTTTAGTTATCATGGAGAACACAGCACTTCCTGTTTTCTGACAGTTTTTTCTCAAAGAGTCAGAAAACAGGAAGTCCGGTGTATCCCAGGCCACCTGAGCGTTTACAGAGAGAAGGCAGTCATGTGATTGTTGGACACATTGAGCCGGGACTCTCTGTACTGGCCGGAATTCCTGTGTTTATTCTGTTTTGTTCAACCAGCACAAGTCAGAAAATCTGCCTTCAGGAGACTGGACCTGAATTTCTGGTAAGTACAGCTTTGTATTACAGCATGATAACAACAAAATAAATAATGAATGTATATTGCAAACTTGGTTTATTTCACATCTACTGTTGATTTAGATTTTGAAAGTTGTAAACACAGGGACACTTTAACATAAAATGTGGATATAGGCAGGGATTTGAACAGCTGCGAGGTGTTGGTGACAGGAGATCAAGTTAATATTTTTCTTTGCTTTTTTTTTTAAACTAGTCTGGTCCTATTAAAAACAAATAAGAGCACCTTTACTATCAAGAATACTGATTAAATACCTTTCAATAGTAAAACAATAGCTATTAAAGGGGTTGTCCAGCGAAAATCTTTTTCTTTCAAATCAACTGGTTTCCGAAAGTTATATAAATTTGTAATTTACTTCAATTTAAAAATCTCAAGTCTTCTCATACTTATCAGCTGCTGTATGTCCTGCAGGAAATGTTTTTTTTTTCCCCCCAGTCTGACGCAATGCTCTCTTCTGCCACCTCTGTCCATGTCAGGAACTGTCCAGAGCAGGAGAGGTTTTCTGTGGGGATTTGCTACTACTCTGGACAGTTCCTGTCTCGGACAGAGGTGGCAGCAGAGAACACTGTGTCAGACTGGAAAGAATACACCACTTCCTGCAGCTGATAAGTACTAAAAGACTTGTGATTTTTAAAAAGAAGTAAATTACAAATCTAGATAACTTTCTGAGACCAGTTGATCTGAAAGAAAAAAAAAATTGCTGGATAACCCCTTTAATGTTTCTATCACTTCTGTTCTTGCTATTTTTAGCTTTACTTTATATATTATATAAAAAAAAAATCACATATTTTTTTTTTCCTTTTTTTTTTTTTCCCCAGTTGACATTTTTATGTGCAACCGCAATGATATCTTTATGTATGACTGTAGCTCCTTCCTTCATATACATTCCTCCCCTAGCTTAGTATGATACTTGGCAGATTTGATTGCTGGAAGCCCGTTCCAATCTAACCTGATATCTAAAATTCATATGAAATCACATTCATTCCTTCATTGTCTTCGCAGCTAAGCTTTCCAATACTAATCTAGCTTTCCTTCTCTCCCACATTTCTTTAGGCTTCGTAAACCTTCCGCCCCACGTAACCATTTACAACTCTAAAACGTAAGGAAAATATCATTTTTACTATATGCTTTCTTGCAGAAAAGTTGAAGAGGGCAAAAAAAAATTTTTAATTTTTTTTCTAAACAATCCCAACATCTTATTGTTTTCTTGGCCGGATTGTAATAACATCTGCAGAACAGGACAGGAGGTGACTGGGGTCTAACACTTATTAGTAGCTCCTTATACCGTATGCAGTAGGAACATATTTTATTCTTTAGAGACTTGGAGGCGGAATTGAATTTGTCCCCACGCTGTGTGTTGTAATCCAAGTCAGCAACGCTGCAGTCATCAACCTCACGCGAAGCACAACTTCCCTCCTATATTACGGGTCAGCATTTTCATTCCATTCCATCTCACTTGTGCCTGTGGGTGTTTGCATCCTGACAAGGTTGATTTGCTTTTCCCCACAGGCCTGCACTCCTGTACAATGGTTTCAGAGGACTTGCAAATACCAAATAAGATGGGGAAAAAAATAAATATATATATATATATATATATATATATATATATATATATATATATATATATATATCCCTTAAAGCACTTAAAGGGGACCTGCCACCTCACCTAACCTGTCTGTGTTAATAAATCCTTGTATTCCCCATGAAATAGCACTCCTGGAACATCTTCTCTTCTCTTCTCTTATTCGATGTGACGTTCCTCTGTTATTCTTACTAGAAATGTGTGACTAAATAGCCAACTGGGTGTTACCATTTTGGGGCGTGCCCCTTCACATTATGACAATGTCAGTTCTGAAATAAAAACAGCTTGAGTCCAGCAATGTAATGAAGCAAAGTGATTTTAATTTATTTTCTAAAACCCATCACTATACCCACACCACAATACCTTCCCCAGAAAGACGCTTACGTGTTTCAGGGGCATTAATACCTTCTTCCTCAGACAGTGTAAGGACACGCCCCTAATTAGTAACGCCTACTCCCCCGTACATCTCTGAGCTGATATGCAACCTTCGATCTTCCAACGACCTCCTCTTGTGCTCCCCATAGCGAACCAATAGGGACCTCCCCGATCATAAAAAAGTAGAGGCAGGTTCCCTTTAGTGGTGTGGTGTAAGTAATATTTATTGGGGCTGTCCTTGGCAGTTGTAACGCCTGGAGTAGTGGATCCACTGGACCGACACCAGCGATGGCACTAACCTCACCAGGGGGCGGAGTCTAAGGGGCCGCTGGTTTTCACCAGAGCCCGCCGCAAGGCGGGATGGACTTGCTGCGGCAGGCGACCCCCAGGTCGCTACCCCTGGCTTGGTTGCTGGTGTCGGCAGGCGAGGCGTGGCAGGAGATGGCACAGGCAATGGTCTGCAGGTGAGAGCGCACGTGACAGGCTGAACACGGGAACAGATGGAGTGACAGGGGAACAGGAACCAGGAACAGGGACTAGGGACCAGGTAACGGATAGGACTCAGGAACAGGGACTTGGGACCAGGTAGCGGAATAGGACACAGGAACAACAGGGGGCTGGGCCAACGCTATGGGAAGCATGTAGAGGCTCCAACACAGGGGACAGGGCATGCTGGGATTTATAGGGGAGTGATTGGGTGCAAATACCAATTAGGAGCGCACTGCCCCTTTAAATCTGAGACAGCCGGCGCGCGCGCGCCGGCCGGCACAGCGAGAGACAGGAGCGTGGAGAGGTGAGGCGCCCCCCGGGGCCGAAGTAATAGCAGCGCCGGGTCCCTGACTATGGACACCGGCTGCTGCACGGGGCAGGAGGCAGTCGCGGCGGCGGCCCGGAACGCGGGACGCCGCCGCGGCCGTGACAGTACCCCCCCCCCCTTTGGCCTCCCCCTCTTTCTTGCCTGCAGATGGCACAGGAAGCCACAAAGTCTTTGACATCTTGGAACAGACTGGACCACCAGTAGTGGCGGGAGATCCGTTGGCCGGTCTTACGGACTCCAGAGTACCCGGCCTCCAATGAGGAATGTCCCCACTTCAAAATACCTCTTCGAAGCGCAGGGTGAACATGGGTCTTTCCGGGGGGTACTTTCCAAAGAGTAGAGGTGACGACTGGTACTAGACGATCAGGAGATATAACGTGGCAAGGGGATGTGGGCTTGTGGAAGAGATCCTTCTGAAAGTTCTCCCGGTGGTAATAGGACATAGAGTGCTTGGTGCGGTGCTGAGGTGACTTGAGACACTGGCCGGAACAGTCCTGACCCCAACTGAGAATCTCCCCGGTTCTCCAGTCCAGCTTAGGGGCATGTAATTGCAGCCAAGGGAGTCCCAGGAGAACGGTGGGGGTAGAATGGGGCAGGATGTAGAAGGATATCTTTTCTTGATGTAAAGGACCCACCTGGAGGACTAAAGGTGCGGTCTGGTAGTACACACCGTCGGTAAGAATTTCGCCCATGACCGAGGAGATAGTCAGGGGCCTGGCTAGGCGGGTCACGGGTAGCTGCCATCTTTGGACCAATGTAGCCGCAATGAAACTGCCTGCAGACCCAGAATCGAGAAAGGCAGTAGTCTGGTGATTTTGTCCTGAGGGAGTCCGGATGGAAACTGGCATAGACAGACTTGGAAGGGTGGCATTCACACCTAGGGACACCTGTCCCACCGGACCTAGGTGCGAGCATTTTCCGGACGTTTGAGGACGTAGGGGACATCTCAGCCGAAAGTGACCAGAACCACCGCAATAGAGACAGAGATTCAACTCCAGACGACGGATTCTTTCATCAGGCGTCAGGTGAGCCCGTTCCACCTCCATAGGAATATCAGGAGAGGGCTGGGACATCGGAAAGTCAGGATTCTGGAAAACCGGCGCCAGCTGGGGATGGCGACGGGAACGGCTTAGTAGATGTTCATGCCGAACCTCCTCCTCCCTCTCCGAAAAACGAGTATCAACTCTGGCGGCCAGTAGGATGAGTTCGTTCAGGGAGGTAGGTAGGTCTCGGGCGGAAAGCACGTCTTTCACTTGACTGGATAGGCCCTTCTTGAAGGTGGCTATTAGAGCGGCTTCATTCCAGTCCAATTCAGCCGCCAGGGTACGGAACTGGATGGCGTAGTCACCAACAGAGGAGCTCCCTTGAGAGAGGTTGAGGAGAGCAGTCTCGGCTGAAGAAGCACGGGCAGGTTCCTCAAAGACAGAGCGAAACTCGAATAGGAAGGCCCGGAGATTGGCAGCAACAGGATCATCACGGTCCCACAGTGGCGTGGCCCAGGCCAGGGCTCTACCCTCCAATAGGCTGATGATGAAAGCCACTTTAGAGCGCTCGGTGGAAAACTGACTACTTAAAAGTTCAATATGCATGGTGCACTGAGTCAGGAATCCTCTGCACAACTTAGAGTCACCAGAGTATTTGCTTGGGAGAGCAAGTCGGAGTGTAGAAACAGCGTCAGGAGGTGGTGTGCGCTGTAAGGCGGCAGTGAGTTGCTGGATCTGCTGCGACTGTTTCTGGATTTGTTGCGCCTGTTGAGCGACCACTCTGGCGACGTCACGGAGATCAGGCACCTCGCCGGGATCCATGGTTGGAGCCTACTGTAACGCCTGGAGTAGTGGATCCACTGGACCGACACCAGCGATGGCACTAACCTCACCAGGGGGCGGAGTCTAAGGGGCCGCTGGTTTTCACCAGAGCCCGCCGAAAGGCGGGATGGACTTGCTGCGGCAGGCGACCCCCAGGTCACTACCCCTGGCTTGGTTGCTGGTGTCGGCAGGCGAGGCGTGGCAGGAGATGGCACAGGCAATGGTCTGCAGGTGAGAGCGCACGTGACAGGCTGAACACGGGAACAGATGGAGTGACAGGGGAACAGGAACCAGGAACAGGGACTAGGGACCAGGTAACGGATAGGACTCAGGAACAGGGACTTGGGACCAGGTAGCGGAATAGGACACAGGAACAACAGGGGGCTGGGCCAACGCTATGGGAAGCATTTAGAGGCTCCAACACAGGGGACAGGGCATGCTGGGATTTATAGGGGAGTGATTGGGTGCAGCTACCAATTAGGAGCGCACTGCCCCTTTAAATCTGAGACAGCCGGCGCGCGCGCGCCCTAGGAGGCGGGGACGCGCGCGCCGGCCGGCACAGCGAGAGACAGGAGCGTGGAGAGGTGAGGCGCCCCCCGGGGCCGAAGTAATAGCAGCGCCGGGTCCCTGACTATGGACACCGGCTGCTGCACGGGGCAGGAGGCGGTTGCGGCGGCGGCCCGGAACGCAGGACGCCGCCGCGGCCGTGACAGCAGTTTCCCCCCACCCACCTCGGTTGGTAGATCTCTCCTTGTTTGGATATAGGGAGAGATCTATCAATCAAGGCCAATTTTTTATTTATTTTTTTTTAAGTCATGAATAAGGATGTATGAAATATCCGAAACATGTCGGTTGCTGATTCTTCAAAGATTCAATAAAGTTAAAAAGAATTTTACTTTTAAGAGATTGGTAGAAATCAGAACTATAAAATCTATATGGCTATTTCATAGGGGAAAACATTAATCCAGGATCAGGAACATTGATTTCTGCTTAGATCAACCTAAAATGTATTTGCTCTTACAGCTTCTACTTGGCATTGAGTGCTACTATTTGATTTGCTTTAACTTATTTCGTACGCCAGCGGAATTTAATGTGAAAGCAGCTGCAGGTATAGAAAATATCCAGCGCCTCCAGTATATCGATCAGATCATCTCTTTACGAGTCTGTTTCTTACATCAATACCTGTATCATCCCACTATGAATGCCGTTGTGTTGGCCTGTGTGTCTTTTCCAGTGCGATGATGGAGTTGTTGAAGCTGACAAATAAAGAGATGATTTGATCGATATACCTGAGGGCTGGATACTTTCTATAGCTGACTTTTATAAGCAATGGCGGTTCTTTTTTACGAGATAGTGTAGTGGACAAGCAGAGAGTCAATGAGCTGACATACCGTCTTTTGTTGGTAAGAAGCTGCGCTAGATATAGAACCTCACCATATAGGAGAAAATGGCAACAGCTTTCAGGACATCTTTTTGTGGAAAGTATTTACTGATAAAATTACCAACTAGTTTCAACCCTTCTTAAAGTGTCACTGTCGTTTACATTTTTTTTTTTTTTTTTTTGCATAAATCAATAGTACAGGCGATTTTAAGAAACTTTGTAATTGGGTTTATTAGCCGAGAAATGCATTTTTATCATGAAAAAGCAGTTTGAAGCTCTCCCCCTGTCTTCATGGTTCTCTATGGAGAGGGGAGGGGTGGAGGGAGATGAGGCACCAAAACAGAACAACAAAGAGTTAATTTACAGCTACATCTCCTCTGAAGTCAGCACTGACCTCTCGAACCTCTGAATATTGCTTTCACACAGGTTCCGCTGTGTAATGCTTTGTTCTCTGCTGGGGATTATTCTCCTTCCTCCCCCCTCCCCTCTCCATAGGTTACACAGGGCTCGACTGATGTAAAAGAGTCGAGATTTCCTGATAATGAGCAGTGAATGAGAGAAAGGATGGGGGGGGGGACCTGGGGAAAGTCTTTTTCAATGCAGATAATAAACCCGATTAAAGTTTCTTAAAATCTCCTGGACTATTGATTTCTGCAAAAATAAATAAATACGACTGTGACACTTTAATATTAGCCCATATAACAAAGAATGTTCAGTACAATAAAAAACAATGATTATGATGATAATACAAAAAAACAAGGAGTAATCTGTTGAATCAGGGGTAATCTGATTTGTTTACAAAAAAAAAAAAACAGTTCCCTATGCTGTACAGATAAAATATCTAACTATGGCATTCTCAGCTTGGTTCTATGCTTGGTATGCTCCGCCTCTAAAAGGTGAAAAGCATTGTTAACACTGCTCCTTCTGGGAGGCTAATCTCAGTCTATTCAAAGTCATTTGTCAAAAGTGAAGTGCCCCTTTAAGTGATCGCTGCAATTACTGATCCCATTTAGTAGCCAGGGAGCAGGGTGCACTCTCTGATAGCCAGGAAGGAACAGACAATGATTTCCAGGGCATAGAGAGGAGAGAGAGAAGACCCCCATGGTCCTGGGGATGAGCAGCTTTTGTGTCATGGACCACTTACCAGCAGCTCAGGTCGTTACTAGAGATGATCGAACATCGGAAGATCTTAGGTTCTATCGAACTTGAACCTTGTCAAACCTTCTGCATTTGATTCCCGATGCCTTCCTGGCCGTGGGGAAGGTGGAGAAAGCCCGAGTACCGCCTGGAATTCCGGGGTTCAGCCTAGGTAATGCATCGGGAAGGCATCAGGAATCAAATGCGGAAGGTTCAAGTTCGATAAAACCTAAGATTTGCTGATGTTCGATCATCTCTAGTCGTGACGTGTCAGGGCCACTCAGCCAGTCAGTGGCCACAACGAGGTCCCGACTCGGCTGCCAACTGCTGAGTAGCCCTGACATGTCACTGTCAGGGAGTCCTGGGGTTCGGGAAGATGGCAGTCCCTTCTCTCGACCTGCAACCCCTGTCCCTGCCTACTTGCCCCCTGGGCTAACCCCCAGGGCAGCGACTAGACAACAGTCCCCAGCCTAACTAGGGATACAGGGCGGTAGACAGAATACACAGACAGGTATACAATAACAGGTCAGACAGTTCAAGTTGGCAACAGGAGGTAACTAGAGATGAGCGAACCGGGTTCGGGTTCGAGTCGATCCGAACCCGAACGTTCGGCCTTTGATTAGTGGGGGCTGCTGAACTTAAGGCTCTAAGGTTGTCTGGAAAACATGGATACAGCCAATGACTATATTGATGTTTTCCACATAGCCAAGTTCAGCAGCCCCCGCTAATCAAATGCCGAACGTTCAGGTTCGGATCGATTCGAGCATGCTCCAGGTTCGCTCATCTCTAGAGGTAACGTCAAAATCCAAATCAGTAAGCAAAGGGTTAACTGAGTCCAGTCCAAGGTCAAGCACAAGAGGTAACGTAGAACAGAGGGGTGAGGCAAAGTCCAGGTCAAAGTGTCAAATACCAAGCAGTATAATGGATACACTGGTGTAGCTGGAGACCAAACATACACTGGCAACTTCTGATAGAACTGGCCAAACTAAATGCTGCCAGAACTCCCGCCCTAGCGCCTGATAGGAGCAAGGAGTCTGACAGCAGTGATGCAGACCAATAGCAGCCAGGGAGCCCTTCCTGTGCTCTGAATGGAGCAAACCCCAGGAGCAATGCAACACCTGAAAGCTTAACCCCACAAGCGCCAGAGAGGAATCAGCAGAAGCATCAAGCCGACTGTTGGCTCCCTGGCAGCACAGAAAGAAGTGTGTGAATTAGGTCAGAGAGATAGGCGTCGGCTGGTTCTTCCAGCCGTATTCACACACAGGGAATGAATTCTAACAGTCAAGACCTGGGTCCCCTCTCCTGGAAGCAGCCGGGGACCCAGGGGACTAAAGCGGCCGTATGCATCATCAGCACTGAAGCTGGGGAGGTGAGAGCACATTATTTCTTTCAGCCTCCCCCCTTGTCCTTTAAGTCACTTCCTTGCTGGGCCGGACGCAGTATTGGATTGGCCAAGTCAAAGTCATGACCTTAATCCAAAAGAAACCTTGAGGAAGGACCTGAAGTGAGGAGTGTGTAAAATATTAATATTCAGGACTAATCAACAATCAGCAGCAATGATTAGTATTTGCTGAACAAAGGGGGGGGGGGGGGGGTCATACCGGTTTCTCGTACTTTTTCCATTCACAGATATGTGATTCAGAAAATTCTGACGGGTTCACAAACTTTCAAGCCCCGCTGTATATAGTAACTAGTGGCTGGTACGGGAGCATCATTGAGTTGTGAGAGGTTCTGCTTGAAAGCATATGTGCCGCTAGATAATTTGGATATGCACAAACCTGTTATGCCATTTTCCAGCAATGTGACAGCTGGAGTATCTCCGAACACTCTGGGACCTGTTTTGGGCCTTTTTAGCTGCTGGAGGATTTTCTCAATCCTTAGAATGAATGTGGATGACTTGTTTCCATTAGCAATGCATATGCTTGCAAGCCCCAGCCGAATGCTGAATATGTATTAGCTTCAGGTATTACTGATAAAAGTCTTCTCCATTGTTGGACGCAGTTCGGAGCCTCCTGGGCTCCAGCTCGTTTAAAAAAAAAAAAGGAATCCTTCATAACCTTAACTCTAACTATAACTCTTTCTATCAATGGGATAGAAAGCAGCCGGGAAGTCGTTACACGAGCTTTGCAAATTTTCGGTCAATTATGTTAAGATTCACTAATCAAATCTTAACAAATTTAAAGGGGTTGTCCAGCAAAAAAATAATTTCTTTTAAATCATTTGGTGTCAGAAAGAAATATAGATTTGTAATTTACTTCTATTTAAAAATCTAAAGTCTTCACATACTCATCAGCTGCTGCATGTCCTGCAGGGAGTGTTGTTTTATTTACATTCAGACATGCTGACATCTCTGGCCGAGACAGGAACTGTCCAGCGCAGTAGAGGTTTTCTATGGGGATTTGCTACAGCTCTGGACAGTTCCTGACATGGACGGAGGTGGCAGCAGAGAGCACTGTTTCTGAATGTAAATAAAACAACATTTCCTGCAGGACATACAGTAGCTGATAAGTATGGGAAGACTTGAGATTTTTTAAATAGAAGTAAATTACACATCTATATAACTTTCTAACACCAGTAGATTTGAAAGAAAAAAAAAATTCGCTTACGAATTATTTCTTTACGAATCTGAGTAAATTCGCTTCGCAGAACGAAACGACTTGACATCGCAATTCGCCAGATTCGCTTCGCAAATCTCCAATGTTGATTATACATAATGTTGTGTAACCTGCAGCGACGGAATCCTTACAGTATCCTTATCCTAATGACGACTCTATGTAAGTGTATGTACATTGGTCGCCACATTATTCCATATGACAGCCATCCAACAAAAGCGACAACAATGCAAGGAAATAGCAGAAAATAAGCTCTGCCTAGAGGTGACACTTCCTATCCAGACTTCTGAAATGAGGTGTCATGGCCACCGTACACTAGACCTTCATGTGCTCCATGTTCATTATAAAGCACAGCGAGATTAAGTGTCTGTGAAGGACTGATGGCTCCTGAAAGCTCCTCTTCATAAACGTATCCATTGATGTCAAGGAACTTGTTTGTTAATGGACAAGGCAGCGAGAGCCTATACCATAGACAGTACAATGGGTGCTGGGGATAATACAGACGTATAAGGTCAATACCCATTCATCAAAAGCTCAGTCTCCATTCATGGTGAATTGCCTGCCTTTCCCCCTATATACTCATCTCTGCACTTTTTACTGGAAAATATATCGCTTTAATTTAATGCCGGCATAAAAAACAGAGAAGCGGTTGTAAATCCAGCTCTCCAAACAATGCATTACATGCGGCAATAAAATCCACAATTATCCCTTCCTTTTACTGTAACTGAAAGGACTTCAGCTTTAAAACACTCTAACTAGAGTAAATTACATTGCAATAAAATACATAAAGGATGTAATAAAACTTCTCCCAATTACAATCTACAGATTTCCTTTAAGGGGGGGGTTCCGGCATACAAAACTTGACTCTGACTGAAAGTATGTAGTGCTACATAAAGAGAATGTTTTTTTTTTTTTTTATTAGATATATCAATCAGTATTATAGATTTGTAAATTACTTCTATTTATAAAATCTCAAATCTTCCAGTACTTATCAGCTGCTATATGTCCTGCAGGAAGTGTTATATTCTTTCCAGTCTGACACAGTGCTCTCTGCTGCCACCTCTGTCCATGGGGGGGGGGTCAATGAGGATTTGCTACTGCTCTGAACAGTACCTGACATGAATTGAGGTGTCAGCATAGAGCATTGTGTTAAGGTGGGTTCATACTGAGGAATTCTCGCAAATAATGTCCGCGGCCACGGCCGCGCGCCTTTCCGCCGGCTCCATAGACACCATTCTATGGGCCGGCGTATTCCGCTATCCGCCGAATTCCGTAGTGTGAACCTACCCTTAGGCTGGAAAGAATACACCATTTCCTGCAGGACATACAGCAGCTAATAATTACTGGAAGACAGGAGATTTGTAAATAGAAGTAATTTACACGTCTGTATAACTTTTTGTCACCAGTTATTTGACCCCCCCCCCCCCCCACCTCTAAAACTTTTAAATAGGTTGACATAGTCCCTCAATACTAACTGGACCAAAATGTGAGGAATGTAGGGTTACCACCTGTACATTCAGTTTCTGATCGAGCGCTTGTGGCATTTGGAATTATAGGGAGTTGAAGTCTTTTGGTGGTTTTACACGGAACGATTTATCGTTCGAATTTGCACGATAACGGTCGAATTCAAACGATAATTGTACGTGTAAACGCAGCGAACGATCAAGCGACGAGCAAGAAATCGTTCATTTTGATCTTTCAACAACTTCTCAAATCGTCGTTGATCGTTCGCAAAAAATTCGCAGATCGTTCCATGTAAACAGTCTTTCAACGATTTCACCTATGTATGAGATAGGCTTAAGCGATCGCAAAACGATTTTTCCGTACAATGTATCGTTCCGTCTAAACGCTGATCGTTATTTTAAAAAAATCGTTCATTCAAAATCGTTAATCGTGCGATCGGGCGAATTATCGCTCCGTGTAAAACCACCATTTGTCTGCGAATCAGTAGAGAATGAGGACTGGTGAAAAATACTAATTTAAAATCAACTGGTGTCAGAAAGTTATACAGATTTGTAATTTACTTTTATTTAAAAAATGTAAGTCTTCCCATGCTTATCAGCTGCTGTGTGTCCTGCAGGAAGTGGTATATTCCCTCCAGTCTGACACAGTGCTCTCTGCTGCCACCTCTGTCCATGTCAGGAACTGTCCAGAGCAGTAGCAAATCCTTATAGAAAACTTCTTCTGCTCTGGACAGTACCTGACATGGACAGAGGTGGCAGCATAGAGCACTGTGTCAGGCTGGAAAGAATACACTACTTCATGCAGGACATACGGCAGCTGATAAGTACTGAAAAAAACTCAATCTTTAGGGTACAAACACACACACCATATACGCAGCAGATCTGCAGCAGATTTGATGCTGTGTTCAGTTATTTAGATCTAATCTGCTGCGTATTTGCTGCGTTTTGCAGCAGTAAATACGCTGCGTATACAGTGTGTGTGTGTTTGTACCATAAAATGTGGTAGAAAAAGTAATTCTACAAATTTAGGATTAGTGTTATACTAATGACCCTACTAACTTCTCATATACTGTACCTCCATAGTCCTCCTGTATACACATAGAACATGGACTGGCCTTATACTTTTGGGGTCACATAGAGATTTGTTTTTTGAGTGACCATCTTATACGATGTTTCCTCTATCATTCAGATAATTTCCAGTCGTCGCTGTTTTCCATAAAGCCGTATCACCGGTGAAGATGAGAGATCTCGGTCAGCATGACCACCATTCTAAACAAGACGGCAATGAGCACTCCATCCAATTTTCTTTTTTTATTTTTCTTTCCCAGCTATTTCTTATCATTTCCATCAAACTGTTCTGCGGCGAAAAAGAAACCTGGGGAACTCAGCGACGAGAAGTAAGCGTGGAGACGACCGGGCGTTCATTCTCCTATTATTCACCTTCACACATTACAACATTAATACACAACAGCGATAGGTGAGGGCATCATCCCTCCTAAATATGACTGGAAATCAATTCACAGCACTAGGTGCCATTTGGAGATGTACTTTACTTGCGGTACATTGTTAAGGGATGAAAGTCTCAGGGAGATGAAGCGTTAGGAGGTTTCTTCTTGTTCGGTGGAAAGAGATTGAAGAATTATTCATATTTAGGGGGTCCATGGGGGGGATTTATCAAACATGGTGTAAAGTGAAACTGGCTCAGTTGCCCCTAGCAACCAATCAGATTCCACCTTTCATTTTCGAAAGAGTCTATGAGGAATGAAAGGTGGAATCTGATTGGTTGCTAGGGGCAACTGAGCCAGTTTCACTTTACTCCAGTTTGATAAATCTCCCCCATGTCCGAAATTTTTGATCCTATAACTATGGCAGTGTCGTATCGATTATTATATAAGGACAATCTATTCTTTTAGACCAGGAATGAGGAACCTTAGGCCTTCCAGCTGTTGCAAAACTACAATTCCCATCATGCCTGGACAGCCAAAGCTTTGGCTGTCCAGGCATGATGGGAATTGTAGTTTTGCAACAGCTGGAGGGCCGAAGGTTCCCCGTCCCTGTTTAAGACTATGACTCCTCCTGTCAGACAGGAGAGATGTAGCTGTCACCCTGGCCCCCGAACTCCCAGGATTGGCAGCGATATCAGCTTACTGTGACAGCAGGATCACACTCACATTTAATTTTCATGACATATTGATTGTGTGTCATGTTGGCGTATAACAGCTCTGCTTTGATCACATATTGTACCGTCATCATGGCCAGACAGAAAAACTGTCGTTAAAAAGATCATAAATATTTAAAAGAAGATAACTCAAAGGAGAAGTCTGGCTGTCTAGGTAGGGGTTTGGGGTAAATAAATAAAAAATATATGTTCACCGGTCCTCATGCCGTGCTGCACCGCATCTCCTGGTTTCCGGGTACATCACAACCTGGGTTGAACGTCACAAGCAGGTGTGATTTAGCCCGCTCAGCCAACCAGTGATTGCAGTGTTGTCCTGCCCCAGTCACTGACTGGCTGAGCGGGGCATCCATCAATCGGTTCATAACGTAGCCAGAGAAGACCTAAGAAGAGCCGGCTGAGGACCAGGAGTGGAATGGAGCACTGTGAATGGGACATGTGGGACAGGTGAATATGACTTCTTCTTTTTTTATATTCCCCAACCCCTAGCTCAGAAAAAAATTTTTGGCCCGGCGCCGGACTTCCCCGGGTGTGAATGCTAGGCTAAGGGGGTGTGATTAGGAGCCTGAGGAGGCTAAGTTTTCAGTAAATCACAAAAAAAAACTTTATTAGCAGGAATTTGTAAATCTGCTTTGAAAGCTTTGATGATCTCTGACATGTATTGTGTTTTCATCATAATGCCTTAAAGGGGAACTCCAGCCAAAATGAAAAATCCATTGCAGACAGTGCGGTGCGGGTACATAAGAAAGAATCTATACTTACCCAACCCTGTGCCCCTGCAGTGTCGTGTCACAAGCTCACTGACTGCTGGCGGCATCCTGCAAGGTCACAACCCGGCTCAGGAATGCCCACTTAGCCAGTCAGTGACTGGGACAGGACACTGCTGCAGTCACTGACTGGCTGAGTGGACACGCCCCTGTCTGCAGCTGTTTTTTTTATTTTTATTTTTTTTACATGGAGCAGGCTAAGGAGGTCATTACATTTTATGGTAAGTATTAGGATTATAATACAAAGTAGTCCTGGTGAAAACTAACCCTACTAAGGCTAGGTTCACACTGCGTTTTCAGCATCCGTTTAACGGATCCGTTTTTTTTAACGTCCAGAAAAATAGGGTCAGCAACGTTTTTTGGTCCGTTTTGGTCCGCCAAAAAAAAACGGATCCGTTTTTTTTATAATGGAAGTCAATGGAAAAACGGATGCACACAAATGAATCCGTTTTTTGCAATCCGTTTTTCATGCGTTTTTTGCAAAAAACGGATGCGTTAAACGGATGCTGAAAACGCAGTGTGAACCTAGCCTAACCCTGTACGGGGCTCTATGGATGCAGGAGGGAAAAATAAAAGTACAAAAGAAAAAATTGTCTGGGTTTTTGAGGGGATAAATAACATGAGGCTAGTGTGGCTAATAGAATTGAGTAAATCTCCTAAGATTTGATTCAGAAGTGCCCCGATTACTATGTGATTGTCCACAAAAAGTATGTACAGGAGCAGGGATGCCTCTTAGGGACAGGAGTCCCTGCACCAGTAGGAAATTTATCAAAGGGTGTAAAATATACACTGATGTAAACTGCCCATAGCAACCAATCACAGCTCAGCTTACCGCTCTGGTATAATGAAAGAAGAGCTGTGATTGGTTGCTATGGGTAGTTTATGCCAGTGTATATTTGACACCTTTTGATAACACTGGGCCTACGTAGAACAGACTGAACAGCAGCAGTGCATGTTTGTTGGATCGGGCACAGAGCATTTGGGTCAGCGAATGTAGTGAGTACAAGATGTGATGTATACAGCATCATCACCAGAAGCGTAGCTAGGATTTATGGGGCCCCATAGCAATAAAACTGTACAACCCCCCTACATGCTGCTGCACAAAAAAGAGTTTAAAGCAGAAGGGAAGGAGATGGCTAGTGTACTAATAACCCCTGACCTCTGCAGGGCTATGGAGAACAGAGGTCAGGGGTTATCAAACCAGTGAAGCAGAGATCGCCTTGTCTTCTGCTTATTAACCCATTTTTATGTTACAGCATGTAAATGAACTTTGGGTCACTTACATACAGCAGTACATGAGGGGTTAAGCAGAAAGATTCTTATCTTCCCTGTTGGCTCTTATCTTCCCTGTGCATCCCCGGGCCCCCGTCCTGCAGGGGCCCCATAGCAGCTGCCTACCCTTCCTTTATGGTAGCTACGCCTATGATCATCACTTACCTCTAGGCAATCTAGTGAGGCAGGCAAAAAAACAAATCTAAATATTTCAAATTATATTGCGTAATTCAAACCAAATCGGATTCTTCCAAATCAATTTCTAGTAAATTAAAGGGTTACTCATGCAAAAAAAAAGAAAATTCAAACCAGCTTGTGCCTTTCAATTTTGCTTCTATTAAAAAATCTCCAGTCTTCAGTACTTATCAGCTGTTTCCTGCAGGAAGTGATGTATTCTTTCCAGTCTGACACTGCTCTCTGCTGCCACCTCTGTCCATGTCAGGAACTGTCCAGAGCAGGAGAGGTTTTCTATGTGGATTTTCTACTGTTCTGGACATTTCCTGACATGGACAGAGGACGCAGCAGAGAACACTGTGTGAGGGTATGTGCACACTGAGGAAAAGGCGAGGAATTCAGCTTGAAATTCAGCTTGAAATTCAGCTTGAAATTCCTCCCGTAAAAAATGTACAGAGCAAAGTCCCATTGTGTTCAATGGGTTTTCTGCTCTGTTGTTCACACTGCAGAATTTCCGAGCAGAATTTTCTGCTGTAGATCTGCTAGAGGAATCCTATAGAAGTCAATGGGGGGCTTAAATTCTGCTTGAATTCTGCCTGAAAACTTTCAGCTACAATTCCTCGAGAATTGCTCAGTGTGCACATAGCCTCAGACTGGAAAGGATACATCACTTCCTGCAGGACATACAGCAACTAATAAGTATTGAAAGACTGCAGATTTTTTTTAACTGAAATAAATTACAAATCTCTGGCACTTTCTGAAACCAGTTGATTTAAAAGATTTTTTATTTTTTTTCCCCTGGAATACCCCTTTAAGTTATTGTATTACATCGTCTGACTATTTAAACTAAAAGGAAATACCCCCCCCCTATGGCTATGTCCCTACCAGCACATTACAGGTTAACCCTTCTATCATCCAGGAGCAGACTGCTGTGAATCCACCGCAGCAATAACTGACTTGACACATTGCCTACCATGCAAACAATTTGTGTATTTTATACTCAGCGGGAGGACATTGAGATTGTTATTGGCTTTGATTTTGTTTCCATTAATGCTTTTCACCTTCACTAAACTACTTTGCGGCCGGTGCCGGCGTCCTTTTGCATCGCTAATCAAGAGAATTTTTTAAATTCTAAAGAATATAAAAGGGTTTTGTGATGTAGAAAAGAATCAATATATTAACTTAAGGCATTAGAGAAGAAGCCGTATTGATTCACAATTAATTTGCGTTATCAAACGGATCGGCCTTGCGGGGAGCCGCGTCACATGGGCATCCATCATCGCATCTGCTCGGGAATCATACCAGGCTTTGATTCAGCTGCTGATTAATAAAAAGGCAAAAAAATAAATAAACTAAAATAAATAATTGGAAGCAGAAAAGAGATCAGTTAGGATTCTCCTAGGTTGAACCTGATGGACTCTTGTCTTCTTTCAACCTTATTTACTATGTTACTATGTTACTATATCAAATGGAGAAAGGAAGAACATCAATTTATGCAAGTCAGACTCTTTATAGGAGAGACTTCAATGTAGATAGAGCTCACAACCCTTCATGATGCCTGGCACATAGTGGCGCTAACTAATATCCGCCAGCGGGAACTAAAACGGGTACAAACGACCAACCGGCAGGAACAATTGTCCGACGCCTTCGTAAAACCGAGAAAAATACGATGTGAAAGTTTTCTTCTGCCTTTTGTAGTTCTGAAGACGTGAATGAAATGTGACAGATAGAAAATAATGTATGTACGCGGTAATGCCTGGTATTTGTCACAGTTGCCGGTCCGTGAAAGCCTTTTCTGTAACCCAAGGACATACAACCATTAACTTCTATTTGTCTGATAATTTTCTGATCATACAGTTCAGGCTGAAAATGACTGAAAAGGACAAAGCTTTAAAAGGAGTCTGTCAGTTCCTATTCATGATACCAGCTACAGATACTGTCAGATGGATAATAGGAAATGTAGATCAGACTTTACTTGTTCCTGGAAAGATTGTAAATTCAACGTTATTTAGTGAGCGGAAGAGCCCAGGAGGTGGAGCTGAACTGCTCAAGCAGAAGTGTCCTGGAGGTGGAGCCAAGCTACTCAAGCAGAAGTGTCCTGTAGGTGGAGCTGAGCTACTCAAGCAGAAGTGTTCTGGAGGTGAAGCCAAGCTACTCAAGCGAAAGTGCCCTGGAGGTGGAGCCAAGCTACTCAAGCGGAAGTGTCCTGGAGGTGGAGCCGAGCTACTAAAGCGGAAGTGTCTTGGAGGTGGAGCCAAGCTACTCAAGCGGAAGTGTCCTGGAGGTGGAGCCAAGCTACTCAAGCGGAAGTCTCCTGGAGGTGAAGCCAAGCTACTCAAGCGGAAGTGTCCTGGAGGTGGAGCCAAGCTACTAAGGTGCCGCATCATTGCTTGCATGCTCATTCCTCTACCAATGTATTCCTGCTTGAGTGACGTTCTGGGCTTGGTTTCCTGTGCCAAGACCTGTTTATAGATCAGGCCTGGAGGCAAAACCCAGGAGAGGGAAGGGGGAGCACAAAAAATTAGACAAGGAAGCCTCAAGCAAGAAACTTCTCCCTTTTAGATATAGTGACCTGATAAGCGATAACCTTGTGTAGTCAGGTAAAATGAAGCCTGTCCAAAGCAACACTCATAATTCTGCCGGCTTCAGAGGAAGTCTTCCAAAATTAACTGTTTATTACTGCAGCACCCCAGAGGCAGTTTGTGGTGGCCCAACGGTAATATGGTACATAACATTGATGATTAAGGTACTAATCCTGGTCTGTTCATAGGAGCTAAGGTCTTTCCACCAGACCTCCCAGACCTCTTGAACTGGCACTTATTAGATGGTGATAGTTGTCCTTAGAGATACTCACTATGTAGTGTCTCCTCTCAGCTGTAAGGTGGTATCCCCTTGTGCAAAGAAAATGCAGAAGACAATGGGTAACATGAAACAGTTAAAAATCATTTTTTTTACTCTGCAAGAAATGAGACACTACCACTTCTAAATAGAGTCATAGAGTCGTTTAGGGGAATGTACCACTTTTTTAATAAGAATTTTTTTTCTTTTAAGTACCTTGTTGGCTGTGGCACAGAGATCCTAGTGGGATCCCAGTGGCACAGTTCAAAATGCCACCCAGATGCACATGAAGAAATCTGCGCCCATCACGGAATCTGGGTAAAGTTTCGAAAAATTAACCGCACCACTGGGATCTCCATACTGACAAGGTAATGTACATTTGCTTTAATTGGTACATTCACTTTAAGACTGGGGCAGGTATACCAAGTTTTCTGCTTCTCTGTTAACTGATTAGTCAGGTTTTTCAGATACAGAAGTTCCCAACTGCGAGGTGCAGGTCTTCAAAAGATATGGAGCAGTTTAGTTGCCAGGTTTCTAGGCTAGGATGGAGCTCTAAGGCCTAGTCTTAGGCTCTGGAGTCCTTGGTTACTGTACCCGCAGTGACCCTTCACAAGTCTCCTAGACTTTCTTACACAAGGGGCAAGACCTTGAAAGGAGTAACTCCTACCTTAAACTACCCCTATATCTTTGTCCTGCACAACACCCCGATACTCACCGGATGTGTTTCACCTGAACCATGTGAGCTCCTCAGGAGAGGTGTGTAACTAAGCAAAGTAATATTATGGGTGAAACCGAAAAGTTTTAATAAAATATGGGTAGAAAAATGGAAGCTGGTAGGTGCAATCCACCTCAAAGATCTAATACAACGTCACCTGGCATTAAAGGGAACCTGTGAGCCGCCCCCCCCCCCCCCCCCGGTGCAGCCCCGGATGGTCACCCTTTCCTGTAAGTCCCACTCCTGTGGTGCGCGCTGTATGCTAATCAGCAGAGACGAGTCCGATGCCCATAGAGAATGAATGGAGCCTTCATTCTCTATGGGCATTGGACTCATCTTTGCAGCGTGTGCACCGCTTCCGACGGGGATATTTTCATCCCGGGACCGGGTCCAGGAGCGGGACTTGCAGGAAAGGGTTAGTTTCCGGGGCTGCACCGGAACGTAGGGTGGGCTCTGCGCCTGCGTCCCGGTCGACAGGTTCCCTTTCAACTAATACTTCCTCCTAGTATGTGGCTAAAAGAAATATTCTAATTAGAGATGAGCAAAGCGAATCTGGCAAATGAAGATTTGTTAAGGAAATTTGCAAAAAAAAAAAAAAAAAAGGCAGCCACACATCTGTCTGGAGCATCACTGGGCTGGAGAAAGGGATTAACCATAATCCCTAGCGCCCCTCCAATCAGCTGCAGGCCCCTCTGTGATGTCAGCACCTCCCTTCTCTATATAAGGTGGTTCGGTAACTGAGGTGGTCAGTCGGCTGTGTGTGGAGGAGAGAGCAGGATGGCAGCAGGCAGTTACAGCAGAGCAGGGAGAGACTTAGGGTATGTTCACATTGAGCAAATGGGGCGGAATTCCGTGGCAGAACTCTCCGCCATGGAATCCCGCCTGCTTCAGTTTTAGACGGTGCCTCTATGGAAGGGCTCTATGGGATTTTTTTTAATATTGTGATTTTTACGATTTTTGACACTTTTACCACAACATGCTTTAACAAATTCGCCCTCTGTAATAGTCCCAGTCAATGGCGGATTATAATGTGGGCGGTTTGGGCGGCCGCCCGGGGCCCAAGGCTCCGGGGGGGCCCGCGCCGCCCACATTAAGATCTTGCATAGCAGCGCCAGCAGCACATCACTTTCGGGGCCCAATGGGCCCCCGAGTGATGTTCTGCTGTGGCGCGCTGTCGTCGGAGTCCGCCGCGGCACCGCCCCCTCTCTCCTTGCCGTCTTTGCGGTGCCCGTACTTCTCTCCTGGCGGCGTGATGACGTCACATCCTGCGCGCCGCCAAGCAGAGAAGTTCGGGCACCGCGGGGCTGCACTGTGAGCTTCCGGCCTGCTCTCTCTGCCGGAAGCTCACCCTGGCTCCCTGCCGCCCGAATATACCCCCTGCCACCCGGCTGTACCCCTTGCCCCTTAGCTGCTCTCCATGCCGCCCCATCTTCTCCCCCTGCTGCTACCCCCATCATCTTCTCCCCCTGCTGCTACCCCCATCACCTTCTCCCCCTGCTGCTACCCCCATCATCTTCTCCCCCTGCTGCTACCCCCATCATCTTCTCCCCCTGCTGATACCCCCATCATCTTCTCCCCCTGCTGCTACCCCATCATCTTCTCTCCCTGCTGATACCCCCATCATCTTCTCCCCCTGCTGCCACCCCCATCATCTTCTCCCCCTGCTGCTACCCCCATCATCTTCTCCCCCTTCTGCTACCCCCATCATCTTCTCCTCCTGCTGATACCCCCATCATCTTCTCTCCCTGCTGATACCCCCATCATCTTCTCCCCCTGCTGCCACCCCCATCATCTTCTCCCCCTGCTGCCACCCCCATCATCTTCTCCCCCTGCTGCTACCCCCATCATCTTCTCCCCCTGCTGCCACCCCCATCATCTTCTCCCCCTGCTGCTACCCCCATCATCTTCTCCCCCTTCTGCTACCCCCATCATCTTCTCCCCCTGCTGATACCCCCATCATCT
Organism: Dendropsophus ebraccatus; assembly: GCF_027789765.1. NCBI lineage: Eukaryota > Metazoa > Chordata > Amphibia > Anura > Hylidae > Dendropsophus > Dendropsophus ebraccatus. The sequence continues at coordinate 83,383,376 of NC_091463.1, forward strand.
TCTCCCCCTGCTGCTACCCCCATCACCTTCTCCCCCTGCTGCTACCCCCATCATCTTCTCCCCCTGCTGCTACCCCCATCATCTTCTCCCCCTGCTGATACCCCCATCATCTTCTCCCCCTGCTGCTACCCCATCATCTTCTCTCCCTGCTGATACCCCCATCATCTTCTCCCCCTGCTGCCACCCCCATCATCTTCTCCCCCTGCTGCCACCCCCATCATCTTCTCCCCCTGCTGCTACCCCCATCATCTTCTCCCCCTGCTGCCACCCCCATCATCTTCTCCCCCTGCTGCTACCCCCATCATCTTCTCCCCCTTCTGCTACCCCCATCATCTTCTCCCCCTGCTGATACCCCCATCATCTTCTCCCCCTGCTGATACCCCCATCATCTTCTCCCCCTGCTGCTACCCCATCATCTTCTCCCCCTGCTGATACCCCCATCATCTTCTCCCTCTGCTGCTACCCCCATCATCTTCTCCCCCTGCTGATACCCCCATCATCTTCTCCCCCTGCTGCTACCCCCATCATCTTCTCCCCCTGCTGCTACCCCCATCATCTTCTCCCCCTGCTGATACCCCCATTATCTCCCCCTGCTGCCACCCCCATCATCTTCTCCCCCTGCTGCTACCCCCATCATCTCCCCCTGCTGCTACCCCCATCATCTTCTCCCCCTGCTGATACCCCCATCATCTCCCCCTGCTGCCACCCCCATCATATTCTCCCCCTGCTGCCACCCCCATCATATTCTCCCCCTGCTGCCACCCCCATCATCTTCTCCCCCTGCTGATACCCCCATCATCTTCTCCCCCTGCTGATACCCCCATCATCTTCTCCCCCTGCTGCTACCCTTCATCATCTGCTGCCACCCCCATCATCTTCTCCCCCTGCTGCTACCCTTCATCATCTTCTCCCCCTGCTGCTACCCTTCATCATCTTCTCCTCCTGCTGCCACCCCCATCATCTTTTCCCCCTGCTGCTACCCTTCATCATCTTCTCCTCCTGCTGCTACCCTTCATCATCTTCTCCTCCCGCTGCCACCCCCATCATCTTTTCCCCCTGCTGCTACCCCCATCATCTTCTCCCCCTGCTGCTACCCCCATCATGTTCACCCCCTGCTGCTTCCCTGCCTTCCCAGCTTCCCCCCCCCCCTCCCCGGCCTCATTTGCCCCAGCTTCTCCCCCTGTCGCCCCAGCTGCCTCCCTTCCCCAGTCACCCCCAGCTCCCCGCCTGCAGTTGAGTTGGGGCCGGAGAAGTCTTCATGATGCTGCGCCAAATAGAGAGGAAAGGAAAAAGTGAGCGACGGCAATCGGAGAAGACGTCACCTGTGAGTCATTAGTAACTGCACTGTAATCACTTATAGGCTGGGTTCACACACAGTATATTTCAGTCAGTATTGTGGTCCTCATAGCAACCAAAACCAGGAGTGGATAGAAAACACAGAAAGGCTCTGTTCACACAATGTTGTAATTGAGTGGATGGCCGCCATTTAATGGCAAATATTTGCTGTTATTTTAAAACAATGGCTGTTATATTGAAATAATGGACGTTACTTACCGTTAAATGGCGGCCATCCACTCAATTACAACATTGTGTCAACAGATCCTTTCTGTGTTTTCCATCCACTCCTGGTTTTGGTTGCTATGAGGACCTGACATGAGGACCAAATACTGCCTGAAATATACATAGTGTGAACCCAGCCCTATAGTGTGCAGAGCCTGTGTACCATTGGGGTCTAAATGGGTCAGTGTTTTGTTTGCGGTAGTGTACTGACACAGCCCCGGGGTCACTACAGTACACTAGTGAAAACTTTTAAACTAGAACCCAACTACAACTGCAGGCACTACAACTCCCAGCATATTATGAGGGCTGCAGACTGTCAGTACATGCTGGGAGTTGTAGTGCATGTAGCTGTTGTAGTTTGGTCCTAGGTGCATTATACACTGGATTCTTTGTGGCATATAAGAATACATAGATCTGTGGGGGCTCAGTGCAGGGAAGTGACCCCAGAACATCACTAATAGGGGATAGAACAAAAACATCCCCCCTATCCCCTATTAGTGATGTTCTGGGGTCACTTCTATATACTGATCCCCCTCAGACCTCTGTATTCTTATATACCCCACACAGCCTGCTGGGGTGGCTGGGGGGGGGGGGGCCCAGGTTGGGTGGACAGCCCGGGGCCCAGGGTACATTTAATCCGCCACTGGTCCCAGTACTGTAGCTACTATAGTTTGGCTGTTTTAATGAAATGCGCTAAGATTCGATTCGCAAATCTTAGCGAGTTTGGCCCAAAATTAGCGAAGCCTGCAAAATTATTTTCCGTCTGTTTTTCTCATTTCTAATTTTAATCGGAAGAAGTTATCCTCTTTTCCTATAACAAGCTTATCGGTGGAAGTGAAATGACCCCCAGAACGAATGGTGTGTATCCTCAGCAATACTCAGAAGCCCCTGAGAGAATCACTGGAACACTGGCCATGCATGCAAGGAGTGCACCATTCATTTATGGGACAAGTTTTTCTCCACTCTTGGAATCGGTGGAAATTCCAGTGGGCATCCACCACCACTAACCAGATGGCTATCCCCTGTCCTGTGGATAGGGGATAACTTCTTAAGCTGGTAATACCCCTTTAAGTATGTGTAAAGGAAGCCTTTCACTAAGCAAAGTTGGTAAAATCAGTTTTGTGCCTCATACATATATGTAACTGTTATCCCTATAGAGTTCTGCTCTTCCATGGTCTGATCATTCTGGTTTTATGAACTGTAGCTGTCGTTTTGCCATGCAACAGCGCACACAACCCTCATGCTTCCATTTACTGTGGAAACTAACTGATAGTACTTTGAGTAGATTGCAGTCGATCTGCGTATGGCTGGCCATCTTAGTGGGCAGTGTTGGACTGGCCCACCAGAGGACCGGAGAAACTTCCGGTGGACCCCCAGCTTTAGAACCTGCACTAACACTGACTGACATGTGGTTTCTCACTGGTTCTTCATTGGTGGGCCCCCAGGATCATTTCCTCTGGTGGGCCCCAGATACCCCAGTCCGACACTGTTAGGGGGTCATAACCAAGAGCAACAGGCTAGAAAACAAAGCAGGCACATAAGGGATTGGTAAATGCTTGTACTTAAAATTTAATTTCACATAATGTATCAATTTGGATCTATGTACCTTTATGAGACTCCCCTTTAAGTAGACCATATCCTTTAAAGGGGTTCATGTGATAGGTGTTCTATGATATACATTAGCATGGCTACTTGAATCCCTTATTTCAAATTATTTTGTATCATTGCATCTAAATCCTTATTATAAAAACCTAAATGGCGAGGCACAATCATAATCTTCAATAATGAATAGGAGGAATAACACAGATAATCAGAAAGCGGGATCAGATCAGGTCATTAAAACAGTCGTTGAGCCCACCTGAGCATGTACTTACCGGAGGACAGAGACGAGAAGTGCTCAGTGTATAGGATATCTATACATTCAAATAGGTTATGGAGAGTTCCTGTAACATATCCCATTGGAAAATTGAGTGCGTCAATAAACTGTGATTAGATTCTGTACTGGATATCGGAACATAGAATGAATTGTACTTATAAAAAAAAAAAAAAATTTAATAGGCGCCAAGAGAAACCTGTAAAATTGGATTTGTTTAGGTTAAATATCCAATTTGTTTGCAAATTCATGCAGCCAATCAAGTGAAAAGGCTGAGAAATGTAAGCAGCCGCTATCTCTCCGCCGTCGTCTGGGCGTATGTGCAAATGGTTACATGTAGCAGAATTATGCAGACGCTAAGAGTCATTAAGGAAATTGCAAACTGTAGCCGTGCTCACCGAATTCATTTTATGATGTCACGCAGCCAATGTTTCTCACTTATACTTATTTATATGGGTAAATGTTCGGAATAGTGTGTAGAAAATGTCTGCTATGAAACTGATGATCTTCTACATTAGGGTAATACTTGTAGATTGGAAACTAGACATAGCGGATCTGCAACTTTACAGGGAAACAAACAGCAAGTTAGAAAGCTCTGCTCTTCTTACCTTCATCTTCTTACCTTCATCCTCAGTGCCGTTTCCGGTAAACCTTCACTTAAATCAAAATGTAAATGAGGCAGTTTGGTGCACTGGTGGGGATGGGACTACTGCCCTAAATGCACCGATCTACCCCATCGGCCTGCCCCTACTTATAAGTATTCACCGGGCGCTCTGCAGAGTGACATCACTGACTAACACTGCCTGGATATTCATGAGCAGAGGTAGATTGTGCACTACAGGCGGGACTTCCCTCCTACTTTGTATACTGATTAAAGTGAAAAAAAAGGTAAGAAAAAATTAACTTTTAATCTGCTGTTAGTTTCCCGTCAAAGTTTTTTTGGGGGCAAAACAGATTGATGGGCAATCCACAGGAAAGGTCATCGATCACTGATAGGTGGGGTGCCAGCTGTTCAGATCCTGGCTCCTTTTACTGTGTAGTGGCGGCAAGGCGTAACTGTAGGTTCTAGTCAAAAGAAATTGAGTTGCAGTAAACAGGCCCGGCCACTATACAGTGAAAAGTAGCAGGTGGCCCCAGTCCTGTTGACTGTGCAGTCACTGAGCAGCTGATCGGCAGGGGGGCCTGTTGCCAGTGCCACATCGATCAGTCATCAATTACTTATACTGTGAATATGCCAGCAATCTGTTTTCTCCAGAAAACCTCTTTAAACCCTAAGTAATAAAGAGGGATACACATTAAGGCTATGTTCACACTACGTATATTTCAGTCAGTATATTTCAGTCAGTATTGCAACCAAAACCAGGAGTGGATTAAAAACACATAAAGGATCTGTTCACACAATGTTGAAATTGAGTGGATGGCTGCCATATAACAGTAAATAACGGCCATTATTTCAATATAACAGCCGTTGTTCTAAAATAACAGCAAATATTTGCCATTAAATGGCGGCCATCCACTCAATTTCACCATTGTGGGAACAGATCCTTTCTGTGCTTTTAATCCACTCCTGGTTTTGGTTGCAATATGAGGACCACAATACTGACTGAAATATACTGACTGAAATATACATATACTGTCTGAAATATACGTAGTGTGAACATAGCCTTAATATTCAAAAATGACAAAATAAAAAAAAATTAAAAATGTATTGTACCTAAGAGTATATATCAGATTTAATGAGTTTGGATGCACCATTTCATATGGTGGGTCCAAATCTACAAATTTGCCCCCCAGAGTGGCGATCTGCCCTCCCCTCTGTGATGCGGCTTCATTGATTCTAATGGAGCCACGTCAAAGAGGGGAGGGGGTTGTGTCTCAATGGTTGCCGGAGCTTCATGCTCGGCCGGTGCTTAATAATAGACCAGCGCCATGTGCGGGAACCGGGTCACAGCTTATAAAAAGGAATGCGGCACTGGAATTACCACACGGGCACCAATTTATTCTTGTAGAAAACAAAAAAACGATGTATCGGTGGTACATTTACTTTAAGGGAGAGGGTCAAATGATAACACTGCAAGGCGGTAAGAAATGCCAAACGATGAATAGAATACACAGGTGCTTGCATTATTTCCAGACAATGAATACTGAACACAGGCTATTATGATGTACAAAAGTAATTGAAAGAGGTCCAAGAAAAACAGAGTCCCCTTTCCACTACATATGCATTTTACGGAAATGGGCAGAGTTAAGCAGCTGTTCCTTTGCCACCCTAAAGGAGATGATTCGGGGGGCTCACCATCCATTTATAGAGAACAACATGGTGTTGGACTATTATTATGGTAAGAGTCTAGGTATCTGTTAAAATTCTTTGGTAGTGTGGTCGACCCTTGTCAAATCCAAAAATATCCAAGGTACAGGATAATAATAAAGGATAGTATATTAATAAAGGTTATTTTTCTTAGATCTATAAAGGAATAGTTGCAAAGGGTAGTAATAAATAAAATGAAAATAAATAATAAAAAAAAGGTAAATATTCATAAATTTACCCCTGTATTGTATATTTTATCTGTAAACTTTATGCCCAGATAAAAAATTCTCAAATGGCTCTTGCCACAAGATCAATTCTCTTTCTAGACCTCCTGTTGCTATAAAGGTTTAGGGGTCTGTAATATAAATGTGTAAATTAAATGTTGTAGCCTTGGCAGTAAAAGGAAAAAAAAAAAATTAAGGGGGACCTGTCCCCCCGGCTGCCTGGGTAAAATCCGCCCGACCCCCCGTTGGAGTCCCTTATACTTACCCCTTCCTTGAAGTCCCGGACCCGTCCTGCCGCCGAGAAATCCCCGTTGGAAGCCATGCGTGCGGTCAAAAGAGTTGAGTCCGACACCCATAGAGAATGACTGGAGCAGTCATTCTCTATGGGCGTCGGACTTATCTCTGCTGAACGCGCGCACACGGCTTCCGACGGGGATTTCTTGGCGCCGGGACTGCTCTAGGACTGGGACTTCAAGGAAGGGGTAAGTATAAGGGACTCCAACGGGGGTCGGGCGGGCTTCACCCCGGCGTGCGGAGTGACAGGCCTCCTTTAAGGGGAACTATCAGTTTAGACAGAGTTATATTCAGGACACCAAAGGCTACAAATTTTTTAAAAAATAAATATATTTTTATGTCACAGAGAAAAAGTTGAGTAGTCACCCTGGAAGGCCAGAATTTGTGCCCTTCTTTTAGGGAAAGACAATCTCCAGTACTTGAATTAAAAGGTTTGAGCGTAAAGCAGAAGAAGGCTTAATCCTTGTGTTCCCCGGGTCTCACTTCCTATATTTCCACGTCTACCATGTATACCTTCTGAGACAGAAGGGGCTGCAGTTTGATATATTTGTGTGGGGGCAAAACTGTGCCCTGTGATTTTGTGGCATGAGAATTGAAAGACGTTTGATCGGTACAGGAACCTTTTCAGAAGGGAACAATTAATTGCATTACAGTTAATAAATTTATATAGTGGAGCGGGATTTTTCTCGTAATGATAGGCGCGTGTTCACATTTTTAATGATCCTTTGAATTAATCCTGTCCGATTCGCAGATAAACCAGGGGTCTGTTCACTGAAGTGATAACCTTCAGTAAGCACTGAGTGCATTAAGACCCAGGTCATGTGCGGATAGACCATAAAATTCTTCATAGACTCTATGTGGGGACTGTCCGCTGAGATCATATTAGCATAACGCATACAATGTAACCATTAGGAAATTACATTGTTTGAACTAAACATAAAATGTTGCCCAAGAGTCCCGTCTTATTGTACAGTATGTGTGTATTGTATTGAATGTGCATTTAGAATGGGTAATTGTACAGGATGAATCACAAATACATATTCTAGGTTATAACATACACAAAAAGTTCTACAAAAGAGCAGAGCTGGATAATATAACGTATATTATTATTTATTTAAAAAAACAAACAGCTAGACGTGTAGTTGTCTATGGAAGAAAGCAAAAAAGTGAAGAAAGTAGGAGAGGGCACTCACTATAAGTTGTGATCTTCTTTATTTCGGTGCTTAATTAAAAAACACGCAGGACATTCAAGGCTGATACGTAGGACGCCAGCTCTTAGATGAATTGAGGTAACAGCTGGTTTGCGCGCATGCCCGCTTCTTCAGACCTCCTGAAAAGGTCTGAAGAAGCACGCATGCGCGCGAGCCAGCTGTTACCCTCATTTTGAAATCTTCACCCTTTTAAGTATTCAAATTGACATTCATACAGTTTTTTTTAACCCTTTAGGCGTTTCATAGGAATAACTGCAAAGTAAGAGTGAAAAGTTAAAATTAGCATTTTATTTGCAGACATTCCAATGTATTTCTATGTATTTTTTACCATACCAATTACCGTTACCGATCCACCAATGCCGGGAATTTCCAGTGCTGGACGTCTTTGGGGGTCTAGTGGCAGCTTTCAGCTGACAGTTTAGTTGCGGCTCCCGGTCACTGTTTGTGTAAACAGTGAGCATCTGAAGCAGGTCAGTTATAGTACGTCCTCGTGCTGAAACTAACATTCTACAAGGACGTATTATAACTGACTGAGATTTGTAATTTACTCCTATAAAAAATCTCAAGCATTCCAGTAATTATCAGCTGCTGTATGTCCTGCAGCAAGTGGTGTATTCTTTTCAGTTTGACACAGTGCTCTTTGCTGCCACCTGTGTCCATGTCAGGAACTGTCCAGAGCAGTAGCAAATCCCCATAGAAAACCCTCTCCTGCTGATTTTTTTTTTTTAATTAAATATTTATAATAAAAAAGCAAAAATCGGGCAAGAAAAGAGATGACTGTGACAGCAATGATAACAAAAATAGCATATAGTGTGTACATAATACATTTTGAATGTGTACATAATAACACAAACCTAATATAACATTGCAGTCAAGTGCAATCTGTCACGTCCCCCTATCCCTCGCGTGGATTAGGAGACGTGAGATCCTTTTTCAGGTGAGAAAACGACTATGAAAACAATACAGTAAAGAGAAGCAATCTGTCATTTATTCATCATAGAAAAATGTCACCTAGTAATATTAGCGATGCCAATCTAGTTCTGGGCCCGGTGATGCTTTATTATGCACAGCTGTTCCACAACATGATATGTGAAGTTGCCCTTGAGGAAAGAGAAATTTAACTACAGAATTAATCATCAAACAAATGGGTGTAAACTATGTCCATTCATTAGGACACAAAAGGAATATAAACTAACCCCGGATATCAGCGGTGTATGTGAGCCGGATCCCAACTACTGGGGAATTATTATGTATATGTACTTCACACTATGGGTGACAACTGGGTCATTCACACACTCCTTCTTATATGTTATAACCGGAAAATAACCGGACCTAAGGCAGTTGTCACTAGTGGAAACAATAACGATACAAGGAAGGAGTTTGGAACAGCTCGACACAGCTTCAAGGGATACTCTGGAGAAAAATGATCTAGTGTCAGAACGTTATACAGATTTGTAATTTACTTCTATTTAACAATCTCAACTCTTCCAGTACGTATCAGCTGCTGTATGTCCTGCAGGAAGTGGTCTATTTTTTTCTTGTCTGAAAAAGTGCTCTCTGCTGCCACCTCTGTCCATGAAAGGAAGTGTCCCATTCAGGTTTACTATGGGAATTTGCTACTGTTCTGGACAGTTCCTTTCACGGACAGAGGTGGCAGCAGAGAGCACTGTGTCAGACTGGAAAGAATACACCACTTCTTTCAGGACATGCAGTACCTGATAAGTACCGGAAGACTTGCTCTTACCTCCCCTGCTCTAGTGCTGGTGGCCACATATGCTGTTCCAGTCACTGGGTCCCTGGACGCTTCCTGATCTGAGCAGGGACCCAGGTCGTGATGTGTGCGGTCCGTTCAGCCAGTCAGCGGCCGTAATAGGGTCCTACCTTGGCCACTGACTGGCTAAACAGACCCAGGTCCCAGGAGGCGGCCAGGGACTGGATTAGCCGAATGTAGCCACCAGTGCTGGAGTGGGGCAGATAAGAGCATGTTATTTTTTTTAATTCCCCCCCCCCCCCCCCCCCGACTAACTAAATGCATTCCATGACTCAGAAGTATACAGTACCTTTAGAGAGGCCACGAGGTGGGGATGTGTCCTAATCATTTATGACTTGTGAAGACATGCCCATGATGACCAATAGCTGCACCATGTTACTGATGCTGTATTTCTAGCATCATGCAGCTATTGGTCATCACGTGGAGGTGTGGTTTTGCCCCATCGCCATGATCAGGTTATACATCTACCCCCCTAAGTCATGGAAGGTATACTTCTGAGACAATGGAACACAGTTAGTGAGTGTTGGGGAGAAGAAAGGCTTAAGTCGTCTTCAGCTCCCTGCATTGTACCTAGCGCTACACAAACATGGCCACTTTCTTCCAGAGACAGCACTGCTCTTGTCCCCAGTTCAGGTGTGGTTTGCAATTAAGCTCCATTACCTTCAATGGAACTGAGTTACAAAACCTACACCCAAATAGGCTTGATCGAACAGCGGAAAAAACTAGGTTTGATCAAACTTGAACCTAACTGGACCTTCCGCATTTAATTGCTGAAGCCTTCCCGGTCTGTGGGGAAGGAGGAGACATCCCGGGGGCTGCCTGGAATTCCGGGATACAACCTATTACTTAGGCTGAATGCCAGAATTTCAGGCGGCCCCCAGGCTGTCTCCTCCTTCCACATGGACCGAGAAGGCATCAGGAATCCAATGCGGAAGGTCCGGCTAGGTTCGAGTTCGATCGAACCTAGCTTTTTCCGCTGTTCGATCAAGCCTACACCCAAACTGGAGACAAGAGCGGTGCTGTCTCTGGAAGAAAGGGGCCATGGTTTTGTATCACTGCACAACCCCTGTAAGGAGTTACTTATAGGTTTGGGTCCAATTTTGGTTTTATTAACTTAGTATTCAAGCAATTACTATAAACATTGTCCTGGATTTTTATAAAACCAAATGGGCAGTCAGCAGACCATTATTTTATCTGGTAATATCGTATAACGCGTCTTCTCATCCATCATGTTCGAAATAAAAAAATAAAAATGTCAAATCTGATAATCTTTACATTTGCTTAAAGGTAAAAGCCAAGTAGCTCTTTTAATCCAATGTTTTACAGGTTGATGGAAATCTAGGTATATGACATTTTGTATAGAACTCATTCGGTTTCTAATATTTGACTGAATATTATAACCTGCAGCGAATTGCTAAATGGAACAGCTGATCAGGTGTGTTGTGCCACCTATGTAGGTCACCCGGTCAGTACCAGTGTGCTGTAGACTGCTTTAGGCTTTGGTTATTATTGTCACCACGTATCCCCCGTGCACTGTTGATTCTGCATTTCAGGTTGTTTTTTCATCCGTGACACAAACCTTATACCTCTGGGTCTCCTTCTAGACTAGGAACTGACCCTTTAGGCTTTTCTGTTCAAAGATTTAATCCAATCAATGATATTACATGGGAGTTATACACCCTCCCATACACCTCAAAGTGTGCCTGTCATTGAAAATAAAAGCATAATCCCGGTTTTGCTGGATTAATCCTTCCGAGCGGTGACAAGGTGATGTTAGTGCTGTCACTGCTGAGCCCGGAGAGTCCTCTCCATGGTGTATGGCCATTTTCACTCTCCACAGGACCGTAGCAGCCGCAGGCCTGTTTACCAGTTGAACACATTCCTTACGTCTCAGGCCAGTCCTCTTGGCTATGCCATGACGCCATGACATAGTGCCAATGTAAGTGCACTGGGCAGGCTGTAATGTGCTGGGGAGGATTTTTATGGTACATTATTATTGATGGCGTGTTGAGAGGGAAAAGGGGTTACTGATGTACTGGGTTTCCATAATGCTATGGGAGCAGACATGAAACAAACAGCCATATAGTAAACAAGGGGTTACACTTAGCACTGAACTACTGCTCAGAAGTTAAGAGGGATAGGGGATATGGAGGTTACACAGAAGTAGGTAAACAGGTATGAGAGGGAGGAATTTATTTAAATTTCCAGTGGGGATCATCTCGAGCAGAAAGCTTAGCTTAGCGTGGCGGTACACCCTTTAACAGAAAGCACATGCTAAGTCCCCCTAACCACCTGGCTGCTGTGTTCTGTTCTGATCTAGCTGTTACTAGAGACATATTTTGCGTAACCACAGGTAGTGGGCAGCATATTGCAGGGAAAAATAACAGCTAGTGGCCAAAAGTTTAGAGTTGTTTTTCAGGGGGATAAGCAGTCATGTTTTATTTTTTTTTTTTTTTGTAACAGTAATGATTCACAAATTTGTCACTTACAGGGAAGTTGTTTGAAATTACAGTGATCATTTTAAGCCTCCATAGTACAGTTACTATGGACTGTCAATACAAGGTAAAGACAGCATTATATTGTAAGGAATTATATTGCATTTCTAATAATAGGGGGCCAAAGTAACGCAAATAATTTGCAGAATTGCTTGAGAGCTGTGACGGAGGAAGGCAAGTTGTGATAATAATAGTTATTCAAATCTAAACACTATTGGCTTAAAGGGGAACTATGAGCAGGTTAGAGGGATGTAAGTTGCTGATAGCTCCCTAGTGTGCAGGAGATGCTGAGGATGAAGGTATGTCTCTTACCTTCTTCCTCTGAACCATTCCCATGCAGTTTGTAGTGTAAACCTGTGTCCGGTAAGGCCATTTGGAGCACTGAGGGCAGGGCTACTACCCCCTAAGTGCCAATCCACCACTAGTCATCCCATCTGTTCTAATGAATATCAGTGGAGCGGTCCAGCATGGGGTAGGCTGGATTGGTGGTCTGGGGTGGTAGCCCCACCCCCAGTGCCCAAACTGCCTTACCAGACACAGGATTACATTCCAAACATCATGGGAATGGTGCCAAGGTAAGAGACATACCTTCCTCCTTGGCACCCTGTGCACTGTAGGGAGCTATCAATTGGTTAGATGTGTCTAGCCTGCTAATAGTTCCCTTTTAAACGGGTTTTTGGAGCTGAGAAAATTGGTGACCTATGATGAGAATAGACCACTAATTACAGATTTGTAGGGGGGGGTCAGTATCCCTACACGATAGGCGCTTGGGCGCTTGCACTCAAGGGCGAATTAACTTTACTAGTGGGGCCGGGCTTTTCCCCAAGCTTGGGCCCTCCCCCAACCCACTATACCTATGGCGGCACTAACTTAAGTCTTTTTCCTCCATAATGCAGCCTGTAAAGGACCTGTGGTGACATCATTGTCACATGATAAGGTCCTTCAATATATTCTCTAATGTTACTGCATTGTCTCCTGGCTGCAGTTTAGCCCTGATTTTACAAAATTGCTGTAAAAAGCAGCAATTTTTATGCAAATCAGGACTGAACATAAGCCTGTTTGGGGGGCTATTGGCCCCCCAGAGGCTCAGGGCCCCGGGCTACCTCCCAAAACGGACCTATTATAATCTGCTACTGAATGCACTGCACAACTGCTACCAAATATATGTCATAGAGACTGCAGACTGATGTAACCAAAGAGGAGGCTATAATTTTACCCCAAGCACGCACAGCCCCTAATACAACTAACCAGTTGCCACCACTGTTGTATCTGCTTAAACAGTTTTGCAAAAAAAGAAAAGTTAAAAATTAGTCCACATGTGTATAATGCTGAAAGAGACCAATCCATACCGATTCCACTCTGTAATTGCTGCCAAAGGTGCCTCCGCTAAATTCTGCTTTGAAGTGGTGATTAGTTCTGCATTCAGCAATGGAATAACGGTAATGTCACTTTGACAGTAACATGTCTTTTTCTGTTGATCGGTGTCGTAAAAACCTAACTAAATCTTCTTTGATTCCCTGTTGTTAGCAATTAAGCATGTGCGAGTCCATGGAGGGATGGGGCATGCCTGTCAGAGTCCTCATCATAGTCATTTACAAGAGAGACAAATCGTGGGACCTTTTCAATTACAAAGTGTTCCCATACAAGCAAAAGACTCAGATTTAAAAGAATTTAGACTAATGGCAGCAACACTTGTTTTATCCTTTTTGAATCAGTTGCAGCTTTTTCATGTAGCACTCATCACTTATAGCGGAGGAGGTTACTGGTCCTACCCGAGGTGCAGACAGTGTGCTGTAGCTGGCAGTCCCCTAGTGAGCATGGTAGCTTTGGGTAATTCGCTCATACAGATTATGCACAATCTTTAGTCTCCTACTGTAATGAAGAGTCAAAGAGGAGTTGTTTGTGCCGCACTCTGGCACACCTCACCACTCCTTTCTCCTCCCTCTTCTTCATGAATAATCCCTGCTCCCAGCCTCCTGCTCGCTCAGCTGTCAGCCAGTGTCTCTAATTGCAGATCAGTCCTCTGTAGGCAGTTTATGTCTGAAAGAAACACTCAGATATAGTTGATCTCTGAGCCCAAGTGTGTTTGGGATATGGTCTAGAGGTAACTAACTTGTATAGAGTTGTTTTTTTTTTCCTTATTATTATTATTATTATTATTATTATTATTATTGTGTCATTTTAAAAGTGCACATAATTCCCAATAAGGTCCAAATTATTATTAAAATTCAATTTTTTAATACATTGATGAGAAACAAATATTTTTTTTTTCTCTCGTTATTGTATTACAAAAAAACGAAACTAATTTAGACCTCTTGAGGAATTCTGTGCACTTTTAAAAATGATACAATATTGAGAAAAAAATAAAAAATAAATAAATAAAGACCTGCTATTGGTCTCTAGACTGATGAGTTAGGGCCCTATTCCACCAACAGATCTGACGACAGATTATCTGCCAAAGATTTGAAGCCAAACCCAGGAACAGACTATAAACAGAGAACAGGTCATAAAGGAAAGACTGGATTTCTCCTCTTTTCAAATCCACTCCTGGGTTTGGCTTCAAATCTTTGGCAGATAATCTGTCGTCAGATCTGTTGGTGGAATAGGGCCTTTACTCCTACACCACAGCTCTTACACAGGCTAGGAGATTAAACTATATTTGATTGCAGATCAGTCCTCTGTTGGCAGATACTAGCTGACAGCTGAGTGAGCAGGAGGCCGGGCAGCATTGATTATTCATGAAGGAGAGGGAGCTGGAAGGAGTGGTAAAGAGTGCTAGAGTGCCATACAAACATTGAGGCAAGACTCCTCTTTGACTCTTCATTACAAAAGTAGTACTAGTAGTATAGTGTAAAACAGTGCTCCTCAATTCCAGTCCTCATGGCCACCAACAGATCATGTTTTCAGGATTTCATTATTATTTTACAGGTGATATAATTATACTTGGTGCATCAGGTGTTATCACTGGTATTCTTTGTATGGGATTGTTTTTGGGCCAAGAAAACTGGAATTGAGAAGCACTGGTATAGAACATGATAGACAAGGCAGGAGATGTGAGGCTGTGAAGTAGCAGTAGTAGTAGCAGCAGCAGCAGCAGTACTAGCGGCAGTACAGTATAGAACATGATGGACAAGGCGGGAGATGTGCAGCTATGTAGGCTAGTAGTAGTAGTAGTAATAGTAGTAGTAGTAATACAGTATAGAACATGTATGGATAAGGCAGGAGATGTGCGGCTGTGTAGGGCAAGTAGTAGTAGTAGTAGTAGTAGTAGTAATACAGTATAGAACATGATGGACAGGGCAGGAGTCCAAAGTTCAGATTTGCAGAATCACCAGTCATGGTAAACATGGGTGGACTTTGATCAAATGTGGATTAATTTGCTTATCTCTTTTATTAAAACTTACTTATATTCTACTCTGAAACAATCTGACATCAGGGGAAGCATAGTTTAATGGTGCGTTCACACCTACAGGATCTGCAGCTGATTTTCTGCAGCAAATTTCATTTAAATAACTGAACACAGCATCAAATCTGCTGCAGATCTGCTGCAGGTCCTGTAGGTGTGAACGCACCTTTAAGGGGTATTCCGACACCAGGTAAAAATGAGACAGGACCCAGCCAAGTTTCCCAAGACAACAGGGGATGATGGAAGATGCGAGAAATAGGCGAGGAATTAAAGAGGAGAAGTTCCTGCTTGAAATTTTCTCCTCTTCAGCTCTGACGGAATTGGCGCGGAATGTGAAAGGAAAGCTGAAATTCAAAGTCCCAATGACTTTTATAGCATTTCTCCAGCGGAATATGCCCAAAGAATTAACATGTTAATTCTTTGTGCACAAAGCCGATGGATCCGCGGTGGTACATTCCTCGCGTAAATTCTGCTGTGTGAACAACGGAGCAGAAATCCCATTGAACACGATGCGACATTGCTCTGTACATATTTTACAGACTGAATTTCAAACGAAAAATTATGCGTAAAATTAGGCGCAAATTCTGTTTGAAGTTCCTCGCCTATCCCTCAGTGTGATATTGGTACGTTATAAGTCTTGGGGTGATCTTTTGTCTTTCTATATCAATGACCGACATGTAGTTCTACCGTTCTACAAAAAAAAAGAGGTTCTTCAGCAGCTGTATTGAGAACATTACTCTTTATTCCTGTATAATACACCACTTGCCGTAGACCATAGACCTTCTCACGCCAAAGGACGAGAGTGTATAATATCAATCCATCATGGAAACTAACTGGTGACTCCTTGTACTTTTATAATTTACGGAAGCGAGCCCATTATCTCATTACTTTGTTACTGACTGATTTAGCCCAATGTTCTCCTATTACTGACATATTGTCAATGATGTGACTGTAGTGTTGTGCGGGTTCCAGCATTCATCCTGCTTTTAGACATTCTATTCCTGACCTCGTCTGGTTACTGTCTGTGTAAATGTATTTCTCCAGCTACGGAAGATCACATTGTTCTCTGTCCCAAAGTTTTTAAAATTTTATCATTTGTACTTTTCTCTTGTTCCAGAAGCCATACAGTGTATAATAAATAAATGAATACATCTCCGCTGTTCAGATCCTTCTTAGGAAAGTTGACCCTAAAAGTGAGAAAATAGTAAAACCAGTGTTTCTGCTTACATGGAATATTGTGCATCGTATCGTATAGGGATTTCAGATGTCAATCTGGTTCAAGCTTTATTGAAAACACTTTTAGTATTAGATTATTGTTCCATCTGTACAGCTGTAAATCTGTACAGCTATATTGTCAGGATCGGGCGATACAAACAGGACAAGACACTGTCACCTGCCTACTTGCCTCAAGCGGCCCTAGGCGGCAGTGGACAACCACGAAGACGTTCCCTATGCTGCGTAAGTGAAACACAGAACAAGACGGACCGACAAACACAATATAGAATAGTCAAACAATCCGGGTCAAACCACACGGGCAACGCAGTACACAATCAGTAACACAAGGGATAGTCAAAAGTCAAGCGGAGGTCAGAACACGAGTGAGTCAGGCAGAAGGAATTAGGACAGGGTTCGCAGGAATAGGATAAGGGGAGCTGGGATCAGAATGAACTAATAGCCAGCGATTAGAGGCTGGCTCTGACTTACATTTATATTGGATCACGAGCCCGGACCAAAGGCTGATTGGTCCGGCCTCCTGAATCCAGACACAATTCAGCTGCAGCACTGCAGGCTGAGTGGCAGAGCGATCCGCCACTCAGCCTGCATTGAAGCTGCTCAGCTGAGTGCCGGCCGGTGGTCACGTGACCACGGCATCCCTGGTTGTCAGGGACGCCGTCGGGTCTCTGTGACGTCACTCGGCTCCGGCGGGCGGAGCGGCGGCACGCTCCTGAGCCGGCCGCCGGAGCCGAGCTGGAGACAGCCGCCGCTGGAGCCCGGGAAGGTAAGTTCCTCACATATATGTTATGTTATTAAATATATGCGGCCCACGTTCAGTATATAGGTATGTTCGGAAAATGTATACTGAAGACTGAAAGTATTAGTACCATATGTTTGTATCTTTTGTATAGCAGTATAGGCTGACATATGATTAATTGCAGTCTGGCCATGTAAAAGGGCCCCTTAAAGTGTACCTGTCATGACATACAACCCCCGCCCCCCAGCAGCTATATAGTTAATGCTTGCCTTATATATGCTGTCAGTTTTGGATCAGTTAGTTTCCTCAGCTGCAGCAGTGCACAGGGGTGTGTACAGGGGGTGTGTACAACCAATCAGCATTCATCTTCACTGGGCCAATCTGTGAGGGGAAGAGGGTCAACTGACATCGCTTCCTGCATTTGGTCTCTTTATTGGCTGTTACTAAAGACAAAATGGCCTTAGTGATTGAGCCTTAAATGCAGTTTCCCAGAAAGTGAGACACCTAGTGGCCGATTTTTTAGTACAGTAGAAATAGAAAAATGGCAAAAAAAAAATGATGTAAATTGCAAAGATGTAGTATATCCCGGGCCCTGCTGATTTAACATTAATAATGATGGTGTGTTGGTAAGTAGATGATGACAGAATAGTCAGCCATAATGAATTTACCGGATTTTTTGACTATTTCTGTCCTTTTCTGAATCCAGAATCCATTGCCCCATGCTCTAGATTATGGCTGTATAGCAAATAGCAAATACCATCTTGGAATGATATTCTTCTAAATTTAGCAAACCTTGAGGTGTGTCAATATCTTATGCTACAAGTAGACGTCTGTTATATTGTAGGATGTGATAAGAGTTAAGGCAAAGTTGTCAAAACCGTTTTTTTTTTTTTTTTTTTATGTTTCACCTGTGAAAACTACACTGTCAATAATCGCATCACAAACCCACGACAATTCATGTAGCACATTGTCAGCATAATACATCTAAAGTAAAAAAGCACAACTCACGGCCTGCTGGATTTTTATTGATTTGGGTATGTAAGAAAAACTCATGGAAAAGCAATTGCATCCCTAACTGTGACTAGTACTATTTCATTAATAACAAACATAAAGTGGTTCCAATTCATCGCTTTAAATGTTGCAGTTAAGAAACTCTAGAAAGGCTCAATTTGCTCTCAGCTCTTTAAGGAATGAGTTTTCAAGCTCTGCATTGACAAAAAGCATTGCCATCTCAAGTTACTGGAAGATGAGAAATATATTGTTCATAGAAAGGAATTACAGTGGTACCTTGGTTTAAGAGTAACTTCGTTTAAGAGTGTTTTGCAAGAAGAGCTCACAGTTTTTCAGAAATGTAACTTGGTTTAAGAGCATTGCTTTGGTTTAAGAGCTCCCTGTACTGGGCATAGAGTGGTCTACAGAACTGTATTCTAACCCAGGAAGTCTCCTTCACCTTCCAAATTATAGCAGATCCACTTCAGGCTGGGGCTTGCATCAGAGGACAGAACTGTGGAGATAACCTCTCTTACCCCAGACAGAGAGTGCTGCCAAACTGTGCTCACCCTATACCCTGCTCATTCCTTCATGCCCCCTGCAGGCTCTGTCAGCTCTTGTGTTTCCCATCCTCTCCATTCCTGCTATAATGTGCCTGCACTCACACTCAGCTATACACACTGCTGCTATAATGTGCCTGCACTTACACTCAGCTTTACACACTGCTGCTATAATGTGCCTGCACTTACACTCAGCCATTCACACTGCTGTATAGAAAAGTTTCTGCCACTGTCCTCCTGCACAGCTCTGTGACACTCACTTCCTGATTGGTCCATGCTGAACACACGCCCCTTCTCCATTGCTATCATGTGACCACACAGACCTCTGACAGCAGCCCTGCTTCTCTATTCTAGTCTGTTGTACTACGATCCACAGCTCCTTCCTATATCACAATTTGCTACTGTATTTTTAAGGTTTATGCCCTTACTATGCATAATACACCACATGTTGATTGCTATACTGTACAGTAACTTATAACATGCCATATCCAGATTTCTAAATGTTTGTTTCATTTGTTTTACCTGTTATTTAGAACTGGACTCTTTTACATCAGTCGAGTCCTGTGTAATCTATAGAGAGGGGAGGAGGGTGATTAGTTGCCAGCAGATTGGTCGCCAGCAGAGTGTGTGAAAGCCGGTATTCAGAGGTCAGAGAGGTCAGTGCTGACTTCAGAGGAGATAGCCCGGTGATGTAGCTTTAAATTGACTCTTTGTTGTCCTGTTTTGGTGCCTCATCTCTCCCCACCGTAGAGAACCATGAAGACAGGGGGGAGAGCTTCAAACTGCCTTCTCATGATAAAAATGCATTTTTCGGCTAATAAACCCAATTATAAAGTTTCTTAAAATCGCCTGTACTATTGATTTCTGCAAAAAAAAAAAAAAAAAAAACTGACAGTCACACTTTAAATTTGCTGAATATTTTGCTTCTTAAACCACTGAACTATATAATATGGCAGCCTGCCACCAATACTTTTCTTGTTGTGCCTTATGATTATTTTTATACTACACTGTCATTCTTTTTTTCCCACGTCAGTCCTGAGGGCTCAGATTTTTGTAAGACTAATGCCGAATATATACTATTTTATTATCGGTATTTTAATGTAAACTTAGACTTGTCTTAACTGCAGATCTTGCTGTAGAACAAGCCACAAAACAGTCCTTGAAGACATATTTAACAGCATGTGCATAATAGATGATTGTTCTCTGGAGTTTATCTTTTCTTCCAGACCAGACATGTTTCATCAAAGCATAAAAACTTCTAAATTGTCCTGAAGGAGTTGGAGAGATGATATCCACCTGTCCTTGGCTTCAACTCTTGTGCTGAAATTAAATGAACTTCCAAGAAAGCCTGTGCCTGGAATATATATTGCCTCCTCTACAGACATATGTCAGTTGTGCAAGCTTGCAAACTAACATTCTGGCAATTCATCACAAGCAATAAATTACGCTCAGCCTAAAAAGTATATCCGTTTCGGTTCAGTCCAAGCAGTGAGGTATAGAAACTGTATAGCCGTTTTGGATAAATCTGCTGTAAAGTGTCACTGCTGTAAAGGCCCTATTCCACAGAGCGATTATCGTTCATAAACTCCCTCCAACAACAGCTCGTTAACAATAATTGGGGAATTGGTGTTAACGAGCGAACGACAAAGGCGAAATCGTTATGTTGTCGTTCAAAATAGTTTTTCAGCATGTCGAAAAAAAATCGTTGGCCTTTGAAAGATAATACGCTAATCGGTTTGTAAAATTAGAAATCTTTCAGTCGTTCGTGAAAAGGTTTAAAAAAGTAGGTGTGTCCTATGGTCATGATCACCACGGCCAACATTTTAAACGACCATGTAACGACTGCAAATAATCGTTACACTACATATATTGTTTACGTTATGTGTTATCGTTCGCTAAAAAAAAATCGTTTAGTGATCGTTTACGAGCGGTCGTAGTTTATAAACGATAATCGTTCCGTGGAATAGGGCCTTAAGTTTTGGTACATTGTGTCATTGTGAATGTGTCATCGAAAAATCGGTTTTAACCCTTTGAGGACCAGGCCCAAAATGACCCAGTGGACCGCGCAAATTTTGATCTTAGTGTTTTCATTTTTCCCTCCTCCCCTTCTAAGAGCTCCAGCACTTTCAGTTTTCTATCTACAAGCCATGTAAGTGCTTGTTTGTTACAGGAATAGTTGTACTTTGTAATGGCGTCATTCATTTTACCATAACATGTATGATGGAATCCCAAATATATTATTTATGAAGATATAAATTGGTGAAATCGTAAAAAAGAATACAATATGGTAACGTTTGGGGGGTTCCTGTGTCTACGTAATACACTATATGGTAACAGCGACATGATACCATTATTCTATAGGTCAGTCCGAACACAACCATATGCAGGTTACACAGATTCTCTAATGTTATATATATATATATATTTTTTTATGAAATCCTTTTTTTTGGCAATTAAATATTAATAAAATGGGCCTATTGTGACACTTATAACAGTTTTATTTTTACACCTACAGGGCTGTATGGGGTGTCATTTTTTCCGCCATGATCTCTAGTTTTTATTAATACCATATTTGTGAAGATCGGACGTTTTGATCACTTTTTATTGATTTTTTTTAATATATAATGTAACATAAAATCGGTAATCCGTGCAATTTTCCCCTCTTTTCGTGTACGCCATTCGCCGTTCACAATGACGCTTGTTATATTTTATTTACGCACGCTACGGTATATTATGTGTTTATCTATTTATTTATTTGGATATGTTTTATTTATATAATGGGATAGGGGGGTGATTTCAACTTTTATTGGGGGAGGGGTTTTGGGGTAGTGTAATAGTGTTTTGAACTTTTTTTTTTTTTTACACATTTACACATCCCTTTGGGGAACTTTTACATACACTAGTTTTATTTTTACACTGATCATTGCTATGCCATAGGCATAGTATTGATCAGTGTTATCGGCGATCTGCTCATTGAGCCTGCCTGTGCAGGCTTAGTGCAGCAGATCGCCGATCGGACCGCACGGAGGCAGGTGAGAGACCTCCGGCGGTCGGTTTTACCGATCGGGACCCCCGCGGGGGTCCCGATCAGTAAGTGACAGGGGACTCCCCTTGTCACTTACACTTAAACGCCGCGGTCGCGCCACGATCGCGGAGTTTAAGGGGTTAATGACACGCGGCAGCGCGATCGCTGCAGCGTGTCATTACCGGTGAGGTCCTGGCTGCTGATTGCAGCCGGCCCCCACCTGCTATGAAGCGCGCTCCGCTCCAGAGCGCGCTTCATAGCGGGAGAACCACCCAGGACGTACAGTTACGTTCAGGGTCGTCTGGTGACAGACTTCCATGACGTAACTCTACGTCCTGGGTCGTCTAGGGGTTAAAAGGGTCCTAAATGCATTTAAATAACAAATAAGTAGGTACTCCCCTGCCTGATCCCACGCCGATGTCCCGTTCAAGCTTCGGTCAGCAACCTGGTCTTCCTTCTGCAGCGGACATCACATTAGCTGTGTCAGAGGTCACGAGCCATACTCACTAAACACAACTGATGAGTTGCACTAGTCATGTGACATCCTCTTCAGGGTCCTGACCGGAATATGATTGGGGGATCGGTGAAATGAGTATATGTTCATTTGTTATTCTTAAAACTTTGTCAAAACATAGATAATGGGGGAGATTTATCATACATGGTGTAAAGTGAAACTGGCTCAGTTGCCCCTAGCAACCAATCAGATTCCACCTTTCATTCCTCACAGACTCTTTGGAAAATGAAAGGTGGGATCTGATTGGTTGCTAGGGGCAACTGAGCCAGTTTCACTTTACACCATGTTTGATAAATCTCCCCCAATATCTCTAAATCACTATAATATTACTAGTACATGCATTTCCCCTGGTTACCATTCTGAAAACTCTATCTGGATCATGCGGTCCTACCTCACTGTAGCAACCCTTTACAAGTTCCCAGAAGTTGAGCAGTATTGCTGGCATTTCTATGGCCAGAAACCCTGCATCCTCTTCCTCTGCTTCTCAGCACTTCCTTATTGTTTATCCCTCTCAGCCCCTCCCCCCTCCATAGACTTGTATGGGCAATGTAAGTTCTGCTGTAGATGGCTGTGCCTTAGTGATGAACAGATAACAAGTGAGGGAGGAAGGAAAACAGCCATGTGAGTAGAGAGGAAAGCTCTTTTGTCCAATAAGATCTATTACAGAATTTCTTATACTCATTTGTACTATAAATTTCAGCATATGTGTTTGAAATTACACTTTAAGCATATTTTTTTAGAGAATTTTAGATTTTTTTTCTATTTAACTCTTTATTTTCTGAAATAATCCTGAAATCTTGAAGTTATCCTTCTGGCTGCCAGGCTTAATAATAAGCTTATGCTTCCTGTTCTGTAGAGAAGACAATTTAGTGGTCTCCTCCTTATTATCACAGATTATAGTCAAAGGTGACACCAGTATATAGATAGGATGGAATTATGCCAGTATAGGTCATGGTTACATTATTATTATTATTATTATTATTATTATTATTATTATTATTATTATTAATTGCCCTTACTGTTAAGACCCAAAAGCTACCCAGCACCTAGAGGACAAAAACAGAAGTGTCATGACTAGAGAATAGCGCAACTCGACCATGCTTGAGTCTGATCGTTTATCATTTGAATACCGGTGGCTGGTGCAGTTATATGCAGCCCTAGTCCTGAAAAACATTCATACAGCCTATGGCCTATGACTTCATCCATGCTTTCCTGGTTGCATCCAACTTCTTCAGTCACCACTACTGTGCGCTTGGGTTCTTATGGACCTTAACATGCCTAAAGAGGTTATCGCCCTAAGAGCTAAAAACATGAAACTCACTGAGAGCAAGCAGAGATAGAACTATAACTTTTCATATTACAGAAACCTAGGCTCAGGGGCACATGTAAGTCTATGGAAGCAGCACTTTCACTAGTGAACATGAAGATGATGCAAATCATGTCTCCTGGGGGTTGGGTTAATAAGTCAATAGACAGCTAACCCAGCTAACTGTATCTACAAAAAGAGGAGGGAAGAGGGAGCAGTGTGTTGTCAGAGAGGACACAGAGAAGATGAATTTTGACATCCAGAGTGGGTAAGTATGAGAAGAAAATCAGGGAAAGAGTGTAGTATAGGTTATACAGATATGTTTGATGTAGGGTGGTATTGGGAAG
The DNA here is from genome assembly GCF_027789765.1 of Dendropsophus ebraccatus. Lineage (NCBI taxonomy): Eukaryota > Metazoa > Chordata > Amphibia > Anura > Hylidae > Dendropsophus > Dendropsophus ebraccatus. Next base: position 83,407,232 of record NC_091463.1, read on the forward strand.
GGGGATCATTTAGAATATTGTTTTTGTTTCCCAGATAACCGCTTTAAGTTGTACTCATCTGTATTGCTTACAAAGGTGGCTGGCTCCCGTCACCAGTAGGAGAGAGTTGCAAACCAGATACAATATAGAGGGAGTTACTTGTAGCTGTTTAAAAGCGATTCTGTACCCACAATCTGCCCCCCCCCCCCCCAACCGCTTGTACCTTCAGATAGCTGCTTTTAATCCAAGATCTATCCTGGGGTCCGTTCAGCAGTTGATGCAGTTATTGTCCTAAGAAACAACTTTTAAAGGAGAAGTCCGGCGAACATTTTTATTTAAGTATTGTATTGCCCCCCAAAAGTTATACAAATCCCCAATATATGTTTATTACGGGAAATGCCTATAAAGTGCTTTTTTCCCTGCACTTACTACCGCATCAAGGCTTCACTTTCTGGATAAAATGGTGATGTCACTTCCTGGATAAAATGGTGATGTCACTTCCTGGATAACATGGTGATGTCACGACCTGACTCCCAGAGCTGTGCGGGCTGTGGCTGCTGGAAAGGATTATGGCAGGGGGACACTGAGGGACACAGGGCACTGAGCATCCCTCTGCCCTCATCCAGTGCCCTGTGTCCCTCAATGTCCCCCTGCCATCATCCTCTCTAGCAGCCACAGCCCGCACAGCTCTGGAAGTTGGGTCATAACATTTCCATTTTATCCAGGAAGTGAAGCCTTGATGCAGTAGTAAGGGCAGGGAAAAACCTTTGGGGGTCAATACAATACTGTAATAAAATTTTTCACCGGACTTCTCCTTTAAGCATGGGTTCACACTATGTATATTTGAGGCTGTATTTGGTCCTCATGTCAGGTCCTCATAGCAACCAAAACCAGGAGTGGATTGAAAACACAGAAAGGCTCTGTCCACACAATGTAGAAATTGAGTGGATGGCCGCCATATAACGGTAAATAACTTCCATTATTTCAATACAACAGCCGTTGTTTTAAAATAACAGCACATATTTGCCATTAAATGACGACCATCCACTCAATTACAACATTATGTGAACAGAGCCTTTCTGTGTTTTCAATCCACTCCTTGTTTTGGTTGCTATACAGCCTCAAACATACAGCCTCAAATATACATAGTGTAAACCCAGCTAAACTAGCAATCCTGTGTCAAACTGACATGGCCTAGAGTACCCATGCCCTAGGATTGCAACGCCCATCTGTTCCTCCTGTTCACCATTTTTCCTATTCATGACCTGTCAGAACACTGCCCAGGTGCATTAACGATCCAGCTCATGTGCAGTGTTCACACAGGGGATGGATAGGAGAAAATGGGTACTCTAAGCCATGCCAATTTGACACAGGGCTGCAAGTTTAAAAGTTTTTAGGACAATAACTGCATCCCTTACCGAACGGACCCCAGGACAGATCTTGGATTAAAAGCAGCTATCCGAAGGTACAAGTGATTGGGGGGGGACAGATTGTGGGTACAAAGTCGTTTTAAACTCTAGCAGCTAGGTAATGAAGTGTGGATTTTACACTTTTTTGTTATTTAACTAGATATTATGAGGATGGGAGAAGAGTCCACAGAGGACTTTATTTCTCCATGTCTAAGTTAGCTTTTGTCTTATGTTCTTTGCATATTTCTTAGAACTTTCCACCTACTAAATTAGTTGTCATTCTTTGCCGTTTTTCCTCCCGATGGAGTACACCTGTTTCCCTTTTCTTTTAGCTCATGCAAAAAAAAAAACTCAATCAGCTATTGAGCTATTGAAGTCGAGGCTTTTATCAGCATTTCAAAAAGTCTAAAAATTATACTTTTTTCTCATTTCAATGAAAACTTTTTTTTTAATTCCTGATAATGTTCTGCTGGCTATAGGTACAAGATTTTCAATATTCTCTTTGAAAAATGAGATTGTTATCATTAAATGTCTCTGAAACCTTTGACAATGGCAGGTGAGATGACTTATGTGAGCGCCAAGATTGGCATATGCTTCGCTTAGGAAGCAGTCATTTTAAGCAGAATTTAATATGAAACTTTTGGATTTTAAAAAGTCATAACGTGTTCATATTTCAGTGACTGTGCTGCCAACCTGTGGGTATGCTTTTAGAATGAGCAAATGAATCTTCATTATTTGAGCTGACAGTATATATATATATATTCTTCTACAAGTATGTGAACATGATTGATTTTTCCTTTGGAAAAATCCATTGATTGTCCATGTCTAAGATCCTAGGGCACTCCTTCATATTTGTGATGGGGAGATTCACTCTGAATGCTATGGATTTTTTTACACTTTTCTTCAATCTTTTCTCGCCCCAGGATGAGGAAGCTGGACTTCTACAGCTAGAGGACACCAGTTTATTCCACAGACGTGATCCCGGGTGGTGGTGGATGTGAATAGCAGCTGGTGCCAAAAAGGTTGTCAATGAGAGTATCAGCGCGGTACTGGGGATGAGGCAACAGTCAATTAGTCAATTAGGCGCAGGGTCTGATGCAGGTCAGACAGTCCGAGTGGAAAATAGGAGAGGCAAAGGGTAGACAAAAGGGCAGACAGGCAAGTATAATCTGAGGAACGTACACAGGTCAGGATACAGAACAGTAGAGGAATCACAAATACAAGAACACACCTTTGCTAGGAATATAAGAATCCAACAATGCTCAGGGAAGGAGGAACAAGCTGTGCAACTCTAAATACATGCAGGTGAAACAGGTCTGGTGAAGGCAGAAATTGGTTGAGATACACTGGCCCATTAAACCCTCGGCAAGCGGGTGTATTGCACTCTAGTGGATGAAGGTAGCATTGCAGTGGCAGACAAAAGCCAGTAGCAGAAACTTTGAGGAGTGGGTACTCCAGTGGACACTAGAGGTTCTGGGACCAGCAAAGAGTGCATACAGGAGCAGGCAGGACCAAGGCAATGAGCAATGGTCAGGTGTGATATCTTGATACTGCCAGGTGCCAAATGTGTAGCTTCCCATTAAGCATAACAGAAACCTGTTTTGATATTGTAGTGGAATAAAAGCGAATTCCACACAAAAGTTGGGTGATCCCGAAGGTTGACTCAAGTGAAATATCATACCTTGCTTATTTTATGAGTAAAAATTAGGGAATTGTAAAAACACTTCATTCAATACGATTATGAAGGCCACTGGATATATGGTTCCCAGAAGAGATCCTGAAAAATTTACAGCCCAGTCAAAGATGCTTAAAGCACCTGGAAGGTCCCAAAACTGACATAAATTCCAACATTACCCACAACACATTTGTAATGGACATCTACCACTCGATCAGAAGAACCAAAAATATCTTACCCACTTCCCATCACTGAAATGGCTGTAACCATGTTTTTCAGGAAGCATCAGCATTGCCCAAAAGAAACTGTGATGCTGATCACAGTCCTAACAAACAGAAGAGGTCCCCAGAGACTAACTAGCCCCAGCATTGTGGTTGCTAAGTGTGATGGTTTTATATGAACAGTTTGGGCCCCAACAAAGTTCTACATGGCCTACAGCTGCTAAGGCAGAATAGGTGTTGTAGTTTAGCAAAAAGCTTGAAATTCACAAGTTGAGGAACACGTCTGTGAAGCCTCTTGCACATTGCTGAAGTGGATTTTCTGAGCGCAAAACCAGAGGCTTCGATGTTGATGTTCATGGGCAATCTGCAACAATAGACCATGTACACAATGGACGTATAGGGGACTGGGCTGAAGGCAAATGCATGAGACATGGAATCCCTGTGCCCCATATACTAACAACAATTGCAGATTATGTACAAGCAGCCTTAAAGCTGAAGTCTTACGAAATTTTTCATCAAAGTATTGTATGCCCCCCCCCAAAAAAAAAAAAAAAATATACAAATCACCAATACACACTTATTATGGGAAATGCTTACAAAGTGCTTTTTTCCCCTGCATTGATTACTGCATCAAGGCTTCACTTCCCGGATAAAATGGTGATGTCACTTCCTGGATAACATGGTGATGTCACTTCCTCGATAAAATGGTGATGTCACTTCCTGGATAAAATGGTGATGTCCCGACCTAACTCCCAGAGCTGTGCGGGCTGTGGCTGCTAGAGAGGATGATGCCAGGGGGATGCTCAGTGTTCCTCCAGTGCCCTGTGTCCCTCAGTGTCCCCCTGCCATCACCCTCTCCAGCAGCCACAGCCCGCACAGCTGTGGAAGTCGGGTTGTGACATTACCATGTTATCCAGGAAGTGACATCACCATGTTATCCAGGAAGTGACATCACCATGTTATCCAGAAAGTGACATCACCATGTTATCCAGGAAGTGACATCACCATGTTATCCAGAAAGTGACATCACCATATTACCCAGGAAGTGAAGCCTTGATGCAGTAGTAAGTGCAGGGAAAAAAGCCCTTTAGAAGTATTTCCCGTAATAAGTTTATATTGGTGATTTGTATAACTTTTGGGGGGCAATACAATAATTTAATAAAAAATTTTGCCGGACTTCTCCTTTAAACATACCAACCTTTTTCTTGTTCCACCCATTTCCCTTTACGGATTGTCAGACTGTGACAGTATGTTATGTGAACAGGCAATATATATCAGGGATAAGATACACAGAAGAAATGTTGGCATGGATTATAAGCGAAATCCGTGGAGACTTTATTTCCTTCGCTTATGTTGGAATTGCCCAGGAGGAAAAAAAAAAAAAAAGAAAGTTCGGAAACATATTGAAAATTTAATGAAAACCGTCTTGAGGGTACATTACCGGCTTCATATGCTAACTGCTCTCCTGAGTATACCTGATAAACATCGCAGTAAACACGGCCATAAATTAGTTTCATATCTTCCTGGAGCTGTCCTCTGCCGGATTGCCTTGTAAGGGAAAAAACATCTATCACAATAGGGACAAATCCAACACATCTACCTACAGGCACAAAAAAAAAAAAGTTGCTGACACAAGCTGTGAAGGGAGATTGTTTCCTTACTGCGGAATATACTTTACTTAGTGCATTTATTTAGGTAGAACTAAAAGTAAATATTTATTGGCAAGAGCTGTCACTTACACCGATCGGTTATAAGATTAAAGGGGCGCTCCAGGAAATAACTTAAATAAAATAAAAATAAAAAAAATTACACGTTGCTTTAGAAAAGTTATATTTCTATTTTTTCTAATGTATCTATTATATGCTGTATGGCAGCAGAAAGGAGCAACACTGGCCTCTCTGCTGCCACCAATGTTTGTGTCGGTAATTGCAAGGAAGGGTCTCAGTACCCCTTTAAACTCAGTTAACCAACCGATAACTAATGAACTTGTAACCTTGGTGTTGCAGAAGAAATAATACTGTGTTTCCTCGGAAATAAGACATCCTCCTAAAATAAGACACCCCAAGTTACCTAACAACTAGCCTAAAGTAAGGCATCACCCTGAAAATAAGTCACCCACACCCTAAATTAAGGTGCCCCCCAGAGCCGGGCGGAGAGTCGGGGGGGGGGGAGGCTGGACAGAGAGCCGGGAGGAAGCTGGACGGAGAGCCGGGGGGGAGAGACATCCCACGAAAATGAGACATAAGGGAAGATTTATCAAAGTGGTATAAAGTAGATTTGTCTTAGTTGCCCCTAGAAACCAATCAGATTCCTCTTTTCATTCCTCACAGATTCTTTAAAAAATGAAAGGTGGAATCTGATTGGTTGCTAGGGGCAACTAAGCCAATTCTACTTTACACCATGTTTGATAAATCTCCCCCATAGTACCTCTTTGGGACCAAAAATTAATATAAGGCCCTGTCTTATTTTCCGGGAAACACAGTAGCTACAAGACAAAGGATTCTTCCTCTTTACTTTTCTCAAATAAAAAATATAGGGAACACCCCTAGTAGGCTAGTGAGTTGGATAAGGGTCTCTGAATCTGTTGTGCTCAAATTTATTTATTTGGATCACCATAGTGGAGTCAGGAAGGAATTTTTCTCCCTGTGATTTGGCAATTGGCAACTGTCTCATGAGGGCCTTTGCCTTCCTCTGGATCAACACAGTAGGGTTCTAAGTTGAACTTGATGAACCTTATTAACTATGTAACTATAGTTCCAAGATTATTTTCTTCTAAGGGGTTTCTGGTGTACAATGGTAGGTACTTCAGACTAGTTTCACTGATGCTCTACAATACCTAAGTGCATGGTGTAGGCCAATAGGGGTAGCTAAATCAGCTACTTTGATGACCATGCCCAGCTTGAAGCCTTAACAGGTCTTGGAATGCAATAAGGCATAATGTTTAACTACTAACGTATTCCTCTCATTATAGAGGATTCTTGAGAATATAGGAAGACCTTTTTGGTCTGGACTGGACTTGTATCTCTGGGCTATTGCAGTAGTCCCGGAGTGAAGGTCCCTTGGGAGCCCAGATCTCTCTCATATCCTACACCAAACTAAACTGTGCGCTGCCTAAGCTGATTTCTTAGCCCCCTGAGGAATATCCAACTGATACAAGTGGCCTGACCATGCCAAGAAATAACCAGTAGATAGCAGCAAAGTACATAATATTAAAGTGAATGTACCACTATAACTACTCGACTAAGATTTCCATATCACCTAATCAACACCGTCCATTCCTCCCATTGCAGCCCTGTTCCAGATAACTCCTCTGGTTTGTACTTATGCAAATGTCCAGTTTGGTGCCCGGGAACCCAGTGCACCGACATCTCCTCCCTGTAAAGAGTCAGCTGCTAACATCTTGTGTCAGAGAGCACAAGCAATTATCAGGGGTCTTGTGGTGTCCATACCTTGATGGTCATTGCTATTTACACAGCACAGGGAGAACATACACAATATATATATATATATATATATATATATATATATATATATATATATATATATATATGCGCTAGGTTGACACTTCATTTGACAGTAAATGATAGATGCCTGATCTCTGAGCATGTTAAAACTTGTACTAGGCAAAAATATTGTATTTTGGTATAGTGAAATCAATGGCAGATAGATTAAAAAAAAAAAAAACTTAATTCTTAGCATCCTGTGCGCTATGGAAACAGAACAGCAAGTTAGAGTCTTCTGACCTGCTAGTTAGTTTTCTTTCCTTTCAATAACCTGTGCTCTCAATAGGTAATCAATACCAGATCAAATAAGTACCAACACCTAGTACCCCACCAGTCATTTGGCATACACAGAAAATAGAGCAGGAAGCAGACGTACATTGTAAAGGGGCAATGCTGAGTTGCTGCAGCTCACTTTCCATTCACTTCAAAGTTGAGCTGCAGTACCTCAGAATGGCCACTACACAATGTTTGGCGCTGTCTGCTTTCTGTGCATTTCATCAGCTGTTTGGCAGGGGTGCTTGTTTACAGCACTCCCCCAATCTAATACTAGTGTGAGAATAGGTCATTAAGACCTGACTGGTCTATAGAACTTATATGTCAGGTGCCAAAAGAATGTATATTTAAATCTTTTTATTTTAAAGGAAACCATATGTATTTTTCTATACAGGCATTATATGTTTTTTTTCTTGATAGACACTGCCAGGATCAGCGTCTAGGTGTATCCTAGGTGTATCCTTCACAAGATACTCCTGATGGTGGAGATGGGCTTTCCTGGAGGACATGCCAAGCCACTACCTCTTGAGATAGAAGACAGAAATCATGGCAGCTGTTCCAGGCAGGTCAGATAGCAAGGGTGGTGAGCATCCACTTACAGTTCAGGCACAATAGATGTAACAGACAGGCACAGTTAGGTATGGGAATCACCTCATGACAGGAACACAGACAGCAGGACCAGACAGCAGGAACACCTGGGTATGGGTACAACACAGCGGGAACCCAGGAACAAGGACAGAGAGTGCAGGGACAACACAAAGGAAAGCACAGGAACCAGGGCAGAGAATGCAGGAACACAAGGGTTTGGGTACACCACAGCTGGGAACACAGGAACCAGGGCAGAGAATTCAGGAACACTGGGCAGGGAAATAACGGCTATGGTAGCTCAGGAAAGCTTGTTGAGCACAATAGCAGAGACACCTTGGCAGCATCATAGGACCTCATAGGCACATATGCAGGAAGCCTTCTCATATACCTAAGCCACCGGTAAAGATAATTAATGCACTGAGCCTTTAAATCTGGAAAGGTGTGCACACGCCCCCTCTAGTGGCGGCATCTATACTGCATGCAGAGAGGACACATGCTGCTCCATGCAGTTAGGCCTGAAGGACTAGTGACAGGAAGTGAACATGCAATTATATTGTATACTGTTGCAGATATCACAGCTTTATATTTGGCGTATCTGTTTGTATGCATTACCACGCAGTAGGCACCAAACATAAAGTTTCCTTGCAATGTGAACCGAGCCTCATTTGTTCTCTGTAGATATAATGTGGATGATAGCAAGCACACAGGTAAATACGAAAAAAACCATGAGAATACAGTACTGTGCCAGGCTTCCAATCCTTTATAATAGCTTCTTCATGCCGAGTCTGGCTGTCCTTGCTTTTCTAAATCACAGCAATAAAGCGACTGCACAGTTATTATTCATCACTGATTCTCAGATTCTCACGACTATGTTAACTCTGTAGATATGTCCTTCGACATCCTATAATTAATCTCAATCAGTAGTCTGCTATATATAATATGGGAAGGAGAGCCTCTACAGGGAAGGGTTAATCATACCAGGTTATCATCCAGTAAGAGGATTATTCTTGCGATGCATAAAGCTTTAAGAATAAGTCATCGATGGAACATAACGCTCAGTCCTTTCTCTTCATTGTCAAACGGATGATAATATATTCAATACAACCAGAGGGTGGGGAATTTTAATATGTATTTAGGTATATTATAAAACTCCCATTATACATTGTACTCATAGACATGAAGATAGACAATTGGCCCCATGTATATGTTATGAATTATAAGCTTCAAATTAATAGAATGGTTATAGCTACAAGATAATAGGCAGCATTCTCTATTGTCCAATGGACAACAAAAGTAGCCATCCTCCAATCCGACAATAGTACTGTGTGGTAGAAGAAAAGTCGAGCCCATTTGATGTGATCAAAGTAGTAGACAGGCACCATGAAGTCAGGCATGGACACAGTATACTATGTGCTAATACAGCGATTGCACTACGAGCTCACCCTTCTGCGTCCATGCTTGGATTCATGGCATCCAAGCCTGATGAAGGGATGATGACCTGAAAAGTTGCCATACTTTAAAGTGGTGTTAAATAAATAATAGAGATGAGCAAACCGGGTTCGGGTTCGAGTCGATCTGAACCCGAACGTTCGGCATTTGATTAGCGGTGGCGGCTGAACTTGGATAAAGCCGTAAGGCTATGTGGAAATCATGGATATAGTCATTGGCTGTATCCATGTTTTCCAGACAACCTTAGAGCTTTATCCAAGTTCAGCAGCCCAGCTAATCAAATAATGAACGTTCGGGTTCGGATCGGCTCGAACCCGAACCCGGTTAGCTCATATCTATATTTTAATAATATCTAGAAGGTCAACTCTTCGACTATATAATAAGGGTGAGATAAAGATACAAAATGGGCATAGGACAGGAGCATATAAAGAGGGAAATGCATGAACCAATTCCAAATTAAAGACCACATATTGATTTTCACTAGAGGGGTACTTTTGATGATTGTGCCTCACCCTACTATGTGGTGGTGCTGTACAACCAACAGAACCCAAAATATTCTCCTTCCTTAAGATGATATAGGGCTCTATTACACAGGACGATTATGATATGCAGAAAATCATTATATCGAATTTAAATGATAATCATCCTGTGTAATTCCAGGCAACGAACAGAAAATCCTGTGTCATTGATCGTTGATTTAGGTCTGACCCTAACGGTGGTATTACATGGGATGATTTTTCGGTGATTAACGATAAACGATCATAAATGACCGCTATGACAAAAGATCTTAAATCATTCACCCTATTACACAGGGCGATGATCTTTACTTACTTCTTGCGCTTGTCCTTTGGTTGGAACCAGATTCTCGTTGGTTGTTTAATTGTTGCCTGCTATTACACAAAATGATTATCGTTTAAATCCGGAAAATCTAACAGTTTTTTGAACGATAATTGTCCCGTGTAATATGGCCCTAAAATAATTGTTAATCTTTTGCTGTAATTCTGCATTAGTTTCCTAATCATTCAGTATAATTCCAAAGCGTTCCGTCTTTTGCTGGGATCAGATGGAGTAAACGATCGTAGTAACAAACCTTGTAAAAATCGTAACTAACGTGTAATATGGTGAACGATTTCAGGTTAACAATAAACAATTTAGTTTGCGATCGTTTATTGTCAATTATTAAAAATCGCTTTGTCTAATAGGACCTATAGTACAGTTTGATTGTTTTTAGAAGGGTTTCCAAGTATTATGTGCATAAAGCAGGAAACATAATGGGGGAGATTATTAAGCCTGGCTTTGTGGTGTGCATATGTAAGGGGTGTTGGCTATGGCGTTCACACTTCGGGAACATAGTGGGGAAGGACGGTCAGGGCCAATAATTATTATAATCTTTATTAGCAACTGTCTATATAATAAGATGGCCTCCTTTCCCCGATATGTTCCCAAAGTGTGAATATAGCCTAAGACTAATGGTCCTTTTACACGGAACGATTGATCGTTCGTTTTTGTGCGATAACGATCGAATTCGAATGATAATCGTTCGTGTAAACGCAGCGAACGATCAAACGATGAGCAAAAAATCATTCATTTTGATCTTTCAACATGTTCTCAAATCATCGTTGATCGTTCGCAAAAAATTTGCAGATCGTTCAGTGTAAACATTCTTTCAGCGATTTCACCTATGTGTGAGATAGGCTTAAACGATCGCAAAACGATCGCATAGCGAATTTTCCGTACGATGTATCGTTCCGTCTAAATGCTGATCGTTATAAAAAAAAACATTGTTCATTCAAAATCGTTAATCATGCGATCGGGCGAATTATCGCTCCGTGTAAAAGTACCATAAGTATAACAGGTTTAGCCTAGAACAATGCCCTCAAAATCGTAGATACATTCGTAAGTACAGGTTTTTATTGCAATTATTGAATACAAAGCCAGAAAAAAATTTTCAGGTTTTTCTTATACGTGTCCTCCATTGTGATCTGTTCCAGGATTTGTATTCAATAATTGCAATTAAAAACCTGAATGTGTGAACACACCCTTAACAAGTAACCACATAGTGAATGGCATAGGGTAATTACCTAGTTGATTGTTTCTAGGAGAAAGGTTCAGGACTGAGAAAAACCCAGCAAGTAACATTATTATAAACGTCCTAGAAAACGATGATGTCTGGCAACCTACTTACGACTAAGTATGTCCAGAACTTTTGTCTATTTGCTGATTTATTCTACCATAATTTGCACTTGTCCATAATATCTACGCCTTCCATATCCCCTGGTCGCCCGATGGGTGGGCAGGAGGGGCTTGAGGGGCGTGGCAAGGTGGGGAGCCTTCTCCTATGCCTCATTATCATGATTTACGCTTCTTGCAGGCATAAAGCATGATCCAAATCTACATCTGCTGGATTTGTTATGCCGGACACAGGTTTGGGCGGGGAAAGGGGTGTACACCGGTCTTGATAAATCCCCCCATAGTGTTCAATACCATTCATACTCTCTTTGCGCCACTAATGGCTCTGAGCATCATGTTTAGATCTCCACAAAAAATCTGCTATATTAAGTAACATAATTAGAGATGAGTGAATCAGTCATCAAAACGAAGCAAAGCGATTCGTTTGATCAGCGTTCCACTCATCATGCCGCTGGACTTTCAACACTGCTCCGCTCCATGCCGCTCCACCTCAGGTGCAGAGGAAAAGCTGGGTCCAAACGCGGGAAACTGGGAGAAGTTTGGATTGGATCCAGGATTTCCCGATATCCTGGGAAAAGCTTCCACTCACTACAATGCATTGCATGGGCCCAGCCACTCAGTGTACAGAGACTCCTGCCTATGTGTATGCTATAGGCACCGCTCTTGGGCTTATACCAATCTGAACTATGATCCGAAACTAATATAACGGTGGTTAGATTTGCCGGCCCTGAGTTTGGCCTATTGTCTACCGTGCAATACTGTACCCTATCATGCCACATGCACCATCTATTAAACCAATGCAGTCTACAATAGTTAGATCTGTCAAATGGAAAAATCCCTTTCAAATTCTATCTCTAATATGTGTATGGTTTTACTGCTAGCCGATAAGATTTATCGTGTTGTCTGTAATCACTGAAGCCCCAGAGACGTGTCTCACCCTACTAGTTAAAAGCACTGGACTAAATTTATATCCCTTTCAAGAGACCTGTGATTTATTTGTTACCTTAGGTGCAAATGAGAAGTTACATTTCATAACCTCTAAGTACCAAGGGCATTTTAGCGCTTAAAACTAATTTATCCCAATGGAACCACATCCTTTATCGGCACACTTTAGCCGTGTGTCGCCTATTCATCAAAAGCATAGAACACATCACTTCTCCTTGTTAATTATGAGATAGAGAAAACGTTCTTGGTATATTTATTTATTACCCACCCGGCAAATCATCATAGTTGTATAGATGCCAAACATATAATGATTCATCAAGTATGAGGAAAGCGTAAAGCAAATACATTAGAACCAGCAAATATAGATGCCTACAGAGTACTGTGTATTACTGAGCCATAGGAACTAAGTGCACTGCTATGCTGCCTCTCCGTATGACACTCTATTATAGAGATAGTCTCCTCAGGAAGTAACTATTTTTGTAATACGACAATTGAAGAAACATTGGAGCCATACAGAGGTACAATATGTAACCGTATACTTCTAGCGGCACCATAAGAAAAGTTATATAGTTGATTAAGTTGGAAAAAGTCCATCAATTTCTTCCTATAACCCTATGGGGGGATTTATGAAGACTGGTATACTCGTTCGCCAGTCTTAAATTTGGCCCCAACCCCTTTTACTTGACCAATTTCACAAAGAGACGCACACTTCTTAGTGAATATATTACTATTGTCTAAGCCTCCCCGCCCCGTGTATTTAAAACTAAAAGATGGCATACTCACCTATCCTGCTCCCACGCTGCCTCTGTCAACAGTTCCGGTCCCTCTTGCAATCTTCTTCCTGGTTCCTGTAATGTTTTATTCAGATGGGAACATCCAACTCCACCCAGTAATAGACTGAACCGGCAATTGGCACCTAATAAAACATCACTGGAAGGAGAAAGAAGACCAGAACATTTGACAGCAGGCAGTTCTCCCCTTGGTTTCCCAATCTGACTCTAGGTGTTGTTTTTATTTGTTAAGGCCATTTCCTATTTTCCTTAACAAAAACATTTTTTTAACACATTATGAGGATCAAGGAGGCATCAAATCATTTATAAACTGCATTGGTCAATACCTGGCATCTACTTGATTTTAGCTCCAAATATTTCACGTATTCTTCTGCTCTGTTCAAAGACTGGGCTATGAATCCATATCCAAAAACCATATAGATTTAGCCCATTTCTACACACTCCCATTTCAATTACCTACCATCCGAAACATGGACACGGAGACATGGAGACGGAATAAAACAAACTCGCCTCTTTCTTTCCCATGAATTTCACCAGTGGTGGATCTCAAACAATTGTTTGGGAAGCACACAAAGCATACATCAGAAGAGAACTCATTACTTTATGTGCCAGAAAGAAAATCGAAAGAAGGAAAACTCTGAACTCCCAACCAGCCCGAATATTCTCATTAAAACCCGTACGCGCTAAAAGCCCAAATCCCTCCAAATTCAAAAGGATCCGAACGACCTCAGACGCTAACTACAGAATCACTTACACGTAAAATCAGCCAAACAATTCCAAGACGTGAAAATGAAAAGCTTAGCCCATGGGGATAAAGGGAATAGACTTATGTCACTTTTCGTGGGAAAAAAAAGAATACGACTTAGTTTATTAAATCCATCATAACAGTCTCTAACACAGAAGAGATTGCAGAGGAATCTGAGATGTTTTATTGTTTGCTATACAATCTCGAGACACACTTATCTCTTTCTGACTTGAAGACGCAATTGAATGTAAATTGATTCCTAAATACTCTCAATCTCGCCTAGCCTCAATCAACAAGATTAGGCCATGTTATACAGACCCTTCTTCCTAGGAAATCTCTGAGAGAGGTGCTTCAAAGCCCATAGAGAGAAGCTCCTAGATATATGGCCTACCACTAGGAAACTTCTACCAGTTCTTCGACAACATGGAGATCAGAGAATTGGAGATCAGAGAACTTTTCAAAAATTTGGTTCGGCAGGTTCACCGAATTCTAGGTTTGTCCGAACCGATCCTTAAAAGTTTCTTCACTCATCAAAACGTACTTGTCCGCTCTTCATCAGTGCCCCCCGCTAATCGCAGACACCTCCACTTTCTGACTAAAACAAGAGCGAAAGCCTGCTCACAATGTCCGTCTCAGTCAGTCAATAATTGGATGATCAGGTTGTCATTCTCGTCTCTTATGTTTTTTTTTTATAATTGTATGATTCTGAGCCTAAGGCCATGCTGTGCGCATATGCAAAAAAACACTGCAGAGACAACATCACATGTCTCGACTTCAGTGAAGGAACAAGTAGGCCAAGAATATCTCCAGTCAAGTAAACCACCCAAGCAAGGTATCCATCCACAGACAGCTGTTTCGAGGTATTTGCCCCTCATCAGTGTGGAGTAGGATTCTGGCTAGTGGGAGCAATGCCTAGTAAGTGCATGCAAAAGGACGCTGGTTGACCTCAGAGAGATTAACCAAAACACTGCAGAGACACGATCACATGTCTCGATGTCAGTGTATTCTAGGACATTGCCTCCTGGGAAATTTCCTTGGGGGCATTTTCCTAGAATACACTGATGTCGAGACACGTGATGGTGTCTCTGCAGTTTTTTGGTTGATCTCCCTGGGGTCAACCAGCGTTTTTTGCATGCTGTGCGGATAGACACTGTATAGAGTATGGGGTGGGGGAGGGAAACTATATCCACTATTGGGGTTCTTAGTAGTAACATGATGAGCTTTTAATACTGTGTGTTTGTAATTGTTCAAAATCTTTACCCTGCTTTTTACTGTGCATATTGTAAGCACCTGTAGATACCATATACTGTATTACTGTATTTACAGTATTTGTATTGTTTACCTGCTGATACTAAAGAGAGTAACACCATCCTTTATGTAATGCTATCTGAGCTTATGGTGTATGAGCATGATAGCCATTGTACCTTAAGTTTCGGGGGAGGGAAACATAAATCAAGCAGAATGATACACACGTACAATATACCACCGAGTCTATGGCCTCAAATGAGCACAGGCCAGCGACAAAAATACCAAATATTATTGGATGTAAATGGAGCACAACCCAAACTAAAATGATTTATCTCTTTGGTGTCAGAATTAAAATATAAGAGATTAATTTAAATTTAAAAGGGTACTCCGGTGAAAATCTTTTCATTTCATAACAACTGGTTTTAGAACATTTATAAAGAATTGTCATTTACTACTTTTTAAAAATCTTAAGTCTTCCCATATTTATCAGCTGCTGTATGTCTTTCAGAAATTAGTGTATTATTTCCAGTCTGACACAGTGCTCTCTGCTGCCACCTCTGTCTGAGACAAGAACTGTCCAGAGCAGCAGCAAATCCCCATAGAAAACCTCTCCTGCTCTGGACAGTTCCTGTCTTGGACAGAGATGTCAGCACAGAGCACTGTGTCAGACTTGAAAAAATACACCACTTCTAGCAGCACATACAGCAGCTGATAAGTATGGGAAGACTTAAAATTTTTAAATAGAAGTAAATTACAAATCTTTATAATTTTCTGAAAATTTGAAAGAAAAAGGAGTAGACCTTTAAAGAAAATTCTCTATTCACACATATAATAAACACAACAGACTGACGCAAAAATAAATAACTCAACAATTAAATGGATATCATTAAATTCATTTCAAAACTATAATTGTAGAATTTATCCCAGTGATTTATTAAATAATTCAGCAATCCTTTAAGAATACTTCATCCAAAGAATAAATCATCCATCAAAGGTTTTAGTGAATAGGATATTGATTATATAATGGAAGGACGTTAGTGGAAATAGATACTATAAGCGTTGCCAAAAACATAACCGAAAGGGAGTCTGATAAATACTACTCAGTGTCAGTGCCAGTTAGGTGATCAAATGATTCAACAGTCCAAAGTGGTAGACTTCACAAAGTTTGTCCAACTAACAAAGTTATCCCCTATCCACAGGATAAGGGCAATGCTGGACTGGCCCACCAGAGGAACGGAGAATCCTCCGGTGGGCCCCCAGCTTTAGAACTTGCACTAGCACTGATTGACATGTAATTTCTCACTGGTTCTTCATTGGTGACCCCCAGGATAATTTCCTCTGGTGGGCCCCAGATACCCCAGTCCGACACTGGATAAGGGATTTCTATCTGATTGTGGGGGGGCTTCTGGAGTTTTGAGAACAGAGATCTGTGGAGTGGCTGACCGTGCATGTGCTTTAATTCTCTATTTCTTCACAATTGGGGGGCTACATAGATAGCCTAATACTGGTTTCAAACACTATGGGGGACATGTATCATTCGGCGTACGGATGATTTTCGGCGGAAAGTGCCGATTTGCGCATATTTTATTCGCAAATGGCCGATTTGCGAATAAAATATTCGCAAATCTGCACTTTCCGCCGAGTACGCCGGGGGGGGGCGGGGAGTTGGTGTGAAGGAGGCGGAACGGAGGGCGCGGACTCAGAGTCCGCGCGGTTCACCATCCGTTCCACCAAAAGATACGCCGAAAACCTACTCTACTCCTCAGCTGGCGTAGGTTTTCGGCGGTGCGCACCGAAGAGCACGGGATTTATGTAGAGGCAGTCCGCCTCTACATAAATCCCCGTAGCTCTGGAGATGCGGGGACATTTTTAAGTCCGGCGTAAAAAACGCCGGATTTAATAAATGTCCCCCTGTGAATCTTTTTTTCTTACCTTCATCCTCAGTGTAATTTTCGGGAATGTTGTAGTTTAGTAACGCTGGATTAACAGTAAGGGGGACATTTATTAGGCCCGGGTTTTTACGCCGGACTAAAAAATGTCCCAGCATCTCCAGCGCGGACTGCCTCTACATAAATCCCGTGCGCGTTGGTGCGCACAGCCGAAAACCTACGCCAGCTGAGGACTGGAGTAGGTTTTTTGGCGTATCTTTTGGCGGAACGGATGGTGAATCGCGCGGACTCTGAGTCCGCCCCCTTCACACCCACCCCTCGCCACCCCCCCCCCCCGGCATACTCGGCGGAAAGCGCCGATTTGCGAATATTTTATTCGCTAATCGGCCATTTGCGAATAAAATAATGCGCAAATCGGCATCAACAGAAAAAATTATCTGTTTTTCCATTGACTTCCATTATAAAAAAAAAAATGAATCAAGATGCATGAGTTTTTTTAACGTACACAAAAATAGGGTCAAGTACGTTAAAAATAAAATGGATGCATTTTGATCCATTTTTTTTTTATAATGGAAGTCAATGGAAAAATGGTGGACTGATTACCCATTGGTTGTGTCTTTAATTAAGAAAGTCCATCGAAAATAATAATAAAAACAGTCAAAAGGACGGTGAAAATAGAAAAACTGTGCGTGAATAACTAAAAATGATGCTGTTTTCAAAAGATGTCCAAAAATAATTGTCAAGATCTTTTTTTTTACGTTTCAGCAGACAACGTCCGTCATTTTATACACTGTGCGCATTGGATGTCCATCATTCTATTGACTACGATGCATTGCATTGAAGTCAATTAAATCGCAGGAAAAATTGACGTCTTTTTTAATAGAAAAAGTAGGCGTCTTTTCTGTTTTTTGAACGTCCTGTGAACCTAGCCTAACAGTGTCAGCAGCTTGGGATGTAAAGGAACTATCTTCCAGGAATCTGTGTCCTCAGTCTCCAAAAGTGTAAACAGATAAAGGGGGGGAGGGGGGATGCAACTGCAGTTTTTCTCCTTTTCTGTGAAACTGAATGTTATGAGATTGGAGGGAGAAAAGGGGAGGAGAGACATCGTGCACAAAACCAGCCTGACACCAGAAATAGCATACGTATTGCCAAGAGGCACACTGCTAGATGGTAAAAGACCCAAATAAACAGGTCCTAGCTGTACTACATCCAGTGTAAATCCACAGCTACCTAAGAAGATATTGTGCCATTTTTGGTATGTTTTATATTAAAAATAATAACCCGGGGCCAAGCTTGTGTTTACCTGGTCTGTGCTTCACGCTTTTATTACCTAATGGAAAATGACTTAGATCCAATAAATAAACCACTAACAGGAAAGCAAACCGAAATGTACAAGAGGAAAATGCGTGCTTTGTTCTTCGTTCTGCTGAGGAGAACACATTTCTCTTCCGTCCTCTATGGTTTCTATAATTGCTTGGACTCGCTAGAATTTTAACAATAAAACAATAGTCAGTGAATTTTTGAAAACAGAAGGGAGATATTGTTAACCGCATCCGAGAACATATTTATAATGGACTTAAAGTAAAAAAAAAAAAATCGTATTCTTCCTTCTTTCTTTTGTGGAGATGAATTGAAGATGATTCGAATGTTGAGTATTGTAGCCTTCATCCCATAGCTGAGGAAGTGATGACTGTCTTTTACATATGTATCTTTGTATGACTGCATATTCTTAGACCAGTCAAGGTCTAGCTGTATTATGACACAGCTATGATCGCTGCCAGGCCCGCTTCTGCCATGAGGCAGACTGAGGCTTCTGCCTCAGGCGGCAGCTCCTGTCATCCTGCAGGGGGCGGCAGAATCTTCTCTGCCACTGTCATTTTAGTAAAGTTTTACTGCACTGAAATGACAGCAGCCCCGGCCCCCTAACATTGCTCAGTCCCTGTCCGGCCCCATACAGTGTCGGACTTGCCCTGTACTGTAAGCAGGCACTCACAGGCTCGAGACCCCTCCCCCAGCCAAGATAAAAACCCCAGTCTGATCTTTACCTGTCTGCTGTATGGCTCTGTTGTCACTTGGCCTGGGAGAGGGGCCTTAGCCCTGTGCCGGCTTACAGTATAGGGGAAGAGAGCAGTGGATAGAGGAGTCCCGTTGTGTGAGTAGGGGAGGGGGGTGCTTTCTCCTCCTGTCACTGTCAGGCCCGTGTCCCAGTGTAGGTGGAGGAGAAGGAGATGAGGTTACCCTGCTGCTGCTAAACTTTGTGCTGGGAAGTCTGTATGTGTGAGGCAGCTTTAGGGTTAATCTTCACAAGAGGTGCTTCCCTGTGGTGGAGGACCTGTGACCTGTGCACGGCCTGTGTGCCTCCTCCTACCTCTTCAACCTCCCTGGGCAGCCTCCAGGACCTTCTGTCTCCCTCCATGTCTACCCCTGGCTTTTGAGTAAGAAAACTTGTGCTCATTGTCTGTCTGTATTAATATCTTTATCACCTCTTTTATTTTATCTATCTATCTATCTATCTATCTATCTATCTATCTCCTATCTATCTATCATCTATCTATCTATCATCTATCTATCTATCATCTATCTATTTATTTATTATCTATCTATCTATCTATCTATCTATCTATCTCCTATCTATCTATCTATTTATCTTCTATCTATCTATCTATCTATCTCCTATCTATCTCCTATCTATCTATCTATCTATCTATCTATCTATCTATCTCCTATCTATCTATCTATCTATCTCCTATCTATCTATCTATCTATCTATCTATCTATCTCCTATCTATCTATCTATCTATCTATCTATCTCCTATCTATCTATCTATCTATCTCCTATCTATCTATCTATCTATCTCCTATCTATCTATCTATCTATCTATCTATCTATCTATCTATCTCCTATCTATCTCCTATCTATCTATCTATCTATCTATCTCCTATCTATCTCCTATCTATCTCCTATCTATCTATCTATCTATCTATCTATCTATCTATCTATCTATCTCCTATCTATCTATCTATCTATCTATCTATCTCCTATCTATCTATCTATCTATCTATCTATCTATCTCCTATCTATCTATCTATCTATCTATCTATCTCCTATCTATCTATCTATCTATCTATCTATCTATCTATCTCCTATCTATCTATCTATCTATCTATCTATCTATCTCCTATCTATCTATCTATCTATCTATCTATCTATCTATCTATCTCCTATCTATCTATCTATCTATCTATCTATCTATCTATCTATCTATCTATCGCCCCCAGTGTACATATATATCCACACGTGTTACTATTTACCACCCCCTCCACTAATATACTACAATATGCATCCACATGTGCTGCAATATATACTCTGTACACTACACTGCCCTATACCACACTATACTGTTAAATAGTGTGGAGTGGCAAGCTGCCATGCTGTGCAGACTAGTTAGTAGTGAAGCGCACAGCTTGTCTGGATTCAGCCCTCAGCCTCTCTGTGCTGGAACTTTTAGTACAACAATTTCAGCTTAAATATTATGCCTGGTATAAAGTAAGAGTCTTATGAGGTTCTGCAGCAGCTGAGGTGTGTTATGAGGTCCAGCATAACATCATAATACACATTGAAAAAATAATAAGTTTACTGATAGCTGCGGTATTCACATGGGAATAGTTGAAAAACAATTGATTCTAGGATTGGGGGGGGGGGGTCGCCATTTAAATTTTCGCCTCAGGCAGCACAAAAGCTAGAATCGGCCCTGATCGCTGCCTGCCGTCGTCTGCTCTGTAAGCACCAGCCCGGCGCCAAGACGTCGCTGGGTGTTGAGATTATGCACCGACTTTCTGAGATCTGCAAGGACAAAATAATAACTTACCAGCGACTTCTGCATCAGTTATCATGCCCAACACCCCCATAAATATGAAGCTCATCTCGGACGAGCAGACATGTTTATTCAATACAACACCGCCTCTTTAAATCTGAGGATTCGCTCTGTGCACGGCTGCTCCACTGTACCTAGGTTCTGTTTATCGAGATATACATTTTGAGACTTAAAGGGATAATAGGAAGTCATTTTGCTTTGATGTGATTAGCTTTATAGAAACCTAAAGAAACATAATGCCACGATTACGGCATTGTCACTTCTCCAAGCAATCAGCTCTACAATGAAAAGTAATAGGATTCTTACTAATCCATCTGTTCTTTTTACAAAGTGAATAGCTGGAACTGGGGAGATCTGTGCTGTATTCTGCCTATATTGTGTCCTACTTACTGGATATAAGCTACAAAAAAATAAATAAAAGGACAATTAAAAAAAAATATATATCATATTAATAATCATTATTTTTACATCTGACTGGGAACAACCAACATCTTTTCCACACTCCAGATTGGATTTATATCTTGAAGGAGTTTTATAATTTTCTCTTTGTTATAAGTGACAGCTCTATTTTGTTTTCTTTTATTTAGCATCAGCTCTTTAAACAAATCTAAAACAAATAGACAAATCTAACCTGCTGATATGTCCCTGGTGCACAAGAAATGCACAGGATGTCTCTTACCTTCATCCTTGGTGCCGTTTCCGTGCACCAAGTTGTTTACTTTACGTCCTTTAAGACCAGTAGGAGCATTGGGGTGCTATTAGAAGTAGTGCCCCATCTCTATATCACCAAGGCAACCCTGGCCGGCACCATGGGGGTGGTGCAGTGCTCCTAACAGTCTTGCCGGACCAAGGTAAGTAAACAACTTGGGAGGAGACAAACCATCATTACTCATTTACTTCTCAGTTCAGTAAGACCATTTGGATCACCATTAGGAGCACTGCCCCACCCCCAAAGTTCTGATCTGGGATTGGTGCTATGGGGCGGGGCTCCTAACCATCTTACTGGACCGAGGAGTAAACAGCTAAGTGCATGGAAATGGTGCCGAGGATGAAGGTAAGAGACAGACCTATATCCACTTCGCCTCCTGCGCAAAAGAGGGCTATCCTCAGGTAAGATTCGTCATTCTTTCAGTCCATACCTTCCTCTGCAAACTACTTTTTTATTTCTACTTTTTAGTTACCATTTTTATGGACATTTATTGGCGGTTGTTATTTAGCCATACCTTTGAGCGATTCAATTTTTATCGTTCTACTTGACCTGGAAAAACATATAACATTAAAGAGGATCTGATTACATTATTGTATGAACATAATGGTCTTTCTGGTAGGTATCATGTATTATTCACATATCATGTGCTACAATTTATTCTTTACATCCCACCAGATCGATACATTGGACCTCTCCTCCCCCTCCCCCCGCCCCCATTGCAACCTTATGTCCCCATAGAAACTTAGCTTTAAAAAAAAAATCTAAATCAATGAATATATGAATTTTGTCACCTTATTTTTTTATTGTCCCCTTGTTCACATATGAATTCTCTCAACTCTCAACTGCTACACAATTCATGTGTAGAGTTTCCCTACTGTGATCCCCCCCAGGTTCCCATCTGTATATTATTGCTCACAGCATCCAGAGTTTACCAGGTTACCTTTAATCGATAACTCTGGTCCATGCTCCTCTCTGCTGCCATGCTTCTGATCCTATCTGTGCCACTCCACTACACATAAAATCCAGATCCTAATACTGAGGTTAAAGTTTGAGAACAAGGTGGAATAATTAGGCAATGTTCTAGGGTCTAGAGTATGGCCAAGGCCAAACTATTTGGGTCCACACCCATTGCCTTTTACATACAGGTGGTTGCCGAATTATTCAATGGGGGGGGGGCATTTGATGATCAGTTTGGATATCTAGAGCTACTGCTAGTTCCCAAAATGAGTAATCTCAGCAGGGTCTGCCTGCTCAGCCAATCACTCGCCGATCAGCCAGTTATTGGTCTAGAAGGCAGGACCTATTAGAACATCTCATCTCAGAAGTAGGAACAAATGGAGATCAGTGGAGGGACAGGAAGTTGATAGACCAGGAGCTGCATAGGACCAGGGGTGGGTAAGTGTGGCTTATTATTATTATTATTATTATTATTATTATTATTATTATTATTATTGTTTGTTTGTTTGTTTTTTACCAGTTGCTCAACAAAATATGAAAGGTTCCTAGTTCTCAAATGGTCCTTTAAGGTTCATGCAGGTTTTTTTACCTTAATAGTAAGCTTCTATATATTCCGTTGAAGATGTTGTTTAAATAATAATATGCAATGAAATGCCATTTTCACATGTTACACAGTGTCATATCAACAAACACCATACTTCCCCGCATGAATAGACATGGCCCATTATTTATTAATCCTTCCCTTGAAATTACTTTAACTCTTAGCCTTTACAAATAAACGGATGGCACCTAGATATTTAATATACATTACGGAAACGGCTCTTACCTTGAAATGTCGGCTTTATTAATCTAATTGTATACATCCGCGTACATCGCTCGCACCGAGCGGAGGCAGCTGAGATGACTTATGACTACAAGTATACAGCTACATTGTACCATATTAAGGGAATATTTCCTTACAGTAGCTCGCAAGATTAGTCAGAGAAAGTAAAATTGAATTCTGTTCCGAGCAATGTATTCCATTTTGGACAAGCTTCAGAATTCATGAATTAATAATAGATTTTATTTGATCTGTGCAGTCGGAGCATTTTTAATGTATAATAGAGCATGTCAGCTTTTAGTTTAGTTCCTGATCCAAAGATGTATGAAAACTGTCAAAAGTGCACAAGGTTGAGGAAAGAAGAATAACTATTAATCTCCCCAGTGTAGGATCTCTATCTAGCATGCAAAATGTGGGCACTAAAGTAAAAAATGTAACTGCGTGCTACTGTTTATCTGTGAATTGTATTTATTGAAACATAGAAACATAGAAGATTGTCGGCAGAAAAAGACCACTGGGTCCATCTAATCTGCCCTTTTAGTATTTTCTTTCTTATTATCTTAGGATAGATATATGTTTATCCCAGGCGTGTTTAAATTCTGTTATTGTGGATTTACCAACCACCTCTGCTGGAAGTTTGTTCCAGGTATCTACTACTCTTTAAGTAAAATAATATTTTCTCACATTGCTTCTGATCTTTCCCCCAACTAACCTCTCACTTTGTCCTCTTCTTCTTGAGCTCAGTTTTTTACTAAAAACACTCCCCGCTTGAACCTTATTTAGTCCTTTAACATACTTAAGGTTTCAATCATGTCCCCCTTTCCCGTCTTTCCTCCAGACTATACAGATTCAAATCCTTAAGTCTTTCCTGATATGGTTTATGCCTCACACCCTCCACCATTTTTGTAGCCTGTCTTTGGACCCGTTCTATTTTATCAATGTCCTTTTTTAGGTGAGGTCTCTAGAACTGGACACAGTATTCCAGATGTGGCCTCACCAGAGCTCTATACAGCGGGATCACAATCTCCCTCTTCCTACTGGTTATACCTCTAGCTATACACCCCAGCATACGATTTGCTTTCCCCACCGCCTAGTTGCACTGGTGACTCATTTTAAGGCTGTCAGAAATCACTACCCCTAAATCCTTCTCTTCTAAAGTCTTTTCCAACACAGTACTGCCGATGTGATACTCGGATAGAGGATTCCTCCTCCCCAAGTGCATTATTTTACATTTGGAAACGTTGAACTTCAATTTCCACAGTTTGGACCACGTTTCTAGCAAAGCTAAATCATTTTCCATATTACTGACCCCCCCAGGAATATCAACCCTATTGCACACTTTTGTGTCGTCACCAACCCTTCTCCTATGTCACTCACAAACATATTAAAAAGTAGGACCCAGAACAGACCCTTGTGGCACACCCCTTGTAACCAGTCTCTGCTCGGAAAATACACCATTACCAACAACCATCTGATATCTATTCTTCAGCCAACCACAAATCCACCGAACTATCCAGGGATTAAGTCCAATTTTCTCCAACTTCTGTATCAGCTCTTTATGGGGAACTGTATCAAAAGCTTTGCTGAAGTCCAGATAGGCGATATTGGACTATAATAATAGGTGCAAGGTAACATGGAGATTTCTGGTGTAAATAGTTTTAGACCAAGAATGTAGTGGCAACTTTCTTTCAAGCGAATGTACATCACTTTTGTGATTTTTACATGGATAGACTGGCACCAGCATGGGAATGCCGGTGCCACTTTTTTAAAAAAAATTTATGGCGTCATTCTATTACTGAGCACCGGCCGGGGTTGAAGCACTGGAGGCGGGCCCATCTGTCCCCAGTGTGACGAAACCCCCTCCCCTCTGTGTTGCGACTCCATTAAAATCAGTGGAGCTGCATCAAAGAGGGGAGGGCTGATCATCACACTGGGGGCAGGCGGTCCCACCTCCAGTGCTTCAACCCCGGTTAGAGCTCGATAATAGACTGGAAATGGGCCGTGGATCAAAAAAAGGACTGTGGTACCGGCATCCCAGTGCCGGTCTATCCATCACAAAAGCAATGAGCCGGTGGTACATTTGATTTAACTACTTCTATGCAGAGCCGGTAAAAATAATACAGACATTATGCTTACCCTCCGTTCCTCCGGCGTGGTACCATCTGCTTCTCTGGGTCCTGACTCACTACACTATCCTGCTGCAGCCAGTGAGCTGAGTTTACTGTCAGTGAGCCAGAAACCAAAGAATCAGACAGTAGCGGGCCGGAGGAACAGAGGGTAAGCATGATGTCTTTATTATTTTATTTTTACCAAAAGAATGCTGGTTGACCTCAGGGAGATCAACCAAAACACTGCAGAGACACTTATTGAGTAGGATTCTGGCTAGTGGGAGCAAAGCCTAGTAAGTGCATGCAAAAGAACAAACACCATCACGTGTTTCTCAACGTCAGCGTATTTAAGACGTTGTCCCCTGGAAAATAAAATATCCAAAAATACTGCGGAGACACCATCACGTGTTTCTCAACGTCAGTGAGCTAGCCAGCTAGCTAGTCTGTGGATGGATACCTTGCTTGCATGGTTTACTTGACTTGACCTTCTTTGGCTTGGTTGTTCCTTCCCGGAGGAAGGTCTGGCTAGCTCACTGTGATTAATCCTCGCAGCATTACAGATAAGGACTTGTTTACATTAGCTGTCTCAGAAGGAGGGAGGGGGTTGATAGCAGGGACCGACTAAACGGCTCAGATTTTGTTTGCTATGCCTTTAGCAGAAAGCAGCAGCTCAAAACTAAGGGAAAAAGACTGAAAAAGTAATGACATGTATGGAATGAATTGAGTCTCCAGGAGGGGGATGATTCAACATATATTTTACCTACGTAACTGGATAACCCCTTTAACCTATTAAGGACGCATGACGTACCGGTACATCATGCGTCCGCAAGAGGAGTTCAGAGCAGGGCCGTGCGGCGACCCTGCTCTGAACAGCCACAGTACCGGGTCCGCGGGTATTAACGGGCACGGTCCGATCGCCGTGCCCGCTAATACAGTAATCAGATGCAGCTGTCAAAGATGACAGCTGCATCCGATTACCGGACGCAGCTTATCCCTGGTGTCTAGTGGTGGAGATCGCTCCTCCGGGACGTTGTCCCGGAGGAGCGATCTCCATTACTTGTGCCGGCCGTGGTCTTCGCCAAAATGGCGCTGATCCCGGCTCGGCACTCGGATGCTTTCGGCTGGGGGGCTTCTAGTATAAGTGTAAAAAAAGTGTTATTATAAGTAAAAAGCCCCCTCCCCTAATAAAAGTCAGAATCACCCCCCTTTTCCCATGTTTTTAATAAAAGTAAATAAATAAATAAACAAACATGTTTGCTATTGCCGCGTGCGTAATCGCCCGAACTATTAATTAATCACATTCCTGATCTCGCACGGTAAACGGCGTAAGCGCAAAAAAATCCCAAAGTTTAAAATTGCGCATTTTTGGTCGCATCAAATCCAGAAAAAATGTAATAAAAAACGATCAAAAAGTTGTATATGCGCAATCAAGGTACCGATAGAAAGATCACATCATGGCGCAAAAAATGACATCTGACACAGCCCCATAGACCAAAGGATTAAAGCGCTATAAGCCTGGGAATGGAGCGATTTTAAGGAACGTATCTTTATTAACAATGGTTTGAATTTTTTACAAGCCATCAGATAAAAGAAAACTTATACATGTTATATATCGTTGTAATCGTAACAACTTGAGGAACATGCACACCAAGTCAGTTTTACCCCAGGGTGAATGGCGTACAAACAAATACCCCCCAAATAAAAGAAATGCGTTTTTTTGTTCAATTTTACCACACTTTGAATTTTTCCTGGTTTCGCAGTGTACTTTATGCAAAAATTCAGCCTGTCATTGCAAAGTACAATTAGTGACGCAAAAAATAAGGGCTCATGTGGGTCTCTAGGTGGAAAAATGCAAGCGCTCTGGCCTTTTAAACACAAGGAGGAAAAAAACTAAAACGCAAAAACGAAAAGTGGCTCCGTCCTTAAGGGGTTAAACTGGATCTCTCAGAAAACAGTGGTGTAAAAAGTGGATGCAAGCAGACCATGAGGTGGTGAGAAAGATGACATGGGTTGGACTGGGTTTACCTGGACTCTTGCAGTGCTGGGAACTTCCCTTGGGCACTTGAGCCTCGTTTACATATCAACAAAAAGGTTTCTTTGTCACCAATGGAGAAGAATATTGAAATATAAAAAAAAAAAAAAAATATGCATAAAATCCAGATGACTAGCCCTATCTAAACAGGGGTACATTTAAGCCAGTGACAGGTCCGCTGACAGGTCCACTTTAAATTCAAAAGATGAGACAGTGTCCAAGAGAACTGGATGCCCTGACCGATGACATGCCTGGCCTTGCTTGTTGCTATGGCAACACGAGAACACGAGAAGACTCTGGAGCATAGAGCTCTATGTATCATTTGCTTTACAATTATACAGCTACTTAATTTTCTTGCCCTAGGAATCACTTTTCAGTTTCCCAGTACAATTTAAAGTGTAGTTAAGTTTAGCAACTAAAATGTAATAAAGTCCTATTAGAATACGAGTAGAAATGATTGTACCAATTACTTTACATAGCAAGATGAAATCTGAAAAACAAGTTTGTGTACGAGACATCTTGATTTGTTGCCAGAGCCTTAGACTCGGTAAAAAGACTAAGTAACTACAGCATCTGATCAGCGGCCAACAATCCTTCACACTGTTACACTCCACACCGACGGGCGCAGTTCCAACTCGTATCGATGTCGTCGTTTAAATTCAAACTCTGTGTTTTACATATTAGTTTACACATATTAGTATCATATGTTCCCCTTTATGTTGTCATACACCAGTCACATCCTGTTCATCTGTATGTAAAACTGCACAGAAACATTTAGCTAATTTAAAGGGAATCTTTACAGTATAATGGAAAGTCCGATCAGAACATGTGATGTCTGATTCCACTGTCTCTGACCAATTAAATCAGTCTGTGCCCAGGCCGCTTTATTGCATCAATCTGTCATGTGACAACTGCAAAACCTCTTGGCCTTGTGTATTCTATAAAGCTGTTTTCCTACCTCCCCCCTCACTTCAGAAGAAGCTGGATTTCTGTGTCCATTATGCTCTAAGGGAGGAGAGGGGTGGAGGGGGTGAGGGAGCACGGAGAGGAGAAAAGCAGGGCTGTACAAAACAAAGTCCTGCAATCTTCTCTCACCAAGCTCCCAGCAAAGCACTGACCTTTCTGACCTCTGAATCCAGCATTTTATGTGCCTAGACAGTCTGCCAACTGTACAGCTACTTCTCTGCTCTCCCTGCTCACTTATTCCCCTCAGCTTCTCCCACCTCTATAGGTTATAATGGAATTAGCAAATCCGTCTTCACTTGCTTCTCTGTAATGAAGATGGCTTTGCCTGATAATGAGCAGATGAGAAGTGAGGGGGGGGGGGCTGGGAAACAGCTTTTTGAGGATAGGAAGAGGCTTTTTTGCTAAATAAAACCTGTTACAGGGTTTCTTAAAATCACTTGTACTATTGATTTCTAAAATTTACATTTAAATGGCAGTTACATTTTAAGCAATCACCCCTGCTCCTCCCTGCAGGGGGCTGGAGATGCTAACTTCCTGTGACATCCATCCTGCTGCACAGGTAAAGCCTGCAACCTCTCCTGGGCCTTCTATCTAATTCTGTGTCACTCCAGCATCCAGCTCACAGTACCCAATATTCTACATAACTGTAGCTTTATCCAGATAACTCCACCATATTCTTCTTGTATAAAATGTTTATATAAAAGATAGATGCACTGTAAATCCCCTTTACGGTAAAGCAGCAAAAACAGATATAGTTTACGGCAGCCCTTAAAATTTTTTGCTGGTTGGTCGGTAATTAAACACTTGAATGCAAAAAAATGCAAAATAATTATTTAGAAATCAAATACTGTGATTTTCAGATTTTTTTTAATAGATTCTGTCTGTCACAGGTGAATTGTACCAACGATAAAAGTTACACACTTTTCCATTCTTTGTAGGTGGGAAAACGTGTAAAATCGCCAATATATTAAAAGGAAATTCCGCTCAACCGTAACTTTTGATATGTTGCTGCCCATGGTGAGACTAACAATTCCTTCCATAGTTATTATCTATTCAGTCCCCTTCCCCCAGTTCTGAGCTGCTGCTTTCTGCTAAAGACACAAAAGACTGTGTGTAAGCTTGTCTCTCCATCTCCCCCTCCTCCCCTCTTCCTTCTAAAATGGCTGCTGTAAACAAGTCCCTGGCAGGCTTTATCTGTAACTTTGTAGCTTCTTTGTAATACTGGGAGGATTTATCACTGTGATCAACCCTTCTGATGTTACAAAGAAGCTACAATGTTGCAGGTAAAGCCAATCAGGGACTTGTTTACATCAGCTTTCTCGGAAAGGAGGGGGGGGGGGAGGGGAGACAGAGAGAAAAGCTCACATTTTTTTGTGTCTTCAGTAGAAAGCAGCAGCTCAGAACTGGTGGAAGGAGACTGAATAAATAATAACAAGTATGGAAGGAATTGTTAGTCTCATCATGAGCAGCAACATATCTAAGGTTTTGTCTGAATACCTTTAAATACCAAACATAACTTTAAAGTTATGTCTGAATTCCCTTTAAATACCTATTTTTTTTCACTGTATTTTTATTATGTGAAATGATAGGCACTCTGCAGTCTATACAGACAAAAAACTTTCAAATAGATTCAAATAGGCTTAAAAGGAGTTATATAGGATAAAAAAATTGTAGTAGCTTTTTTGCAAAAAAAAAACAAAACAGCTCCACTCACATTCTAAAGGTTGCACATGGTATTACAGCCCAGCTCCATCAGTTCAATGGAGCTGTGATGTATTACCATATACAAACTGAGGACATGGTGGCGCTGTTTCTAGAGGAAGACTTCTATGTTTTTCTAATTCTGGATAACGCCTTTAAGCATTACCGGATAGAGTATTATGAATGAACATTAAAAAAAAATCTAAGCTTAGAATAGAGTAGCCCTTACTTATCCCATACAATAGCTATTATCATGAAAATTAACCATTTATAACACAAAAAATCTCACTATAATTGACTTTGTTGCTGAAGTAGTGTATATTAGAATATATACATAATACAGTGGTAATGGAGGTGTTACTACAAGGGAAGAGATCTTTATTAAAGTGCATTTCATGACTCTTTTATTATACACACTTTTACTTTTTAAGGTTTTTTTCTGTAACTATTTCTATAAAAAAAAAAAACATAAATCATTCCAGTGAAGCCGGCCATTAGAGCAGTCACAATAATATGGCATTGTCTCCTTACTTGTCTGTGTTAACTGTATTGGAGAAACAGGACAAGAAATTTTTTTTTTTTTTCTTCATCTACAAAAAAAAGATTTCTTTCCATTGTCTGGCAGCCGGAGATAGTAAGGAAGCCAAAAACTGCCAAATCGGCTATTTTACAATGGCAGATCAATAGCAATTTTGCTGCTTACATAATTCCAGGAGATACATTAACCCCTTAAGGACCGGGCCAATTTCCAATTTTGTGTTTTTGTTTTTTCCTCCTTGTGCTTAAAAGGCCATAGCGCTTGCATTTTTTTTACCTAGAGACCCAGATGATCCCTTGTTTATTGCGCCACTAATTCTGCTTTGCAATGACAGGCTTAAAGGGGTAGTGCGGCACTAAGAAATTATTCACAAAATAACACACATTACAAAGTTATACAACTTTGTAATGTATGTTAGGTATGTGAATCGCCCCCTTCCCCGTGTTCCCCCACCCCCACACGTGGACTCGGAAGTGTAGTGTACCATACATACCTGACGCGCGTCGCCCCCCGTCCCTGCCTGCCGAATTGCTGCAGCCATCCCTGATGCCGGCCCCTCTGCCGCGTCATCGGCTGCTCAGCCGCGATTGGCTGAGCATAACTGTGCTCAGACAATCGCGGCTGAGCAGCTGATGACGCGGACGTGTCATCAGCTGCTCAGCCGCAATTTGCTGAGCACAGTTATGCTCAGCCAATGACGCGGCAGAGGGGGGTCGGCATCAGGGACGGCTGCAGCAATTCGGCCGGCCTCCCGAAGATTTAGTCATTGACAGAAGATCGGGGACTAGGGACGACGCGCGTCAGGTATGTATGGTACACTACACTTCCGGGTCCACTTGTGGGGGTAGGGAAACACGGGGAAGGGGGCAATTCACATACATAACATACATTACAAAGTTGTATAACTTTGTAATGTGTGTTATTTTGTGAATATAGTTTCTTATTTTGTTGCATAAAGTATGCTGCGAAATCTGAAAAAAACTTTTTATTACAATTTTTCTGGATTTGATGCGACCAAAAATGTGCAATTTTTTGCACTTTGGAAAATTTTTTTTTGGGGGGGGGGGCTTACGCCATTTACCGTGCAAGATTAGGAATAAAATAAATCAATAGGTCGGGCAATTACGCATGCGGCGATACCAAATATGTTTATTTATTTTTATTTATAAAATGGGGAAAGGGGGGTGATTCAGACTTTTATTAGGGGAGGGGATTTTTTATTAATAAAAAAACTATTATTTTTTTTTTACACACATACTAGAAGTCCCGCTGGGGTTGGTGTTATTCCCCTGGGGAACTTTGATCTCTAATTGAGATCTACTGTATGTAGTATCACATTGAAAATGCAGTTGCATTTATCCCCATCATTTAATAGGGAAGGAAGAGCTGAGCAGATTGATATATTATTTTTAAGGGAAAGAATTCAGTATAACGTGTGAAGTAGCTGTCAGTTACTTATTGGGACCGCCCACTAGACTCCTATGCCAAGAATGAGCCGATATTTAAATAGATAAAATATAAGTTATACTGAATCTATATATCGATTTGCTCAGCTCATCCTGCTCTATAACATGAGGCCTGTAGATTAAACAAAATTTTCATGGGGACAGGTTCCCTTTAAGAGAGCTGAGCTTAAATAAAAGGTCTGCTTTTATTTTCTAGGGGTGGGGGGGGGGACAAAACACTCATGTCTATACATAGTGCCAGGTATCACAAAACTTTAAACTTTTGTATGTCTGTGGAGTGAGGTGTTAGTTCTGGGAAACGGCAAATCCCTTTGTGACCCCTTTAAATGACCCTTAACAAGTAAAAAAAAATACTCAAGCTGCCTCTCAATACTTATGGACTGCTGCAGGCCCTGAATGAAGTTGTGTTACTGAATCTGATACAGTGCTCTCTGCTGCCACCTCTGTCCATGTCAGGAACTGTCCAGAGCAGGAGAGGCTTTCTATGGGGACTTGCTCCAGTTACGGCCATTCCTGCCAGGGACTGAGATGGCAGCAGAGAGAGAACTGTGTCAGACTGGAAAGAATCACATGACTTCCTGCAGGACATACAGCAGCTGATAAGTATTGGAAGACTTGAATAATTTTACATAGTAGTAAATAATTTTTTTCCCCCTCCAGAGCACCCCTTTAAGCAGTTCATAGCATTATGTAGAAGCAGAGGCATAGCTAGGATTCACGAGGCCCCAAAGCAAAAAATTTTAAGGGGCCCCCCACCCCTATGTTCAACACAGAGCACACACACATACATATATATATATATATATATATATATATATATATATACACATATCTGCTTTACTGCTGGTGCACTGATAACCCCTGACCTCTGCACGTTTTTCTTTTTTCCTTCCTTCCTACTTGATTGCCCAGCTGGAGAACAGAGGTCAGAGGTTATCAGTGCAGTAAAGCAGAGATCTCTGTCTTCTGCTTGTTAACCCTTTTTTGTGTTGCAGCATGTAAGTACACATTGGGTCACTTACACAGTGCAGTATATTAGGGGTTAAGCAGAAGGACACAGGACGGCTCTTACCTTTTCCCCCGGGCCCCCCTTCTGCACGGGCCCCATAGCAACTGCCTACTCTGCCT
This sequence comes from Dendropsophus ebraccatus, assembly GCF_027789765.1. Lineage (NCBI taxonomy): Eukaryota > Metazoa > Chordata > Amphibia > Anura > Hylidae > Dendropsophus > Dendropsophus ebraccatus. The sequence continues at coordinate 83,440,437 of NC_091463.1, forward strand.
CTATGGTAGCTACACCACTGTGTAGAAGTTGTAGAAAGATAAGAGCAACCCGATCAATAAATCACCTGACAGTCAGGAGACCTTTACGTCTCTTGTTCTTGAAGTTGTAGTTGATATTTTCTGTGCAGGTGATTTTCTATATGTTTATCCCTACAACCATAAAAATACTTTTCTCTGGACTCTCAGATGTTCTTGGAAATCCAGAAGGAGCAAAGCCTGCAGCCTCCTGACTATTCAAACTGAGAAACTTTAAATCAGGGCACATCTACGTCTCAGCATTACCCCCAGTCTAGGTACATTGGGCTTGATGTATTTGCCAGGGACGTGTTCTGCGTCTGCCAGTACGGAGGGGAAAGCTTAAGTAAGCAATGCAGCTTTCACTGCACAAAACACTTTCAAGTCTCTCAAAGGGATTCCAGTCTCCTGCACAGCATAAAAAAAAAACAAAGAAACCACCTTTAAGAAGCTTGTTGCTGTTGCAGCTAACAAACCCCTTCATCTTAAAGTCTCTCTGGTTTAGATCAGACTGACATTTATGCTGGGAGCAGATTGTAAAACATGCAAAGAAACGGTGTCAGAAAGGTAATGAAAATTTGTCAAATAAAACTTGGCTGCGGAAAGTGTTCAGCGCAAAAGTGGATAGTTTCTATGGTTACAACTACTATGCCTTGTTCTATGTGGGTGATGATATGACCAACAATATGGGAAGTAAGCAGGAGAATATCCAGCCATAAAGGAAGCTTACAACATTCTATATGGGTAACTGAGGCTCAGGGATAGGGAGGGTCAAGGTTCTGTATACCACAATGTCCGTAGGAATAAACCCTTTAAGTCTTGAACAAAAATGGCTGCCAATAAAATATTGTGTAAATATTTACAGGCTGACTGTATTAAGCTGGGTTCACACTATGTTTTTGCAAACCGTTTTTCTTAATGGTTTAAAAAAAACTATGAAAAAAAAAAACAGATGTTTCCATCATTTGTGTGCATCCTTTATGATCCATTTTTTCATTGACTTCCGTTATTAAAAAAAAAAAAAAAAGGATCAAAACATTATTTTAACGTACACAAAAACGTAGCTTACCTTATTTTTATGTACATTAAAAAAAAAGATGCCGAAACGCGTTCTGCTGTTCACACTGATGTAGCTTATGGAACCGAATAAAATTGCATTATGATGAAAGTGGTGAGTGCCGGGATTTTCTTCTGAATTACTGTACTGGGACTACGTTCTTTTCCTTGTGCACCACCTGCATACACGGAGTGCCGCTCTGATCCTTTTCCATATAGGGTTCCATATGGCCTTCCTATGACCCAACCCTGAGGATAAGATGAAGCAGACAAGGATGGATCATCACCTATTGCTGCCGTTCATTACTTTTTTGGGGGTCAGTTCACAAATAAACTCTTAAACCCCAATGATAATACTGAATGCAATACAGAGCCTACCACATATAGAGGCGTACATGGGTGTGTTGAGTGTCATTGGTGGGCAGAACAATTTCTTTTCGAGGAGGTCCTGATTTTGTGGTCCATTGAGTTCATTTTCCTCTTCAGATCTTGTTAGCTATATAAAACCAATCCCAATGATGAATGAGATTTTTGGTCCAGGCATTGGATGCATTGCTTTGAAAGACTGCAGCAATGTAACCCTGTGATACTGAGCATATGCGGATTTATCTTCTTTGTGGACACCAAATTATCACAATATGCCAGCGTTGTGCTGAAAAATGCCATTTCGGAAAATGTCAGGACAGACTTTGCAGAGGAGGCAGGAAGACTGTTGGCAGAAGGAAACTCTGTATTTTAAGACAAGAGCAATTACAATGTTTTCTCTCCGAACCTTTCAAAGCACTTAACGCAAAATACTTCCAAATCCTGGCGTGTGGTAAATGACAAAGTGATGTCAGAGACGGCAGAAGGAATATTCCCCCCCCCAAAATGCACAAAATGGAAGAACAGGTGTTAATTGGATGTGACATATCATCTATGGGAAATGTAAATATTGTGGGAATGGAATAGAATTGGCAAAATGTGATTCTAAACAAAAATACTGAATTCATTATGGAAAAATTGAATTTCTTAAAATGTGATTAATCCTAATATTATGTGGATCTTCCGCTTTAGTGACTATAGTTATATACTGAAAAATTTTAAGACAGACCCTAAAACTTCTTTGGGTTAATATGGAAGTTTTGGCTGTCCGGACATGATGGGAGGGCTGGAGGGCTGCAGGTACCCCATCCCTGGTCTTAGGGATCTGGCTATTTTAATAGCACATTCAGGATTCCTTACTTTAAAAAGTGTAGAAGGTCCTAGAAGGACTGTAGTGAAGTGTATTACAGTGTATGGAGATAAGGTCAGATACAAATATAAAAGGACAGATGCAAATACATTCCATTCAATAGACTGTAGTATATATCCAGCGTTCCCTTTACAGGAATAATGCCCATCAGATACACATTACTTTACAGGTTTACTTAAAGACTCTCTTAGGATCATTAAATTCAACATTAATGTAAATAAGAAAATCTTTAGATTAAATGAACTATTTACCGAGATTTCTTACATCGTATGGATTTTATTGGAATGGTGTTGCATTTACGCACAGGACTATTCAATAAACCTGTGATTTTAATTGCGATAAAACCCATGTGGTATAGATTTCAGTTAATGAGAAAGGCGAGGAGAAAGCAATATTACTGTACTATAGCTTTAGTTTACACTGACCGTCTGCAGCATTAAGAACACGGACAGGTGAAGTGAATAGCATCGATTGTTTGGTGGGATAGATTACTGGGCAAGCTGATGCTTTGGAAGTAGAAAACTGGGCAAGTGTAAGGATCTGGGCGACCTAGAGAAGGGCGAAACTGATGGCTAGATGAGTGGGTCAGAGCATGTCCAAAATGGCCAGCCTTGTGAGGTGTTATCAGTGTGTAATCTTGGTGTCTATCAAAAGTGCTTTAACCAATGGTAAACCAGCAACAGGGTCATGGATGCCCAAGGTTCATTGATGACAACATATGGTGGGGGGGGGATTTATGGAGACCAGCATACTTATACCCCGGTCTTAAATTAGGCCCCCTCTTTACTTTTCCCCAGCTGAATTCACTAAGAAACGCACGCCTCTTAGTGAATCTGGTCGGCCGCCAAAACCTGTGCCCGGCTCGCAAAATCTACACCTGCTTCAAGCAGGTATAGATTAGGATCATGCTCCCAGGTGTAAATCATGATAAATAAGGCGCGAGAGAAGGCCACGCCTCCTCACCATCTTACCGCGCCCGCCCATCAGGTGAACGGGGGATACAGCGGGCATAGACCAGGGAGAAGGGACAAATCTGCGCCCTCTCTATGGCGAATGCCCCTGCCGTTCTTTTCGGAGCGCGGCTCCAATGCTGAGAGTTGCGGTGGGTCCCAGGCTATCACTGATAGCCGGGACCTGCCCCGGATGACACAGGCGCAGCTTCTGTGCCTGTGTTATCCTTGATCGTAAAGTAACATAGCTGCGGCATCAGGCATAGACTGCAACGACTTTAATTTACAGTGTAGCGGCGGGAGGAGGTTAAACTGGGAGGACCAGAGTTATCTCCAATGTCAGCCATTGCTGTTAGAGAAGAGGTTCACTATCATGTTTATATGACTAATGATGCAGGAAGGGGCTAATATCTAGAAAAAATTTAATGAGGTTAACTGACAATATGGTGTCGCCCTAATCAATTGTATTGATTTTGAAGACTCTTCCTCGGCTTCCCGTTGTACCCACAGCATAGCCCCCGCTTATCTCCTGAAAACATATCCCAGGGCCAAAGACATCCTATTAGTAAGTAGCTTTGCCGCCAAATGCAATAGAAGTCAGATAACCCCTTTAATTTACTTAATTCCATTAAGATTTACTCTGGACTAAGCCTCTTAAGTTTAACGTTAGTTAAGGCAAAACTCACATGCAAATCGATGATAAAGTTTGGTGGCGGAAGCAAATAAATGTGTGAGTTATTGGCTCTCGTTTCCGCCTTTCATCATAAAAAATGGAGATCTCTATGGCATTTCCAGCTGGGAGTATTTCCCGCTCTTCTCTACGCTGTCTGCTCCATGGCACAAAACCTAATGAGCCCGTAAGTATTTTTAATGGAGCTTTTCTCGTTCTCTAAAGCTTCTTCCTATTTAACAAACAGCAGTTAGCGCTGGCATATAGAAATGGGCTTTTTAGATGATACCGTTGTATCGCTGTAGAAGTTTTCAACGGAAATGTTTTAATCAATTGGAAGTATGTGGATGTACTCGCAATCTAATTTTACTGTTGCAAGGGCTCCTGTGTATAAGTCAGTTTCTTAGAAAGCCTATTACGCTAAGCTTCTTAGTCCGATGCAAACTCCATGCAGATGTTGCTCTGGACTGATGTGAACTCTTAGATGGATGACTGTAAGGCGGCAGTGGTAACCAGTCGGCCATAATGCTGCTTTCCTTCCATATCTACCATGCTTCCCACAATTCTCTGTAAGTTCAATCTATGTTCTCATCAGGAGCATCTTTGTCCCTTCGGATGCAGTCCATGAATTTATTTATATAGTGTGGTCAGCGCCCAGTCAATATACAGGTACTTCTCATATAGTAATGAGCACGAAGGTACAGCCCCTGGATACCGGGGTATTCACAAGACAAAAGACCAAAGTCCTCCAACTCTTTTAAAATTAATATATTTTATTATAGCAAATTCATAAAATCACCGACGTGTTTCGAACCATCTGGTTCTTATTCATGGTATCTTGGTCTGGATATAAAGAGAGTATGTGTTCCAAATGACTCCGCCTGCACGCTTCCTCCACAGTGATGTCCTACAAGAGCTTATTTGCCTTATGGTGATGTCATTTTGAACACGTACTCATACATACTGTATATCCAGACCAAGATACCATGAATAAGAACCAGATGGCTCGAAAGGCGTCGGTGATTTTATGAATTTGCTATAATAAAATATATGAATTTTAAAAGAGCTGGAGGACTTTGGTCTTTTTTCTCATGAATTTATTTGCCTTGGAAGCAGCTGTCTGACACTGGTTGGTATAGTTCAACTAAAGGTGGCCATACACCTTCAATAACTGATGATCGAATGATCATTCAGCCGCCATTTATCTGTGTGTGTGTGTGTGTGTGTGTGTGTGTGTGTGTAAGAGAGAAGAGAGGTGATAGGCAGAAAAGTAAGGGGAAAGGCCTGCATCTGTAATAGGTTGAGAACACAATATGTGATGCAAAACAGTTAACCCAATGTTTCCTTCAGCTGAGCTCAGTACAATACACAGTAAATACAGCAGCGACACCTAGTGGGGAAAATACACTTTTTTTCCGTCATCCCCTTTGTTAGTTACTTTGCCCAGATGCATAAGAAACTTACTGGCAAACCTGTGCTGGGACACTGTATGCTCATTGCTGGGCTATTACACTCCTATTCTGTGCTAACTACAGTTTAAAAGGGTACTCCCGTGAAAATCTTTTTCTTTCATATTAACTGGTGTCAGAAAGTTATACAGATTTGTATTTTACTTCTATTAAAAAATCTCTAGTCTTCCTATATTTATTACCTGCTGTATGTCCTGCAGGAAGTGTTAATTTTATTTTCAGTCTGACACAGTGCTCTCTGCTGACATCTCTGGCCGAGACAGGAAGTGTCCAGAGCAGGAGAGATTTTCTAAGGGGATTCGTAGAAAACCGAGACAGAGTTCCTGTCTCGGCCAGAGATGTCAGCAGAGAGCACTGTGTCAGACTGAAAGTAAACCAACATTTCCTGCAGGACATATAGCAGCTAATAAGTATGGGAAGACTTGAGATTTTTTAATAGAAGTAAATTACAAATTTATATAACTTTCTGATATCAGTTGATTTGAAAGAAAAAGATTTTCGCTGGGTAACCCCTTTAACATCATTTACAAAAAGATATGTTATATATTGTTATATATTGAATTTTTCAATACAATATTTGACAATCTCTTTGAAGGAATCCTGTCATCAGTATCATGCTGCCTGAAACACAGGTCATCGGGCTATCAATCCTGGCAGCCTTGATTGATAGGTCTCTCCCTTTGTGGGTATATAAAAATATCTATCAATCAAGGAGGAGGAAGGAGCAGGAAGAAGCCACCAAGGACCACCCTTATGACTCAGGCATGATGGTTCAGGCAGCATGAAAGTGATGACAGGTTCCCTTTAATCAAGCACACAGACAAATTTTCTAACTTTCCAAAAATTCTTGTTGTTACTCATCGAGAACACAATGTTTTCATGCCTGGTAAAATCACAGCAGATGTATGTCGTCCATGGAGATTGTTTTATAGAAGCAAAGTGTGATGCTAATTTTCCTCATCCCACCCCAGTATGAGGGATTTTTCACAGTTCAGACTGTACAAATTATATTTACCTGCTTAAAGTAACTTGAGTGGTTTTTCTAGGACGCTGCTTCTGCTTTGCTCTATATGAAACAAACTTAATTTAAAGTTTATGGGTCTTGGACAAAGCCGCGCACGACAGGAACAGCAAATACTAATTCCTCCTCTCTTTTCCTCCTCTCTTTGGCTGAAATGCCAAAGAAATTATTTACAGTTTAGTAAAGTGCGGCTTCGATTGTCTGCTATGGTGATTTGGAATACGGCACACTAAAATGAGTCCGCATTCAGAATCAAAAGAAGGGAAGTTCATCCGGCCGGTACTGCTGTGCCGATTGGCGTGAACCTCCCTTACAGTGGCCGTTCTGTGACACGGCTGTGTCACAGAACTGCCGCTGTGATACCTTGTGTGAACCCAGCCTTAGACAGACATCACCTACAAATAGTGGAACTGTGATATGTCATATGGACATGTTTTTGTCAAGTCAGGGTCTCAGAGCAGCTAAGTCCCTTACTGATCAGGAAAACGAGATGGAAGAACTGCACAGTACAGCATTTTACTCCCCAACTTGCTCAGTCTAGGCAGCTCCATTATATGTCTATGGGGCGGCCCATGCAAAAGAACACTGCAGAGACACCATAACATGTCTCGACGTCAGTGAACTAGCCAGACCTTCCCTCCGGGAAGGAACAACCAAGCCAAAGCGTTCTCCAGTCAAGGAAACCACCTCAGCAAGGTATCCATCCACAGACAGCTGTTTCGAGGTTTTTGCCCCTCATCAGTGTGGAGTAGGTTTCTGGCTAGTGGGAGCAATGACTAGTAAGTGCATGCAAAAGGACGCTGGTTGACCTCAGGGAGATCAACCAAAACACCGCAGAGACACCATCACGTGTCTCAACGTCAGTGTATTCTAGAACACTAGGCCCAGACTGATTGAGAATGGGAAAATGCAGCGTGCTTCTCCATGCTCGCTCTCCTGATCGAGGGTGGTCCATGAAGGGAAACTAACAGCACTACTAAAGGGAAACTAACAGCAGGTTTGTACATAAGATCCAGCTGGTATGGGGCAAAAGAGGCTGTGGATGTAGGTTACAATGTTTCCTTTGTTATAAAACCTGTCAGCCGGAAGAGGCAGGGGGGAAATGATTACACTGCTCCCCGTGACCACAGCGAGCAGTGGGACCATCCTCGGGACCCCTTCTGGAAGGCATTTTCTCCCGAGTTGTGTTGACATCATGACTTAGGGGAAAATGCCTGTTTCGGCTGATGGAAGGGAAGCTCAGGCAATCAGTGACCGGAGCAGCATCCCACCCCACTGATTGGCTGAGTGCCCAGTCCATAAACCAGGTTATGACGTGTCAGTGCCAGAGATCCTAAAGCCCGGTGGGGGTTGCGAGGCACAGGGAGAGGTAAGTTAGTACTTGTAATCAATTTTCCCCCTGCCGACTGACGGACTTTATAAATCGCTTGACTTCAATAATTAAACTACTATACTGCTACTACTGCTCCACTGGCTTGCCAACTTCTATAGCTTTGTATTCTGATAAATTTGTATTTTCCCCCTATAGTTACATATGTGAGTCTTGTACTGAGATCCCATGCATGCGCAGTAACTCTTCTAGTCAAGGGTATGAATATTTTCATAGGTGTGGCTACAGAGGCTGGCAGCACTTGATGACTGGGGAACACACCTAGTGAACTAAACAAATGAATTTAAAGATAATATAAGTAATATTGTAATCTGCATATTTGGCCCTCTTGCCCCATACCAGCAGGTTCATATGTGCAAACCTGCTGTTAGTTTCCCTTAAAGGGAACAGGTTATGTCATTGGTGGAATGTAAAATGTCCCCAGTACCTTATAGCTGCTCCGGTGGTGCAGCAATTTTAAAGTAACACTCTTTAACTAGACATTGGGGTGGAGCCGCAGCAGCATCTAGAGTGAACGACTGGGAAGAGGATGGAGGCAGATCCTCTACATAGTTTCTGTGGTGCCCTAGGGTAGGGTGCTAAAGATATTGCATAGAGGAGCAGGGACTGCTGTCATTTTGACAGGAAACCTTGCTCCTCTACAGTAAGCAATGATGTGCTATACCAAGATGGTCCAAGAAAGCATCCCCTCTTAACTATTTATACAAGCTGGGCAGGGCAGTCAATGAATCATAGATCATTGTACTAAGGGACCGGTCCTATGATTCTCCAGTCCAGTTCCGAGGTTTTTTTAGCACCCGCCCTACAAGACGACCCCTGACTTTTTAGAAGATTTTCCTGGGTTATACGCAGAAAAATACAATACCTATACGCACACATCATTCATTTTATATCATGCAGTAAAGTGAAGAGATGATGCGGCACTCATCCAGTCTAGCAAAGCAGTGTAGTTTATTTTTTACATGCTCGTGGATACAAACAAAAAATGGCTACGATCGTTTCGCGCTCTCACCGCGCTTCCTCTCGGCCACTACGTCAGCCCATACACCCACCCCCTTATATACGTGAGTGTATTTAAAGGAACAGTAACATTACAATAACATTACAATAAAGATACATGTATAAAACATCCTTATCATACTAAAAACAATGATATGCAACAATATAAAGTATCATTAACTGCAGAACAATACATTCAAATTATCGTTTGTAAATCGGTACGATCATTTAGACCTAATGGTCCTACTGCTTCAGTACGGAGAATTAATTCCATTTCTTTACGTAATAATATACCATGTCTATCTCCACCTGATCTAGGATTATTTACGCGTATTAGGCCCATAAACTTCATTTGTGACACATCCCCCCCCCCATGTTTCTCTCGCATATGCTGGATCAGCCGGGGACATCCCTTTCCTGTTCTGATCGAGCGTAAATGTTCAGAAAAACGCTTGTATAGGGGTCTGATGGTTTTGCCTATATAAAAAAAATCCACAATTACAAGTAATAGTGTATACCACATAAGGGGTTCTACAGGTTATAAAATCTCTTACAAATATTTCTTGACCTCCCAATCGTATCCACTGTGCATTGTTAAAGTAGCTGCAATAATTGCAACTACCACACTTGTGGTTACCCTTGGGTATCTTCGGGACACTAGTGAGCTATTGGAAATCATGGATACTTTTGAGTGGCAGGAGGACTTCTCCTTGGTCAGTGTAGACGTGGAGAGCCTGTACACCCGCATCCCTCAAGATGCGGGTGTGCAGGCGATCCGTAGACACTTGGAATCCCTTAGACACTATGACACTGTCTACATTGATTTCATATGTGACATGTTGCGGCTGGTGCTCTCCCATAACGCGTTCCAGTTCGCTGACAGGTGGTACTGTCAGCGGGCTGGGACAGCGATGGGGACGCCGGTCGCACCTACATTCGCTAATTTTTTTCTGGCAGATTTTGAAGAGGATATTATTTTTTCCACAAAAAATCCATTTACCATACACATAAAACTGTTTCTTAGATTTATTGATGACATACTGTTAGTGTGGTCGGGGAGTGAGAACCAGTTTAATGATTTCTTACGATATATGAATGAAAATAATGTCAATATGCATTTTACATCATGTTTTGGTGGAAAAAATTTAGATTTTTTGGATGTTAATTTAAAAGTACAAGATGGGACATTACAATTGTCAGGGTTTCGCAAACCCACAGCCACCAATTCACTGCTGCGGTTTGATAGCTATCATCCGCAGCATGTGAAAGAGGCGGTACCTTACGGACAATTTGTCCGCTTGCGCCGTATAAACAATGTGGATACAATGTTTGAGCAGCAAGCGGGGGAGTTGTGTGAACGGTTGCTTAAGCGTGGTTATCCACAGGAATGCGTGACAAAAGCGCTAGAAAGGGCTAGAGGACTCAACCGAAAAGATCTGATTAGGGGCAGAAATAAGAAACGTGAAAGTGAAAGTAAGTTTGTGTTCAGTTTTAAATATAGTCCCATGAGCAATGTCATTAGAACTGCGATCCATAGAAATTGGCACGTACTACGTGAAGATGAATTATTGCAAGATGAAACTAGACAACACCCAATTATAGCCTTTAAGAGGTGTAAGAATATAAGGGATGAATTGGTGTGTGGACGTGTTAGAGAAGAATCGAATAGCAATACCTGGCTCAGTCGTGATCTACCCAAGGGTAACCACAAGTGTGGTAGTTGCAATTATTGCAGCTACTTTAACAATGCACAGTGGATACGATTGGGAGGTCAAGAAATATTTGTAAGAGATTTTATAACCTGTAGAACCCCTTATGTGGTATACACTATTACTTGTAATTGTGGATTTTTTTATATAGGCAAAACCATCAGACCCCTATACAAGCGTTTTTCTGAACATTTACGCTCGATCAGAACAGGAAAGGGATGTCCCCGGCTGATCCAGCATATGCGAGAGAAACATGGGGGGGATGTGTCACAAATAAAGTTTATGGGCCTAATACGCGTAAATAATCCTAGATCAGGTGGAGATAGACATGGTATATTATTACGTAAAGAAATGGAATTAATTCTCCGTACTAAAGCAGTAGGACCATTAGGTCTAAATGATCGTACCGATTTACAAACGATAATTTAAATGTATTGTTCTGCAGTTAATGATACTTTATATTGTTGCATATCATTGTTTTTAGTATGATAAGGATGTTTTATACATGTATCTTTATTGTAATGTTATTGTAATGTTACTGTTCCTTTAAATACACTCACGTATATAAGGGGGTGGGTGTATGGGCTGACGTAGTGGCCGAGAGGAAGCGCGGTGAGAGCGCGAAACGATCTTAGCCATTTTTTGTTTGTATCCACGAGCATGTAAAAAATAAACTACACTGCTTTGCTAGACTTGATGAGTGCCGCATCATCTCTTCACTTTACTGCATGATATTAGAAGACTACTTTCTCAGGTGCTGAGCAACATCCAGGAGTGTCCAAGGCGGGGCAGGAATTATCCTCCACGAGATGACGTCTCCAGAGATCCCTATGTGGCTAAGCTGATTACGGGCAGGTGCCGAGGTACGCCTACTGTTGCAAATCATTCATTTTATGATTAGCTACAAATCCAGTATATCCCAGAACCCACGGCTGAATGGCAGTAGCTGAGTGCACATAGAAAACCACTGTGGTGACATGTTGTTTTAAGCTAATTTATGCAAAAATTAGCTTCACTCCAGGGAGGCCTCGATAATTACATAAATTACAATTAAAATTCCACCAAAATGATTCACTATGTGATTTCTGCATTCAGCGCACTGGATAATAGACACAGACGTATATCAGATAGCGAGGCAATACCTGGCAATGCTATTGATATGTAAAACTATATATGTAAAACTGGTTACAGTCATAGGGGGAGATCTCTATATAATAAAAATGAAAGTCTGTCTGTCTGTCTGTCCCAAATAGACTTTTAAACGCCTGAACCGTTTGACCCCAAATTTGGCACACAGATACATTGGGTGCCCGGGAAGGTTATTGCGAAGGTCCTGTCCCCGCCAGATGTACAGGAAGGGAGGAAGAGGGGGAAGAGCAGCACCCCATAGAGATGAATGGGAAAATCTCCTCACTGCAAACACAGGTGATATAATTGGCTGCATGTCTCCAGCAGTAAAGGGCAGTTGGGAGCCTTAGCAACCAATAGGATTACTGCTTTCATTTTCACAGGGAGCAATGGTTGCTAGGGCAACTGCCTCACAACATCCACAGAAATAACTGGTAGACCCCCTACTCCATCTATACAGTACAGGTATACAGGGCCCCTACTCCATCTATACAGTACATGTATACAGGACCCCCTACTTCATCTATACAGTACATGTATACAGGACCCCCTACTCCATCTATACAGTACATGTATATACAGGGCACTACAGGTATACTAAACTGTGACTGGGTAACACTGCCACACCAGACCTGACCAATACCACCATACAGTGACTGGAAAACACTGCCACACCAGACCTGACCAATACCACCATACTGTGACTGGATAACACTGCCATACCAGACCTGACCAATACAGCCATACTGTGACTGGATAACACTGCCACACCAGACCTGACCAATACCGCCATACTCTGACTGGATAACACTGCCATACCATACCTGTTCAATACCGCCATACTGTGACTGGATAACACCACCAGACCTGACCAATACCGCCAAACTGTGACTGGGTAACACTGTCATAACTCACCTGACCAATACCACCATACTGTGACTGGATAACACTGCCACACCAGACCTGACCAATACCGCCATACTGTGATTGAATAACACTGCCATACCATACCTGTTCAATACCACCATACTGTGACTGGATAACACCACCAGACCAGACCTGACCAATACCGCCAAACTGTGACTGGGTAACACTGTCATAACACACCTGACCAATACCACCATACTGTGACTGGAAAAAACTGCTATACCAAACCTGACCAATACCGCCATACTGTAACTGGATGACACTGTCATACCAGACCTGACCAATACCGCCATACTATGACTGGATAACACCATTATACCAGACCTGACCAATACCGCCACACTGTGACTGGAGAACACCGCCACACCAGACCTGTCCAATACCACCACACTGTGACAGGATAACACCGCCATACCAGACCTGACCAATACCGACACACTGTGACTGAATAACACTGCCATACCAGACCTGACCAATACCGCCATACTGTGACTGGATAACACCGTTATACCAGACCTGACCAAAACCGCCATACCCCCCTCGAAAAGACACCAGATTTTCTGGCAAGTCTGAACGGGAGGGTACTGCCCCTCTGCAAGGTGCTACCCTATGCACCAGACCATGGGTGCCTAATGGTAAATACGACCCTGCAGGTATACAGGACACTACAGGTATACAGGACCCCAAAACTATACACTACAGGTATACAGGACCTCCACCAACTATATACTTCAGGTATACAGGACCTCCACCAACTATATACTACAGGCATACAGGACCCCAAACTATACACTACAGGTATACAGGAACTCCACCAACTATATACTACAGGTATATAGGACCCCAAACTATACACTACAGGTATACAGGACCTCAAAACTATACACTACAGGTATACAGGACCTCCACCAACTCTATACTACAGATATACAGCCAACTCCAAAAAAGTCCTGCCACATATGTTTTATAGTGCAACATATAAATCAAAAAACAACAGAAGAAATTGCACAAATCGAATAGAGAAATATAACAAAAAATCTTTATTGAAAATTATAAATGAATAAAATTAAAATTAAATTTAATTAAAATTAAATTAAAAATTTAATTTAATTAAAATTAATTGCATTTGTGCAATTTCTTCTGTTGTTTACAGATATACAGCACCTTCTCCAACTCTATACTACAGGTATACAGGACCCCGAAACTTTACACTACAGGTATACAGGACTTCCACCAACTATATACTACAGGTATACAGGACCCCAGACTGTACACTACAAGTTTACAGGAACCCAAAACTATACACTACAGGTATACAGGACCTCCACCAACTATATAATACAGGTATACAGCACCCCCACCAACTCTATACTACAGGTATACAGAACCCCAAAGCTATATACTACAGGTATACAGGAACTCCACCAACTATATACTACAGGTATATAGGACCCCAAACTATACACTACAGGTATACAGGACCTCAACCAACTCTATACTACAGTTATACAGGACCCTCAAACTATGCACTACAGGTATACAGGACCCCCGAACTATATACTACAGGTATACAAGACCTCCACCAATTATACACTACAGGTATCCAGGACCCTCAATCTATAAACTACAGGTATACAAGACTTCCACCAACTATACATTACAGGTATACAGCACCAACTATATACTACAGGTATACAGGACCCCTGAACTATACAGTACAGGTATACAGGACCTTCACCAACTGTACACTGCAGGTATACAGGACCTCCCTCAACTATACACTACAGGTATACAGCCCCCCCAACTACATACTACAGGTATACAGGACCCCCCAACTATACACTATAGGTATACAGCCCCCCCAACTATGCACTATAGATATGCGAGACCCCTAAAAACTATACATTGTGGGTATACAGAACCCCTGATTAACTCAGATGAAACAATACCTTTAGCTTGGCCTCCTGGGCACCTTAGAACAAATCTAATTAACACAATGACACTTTATACCCGGGCATCCAGACTCTTTGGAAAATGAAAGGTGGAATCTGATTGGTTGCTAGGGACAAATAAGCCATTTCTTCTTTACACCAGTTTCATAAATCTCCCCCATGGTGCCCTGGGACTCCTCTGTACTGTTGTTAAAGTAGCAGGGAGTAGATACCTCATACAACCAGTGCCTCGTGTGAGGATCATAGAAGGATCATAGCTCATAGAAGCAGCACTATTAGTCACCACAGTGGGGTTACCGTGCTACTCTGGTGCAGGGCACTAATACCACAGCTAGGGTAACACAGGGCAATGCTATTTATCATCTGGTATATTCTCTCCAGCAACAGCCTTAACATTAGCACCTTATTTGCCAGGCCCTGATGTTCGTGATACGGCTGAGAGAACTGTAGGTCTCCTGCATTATTAATAGTGATGAGCGAACATGTTCGTAAATGTTCATATGTTCGTTGATCAATGATTTGTTCGATGATCGGAATGGTTATAACGATCATTTTCGAACATATTCAAAATTGTGTACGTACACAACTGCATAATTTATGCTTTGCGCCTGATAATATGTACGCATGTCCGTAGACCGAAACATACACTTATACTGTACATTTGTTATTTGTTCGTGAATATTCGGCAAACACAAACTGATCACAATAATTTTTTTTATGTTTGTGTTCGGGATCCGAACCGAACATTGGGATGTTGGTTCATCACTAATTATGAAGCAGAGGAACAACTCCAACAATGGTGACCCCTATAGTTACATCAATGTTCATAGCAAAATATGGAGACAAGGGGCCTTGAGTTAATTTCAAAATGGTGTATTTGCATTGTGTAGCTGTTCATTTGGGACTCCCAATGTGGCTGGAAATGCGAATGAAAAAGTAGAGTGTTGATAATGAGCAAACCTTACAAAATTGGTATTGGGAGGGTAAGCTTTCAGGAGTTATCCAGCATTATAAAAACATGGCCTTTTTTCCCACCGAACTTAAACATGGCCTTAAAGGGTAACTATAAGCAGCTTAGGAATCATAATCCTCTGAGGCGTTCCCATGCTTTTTATTCTAAAATATTCTGCCCCAAACCCTGCAGGACAATTCACCCCTACTGGCCCTCCCCCAATGAACATTGATAGAGGAAGCCGGCCGGATTGGTGCTCGGGGGTCGGTAGCCCCGCTCCTGGTGCTCCTCTGAGGGCAGAGGATTTCAGAATAAACAGAACGGGAACAGTGCAGAGGATGAAGGTAACAGACATACCTTCATTCTCAGTGCCCCGTGCCTACTAGGGAGCTATTAGCAGGTTAGAATGGTCTAACCTGCTGATAGTTCCCCTATAAGAATATAGTAGGATGAAGTTTTGAGTAACAGTGGTAATGTAGAGGTTTTTATTAAGCATTTTATAATATTTAGTTTTATGCAGTTGTTGAATGTGTAAATACTTTTCTTCTGGGTTCCTTCAGAGGGTTTAAGCTTAACAATAGAAAGTACAGTAGTCTTTAGAAATCCTTGATAAGATGCAGGAAATCAATTCTGCTCAATTTGTTCCATTAAGCCCTGGGGGTTTGCCTGGCACACATCTGCACGGGATGCTTAGAAATTCAAGGAAAATGAAATCAGGGCCAGTAGTGCACAAGCAGGTGTTATCCCATTAAAAAGTATAATTATTCTACTTAATTAAATGGTAAAACTTTATATAAAATTATAGACCTTTTAAGATGTGTTTGGTATTGAAGATAAATCCTCCTACGAAGGAAGTGAATTAAAAAGAAGAAAAAAGGAACATAACCAGACTGGTCTACATCTAATTCTAATTCTTCTTCTTGACCTTCTTTGTTAGGCCCTGTTCACATCAAGCTTTTCATCTACATTTGGCATATAGGTCAGGAAAGCTCCCAGTGTACAATCTAATGGTATGATCACACTGAGCAAATGTGGTGGAATTCCGTCTCGGAATCCCGCCTGCTTCAGTGTCAGACGGCATCTCTATGGGACGGCTTGCACGTCTCCGCTCTCCTTCACTCTCCGCTCAAAGAATTGACATGTCGCGCCAGACATCCCATAGAGATGGTCCGTTTCCCATGTATGGCGCCGTTCTATTCCCAGGCGTCAAAGAGGGATGGTGATTTCCTCCCACTGGGGGTGGGCCGGCTCGCCTCCAGTGCTTAATCCCTGGCTGGTGCCCAGGAAAAGAACAGCGCCCTGTGCGAGAGCTATGCCACGGTTCAAAGAATGGACCTCAGATCCCCGCACCGGCCCCCTTCTATTCATGTGAAAAACTTAAAGCAAATGCACTGATGGTACATTCGCTTTTAAGTGTCACTGTCATAGAGACATGTCAAAAGTTTTGATCAGTCCGAGTCTGAGTGTTTAAAACCGTACAGATCGGGAGAACAAGCTAAGTGCAATCCTCTCTCTGTGTCATGTGATTAGTCGGACTCCGTCTGATTTCCTATGTAAGTCTATAGAGCCAGAATGATATAACCTTACACAGAGTTGGGAGAGGACCATGCTTAGTGCAGTCTTCTCCTGTCTCGTTCTCCCAATTGGAAGGGTTCTGAACCCTCAGACCCAAACCGATCCAAACTTTTGTCATGTCTCTATGACATATCAAAGTTTTTACAAACAGTGACACTTTAATAATATAATGCTATGATTATATCGAGATTCCATGACGATTGTTTTTCTTTATTTAAGGTAGATTTGGGTCTATGAAATAATAATCCCATATGGACTCTACAATATAAATTATAATAACGTTCTTTGTATTTTACAGAATGCTTGACCAGAGAATGAAGCGGACACTGCAGTCACTTTTGTCCTTCTGGGTCAAAAATCAACTATCATCCAACTATCAACACAGCAATAAGAATTGGAACATTATGGAAGATCACAATGTTAGTTCCATCATCAGGGGACAATACCTAGCATTGCTGCCCACCTGTCTTGATCAGAAAATAAATGTTCTCCTAAAGCACAATCCTGAATAGCTGTCTTCAGATGATGAGTACTGTTAGCGGCACAGGGATGTTAATCAGCCTGACAACAGTATCCGTCACCTTAGATATCAGTATACACAATGGACTGATGGCCTGGCATATTAACAGCAATGTGACTTTAAATCAGAGTATGCCCACATTGCATCCCTCAAATGCATCAGAAGACGAAGGGACCTCCTACCCATCACTTGACAAGAACTGGTCCGCCCTTTTGACGTTGATCATCATTATATTAACAATAGGAGGGAACATTCTGGTCATTATGGCTGTCTCTTTGGAGAAGAAACTTCAGAACGCGACCAACTTCTTCCTCATGTCTCTGGCTGTGGCAGATATGCTGGTGGGAATTTTAGTCATGCCAGTTTCCCTTATTACAATTCTGTATGGTAAGTAACCATCCTATATTTCCATTCTACAAAACTGTAAGTCCTGTTTACACCAGTTTATGCCGTATCAGCAGCAAGTTCTTCTGTTAAAGGGGTTATCCAGTGCTAAAAAAACATGGCCACTTTCTTCCAGCGACAACACGACTCTTGTCTCAAGTTCAGGTGCGGTTTGCAATTAAGCTCCATTCAGTCCTATTACACAAGTTGACCATGCGCCCGATCATTTAAGTAAATGAGCGCCAATCTGCTGGATCAGCGCTCATTTATTGGACCTATTAGATGGGCCGATAGTTGGGCATCAAGGGCTGCATGAACATCATTAGCAATGTCCATATAGCCCTTAATCAAACACCTGACACCTTACCTATCTCAGCTCCTGGTCTTTTCTCCTGTGCTCCGCAGCTTCCCGGTCCAGGTGGCTGCTCAGCCAATCACAGGATAGGACCGCCGCGGCCTGTGATTGACTAAGCGGCCTGAGCCGTCAGGAATTGGGAAGCTGCAGAGCACACGAGAGAAGACTGGGAGTGGGGAGAGGTAAGGTGTCAGGTGTTTGGTTTATCATCAACCATTGGCCGTGCTTCGCTATTACACGTAGTGATGCATGGTCGGTTCCTGACGATTTTAGGTCCAAACTTAAAGGGGTTATCCAGCGCTACAAAAACATGGCCATTTTTTCCCCCTCTCTTGTCTCCAGTTCAGGTGCAGTTTGCAATTAAGCTCCATTTATTTCAATGGAGCTGAGTTTCAAAACCCCACCCAAACTGTAGACAACAGTAGGGGGAAAGTGGCCATGTTTTTGTAGCGCTGCATAACCCCTTTAAACCAACGATCAGCCAATGATCGTTTCATCGGCTGATCGTTGTTTCCATTACACAGAGCAAAAATCGGCCCGGTTCAGCCAGTTATCGCTCTGTGTAATAGGGCCCTTACAAAACCTACAACCAAACTGGAGACAAGAGTGGTGCTGTCTCTGGTAGAAAAAGGTCGTGTTTTCATAGAGCTGGATAACCCCTCTAATCCTTGGATGCCAACATAAGATGAGACTATAATGAGTGCAACCCTTTTTAGATCCAATGGAGGTCGTGTACATTAAAATCTCATTTTGTGTTTGTATCCAAGGAGAATTGAACTTCTAGATCAGAGGAACCCGCCGCTGATCCCGTAGTGGGTGACAGGTACACTTTAAATGATCAGAATACATTAACCGTCATTGAATTTTCTCCGGCTTTTACGAGGAAACACAATGTTCTATGATCGGTATGATGGATTTCAAGTGATTGGTAATGTTTTCTCAAGCAGAACCAATCACAAGGAGTCTTGCTGGCAGACATTTTCCTTCTCAGCTGGAACTGTCTGAGTACAGAGTTGAGTGTCCAGGTTTTTATGAGCTTTAGATCTTTTTTAAATTTACAGTTTGACATTGAAGTGGCTGTAGAATCGGTAATGAAATAGTAACGTATAGTCTAGACTCAGGAGCCTAAGAAGGTATAATAGTTACCGGTAAATTGCTGTTAGGGCGTTATGAAATATAAAATAATGGAATGAACATTTAGGATTTTTTTTATTTGTAATTTTAAATTATATATTTATTTGATTCATTATATTTTATATAATGTTTATACATTCTTAATGTATGGTATTTAGATCTGTTTTTATATTATTATTCAGAATATGAAAGCTAAATATGAAAAAAACTCAGTTTTTCTATACTCGGTAGTAGACAATAGGAAGATTATGAATTATCCGCTATTCTGATGGGGATCCCTGCGGCTTGATCTCTATAATCAGCCATTGGCGCCATATCTCCAGCAGTTCGGGATATAAATTGCAGTTGACAGATTCACTTATAAACAAGAAACCACCATATAAACGAGGAAGTCCTGGTCTGATAATACTATTAAAATCCAGGGGAAGTCTAATATATATAAGGATGAAGTCTTTATTAAAGCCAATTAAATTATCAACTGCTTATACAAATTCAAACTTGAAGGCGGTGCTGGTGGCTGTCCAGCTGGATACTTATTTTTTAAAATTTTGTGGTCAAAAAGATTTATCAAACTAGTGTAAAGTTAAACTGGCTCAGTTGCCCCTAGCAACCAATCTTGACTTGCTGAGGTAGACCAACGCTACAGTTAGTAATGTGCATTTGAGGGGGAAGTAGAGATAGGAGAACAGAGGAGATCCATTGAGTGTCACAAAGGCAGTGGCAGATGATTGGTGAGATGTACAACACTTAAAGGGGATTTCCGATGATGAGACCCATTTTCATCCGTCTAATAAATAGTATTTACTGGTAAAGAGTTGGTGATCTTTCATGCTTTCCTTTTCCTTTTGATGCCCTGTTGTCCTTATCTCTTTATTTCCTGTCTAGTGCACATCCTATAACTCACTTCCTGTTCCTACTGTAACATCTAGCAGGGAATTCAGCCAACTTTACCACCTTCCCACTACCTTCTGGACAGTAACCCACCAACTACAGCCACAAGACCTCCCTGCATTAAAAGCGGAAGGAAAATATGAAAGACAATAAGAGGCCATAAAATATATTTACTTATCAATATACATTATTAGATAGCTGGAAAGAAGTTTAAAGGGGTGTCCCTATCTGGAGTAGCTATGCTTTATCTACAATCTCAACAGGATAGGGCATAACTAAGAATGATATTATATGTACTATCATTATCACTTTCAGACACCCTACTTAAAGCGGCATTCCTATCTGGAGTATTTATGCCCTATCCACAGGATAAGACTTAACTTAGATATTGGGGTGGGATTGGCCGATTAGACCCCCTGCATTCTCAAGAATGGAGATTAAAAATGTAATGGAGCTGTGGGCTATGCATTAAGTGGTTGAACCCCCTGTCATCTTGACAATGGAAACCCGAAAGTGAATGGAGCTACACGCAACATGTGCGGCCCTGCTCCATGCATTCTCTATGAAAGAAACTTGCACTTTCTATAGAGAATGAATGGAGTGGTGCCACGCATGTGTGGCCCACAGCTCCATTAGGGATTGATTTTGTGGTCTCCATTCTCCAGAACGTTGGGGGTCCCATTGATCCGACCCACCGCAATATCTTCTGTGAATAGGGCATAACTAATCCAGATGGGACTATCGCTTTAAGAAGGGCATCTGAAGGTAATACTATGCCAGTAAGTACATATAATATAATATAATCCCCATCCATTCGTTAATTACTGTCATTTTTAGTTATCCCCCGTTTCCTGCTTCACAAATTGAAGTGTTAATGCTTTTCAATGTAAAATTCTGATTGATTTGATCTGCTTTCGTTTCTGTGTGAGCTCATCTATCATTTAAGAAAATTTCCCTACAAGGTTACTGGCATTAAATCACAGGGGCTTTTAAGAATAGGGGAGTTCTATTGAAGTCATTAAAGATGACAAGGTGGGCAAACGGCTGTACAAAAGCTTGTCTGATAATTCTCCCTGTCATCTATTTATTTATAAGAAAATGATTTATTAGCTGGAACCTGGGGTGGGTGTATATGCTTCAGTAGTGAGACAGATTAATGCTGCGCTAACTTACTTGGCTTCCTTTATAAAAAGGACATTGTAAACTTTTAAACCTAAGAAATATATTTTTTAATTAAAATATCATTTGAAAGAGATAGTTCACAAATAATAGTTTCTTTCAAATACACTGGTGCTAGAAAGTGCCACAGATTTGTAATTTACTTCTATAAAAAAAAAAAAAAAAAAAAAAAAATCTGGTCTTCCAGTACTTATCAGCTGCTGTATGTCCTGCAGGAAGTGGTGTATTCTTTCCAGCCTGGAGAGCAGGAGACGTTTTCTGTGGGGATTTGCTGCCGCTCTGGACAGTTCCTGTCATGGACAAAGGTGGCAGTAGAGAACACTGTGTTGGACTGGAGAGAAAACACCACTTCCTGCAGCTGATAAGTACTGGAAGACTTGAGATTTTTTAATAGAAGTTAATTACAAAAAGTTGTACAATGTAATGTTATCCCATCAGGAGGCAACATCTGCAAAGAGTTTGTATGTTCTCTCCAAGTTTCCTCCAGGTACTCCAGTTTCCTCCTACACTCAAAAACATACAGATAGGTCAGTTTAGATTGTGAGCCCTAATAGGGGCAGAGACCAAAATGTAAAAACTATGTGAAGTGTTGTGGAATCAGTGGGTACTATACAAATATTATTATTATTATTATTATTATTATTATTATTATTATTATTATTATTAATATTTTTTATTATTAATATTTTTTATTATTATTTTTTTTGTTACATTCCAAGTAATTTCGTTGTTCAGTCCGATATTTAAAGTTTCCTATACAGAGTACCGCATAGAGATTATGGAGGATTGGGGTATTATTGATCATCACACATATTTGTCCTGCAAACTAGATACCATAACTAGAGCTCTATAAAGTGGGATCACAATCTCCCTATAACCAGAGGGAGATCATGATCCTGCTGTACAGAGCTCTAGTGACATCACATCTGGAATACTGGGCCTCATGTACTAACAATGCGACAATTTGAAGCCGATATGCTGCCGTTTGTGTCAGTTTTTTACTCCAAATTCACTAATGTAGCGCACGCCCTATATAAAACTGGAAGGTTTTTCACAGGACAAAACTAAAACCCAATCATACCGCAACACTAGAAGTGGCTGATTATTAGACAAGAAAACCCATCAAAAAATAACAGTTTGCTTAGTAAATCTGTTGGTTGTGGCAGGTTCTAAAGGACACACCCATGACACGCCCGCTTGGAGGGTTTTTGAACAAAAACGATGGGCCAAATTGTGTCGCACACCTTTAGTAAATGTGTTGGTCCACTAAAAATGGACAAAAAACAGACAATTTGCTGACGGGAACTTCTCAGTAAATCACGCCCAATGTGTATAAAGCTCTGGGGGGGGCATATGGTAAATTGACATGAACATTAAATATGGTAAATGACTAAATAAGGTCCACAAGAGAAGTGTTTACAACAATAAAAATGAACACAAGAAACACTGGAACACAATCTGAGGTTAGTTGGGAGAAAGATTAGACGCAATACAAGATGTTACTTTACTGAAAGAATAGGAGAGTAAACTTTCAGCAGATGTGGTTGGAAAATCTACAATAACTGAATGTAAATCTGCCTGAGATAAACATATATCTATCCTAAGATAATAAGAAATAATATAAGGGAAAACTAGATAGACCAGGTAGTGTTTTTTTTTCCACCAACAGTCTTCTATGTCTTTATCAAATATTTCGTTTTTTTCATTCCTCTCAACCCACCTCATTGTGTCTATCATTTTTTATTAATTTATTTATTGTTGTTATTATTATTATTATTATTATTATTAGATTTATGTTGCCATTTATATGATGGTATAGACATTCATTATTAGCATATTTATCAGCTGCATCAATAACTTATGGACAGTTCTGTGTAATTTACACAAGTTTCACCCAAGCCATAAACATTTATGAAATTAAAATCAATATTTGGTCAACAAATATTTCAGTTTATAATTCCAAAGGTTGGGCTGTACACTTAATCAATAGATTTACATGTTACTAGAAAATTAGATTCTAAATACAGATTGATGATGCGTGTACACAGACAGATTTAGCTGACAGATTTTTTTTAAGCCAAAGCCAGGAACACACTATAAACAGGCCATAAAGGAAAGACTGAGATTTCTCCTCTTTTCAATTCTATTCTTAGCTTTGGCTTCAAAAATCTGTCAGATAAATCTGTCTGTGTAAACACACTATTACACACTTAATTAAAATATTGGGCCTAAGTCTCAGTCTGAGTTGAGCTGCTGTTGCTTCCCCTCCTCCACGCAGCCTTTCCCTTTAAGCCCGATGATTACTTAACCCTTGGTTCATGTGCCTGTTCCTCTGCTGCAATTGCCGGCTGATAAGAGTCAAATGAATCTACCCAAAGGCAAGATTTTAGAATAATAGACTCGGAGTCTCGGTAGTAATGAAACAGTCACCGTGCCGCTAAAGTGTTTGCTAAATTATTTTAGTGATGTTTCTTGGGAGAGGTCAGGAAGTTATGGACGGTGAGTAATATTTAAGGCGCCTCCAAAGACGAGTGCATGGAGATGACTTCCTCTCAGTTATGGCCTCGGTATATCTTTTTAAGTATTGCTTTAAGCCCTGTTCATAAGCCTGGAAATCATTCAAATGCTACTTAGTTCAGACAGGTTGTAA
This sequence comes from Dendropsophus ebraccatus, assembly GCF_027789765.1. Taxonomy (NCBI): domain Eukaryota; kingdom Metazoa; phylum Chordata; class Amphibia; order Anura; family Hylidae; genus Dendropsophus; species Dendropsophus ebraccatus. The sequence continues at coordinate 83,464,597 of NC_091463.1, forward strand.
TTCAGAAGGAAATGTCTGCTGCATATTAATAACTCAACCCCGACACCTTGTGAAAATCCTCCCGGCTTAAAGGGCCTGAGATGAATCGCCCAAGGAGTTAAAGACTAAGCGAGTCTGCAGTCTGAAGCAATTGGAGGAGTAATCTGTAAGTCGTACACATAGTGGAAAGTGTCAGAAGTCATCTCTGGGGAAGCTGGAGGGGGATTTTCTTTTAGAGCAGTTTGCTGGAGCTAGCTCTATTTTACCATTCTTGTCAAGAGGCTTTAGAAGCTTAACAGATAAATGGTCACCTTCTTCATTGTCAGCCCGTGAAAGGTCGAAATAAACCTCAACGTCCAATGTTTACACTGAAGAGTAACGTAGAAAGAAGAGTCAGGACTGAAGACCGCACGTGACGAACTGGAACGACGCTCCGGAGAACAAGGAATCATAGAATAATCGAAGGGTCTGGAATATAATATGGTGGCTATGGTGGCCGTGTGATGGGATAAGCTTGACAAGGACAAGACTTGTCCAGCCAGAACAGGGCACTTTAAGGCGGATTGATAAAGAAGCAGCAAAATAATATTCCTGACCTGTAACTATGCTATATACAACAACACATTTTGGGTTTTCACTAGATAATCAGTAGTGATGAGCCAACATGTTCGTAAATGTCCGTAGGTTTGTACGAACATGACGCTAATTGTTTGTGTGCGCCGATCATGAACAATTTGTTAGATGTTCGGAATGGGTATAATGAGCATTTTCGAACATATTCAAACTTGCGAATGTACACAACTGTTTAATTTACGTTTTGCGCCTGATAATCTGTACGCATGTGCTTAACTCTAGACTAAAACGTGCGCAACTGCGGAATTTACGCTTTGTGCCTGATAATCTGTACGCATGTGCGTAGACAGAAACATACGCTTCTACTGTACGTTTGCTATTTGTTTGTGAATGTTCGGCAAACACGGACCCCACCGATTTTTTTTATGTTGTTCAGGATCTGAACCAAACATCGGGACGTTCACTCATCACTATTCATGACCATGATAGGAACAAGTGCAAAGATTTCAGTCACTTATAGAGATAAGCACAACCGGAACATGCTCAAGTCTGATCGTTCGGCATTTGGTTACCGGTGGCTGAAAAAGTTGGATGTAGCTCTAAGGCTGCCTGGAAAACATGGATACAGCTATAGGCCAAAGGTTCTCCCATAGGCCAGGACTCCCACGGGCTGCATCCAACTTCTTCAGACATCAGTATTCAAATGCTGAACGATCTGACTCGAGCATACTGGAGTTGCACTCATCTCAAGTCAGCTATGTACCATGGTTTGCAGCTCTGATATTTTTACATAGAGGTCATTGGGGACTTTTATTAAACTTACAACAGGAGAGTACGCCAGGGAGAAAACGCAGATTGGCCCCTTCTCCCTTGCGCACGCCAGCTGCACCCGTGCTCGCCCGATGGGCGGGCAGGGGGGGGTGGAGACGTGAGCGTAAATCATGATCCAAGCAGGTGTAGATTTAGTACGCCGGACGCAGGTTCGGGTGCCTGGCTGGCCGGATTCACTAAGAAGCGTGCGCCTCTTAGTGAGTTCGGCAGGGGCCTATTTTAAGACTGGCGTACAAGTATGCCGGTCTTGATAAATCCCCCCACCCCATAATGTCCAAAATGTTCAAACAGATAAATAGGATGTCACGATCCAGGTTTTATTAATTTCCCTTTAAGAACATTAAAACACAACCCCTTTTTAAATGTAAAGAAGCCATTATTTTATTGTATTTATAGTTTTGCGTTTTCCGTTTATCTCCTCCTCATCCTTATCTTGTCATTTTTTTATTTATTTTTTTTACATTGAAAACTGGTTTAGATTCTCCCAGTTATCTCAGCACCTAACACTTCCCGTCTTAATGTATTCTGCCTGAGCTTCCCACTGAGCTGTGTCTCAGCATCTCAGTCCAGGCAGCAGCTGATGCTTTCAGCAGTGATTGACAGGATCACAATCTTGTGAGGAACATTTAGCTAAACCAAAGAACAACAGAGTAATACTTCTGCAAGAAAAAAAGAAAAAAAAAAAAGATTTATACAACAGAGAGATCCATAAAGATAGGAAGGAATTCATTGTTCTAACATGGGACTCTAAACCAAATCACGGAGGCCTAATATATTACTGATATGTTACTAATATATTACTGATGGGTCCATTAAGACTATGATGGAGATTTATCAAACTGGTGTAAAGTAGAACTGGCTCAGTTGCCCCTAGCAACCAATCAGATTCCACCTTTCATTTTTCACAGAATCTGTGAGGAAAGAAAAGTGGAATCTGATTGGTTGCTAGGGGCAACTGAGCCAGTTCTACTTTACACCAGTTTAATAAATCTCCCCCTATGTTCTCCTCCTTCATCGCTACTAATCACATTTCTTTACTTGGCTTTCTAATGCAGAATAAGGAGTAGGTGTGTAGATCATGAAAACTCATTGCTGGATTGTCTTGTATCCACAAGCATAGTCCATACATCTATGATGTCTTAAAATGGGGTAACTTGGGTGATCCTTGGGTGGTCCCAATTTGCTCATGGCAGACACTGGGATCAATGGATTTACATGTTAGATGAAAAATAGATTTTTCTTTACATTGTTTATTTTTAGTTTTCAAATAGAAATATTATATATATATACAGTATACTTGAAAATGGTAGCGTGAGGTTACCGAAACGTCGTGTCTTGTTTTGGAGTGCTGTGTTATGAAGATTCAATAAATCACTGAACTTTTTTCACCGTTAACTCTGTGAGTGTCATTGACTAGGACTATCTTGTTGCTACATATATATATATATATATATATATATATATATATATATATATATATATATATTATATAGGTACTAGAGATGAGCAAACCGGGTTTGAGTCTATCCAAACCCGAACGTTCGATATTTGATTAGCTGGGGCTGCTGAACTGGGATAAAGCTCTAAGGTTGTCTGGAAAACATGGATACAGCCATGTATGCATAGAAAAAAAAAAAAAAGCGCTGCGGAATCTGTTGGCGCTATACAAATAAATTTATTATTATTTATTATTAAAACATGGATACAGCCAATGACTATATCCATGATTTCCACATAGCCTTAGGGCTTTATCCAACTTCAGCAGCCACCGCTAATCAAATGCCGAAAGTTCGGGTTCGGATCGACTCGAGCATGCTCCAGGTTCGCTTATCTCTAATAGGTACCTTGGTTTAGGAGTAACTTACTTTAAGAGCGTTTTGCAAGAGGAGCTCACAGTTTTTCAAAATTGTACTTGAGTGGGAGGGGGAGCGGGGGAAGGGCATGGTCTGCATAGGTGGTCTACATCTCTGTTGCCTGACCCAGGAAGTCTCCCTTGGGTCCTATTACACCAACAGGTTATCTGACAGATTTTTTTGAGCTAAGGCCAGGAATGGACTATAAACAGAGAACAGGTAACAATGGAAAGACTGAGATTCTTTGTCTTTTCAAATCCACTCCTGGCTTTGGCTTACAAAAATCTGTCAGATAATCTGTTGATGTAATAGGGCCACTTCTTTCCTACTTCATGCTCCCTGCCGTCTCTGTCAGCCCTTGTGTTTCCCATCCTCTCCATTCCTGCTATAATGTGCCTGCACTTACACTCAACTATACACACTGCTGCTATAATGTGCTTGTACTCACACTCAGCTATACACACTGCTGCTATAATGTGCTTGTACTCACACTCAGGTATACACACTGCTGCTATACTGTACAGTAACTTATAATATGACATATTTAGCTGTTTCTCATTGTTTATTTAATCTGTTCTACATGTTATTCAGATTTTTTTTATTTTTTATTAAATAATTTTTTGGGGGCCGTGGAACCAATTATCTGCATTTCAGTGATTTCTTATGGAAAAATTTGTTTTGGTTTAAGAGTGGATTTGGATTACAAGCACGGTCCCGTAAGAAATTTTGCTTGTAATCCAAGGCACCACTATACACACACACACACATATATATATATATATATATATATATATATATATATATATATATATAATTTTTTTTTTTTTTTTTTTTGAACAATGAATAGTTATTTCCCCGAGGTGCTTGTATTATTGTGGATCTGATGCTACTTTATCAAGTCTCCAATTAGCGTAATGCTATTTTTACATCCCAAGTCTCCTACTAAACTGATAAAATTAAAAGAATAAACCATTCAGCGTGCGGCAATCTGCATCATTATATTCCATCAGCGGAGTTAATGTCCCACAGTGACACCTATAAGTAGTTTATGCATATGGCCTAAGGAATTAATAAGGCAAAGCATGTGCGCTTGCATCACATAAAACAACAAGTGCTGAATGGCAAATCCGAGAAGTTTTACTTTCCAGCAAATCTATGGTCTTTATAGGGAATTGTAACAGTGCAAATCCATATTTATCCAGTTTTACATAGAAATTTTTATTTATTTTTTTTTTTTTTTCTGATCTGATTTTTTTCTCTTGAAGCAGCCAAACTAGTGGAAATATCTTTGGGCTGTAATTGTTCCAAGGCTGTTTAGTCCCCGTTCAGAGATATAAACGGACTTCTCCTTGATAGACTATTATCATTTATTTATAAGCTTCCCGTATACATTATGCAGCTCCCGTGTAGGAACAAATGACTGATCTGCAGAGTTTAAGTTTATAAGAATTCATTTTTATATGGAATCTAGGACAGCGTTATATGAGTTACATCTCAGGAACAGATGCAAGGACATTAATGGCGACTTAAAGTCGTACAATGAGACAAGAGAGTTTGGTTAAGTTTCCATCAAAGTGAAAAAAAAAGTTCATTAATTTACATACAGCTTAAGACTATGTTCACACTACGTATATTTCCGGCCGTAGTGCGAACCGCAATTATACGCCCGTAGTTTTGAGGTTGATGCGTATGCTTGGAAGTATACGATTTCCAGCCGCACAGTGCACACTACGTATGAGCCTACGGCTGGATCGTATACGGTGCCGTGAAAAGACCATTGTTTGTGGCCGGAACTGTTCCAACTCTCGGCCGTGGATTTCAATGCGGTCCCGTACGGAGTACTTATTTCAGCCAAATTGAACTTGATTTTTAGATTAAAAATGTTCTGTTTGGTTTATTAGGCTGGGCAAAGATTTCCTAGTAAATGACCTGTTTCAGATCGCTTCGAAACAAGCTAGGAAGCATAACTGTACTACTGGCGTATGTTCGCAGTTCGTCCGCATGTTCGCAATCCGTCCGCATGTCTATTTTTCCCACGGCTGTAGTTTCAGCCGCTCATGTCCGGCCGCGTACGAACGACGGCCGGACATATACGTAGTGTGAACATAGCCTAAAGCTACAGTACATTGTATTCTATTTGAATAGTTCTAAGGTGTTAGCAAGGGGGTTACTGTACAGGGACAAGGGGGTTGACATGGTATAAAAGGGGCTTGGGGTTGGTCGTCATCTAACGAATGCCCTATTTTACCTATGTTTTATACTTTGAGGCTATGTTCACACACCATCAAAATGAGGGCCATTTACGGTTTTTAAAAAAACATTGTTATCTGCCATTAATTTTGTCTTTTTGACGGTGTGTGAACATAACCTTATGCTGTTTATGATGTAATTTCATCTTTTAGTACAGAAACTGTGATTGTTCCAGGTTTGGCTGTGAGCGCAGGGTCGATAAAATAAAATAGAACAGGTCCAAAGACGGGCTACAAAAACGGTGGAGGGTGTAAGGCATAAACCATATCAGGAAAGACTTAATATTTGAGGCTATGTTCACACTATGTAAAAGACCGGCCGTTCCGTGACCTGGCCGGGTCACGGAACGGCCGGTCTCTGCACAGATCATCCCCGCCGGTACCGCATACGTTGTGTGAACATGGCCTTATGGTGCAGCAGGATTCGAGCTCATTTGGCCAGGCGATGTCTTCTCTGCTCATTCTATTGACCTCCTCTGAATATCTGTATATACTATGTGTAGCCAAATGCAAACTAACTGGGCATGAATATGGGGCTTGACCCTGAAACGCATTGGCGTGTTGTTTTTATTGCTATCCGAATATTTTTAAATGCTTTGGAAATAAAGATTTTTAGAATTTTTTTTTTAATTAAAACTTCATTGGAGCTGTGATTCCTTTACATTTTGCATAAACTAACTTCAACAGAGCTCTGCCCATTCTTTTCAGTATCCAAAGGGTCTCGGTGCCTTGACCTTCACCAATCAGAACTATAAGATAAGAAATTAGTTGCCCGCAGTCACCACTAGGGGCCGCTGAGGAGTATCCTGCATACATGTATGCATTAAACTGAATAGAATAACAGTACAGGATCTCTTAGGATCTGTGTAGTGACAATTGTAGTCATAAAAGCTATATGATTTAATATATGTCTATGTAGGGGTTTTAAAGTTCCATACACAACAAACACAGCTATTATATTATCCCATTGATTCATGTATACTGTCTAAAGGTACAGCTGAGAAATATAAAGTCACTGTACTGTATTTACTGCGGCCTTTCCACCAGTCCTTATCCCAGCTGGAATACAATCTTTCTAGTTCGCAACATAACAGATTTGATGGTTTTCTGCAGAATTTACTAGCTTAATGAATTGTACAGCTTTTGTTTTGAAGTCACCTCCTGGGACTGTGTGAGTCAGTCGTCTACGTACAACCCAAAATATAATCATTCCTTTATGCCTAGTAAGGTATAAAATAGCGGATTCAGAGAGAAGAAATCCATCTGCTCAGCCGCTCATTGCTATGGGAGGATGTGGGTGAAATTCGAACTACTTTGCACTGGAGATGCAGTAAGACGCAATAGATAGATAGATAGATAGATAGATAGATAGATAGATAGATAGGAGATAGATAATAGATAGATAGGAGATAGATAGAGAGATAGATAGATAGATGACAGATAGATAGATAGATAGATAGATGATAGACAGATACAGTAGGTAGAATAGATAGATAGATAGATAGATAGATAGATAGATAGATAGATAGATAGATAGGAGATAGATAGATAGATAGATAGATAGATAGGAGATAGATAATAGATAGATAGGAGATAGATAGATAGATAGATAGATAGATAGATAGATAGATAGATAGATAGATAGATAGATAGATAGATAGATGATAGACAGATACAGTAGGTAGAATAGATAGATAGATAGATAGATAGATAGATAGATAGATAGATAGATAGATAGATAGATAGATAGATAGATAGATAGAGTGGACATGTCACGGGAGAAGTGTTCGAGGGGATGTACATCTCACCTAGGTTACTGCTTAGTGTGAGATAGTAAGTCCGGGAGGCATCTGTGCTCAGCAGTGTTATGCTGCTGAGCTATTATTTACTGTTGCCGGGCCTGGACTTACATGGAATGGCAGGTAGGTTTTGGGTAGTGGGACTTGCCATTCCCTTCCCCCCGATCCAGGTCAGGTGTTGGGATCAGGTGAGCTCTGACCCTAATCAGCCTGAGAAGGTAAAAGCTCACACAGTGTGCAGATGGTTGCTCTCAGCCAGGAGTGAACAGCCTGGGTGTCTGTTTGGGAGCAACCTGTGAACATAGCCTCTGCTGGAGCTAATACACACCTTGCGGTATTCAGGTGAAAGACGTCCTGTTTTCAAGTGTTAGATAGGTGAAGAAACCTGTTAGTAAGTGCCTAGACGGGCAAGACCTTTTTGTTTGTTTTGTTCTTAAAAGCACGGTGTTGCTGTATTTCTGTTTATTGGACTGTTTATGCTGCAAATAAACGCCAAGTTGATCTTTTATAAGTCCAAGCCTGATGTGAACTGTGTCCAAACACACCATCCCCCGGGAAGATCCCTACAATAGATAGATAGTAGAGAGAATAGATAGAAGGTCTTATTGCAATAAAATACAACCATGAGTCTTGAAGGCGACATAAGGCAGCAGAGAGCAGAGTTTCTCAGAGGTCACTGTTACTTGGCTCTGAAGATATTTATCAGTGTAATCAGGATCTGCTGCATCAGGGGCGCCTCCTGGTTACACAGAGATCACACCGTATACTAGAGAAGCTCACACTGTATACTGGAGAAGCTCACACCGTATACTGGAGAAGCTCACACCGTATACTGGAGAAGCTCACACTGTATACTGGAGAAGCTCACACTGTATACTGGAGAAGCTCACACAGTATACTGGAGAAGCTCACACCGTATACTGGAGAAGCTCACTCCGTATACTGGAGAAGCTCAAATTGTATACTGGAGAAGCTCACACTGTATACTGGAGAAGCTCACACCGTATACTGGAGAAGCTCACACCGTATACTGGAGAAGCTCACACCGTATACTGGAGAAGCTCACACCGTATACTGGAGAAGCTAACACCGTATACTGGAGAAGCTCACACTGTATACTGGAGAAGCTCACACTGTATACTGGAGAAGCTCACACCTTATACTGGAGAAGCTCACACCGTATACTGGAAAAGCTCACACTGTATACTGGAGAAGCTCAAATTGTATACTGGAGAAGCTCACACCGTATACTGGAGAATCTCACACCGTATACTGGAGAAGCTCACACCGTATACTGGAGAAGCTCACACTGTATACTGGAGAAGCTCACACCGTATACTGGAGAAGCTCACACCGTATACTGGAGAAGCTCACACTGTATACTGGAGAAGCTCACACCTTATACTGGAGAAGCTCACACTGTATACTGGAGAAGCTCACACTGTATACTGGAGAAGCTCACACCGTATACTGGAGAAGCTCACACCGTATACTGGAGAAGCTCACACCGTATACTGGAGAAGCTCACACTGTATACTGGAGAAGCTCACACTGTATACTGGAGAAGCTCACACCGTATACTGGAGAAGCTCACACTGTATACTGGAGAAGCTCACACCGTATACTGGAGAAGCTCACACCGTATACTGGAGAAGCTCACACCGTATACTGGAGAAGCTCACACCGTATACTGGAGAAGCTCACACCGTATACTGGAAAAGCTCACACTGTATACTGGAGAAGCTCACACCGTATACTGGAAAAGCTCACACTGTATACTGGAGAAGTCTATAGCAAAGATTATATGGATGTAGTAGAGCTGAAAGAGTTGTTTATAAAGAGAAATAAATGTGGGGTATTGTGTTTGTCTGGAAAACCCATTTAATCCAGACCAGACACCAATATTTAGACTCCAGGCCATTTAATTAACTGCAGACCCCAGACCAATCCCCTTTAATTGGTCTACAATGCATTCGAAAAGTGTTCAGGAACTTTTTTCACATTGTGTTATATTGTTTCCCCCATCGTTCTGCGCCCATATCCCATAATGATAAAGTGAGAACAAGTTTTAGACACACCTGCCCACACTGTAACACCACCACCACTAGACACACCTGCCCACACTGTAACACCACTACCACTAGACCCACCTGCCCACAAGGTAACACCCCCACCACTAGACACACCTGCCCACACTGTAACACTACCACCACTAGACACACCTGCCCACAAGGTAACACCCTCACCACTAGACAGTGGCGTCGCTAGGCAGTTTTATTCGGGGCTCATGCCCCGAATAAAATGCCTGCTGCCCCGGATTTCTTCAGCCCCGCTCTTGCGAGCCAGATGCGGCTCTTTTGATGGCCGCATCTGGCTCGCAGATCGCGGCTGCTGCCCGCCTCGCCAGCTGCTCATCTTATCTACTGCCCACCCGTAGCGCCCGCCGTGCATGCTGCTCCAATCCAGCGGAGACCGGAAGTGCGGGGCCGCTGCGGCGGGCCGTGGCGCACGCGCTGATTGGATGCGTACACCACGGCCCGCCGCAGCGCAGCACATCCGGCGGCCGCTACGAGCGGCCAGTAGGTGAAACTCGGTGGAGGTGAGGTGAGGTGGAGGTGACTGTGGAGGTGAGGAGGCATGGGGGAGAGAAGCATGGGGGAAGAGAGGTATGGGGGAGAGGACCACGGGGGAGAGAAGTATCTGGGGGAGAGGAGCAAGGGGGGAGAAAAGCGTGGTGTAGAGAAGCATATGGGGGAGAAAAGCATATGGGGGAGAGAAGCATGGGGGAAGAGAAGCAAGGGGGAAGAAAAGCATGGTGGAGAGAAGCATGGGGGGAGAAAAGCATGGGGGGAGAAAAGCATGGGGGAAGAGAAGCAAGGGGGAAGAAAAGCATGGTGTAGAGAAGCATATGGGGGAGAAAAGCATATGGGGGAGAGAAGCATGGTGGAGAGAAGCATATGTGGGAGAAAAGCATGGGGGAGAGAAGCATATGGGGGAGAAAAGCATGGGGGAGAGAAGCATATGTGGGAGAAAAGCATGGGGGAGAGAAGCATATGGGGGAGAGAAGCATGGGGGGAGAAAAGCATGGGGGAAGAGAAGCAAGGGGGAAGAAAAGCATGGTGTAGAGAAGCATATGGGGGAGAAAAGCATATGGGGGAGAGAAGCAAGGGGGAAGAAAAGCATGGTGGAGAGAAGCATATGGGGGAAGAGAAGCAAGGGGGGAGAAAAATATGGGGGAGAGAAGCATGGGGGGAGAGAAGCATGGGGGGAAAGAAGCATATGGGGGAGAAAAGCATGGGGGAGAGAAGCATATGGGGGAGAGAAGCATATGGTGGAGAGAAGCATATGGGGGAGAGAAGCATGGGGGGAGAGAAGCATGGGGGAGAGAAGCATGGGGGAGAGAAGCATATGGGGGAGAAAAGCATGGGGGAGAGAAGCAGGGTAGAGAAGCATGGGAGGAAAAGCAGGGGGGAGAGAAGCAGGGAAGAAGTATGGGGGAGAAATATGGGGGGAGAAGCATGGGAGAGAGAAGTGGGGGGAGAAGTATGGGGGAGAGAAGCAGAGGAGAGAAGCAGGGGGGAGAATTATGGGGGGAAAAGCAGGGGAGAGAAGCACAGGGGAGAAGTATGGGGGATAGAAGCAGGGAAGAGAAGCAAGGGGAAGAGATGTATGGGGGAGAGAAGCAGGGGTGAGAAGTATGGGGAGAGAAGCAAGGGGAAGAAGTATGGGGGAGAAAAGCAGGGGGGAGAAGTATTGGGGAGAGAAGCATAGGGGAGAGAAGCGGGGGGGGGGGGGGAGAAGCATGGGGAAAAGAGGGGGCCGGGTGGGGTAGTGTGTGTGGGTGGAGAAGGTGAGGTGGGGTAGTGTGTGTGGGTGGAAGGGGTCAGGTGGGGTAGTGTGTTTGGGGATGGCAGTCGGGTTAATTGCAGGCAGGATGGGAACTTTATTACTATGGTATGTACAGCAGGCGCATTATTACTATATAGGAGGCACAGCAGAGGGGGTATTACTATATGGAGGGTACAGCAGGAGGCATTATTACTACATAGGAGGCACAGCAGAGGGTGCATTATTACTATATGGAGGGTACAGCAGGGGGCATAATAACTATATAGGGCACAGCAGAGGGCATTATTACTATATAAGGGTACACAGCAGGGGGACATTTTACAATGTGGGGTAATACAGCAGGAGGCATTGTTACTATAGGGCACAACACTGGACATTATTACTATTTGGGGGCACAGCAGAGTATCCTACCTACAGGGGGCAACATACTTACCTACCTACTCACTGACACCAGGTAGTGGAATAACTACTGTATGGGAGCCTATAGGAGGGGAAAAGGGAAGGAAATTGAAGGAAAAGTGCAGAGCCTGAGATGTTTGTCTGGCAGGTTCTGAAGAGATGAATTGCAACTGAAAGAAATCATCATGGTGGTTTGGGCCGGATGGAGAGGAAAAGGGAAAGAGAACAACTCAGATCAAAGAAGACGTCACCTGTGAGTCACTGAATGAGGTTTTTGCATTTTGTAGAACGTTATCTGGTAGGAGTTCCCCGAGGTAGAAAAGGTTGGGAAACACTGGCCTAGAGGATAGGAGCTAGGGCAGACCTCCCAGAGGCTGTGTGTACAGGGGGAGCTGTGAAGGAGCTGTCTGTGCCTGCTTAGCCACAGTTATTAAGAGTGGAGGCAATAGAGCAGGACTAATTGAGCAGTCATTGGGGTTACTAGCTTCTGCATCGGGCTCCTTCGCTAAGCGCTTATGACGGCACTCAGAGGGCCCGGGCCCCGGATGTTTTAGGACCCTAGCAACGCCCCTGCCACTAGACCCACCTGCCCACACTGGTACACCACCACCACTAGACACATCTGCCCACACTGTAACACCCCCACCACTAGACACACCTGCCCACACTGTAACACCACCACCACTAGACACACCTGCCCACACTGTAACGCCACCACCACTAGACACACCTGCCCACACTGTAACACCACCACCAATAGACACACCTGCCCACACTGGTACACCACCACCACTAGACACACCTGCCCACAAGGTAACACCCTCACCACTAGACCCACCTGCCCACACTGGTACACCACCACCACTAGACACACCTGCCCACACTGTAACACCACCACCACTAGACCCACCTGCCCACACTGGTACACCACCACCACTAGACCCACCTGCCCACACTGGTACACCACCACCCCTAGACACACCTGCCCACACTGTAACACCACGACCACTAGACCCACCTGTCCACACTGGTACACCACCACCCCTAGACCCACCTGCCCACACTGTAACACCACCACCACTAGACCCACCTGCCCACACTGGTACACCACCACCACTAGACCCACCTGCCCACACTGTACCACCACTACTAGACCCACCTGCCCACAATGTAACACCCCCACCACTAGACCCACCTGCCCACACTGGTACACCACCACCACTAGACACACCTGCCCACACTGGTACACCACCACCACTAGACCCACCTGTCCACACTGGTACACCACCACCCCTAGACACACCTGCCCACACTGTAACACCACCACCACTAGACCCACCTGCCCACACTGGTACACCACCACCACTAGACACACCTGCCCACACTGTAACACCCCCACCACTAGACACACCTGCCAACACTGGTACACCACCACCACTAGACCCACCTGCCCACACTGGTACACCACCACCACTAGACACACTTGCCCACACTGTAACACCACCACCACTAGACACACCTGCCCACACTGTAACACCACCACCACTATACACACCTGCCCACACTGTAACGCCACCACCACTAGACACACCTGCCCACACTGTAACACTACCACCACTAGACACACCTGTCCACACTGTAACACCACCACCACTAGACACACCTGTCCACACTGTAACACCACCACCACTAGACACACCTGCCCACACTGTAACACCACCACCACTAGACACACCTGCGCACACTGTAACACCACCACCACTAGACACACCTGCCCACACTGTAACACCACCACCACTAGACACACCTGCCCACGTTGTAACACCACCACCACTAGACACACCTGCCCACACTATACCACCACCACTAAAGAAACTGGAAATAACGGTAGTGGTAGACCAGCTCAGTCAGTTATAAGACTAAGTTTTATTAGATATCCAGACGCATACCTGGCGTCCTAGGAGACCGGAACCCTGCACCAACACAGAGCCTGAGACCTCTTCCCTGCAGAGCGCGGCATCACCCGTGCACCCAGATACCTATCCTGTACGTCCGGGGGAAATATACTCATATAAAATACAAAAATAAAAGACAAAATATCCCAACAAGGACACGCTGGGCTATACCTGTACCCAGGCTTGGAAAGGCATTTAATATAATAACATGCCACCGTACCACCTGCATCTCTAATCCCACAGGACAATAGGTAACTTTGTCCTTCATCTACAAGGATCCATACAGTTGTCCCACACCAACCTATCGACCGGACAACCTGACACTAATATTTTAGAGACTATCCTCTATGCACCAGTGCCCACCTGCACTTAAGAAGTCCCCACCGTCCCTGATGAACCTCCATGTCGTCACTACAACTGCCTGAGACAAGGAGGAGAAACGCGTCGGAACCCCAGTGGCAAAAAATACAACTATTCTTTCTTTCTTTTTCCCATCCAAAATCTACTTCCTATCTCTGAAGGGCCACACCTACACGACTTCACAAATCCCACTAGTGGAACTACCCGACTAACAGCACGGACCTAGTGCAGGGTAAGCTCCGCTAGTTGTAGGGGATGCCTGACTCTAGCGGCTCCTACTTAGTAAGGTAGGGCAAACTAGTACCTACTACTACCCCCAACCTTACCTAGACCAACCTGGTCTAACACAGATACCTTCCTATACTTAAATGTAATAGTGTACCGCTGTTGTATGCTTTTTGTATATCTAATAAAACTTAGTCTTATAACTGACTGAGCTGGTCTACCACTACCGTTATTTCCAGGTTTTTTTTTTGCATGTTTAGTATTTGCCCTTTTTTTTTAATTATATTTCTAACCCTAGATAATCCCCTTTAAAGGGGTTATACAGTGCTACAAAAACATGGCCACTTTCTTTCAGAGACAACACGACTCTTGTCTCCAGTTCAGGTGCGGTTTGCAATTGAGCTCCATTCACTTCAATGGAACTGAGCAGCAAACCCCCGTCCAAGCTGGAGACAAGAGTGAGGCCGTCTTTGGAAGAAAGTGGCCATGTTTTTGTAGCGCTGGATAACCCCTTTAAACTGCACTGTACTCTGCTCTACCTGTAAGGTGAAATCATGTAACAACCTCAATTAATTATATTAACTCTCAGACTTTTTAACAGGAAACTAAGGGTTAAAGTACAGAGAGCTTCATGTTATTGAATACATGTCTATTTACATGTATATAATGGTTTATCTGGTAGCCCTTGTCAAGTAATGTAGTGCGGCTATTGAAAATCAATATGCATTAAAAGTCTAGCAGCAATCATTAAAACTACAGTATAGACGGAATCTAATGGGAAAGACTAACAATAGATAACTGCATGTCGCCTCCTACTGGAGACCTAGGGTAATCACCACCAAATAATGGTTACTAATAATGCTTTTTCCCTACCTTTCCCTAATAATGCTGTTTGCCCTACCTTCAGGGGGTACTCCAGCTTAAATCAAATTCTTTTAGAAAGTTATATAAATTGGTAATAAACTTCTACTTGAAAATCTCAAGTCTTCTCATACTTATCAGCTGCTGTATGTCCTGCATGAAGTGGTGTATTCTTTCTAGTCGGACACAGTGCTCTCTACTTCATGTCAGGAACTGTCCAGAGCAGGAGACGTTTTCTATGGGGATTTGCTACTGCTCTGGACAGTTCCTAACATGGAGTAGAGAGCACTGTGTCAGACTAGAAAGAATACACCACTTCATGCAGGACATACAGCAGCTGATAAGTACTGGAAGACTTGATATTTTTTAATAGGAGAAAATTACAAATCTGTAAAACTACCAGTTTTTTTTTGCTGAAGTACCCCTTTAATGTTATTAAGGCCTTAAACGAGAAACATTTTAAGTCAACCCGTGGCTAGGGTGGCCTGTTAAGATCAGAAATTGGGATTCATATTTGCTTAGCTAAGAAAGTTTTTAGTCTTTAGACCACAACCAATCAAGACAACAAGTCGGGAGAAGTACATGCTCAGTGCGATCACATGACCTAGACGGACTCCTAATGCAAGTCTATGGAACTCCCCCACAGAGCAGGAATGGGAATGCAATGGGATCCTGTGGATGACACTGTATGGCATATGCTTTTAACAAGAGATGAGTGAGCAATACTCGATTGAGTAGCTATTCGATCATGTATTGCACTACTCGAAAGATTTGTTTTCGATCTAGTATCCGATCCAGTGGAGCCTCATTAAAGAGTCTCGAAACACAGGACTAGTGTCACGGACGCGGCGGCTTCCCGTGTTCCGGGCCGCCGCCGCGACCTCCTCCTGCCCCATGCAGCCGCCGGGGTCCTTGTGCAGGGACCCGGCGCTGCTGCTAGTTCGGCCCCTGGGGGCGCCTCACCTCTCCTCCGCTCCTGTCTCTCACTGTGCCGGCCGGCGCGCGCGTCCCCGCCTCCTCGGGCGCGCGCGCGCCGGCTGTCTCAGATTTAAAGGAGCAGTGCGCTCCTAATTGGTTAGTTGCACCTATCACTCCCTATATATTCCAGCCCTGCCCCACTACAGGTGTTGGAGCCTCTACATGCTTCCCATAGCGTTTGGCCCAGCTCCCTGTTGTTCCTGATTCCTATCCGCTACCTGGTCCCTAGTCCCTGTTCCTGATTCCTATCCGCTACCTGGTCCCTAGTCCTTGTTCCTGGTTCCTGCTCCCCTGTCACTTCATTGCTCCTGTGTTCAGCCTGTCACCTGCGGTTACGCCTACAGACCTCGGCCAGCACCATCTCCTGCCTACTGCTCCTGCCACGCCTCGCCTGCCGTCACTAGCAACCAAGCCAGGGGTAGCGACCTGGGGGTCGCCTGCCGCAGCAAGTCCATCCCGCCTTGCGGCGGGCTCTGGTGAAAACCAGCGGCCCCTTAGACTCCGCTCCCTGGTGAGGTTAGTGCCATCGCTGGTGACGGTCCAGTGGATCCACTACTCCAGGCGTTACAACTAGCCAGATATCTCTCCGGGAAGGACCCGGCCAAGGGGTGGCTCCTGTAGGGAAACCACCATATTAAGTGACCCTATAAGTCTGTGGATGGATACCTGGCCTTTGTTTTTTCCTTGTTATTACACTGACAGCTGTTTTGGGGTGTTGCCCCTCATCAGTGTGGAGCAGGATTCTGGCTAGGTGGGAGCAATGCCTAGTAGAGCCATAAGAGAAACAGATCACTGATCTCAGGGAGATCAGCCAAAGGATAACACTGCCAGCTGCTAATAAAAGCTCCCAATGCAGTGAAAACCTTGGTGCATTGCCCTCTGGGAAACATGAATGTGCAAAAGAAGAGCCCATGGAGCCTCATTAAAGAGTCTCGGTTTAGTCTAGGTTTACACAGTCTTACTACTAGACACTATTAATAAATCTGCCCCAGTCTCAATAGAGCATAAGGGTACTATTACACAAAGCGATTTTTTGACGATCAACGATTAACAATAAACAAACTCAAATGACCGCTATTACGAACGACCTGACATGGTTTACCCAATTACACGGAATGATGATCGTTACTTATGAACTTTATTACGTTCGTCCTGTTGTCGCCACTGCGTCCGCCAGTACTGCGAATGACCAGACAACGTCTTATTACATGCAAAAGATTTGCGACCGATTAACAATAAAAATAGGTCCAAATTCTTTTAAACGTCCAACAATTTCTCGTTGGACGTTTAATCGTTGCCTGCTATTACACTAAAAGATTACCGTTCAAATCCAAACAATTTAACGGTTTTTCTAACGATAATTGTTCTGTGTAATACCACCCTTATGTATATTTTCTTTGCTTTGAAAATCTAATATACATTGACGTGGGTGATTCAGGCAACAAAAATATAATAGAAAGTATAGGGGGGGGGGTGTCCATAAAAAGGGGGCTCCCAATATCACTAGACGCACCAAGACCATCTTTAAAAAAGTTTGTTTAAAAGTAGCTGGCATAAGCGAAACAGCAGTTATAAACCAACGTTAGAGTTCAATGATCGGCAATTGACAAGTTGATAGATTGACACACAATTTCTTAATCAGATAAAGTTTACTATATGACATATGGTGTGCGGTGCGTCCATATCGCCGGCGCTCATACATCACCATTAATAGATGTCAACAATAATAAATGTTGTCAAAATAAAAAAAAACAAATAAAAAAAACAACCAATTACATCTAGAGTATAATAAATGAGGCGCCTTTCATAATTTCCGATATGTCATCTATACAGCAGTTATTGATGGCAAATATTTACCGGATTATAAATCGGATGTTCTTTACCATTTGTCACTGAATTTCAAAGACACAACCGAGAGCGCAAGCTTCAAGGTGTCAGGTGTTTTATCTTCTAATGTCTGTTCATTAGGTGTGGGAGGGTGAGAAATAATAAGCAGATTAGATTTAAAGGGGAACTAGCAGCAGGTTAGAAGAATCTAGGTATATAGAAAAACAAAAAATTCTCCAGCTATTCTGACTCAATGACCTGTCAGTAAAGGTTTTATTACACAGGCCGATGGGGGCCCGATAATAACTGTAACCGAGCGTCAATCTGCTAGATCGGCGCTCGTTTACTGGGCCTTTTACACGGCCCGATAATCTTTTAACAAGGGCTGCATGGACATTGTTACTGATGTCCTTGCAGCCCTTGCTAAACTGGCATACATTACCTATCCATGGTCCAGGGCTCCTCTTGCGGTCCACTTTTCCCTGGGTCCCGCGTGCTGCAGCTTCAGAGCGCCCTGTCTTAACTGACAGGCCACTCAGCCAATCACTGGCTGCGGCGGTCCCGGCCAGTGATTGGCTGCGCGGCCTGTCAGCTAAGACAGGCCGCTCTGAAGCTGCAGCGAACGGGACCCGGGGGAAGCAGAGGGCAGGAGGAGCCCTGGACCATTGATAGGTAATGTATTTACTTTGCATATCGTCAGCCGCCGGCCGCGCACCGCTATTATAGCAGTCCGCGGTCAGTGGCCAACAATTATAGGTCCAAACCTATATCAATGATCAGTCGATTATCGTTGTCATTGGTTGATCATTGTGTTTATTACCGGATAGGGCCTATTTGGCCAATTATCGTTCCGTGTAATAGTACCCTAAGTGTAGGGTGTATGAGATCCCTGTATCTGTATTCCATATTACTTAGGGCCCTATTACACGGGACGATTATCCTGCGAAAAATCATTATATCGTTCGAATTTAAAAGATAATTGTTCTGTGTAATTGCAGGCAACGATCGAAAAATCGTTTGTGGATCGTTGATTTAGATCTGAACCTTAAATTATCATTAATCGTTCGCTAATTGTTCGATAATCGTTTGCTGTAATTCCATTTTTTGTAGATATTTGTTCTAAACGCTCACCAACTGCAGGGAATAAATCTTAGCCAGGATGTTAACCACTAATTGGTATTAGAAAAAGAGAATGTGATCCCGGATTGGGTAAAGTTTGTGTCAGGACAGGGGAGGTAGGTACAAGACAATACAGTGGGCCCTGAGTCTGAACCCACCCACTGTCCCTACCTACTTGCCTGAATCGGCCCTAGGCAGCCGCGGACAACCATGAAGACATTCCCTATACTGTATAAGTGTAACACCGAACAAAACAGACAGACAAACACAATAAAGGGAAGTCAACAAGCCAGAACTAAACGGGCAAGGCAGTACAAAATCAGAAAACAATCGGATAGTCAAAGGTGAGCCGGGAGGTCAGGTAACAAGTCGAGCAAGCAGAGGAATTAGGAACGGGGACCGCAGGAATAGACAGGGGGAGCTGGGATCAGGGTATGAACCTTAATAGCCAGCAGAGAAGGACTGGCTCAGTTTTCCCCATTGGACCAGCACTTTCCCCATTAGACCGGCGCCCTGATCCTGAAGAATCCTGAGCAATATGTCAATCAAAAGACTTGCTCAGCTGCAGTGATCAGGTCTTGCAGAGCTCAGGAAGCTGAGAAGCAAGCAGGTGTGTCACAAAAGAATTAAAACAGGCCCAGTTCACACCAGGCTACTGCACATTCCTGACAGTTTGTTCCCGATTTGTTTAATTTACCTTTTATGGACATATGACTTAGCTGGTAAGTATTTTAGTCTTTTAATAAAAAAATAAGATCCCTTGTGTAGTCAAGAGAATCAACACCAACACTAAAATAAAGTCTGCACATACAGTATATACCTATATATATATATGTGCTACATCCAGCGCATCAAATAATATCCCAGTTATAAATGTATAAATAATACTATTGTTGAGTATTGTGCGTGCAGATATACTAAAGCTTATTGGCTATAGAGAAAAGGCGGCTGCTTTTGCATTTTTAAATTTATTGCCGCAATTTAACTGACTGCAATACATTGCAGTCAATAGGAAGACGGACGTCCAATGCACACAATGTATTGAATAACGGACGTTATTGCCGCAGATGTCAAAATAATGATCATGACAATTATTTTCGGACGCCTTTTGCAAACAGCGGACGTTTTTTATTAGTTGTTTGCACACAGTTTTTCTTTTGTCACCGTTCTTTCTTCGTTTTTACTATTCAATTCAATGGACTTTTTAATTAAGCTGCACCCAAAGGCCAATTAGTAACCCAAACTAGAATAATGTACCAACAGCTGTCATTGCACTTAGGGAAGGCCAGACAGCTAAATAACGTCCGTTATTTTAGACTCAAAATAAACGGAGCTGAAAAAAACGTTGTGTGAAGCTAAAGCTTATTGTCACACACTAATGCCCGTTCTCATACACATCAGTAGCAGGCAGTACTGACAATGTCTAATTTTATAATTATTATGGCAGGTTTCCAGTAGTCTACAATAGATAAGCCACTAAAATGCAACTACTAGGAAAAACCTACCTTAGGCTAGGTTCACGCTGCGTTTTCAGCATCCGTTTAACAGATCAGTTTTTTTCAAAAAAGGGATTGCAAAAAACGGATGCATTTGTGTGCATCTGTTTTTGATCCGTTTTTCCATTGACTTCCATTATTAAAAAAAAACGGATGCGTTTTTTTGACGCACAATAAAGTACTGTTGACACTACTTTTTTGACCGTTAAAAAAACCGGATCCGTTAAACGGATGCTGAAAACGGATGCTGCAGCCTCTGTGACCAGGGTGGATACAGCCTTACGGACCACCTGGAAAACTGGGATACAGACATTGGCATAGGCTGTATCCTAGTTTTCCAGGCGATCCTTAGGCGTTATCCACCCTGTTCACGGAGGCTGCAGACAGCGGGAATCAGAAGCCGATAGTTCAGGTTCAAACGAACCCGAACTTCGCTCATCTCTACTGGATACCTGCCGCGATAATTGCAAAATAAGACATTGTTAATACTGCCTACTACTGATGTTTATGAGACCGTACAAATGTGACCATTGGCATTAGAAACCCGTTCCATAGAAAGGTGGAGACAGCCCAAGTCCCACCTCGAAAACAGGAATACAGTCTAGGTCATAGGCTTTATCCGCGTTTTACAGGCGGAACCCGAGCTGGCTCCACCTTCCCCACTGAACAGGAAAACAACGGAATTCAAATGCTGATGGTTTATGTTCATGCGAACTCGAAACTCAGCCCGGTTCGCTCATCTCTACTTTTAGGCTATGTTCACACTGCGTATATGTCCGGCCGCATATTTTCGCGGCCAGACATATACGCGGTAAACTCCGGCCGGAGATTTACGCTACTTGCTGCCGGCTACGTACGGACCGCGAACTTACGCCCGAAGTCTGCTTACGCTTCCCGAGCGCCCTACGTAGCGATCTGACAGCGGTCTTTTACTTGGAAAGCTTCGCCTAGCCCCGGACACCCCACAGAACCTTTTTGATCGACACAAAAAGCTGCAAAAATGAAGAAATAACCACAAAGTACGGGACCGCATGTAACGCTACGGGCGTACGTTACGACATTTCCGTCCGCAAACAATGGTCTGGTTAATTTTTTACGCCGCCACGTACGATCCGGGCGTAAGTTCGTACGTAGTGTGAACTGTGCAGCCGTACTTCGTATACTTTCCATTATACGCAAACTACATAAGTCTCCGGCCGCTTATTCACGGAACGCGCTACGGCCGGAAACTTACGTAGTGTGAACATAGCCTTAATCACTTTGCATCATGCATGCACTAAGGGACTTTGAACCCAAAACTAGAGATGAACATCGTGAATTTTCAGCTTTGATCAAAGCCGTCTCAAACCTTTGTCATTTGATTCCCAATGCCTTCCCGTTCCATGGGGAAGGTGGAGAGTAGAGATGATCGAACATCAGGAAAGGTTTGATCTAGCTCGAAACCTTCTCGAACCTTCGTCATTTGATTCCCGATGCTTTTCCGTTCCGTGGGGAAGGTGGAGACTCTCCACCTTCCCCATGGAACAGGAAGGCATTGGGAATCAAATGACGAAGGCTCCAGAAGGTTTCGAGTTAGATCAAACCTGAAAATTCCTGATGTTCGATCATCTCTACTCTCCACCTTCCCCATGGAACGGGAAGGCATTGGGAATCCAAAGACGAAGGCTCGAGAAGGTTTTGAGTTCAATCAAACCTGAAAATTCCCGATGTTCGATCATCTCTACTCTCCACCTTCCCCATGGAATGGGAAGGCATTGGGAATCCAAAGACGAAGGCTCGAGAAGGTTTCGAGTTCAATCAAACCTGAAAATTCCCGATGTTCGATCATCTCTACCGAAACGCGACTGTTGCAATCTGTTACTCTATGACTGCTACAAGATTTTATGAATATGTATGGAAAATTGAAAAAAGACCAAGTGCTGGATGCATCTACATCAACTATTTGCCAATCCATAGATGGGTGCATGGGCATGGGACTACCCATCTAAAAGGTCCTTTAATTAGAGGTGTCCATCAGCAAGAACGACCCTTTCACCACTGAAATCTCTGAAGACCATAGGGATTAGAAATCGGCAAAGAGGATGCCCTATCTTCCTGCCCCAGGGGCTTGACCCTCACCCATAAGACATTTCCATGGAAACAACTTTATTTACCGCGATGGTTTATATGTGTCACCACAATATTTCTGCAAACAAACTTTGGATGTCTTACAGCACTAACATTGAGAAATTATTTATTCCCCTGTTTGTATATTAAGATTTCCTACCGGATTAAAAAGAAGAGACGCAACAGGTGCCAGAAGCTGCTGGAGCTGTTTAGTTCTGGAAAATTAAAACACCATATGTCAATATCAGTCGTGAACATGTTTAACAATCTAGGCCAATGATATGTCATGGGAGTTAAACATTACATTTTGTCAGCTACTCAATTATGCATATTAGAGAATCTATTCTGAGGAAACATTAAAAAAGCAAGATTTTGCTTACTAAGTGATATGTGGAAAATTGGGCTGTCTTTACCATTATATTACAGCATCAGCATTTACCGTCCTAATTTGCTGATCACTTTTTCTCTGACACGGGGTACTCAAATTTTTTCATTTCAATTTTTTTTTTTTACTTTGATCCCCATTGTTCAGGCTGAGCTTCTTAAAATGAGAATAAAATCCTTAAAGTGCCCATCACAAAGACTGGACCCGGTGTGGTGTGTAATCTATTTGCAACCGGAAGACGATCACACCAGGTCTGTGGGGCGTGCAAACCACATTGTGATCCAGTTGGGATTTTACGCACCATCAATCCAAATTGATTGCATGCCGCACCAGGTCACATCAAGCACCAAACTTTGCAAAAAAAAAAAAAATCTTTCAAATCAACTGGTGTCAGAAAGTGCTAGAGATTTGTAATGAACTACTATTAAAAAAAAATCTCAAGTCTTCCAGTACTTAGCAGCTGATGTATGTGCTTCATATCTGTGTCTTTGTCTACGACATACAGCAGCTGATAAGTACTGGAAGATTTTTTTTTTATATAAATAACACATTTCTGGCACTTTCTGATACCAGTTGATATGAAATTTAAAAACATTAGCTGGAGTTGCCCTTTAAAAGTAAATAAGAAATAAAGTTGTTCTCATTTTTGTTTTTGTTTGTCTGTAGAATTTTTATATGCTCTTCAAAAAAACAGATTTGTAGAACTCCTGTGCCAAGAACATAAGGGTTAAAGAGGTATTCTCATGTGGGCTTATTAAAAGTTCAGCCCTCTTAGGCGTTCGGCGGCCCCAAAGAGCCAGCCATTACTCCATTCTCTGTCAGGCAATTGCGTACCCGTTTTTTTTATTCTTGGGATCTGAACAGTGATAGGGGGACAACAAGCCCATATGAGAATACCCCTTTAAGCTCCTGCTGATTTGTCCTATTGTTTTTGTTGATTTGTTCTTTGTTCTATTTTAAGCTGGTTAATGGCTAAGGAGGTGTGGCTTAGAGAAGGGGCGGGGCTTAACAATATGTGTGTCCTATTGTAGAACAAAGGAGGGAGGCTCCCAATGCAGGTAGTTGTCTTACAGACAGACATAGGATAGTGAGGAAGAGAGTTGGAATACAGACGAGTATTTTTATATAGGTTTTACAGTTTTACCCATTTTATCAGAAAAAGGGTGAAGTGTTTTGTTTCAGAATACCCCTTTAAAGGGGGTAATCAGGAAATGATCTTTTGTTTAAATCCTGTGAAAGATGACAAGAAACAAAGAATCCACTGACATTCACTCAGCCTCTCCCTCCCTATCTGGGCATATCACAGAGCATGCCTAGACACCTCTCCCATACAAATGAATTGGGCCTGCTCCACGCCATTGTGCCTATGCCTATAGAGCTTGCTGTAAAAAAAAAAAAAAATCTCAGTGAAGATGAGTAAATGAATTACAATGCATTTAAAAAAAAAATAGAATAAAAATACTAAGTAAAAACAAAATCTAGATGAATTATCACCTTTAAAAGTGCAGAAACAGAACCTCTCATTTAGTCTGGTATTGTTGTTGAGCCTCATTTACTTGAATGGAGAGGGAACCTGTAAACAACAGCAGTATTGGTTCTGGGGGAAAAAAAAGTTAAATTTTTTTTTTTATAAACTATGTAAGACTCCTGTACTATATTCAAAACAAAGGGCTGTCACCATCTCAGTAGCACCATGGATATTGTACTCTACCAATAGGTTGGGGTCATAGGTGTTGGATCCCACAAACCAAACACCAACACAATGGTGCGTTTGCACAGAGAGATTTATCTGACAGATTTTTGAAGCCAAAGCAAGGAATGGATTTGAAAAGAGGAGAAATCTCAGTCTTTTCTTTATGACCTTTATGGCTTTGGCTTCAATAATCTGTCAGATAAATCTGTCTGGGTAAATGCGCCCTAAGAATAAGTCCACATTGTTTGACCATCACAGAATCCCTACACAGGCCTGAAAATCTCGTTTTATACCTATCCCGAGCATAGTGAATTATTAGACGTTTACTGCATTAAACAAATGAACTCCTTACACGTCTTTCATCTCTAGCGAGAATTTAATCAGGATATTTCTTATGATTAATGGAACAGCAAGTTTTGGCAGACAGGATATATGAGTTTGAAAAAGTCAAGTCATCACTTTCCTCCGTTCTTTGCTATCTGCACGGCCATTTATAAGGCTCCAGAATGTCATTGATGTCGCCTGGACGTTACACTTTCATACATTCACTTTGCTAAACTGCGCAACTCGAAAACGACTTTGTAGAAATTGAAGCGGTTAATTGTTTCTGCTGTTAAATTGAGAAAGTAGATTTTACGTGGCGATATAATATGTAACAAGGTCAGATGAAAGATCTTATCCACTAGGGAATAGACGATGGTTTCTAATGGAAAATAAGCATGGCATTAATAATAATTATATGGATGCCTCTAGGGGGGAAATGCATTACCTTCTCCAGTCATTCTAGTATATGGTCTAGTGTGGTGAAAGGGTAAATTAATAGAGCTTTTTGTTTTTCGCTTCACCATACCCCCCAGCACTATATAAATTTTCCTTATTATACTTTTTAATAACTTTTTTTAATACTTTATAAATAACTTTTTCCCACCTTGAAACACTCATTTACTTTAAGCCTTTCACGACCTGGGGTCATTAACACATCAATGCCCAGGTCGTTTTTGGACATCAGCTTATGGGATCATATTGAGCCCATAAGCTGGTGTTGCTTTGTCTGCCCCCTCCCCTCTGTCTCCTGCCGCTGTTACAATCTTGTGACAGCGGCAGGGGAAAGAGGGGAGGGGGAAGATTGCACATCGCTCGCCCAGCGCACGCCCTGCTTCCCTCCCTCCCCCCTCTGGCCTCCGTAGCCAGAAAACCTGGAAGGCTTCCAGTTTCCATGGCTACCATTGGGGCTCTGCGAATTCTCTTTCAGATGCCCTATAGATAGTAACATAGTAACATAGTAACATAGTAACATAGTAAATAAGATTGAAAGACAAGAGTCCATCAGGTTCAACCTAGGGAAACCCTACTGTGTTGATCCAGGGAAGGCAAAAACCCCCGCGAGGCAGACGACAATTGCCCCATCACAGGGAGAAAACTCCCCCCGACTCCAATGGCAACCAGAACAATCCCTGGATCAACGTATCACCGGAAATCTAATGCCCATAACTTGTAATATTATATTGTTCAAGAAAAGCATCCAGGCCTCCCTTGAACTTATTTAATGAATCGGCCATGACAACATCATGTGGCAGAGATTTCCACAGTCTTACCGCTCGTACAGTAAAGAACCCGCGTCGATGCTGATGATAAAATCTTCTTTCCTCTAGACCAGGGGTGGGGAACCTCCGGCCCGCGGGCCGCATCCGGCCCCTGAGACCTCCCGATGCGGCCCGCGGCTCCCCTGTGACACGCGCTGCTTTGGAGGAGGAAGGAGCCGGCGCACACAGCATCCTCTGTGACAGCTGCCGTGCTGTCTGTGTCGGCTCCTTCCTCCTCCAAAGCGGCGCGTGTCTTCAGTCTCCTGCGGGCCGCGCGCGATGACGTCATTTCATCACGCGCCGCCTGCAGGAGAAGACCGGCACAGAGGAC
This sequence comes from Dendropsophus ebraccatus, assembly GCF_027789765.1. Lineage (NCBI taxonomy): Eukaryota > Metazoa > Chordata > Amphibia > Anura > Hylidae > Dendropsophus > Dendropsophus ebraccatus. The sequence goes on from NC_091463.1 coordinate 83,491,048, forward strand.
CTGGGAGAGAAGAGGACCTGGACAGCGTGGGAACGGAGGAAAGGTGAGAGGGATGTTTATTTATTTTTTATTTGGGGGTTAAATAGGCTACCAGGGACATGCCTGATGGGGGGGGGGATAACTAGGCTACCAGGGACATGACTGATGGGGGGGATAACTAGGCTACCAGGGACATGACTGATGGGGGGGGGGGATAACTAGGCTACCAGGGACATGACTGATGGGGGTTAACTAGGCTACCAGGGACATGACTGATGGGGGGGGATAACTAGGCTACCAGGGACATGACTGATGGGGGGGGGGATAACTAGGCTACCAGGGACATGACTGATGGGGGGGACAACTAGGCTACCAGGGACATGACTGATGGGGGGGGGGGATAACTAGGCTACCAGGGACATGACTGATGGGGGGGATAACTAGGCTACCAGGGACATGACTGATGGGGGGGGGGATAACTAGGCTACCAGGGACATGACTGATGGGGGGGGGATAACTAGGCTACCAGGGACATGACTGATGGGGGGGGGGGATAACTAGGCTACCAGGGACATGACTGATGGGGGGGGGGGATAACTAGGCTACCAGGGACAAGACTGTTGGGGGTTAACTGGTCCACCAGGGACATGACTGTTGGGGGTTAACTGGTCCACCAGGCATATGACTGTTGGGGGTTAACTGGTCCACCAGGGACATGACTGTTGGGGGTTAACTAGGCTACCAGGGACATGACTGTTGGGGGTTAACTAGGCTACCAGGGACATGACTGTTGGGGGTTAACTAGGCCACCAGGGACATGACTGTTGGGGGTTAACTAGGCCACCAGGGACATGACTAATGGGGGTTAATTAGGCTACCAGGGACATGCCTGATGGGGGTTAACTAGGCTACCAGGGACATGCCTGATGGGGGTTAACTAGGCTACCAGGGACATGCCTGATGGGGGTTAACTAGTCCACCAGGGACAAGACTGATGCGGGTTAACTAGGCTACCAGGGGCATGACTGATGGGGGTTAACTAGGCTACCAGGGACATGCCTGATGGGGGTTAACTAGGCTACCAGGGACATGGCTGGGGGGGTTAACTAGGCTACAGGGGCATGGCTGGGGGGGTTAACTAGGCTACCAGGGACATGGCTGGGGGTTAACTACAATAGCAGGGGCACTAGGCGAACAATACTTTGCCTTGCCCTGGGTGCTGCAAACCCCCGCTACTAACTGCCGCGCACGGTATGCGGCCCTCGAATGATTTTATAAATGCCCGACCGGCCCTCGACATGGAAAAGGTTCCCCACCCCTGCTCTAGACGTAGAGGATGCCCCCTTGTCATGGTGACATGCTGTGATCGTGTGTGACAGATGCTGTAGTCGTGCTGATAGCCGGGACCCTCTGTGATGACACAGGCGCAGCTCCTGTGCCTGTGTTATCCTCGCTTGTAAATTAATGTAGCTGTAGCTTCAGGCATAGGCTGCAGCGACCTTAATTTACGGTGCGGCTGGAGAGGGTTAACATTATCAACGTTTAGAAAGCTACTAATCCTTTAGGGGTCTCAAAAGTTAATTTGTAAATTACTTCAATTTGAAAAACTTAAGCCTTCCTGTACTTATCATCTGCTGTATGTCCTGCAGGAAATAGTGTATTATTGCCAGTCTGCTGCCACCTCTGCCCATGTCAGGAACAAAGCAGTAGCAAATCCCTATAGAAAACCTCTCCTGCTTTAAACAGTTCCTGACATGGACAGAAGCAAAGAGTACTGTGTCAGACTGGTAAGAATACACCACTTCCTGCAGGGCATACAGCAGCTGATAAGTACTGGAAGTACAAATCTGTATAACTTTCTAGCACCAGTTTATTTAATAACAAATGTTTTTCTTTGTATTATCTCTTAAAGAGCTTATTCCAGAATTAAAATTTATCTGCTATCCACAGGATAGGAAATAATGAGATGATTGGTGGGGGGCTGGAATTCTCATCAATCACAAGAACGGATGCTTGTTGTCCCACAACCAAGTTACCTTGGAATCTCGGAATTTAACTTTGAGTTAACCCTTTGTTATAATATTAGCAATTATTGTTTAAGGGACCGTTCACACTGTGGAAAACAGCCACGGACTCTGCTCAGAATCCTGCTTGTCTCACTGTCTCAATGTTATGTATAGGGTCCCTCTGTTCTCCGCTGCTCTCCCCTCACAGAATTGCCATGTCATTGAGACAGTAAGACATAACATTGAGACATTGAGGTAGGTGGGATTCCAAGCGGAGTCCACAGCGGAAATTCCTCTTGAAATTTCTGCCTGCTTTCCACAGTGAATATCCGCCTGTTTTCCACAATGAATAATTTCTTCTATGTTACCTGCCTAGCTATCCAGTAAGTTTCCTACAAAGTTTCCAATCCATGTCTTTGGCCTAAACATGCAAAAGAAGAGCCCGTGGAGCCTCTTCAAAGACTCTCGAAACACAGGACTAGCCAGATATCCCTCCCGGAAGGACCCAGCCAAGGGGTGGCGCCTGTAAGGAAACCACCAAAACCACTATATTAAGTGGTCCTATAAGTCAATATAATGACATGGGAAAAGCCAAGGCCAGGTATCCATCCACAGACAGCTGTTTCCGGGTGTTGCCCCTCATCAGTGCGGAGCAGGATGCTGGCTAGGGGGGAGCAATGCCTAGTAAAGCCATAAGAGAATCAGATCGCTGATCGTTGTTTCCCAGGGGGTAATTCACCTAGGACTGCACTGCATTGAGCGCTTTCACTAGCAGACAGCAGTGTTGTTGTTTCGCTTGTCTCCCTGAGATCAGTGATCTGTTTCTCTTGGACTGAACAATCATGGTTCTACAGTAATTCCTCAATTCATGTTCCGGTATAGTGGGTACGACGATGCCAATGGAAATTCTTAGATCTGCCTCAATTGTACAATGTGTCAAGTCTGAAACTGCTGAAATGAAGAACATTGCTTAGTGGAAACAAGAATTCCTGAAAATCTTTGATAACACAGGAGGAATTTGGAAGATAGTCATGCATTACCAGTCATGTATTCCGTTTTAATACAAATGACTTTCGGGTATTGTGTCGCCCGGCTTCCTGCCTGAATTATTTTTATTTCCCATAGGAATACTTAGGAAAATTAACTTAGCAGACACATTTGCGATGTGGGAAAGGTTGGCATGCGTCTTAGTAAATGTCCTGTCTTCAGGTTTATCTGTCTGAGTCATATATTTTTGTAAAAGACTGCATCATTTCTTAAAGGGGTAGCCCAGCGAAAAATTATTTCTTTCAAATCAACTGGTGTCAGAAAGTTATACAGATTTGTAATTTACTTCTATTAAAACATCTCAATTCTTCTCATACTTATCAGCTACTGTATGTCCTGCAGGAAGTGGTGTATTCTTTCCAGTCTGACACAGTGCTCTCTGCTGACATCTCTGGCCAAGACACAAACTCTGCCTCCGTTTTCTATTAATCCCCATGGAAAACCTCTCCTGCTCTGGACAGTTCCTGTCTCGGCCAGAGATGTCAGCAGAGAGCACTGTGTCAGACTGTCAGCAGCTGAGAAGTATGGGAAGACTTGAGATTTTTTAACAGAAGTAAATTACAAATCTATGTAACTTTCTAACACGGGTTGATTTGAAAGAACTTTTTTTTTTCCTCTGGACAAACCCTTTAAAGCTATATATATATATATATATATATATATATATATATATATATATATATATATAATATATATATATTTTTTTTTTAATTGCTTTAACTCCTACGCACACAAGCAGAATAAGACAACAGATGTGTGGTCTGACCAGACAGGCAGGCTGTTCACAAAAGAAAATGTTCTTAATTAAGATAAAAAGATTAAAAATAATAAGCAACTTGAAGAAATGAATGTTTTAAACTTTATTAATTGTATATTTGTTAATAAAAAGGACCAATAAGGTAACCTCTAAATCTGCTGACAGATTGCCACATATTCCATACTAACCCGTCAGTAGTGCAGCCTCACCGGGTTCCAACAGCCAGAATCGTTAGAATTTTTTGGTTGATTTTTCTTATAACTGTAATAATATTTTTTTTTTTTGTTTGTTTGTTTGATTTTTTTTTTTTTACTTTTGTTAAATATTTTTGTCTTAGGCTTTGGTTAACACAAAATGGGAACATAACAGAAGCTCTTATAGGCTTAGTTCCTGATGGCTTTATAAGTTCATTGTGTTTTCTTCTCACTGGAGCTACCAAATGCTAAGGCAGGTAGAGGAAGACGGAGCTGGGAGGTCTAAAAGCCCTGGGAGGGAAATGGCGAGGCTACACATAATGACAATTTAGAAATGTATGGTTCCCCGATTCATCATGGTTGGCCACCACTCAGTAGCGGATTATAATAGGTCCGTTTCGGGCTGTAGCTCGGGGCCCTAAGCTCTTGGGGGCCCTTGGCCACCCAAAAAGACTTCAACTTTAAGGGGTGTATTGTCTCCTGGGTACAGTTCTGCCATCATTTGCAAAAAATCCCTGCTTTTTAACCCCAATTTTGCACACATCAGTGCATCAGTCAATCCGAACCCGAACTTTCGGCATTTGATTAGCGGTGGCTGCTGAAGTTGGATAAAGCCCTAAGGCTATGTGGAAATCATGGATATAGTCATTGGCTGTATCCATGTTTTCCAGACAACCTTAGAGCTTTATCCAAGTTCAGCAGCCCCAGCTAATCAAATACCGAACGTTCGGGTTCGGATCGACTCGAACCCGAACCCGGTTCACTCATCTCTAATAGATAGATAGATAGATAGATAGAAGGTCTTATTGCAATAAAATACAACTTTGATTTACTTTGATTTGTGAGTCTTTAAGGCGACATAAGGCAGCAGAGAGCAGAGTTTCTAAAAGGGTCAAATGGTTGGTGTGTTGGTAGCCGTCGGCTCTGATATTTATCAGTGTAATAGATAGATAGATAGGAGATAGATAGATAGATAGGAGATAGATAGATAGATAGATAGATAGATAGATAGATAGATAGATAGATAGGAGATAGATAGATATAAGATAGATAGATAGGAGATAGATAGATAGATAGATAGATAGATAGATAGGAGATAGATAGATAGATAGATAGGAGATAGATAGATAGATAGATAGATAGATAGATAGATAGATAGATGATAGATAGATAGATAGATAGATAGATAGATAGGAGATAGATAGATAGATAGATAGAAGATAGATATATAGACAGAGATAGATAGATAGATAGATAGATAGATAGATAGATAGATAGATAGATAGATAGGAGATAGATAGATAGATAGATAGATAGGCCTTAGGCAATAATAGAAAATGGGCCTCTTATTATTGTGCCTGGTTTCAATGACTTCCTATGATTCTTGGATCAGTTAATAAATCTTTGGTAAAAGGAAATCAAATGAAAATAATCCTTATGGGATAATGAGATTTTCTAGTTATTTACCCAGAGTATTTATAATTAAATGTAATCCAGCCAGAAATCTTGTGTTTATTCTGCATATTTTAGGTATAATTTCCCTGCCTGCTGCTGGCTTTCTCTTTCTGCGCTTGCTGAGTTTATTTAGACTGCACAGTGAATGAGAGAATGGCATACCTATTCTTCAGTTATAAAATATTCCAAAAATGAAATACCGATTTGCTTGTACCTCAAAAAAATTCGCCTTATTCAGCAAAGGAGTAAAATAGCTATTTAGACATATAATGACATAATAGTGAATGCATTCACAAGGGATTAAAGAGGTTTTATGACAAAATTTCAACTGTTTAATAAGTAAACATATATTTGTAACTAAAGCCTTTCTTACTTTCCTTATGCTTTGTCTGCTGTTATCCTCCTTTTCCTTTGTACATTCTAGCCAGAAATCCAGCAAATTCTTTTTCCTTACCACTTCCCACCTTCTTGATTATAATCCCTTCCACATAGTAGATAGAGTTCCCGGCTAGAGTGTACACAGGAACAGGAAGTCCATTACAGGATGCACACCAGTCAGGGCTAATAGAGTTGGGCTAATAAAGACAAAATAATAGTTTGCATTAAAAGCAGAATAAAGCTTTAAGGACTACAGAAAGGTGGTAAAAGTGCTGATCTGATTACCATAACTTTACAAAAAAATATATTGTGAGATTTTTCAGGAGAAAAAAATGCACCAATACATTTGATTGATAGTTTACATGGAGTAGAACTGGCGGAACTCTCCGAGGTGGAATCAGACCAGCCTCTGTGTCATACAATGCAGAAAAGTGTTTCCAAACCGGACTGGTTTTGTTCCCAAGTGTCATGACTGGAGAGGCTGCAGTCCTGTTATGAGCCATCTGTGAGTATTGTGCCTCCCATTCGCACAACCACATCAGGTGAAAGCTTCTAATATTGCCTACCCTACTGTCTGACCTGTGCTATGGAGCGCTGTTTTGTTTCTTTGTCTGTGTCATACAGGCAGTCTATGGGAGGGCTTGCGCGCCTCCTTTCTCCACACCTCTCTGCTCAGAAGAATCGACATGTCAATTCTTCCGTGCCGAGAGAGGTTGCGCGAGCCCTCCCATAGACTGCCTGTATGACAAGGAGGCAGCTTTTCTCCATGTGAACTGGTCCTCTAAGCTAAAATTAAGGACTAATAGAGCAATAATGGCATTAGGCTATGTTCACATGACATTTTTTTTATTTTTTAATATGACGTCAGTCATTTCGCATTTTGGACGCCCATCATAACAATGACCGCTGTTGGTACATTATTCTGGTATTCTGGTACATTATCCCTTTTGGGTATGGTTCTATTTTGAAGGCCTATTGGATTTAATAGTAAAGACGGTGAAAGGGCAGTGAAAAAAATGTGTGTGGACGACAAAAAAAAAAATAACGTCCATTGTTTGCAAAAAAAATCCACAAATAATTGTCATGAACATTAATGACGTCCGTGCCAACAACGTCTGTTATGTAATACACTGCGTACATTGGGCGGCCGTCATTCCATTGACTTTAATGCATTCCAATGACTTCAATTAAAATGCAGCAATAATGGACATTAATTTAAAAAGAAAAAGCTGACCTTTAATCATTTTTTTGTGTGTGTGTTTGAGACTGTATTCTGTGTCACTATGACACGTACAATCTTTTCTTTTGTTAAATGATAAAGGAGGCAGAAAAGTGAAATGCTGAGCTGACTCTTCATGCTTTATCTCTTCCCTGCACTGTAGGTATCAGAGTATCTGATGACGGAGTCTAAAAACTTGTTCAGTAAAAGGTGGATGTCAAAGATGACTAGATCTACTAAATCCACATTGATGGAAGGCAGCGTTACCAGAAGCAGTGGCGTAGCTACCATAAAGGCAGGGTAGGCAGTTGCTGTGGGGCCCGTGCAGGAGGGGGGCCCGGGGGAGAAGGTGAGATCATCTGTCCTTCTGCTTAACCCCTTATGTACTGCCGTGTGTAAGAGAACCAATGTTTAATTACATGCTGCAACATAAAAAAAGGGTTAACAAGCATAAGACAGAGATCTCTGCTTCACTGCTCTGATAACCTTTGACCTCTGTTGTCCAGCTGGCAATCAAGTAGGAAAGGAAAATGTGCAGAGGGCAGGGGTTATCAGTGCAAAAGCAGTAGTGCTTTGTGTTGTGTGTTGTGGAGGGGGGGGGGACTTTAAAATTCTTTGCTATGGGGCCCCGTGAATCCTAGTTACGCCCCTGATTAGAAGGCAGTGATTTAGTCAATGTATGTTCTGTGAACTGTGATCAGTGCCATCTGATCAGATAACACCAAGCTCACAGGCACAACATTGCCAATTGCTATGTTTGATGATACTGCCCCTTATCAATAACAGAAGTATAGTGTCTTGTTTCTTACCTCAGAGAGAGAGAGAGTGAAATTTGAGCGTATAATAATGCTGGTAAAAAAAGATATTACCAGCAACAACCTTCAGTTCTCAATACCGGCTGGGCTGGTGGTTTACTGGGGTGGAGGTAACCCTAGCTAGAAGGGAAAAAAGAACTATTTGCTGGATCCTGGGTCTTAAAACAGAAGTCCGAGAAGGGAGATTTTTTTTCAAAAGTGTCAGGGAGGGGTCAGATAAAAAAAAAAAAAACATGCACTTACCTCCCCAGCTCAGGATCTGACGTTCCAGACGCACTCAGCTAATCAGTGGCAGAGGAAGGACCCCACTACAGCTGCTGACTGGCTGAGCGGGCCTGGAATGTCATGTTCCAGGTCCCCCCTCAAACCAGGAAGTATACAGGGATCGGGGGGACCAGAGCAGTGGTATGCAGGCGCCAGTAATGGAGCCGGGAGGTAAGTGCATGTTATTTTTTTCTTCTTCTCCTCCACCACACTTTTGGAAAAAAATCATCCTGCCCGAAATTTTCCTTTATGTGCAGCCCCAATCTTAACCTGCAGTCTTGTCGTGGCCTATTTGGGGCACTTAACCTGATTAGGGTGCCCCAACCACAGTGATGGTTCTTTCTAAATTTAGACAGGACACTAACCTAGCAGAAGGGAAGGAACATCTAACCATCTGGGTAAGAAAACAATGCACAGTCAGTCTACAGCCAAAGGGTCCAAAGCCAGGAGGTCATGTAACAATAGAATCTGCAGGCAACCGGTCATCAAAGTTCAGTCCAAGCTTCTAAAAACTAGGATGTCTCTTCATATCTTTTAATATGTAAGCAAACAATGTAACAATGTTGATGCCCACATCAAAAAGTATAGTAAAAAAAAAACTACATTAGTGTCATCCTAGTATCAAAGATCTTCTCTCTTTGCTTGCATGTTCTGTCGTCTGATCTCCACTCCTATTTTAGCCGCGTGCTAGTAAAGCTCAGTTATATCCACTTCAAGTATCTGAAGGATTTGTGCCATTTACTTTTATGTGAAGCCTTGAAATTGTTGCGCCCGAGCTGGAGATCCTTTTATACGGTGTAATATATGATTTCATATAACTCACAAGAATTCTTCTCTCAAGCCCTGTTTAAATAATCCAAATTCCAATCTTTTCTTTCGATTTCCCGTAGAAGACAAGACTCTTCCTATGAGTGATGTGCGAATTTTTTCCCTTCCAATTTTTCGCCTTTTGTTAAGACACCGATATAACCGAGATAAATGGCCAATATGTATTTCAAACTTTAATCCAGCCGTTGGTGTGGTGATAATTTGCCTCGTTGTGTGAGTTATTTCCAATACGTGGGCAGTGACCCTCAGGAAAAAATCATTAGATGATGAATAGAAAATCAAACATGGCCGAGCTTTTCATATCAAGTGCTCTCATAGATGGAGCATATTGTGAACCAGGGGCACTTTCCATACAAGGCTCTTACAATTACAGAAGAAGTTGGATTTCTTTGACACTTGGATATCTGGGAAGGTTATTAAGTCGAACGCTATTCAGGGACAAATGGTAAATTCCAGGCGTCTGATAAGACAATCAAATTGTTTACAATGTTTTCATCCGCCGCATTTGTCAAAGTAAAGTTTCGGAGGTCAGGAATCTGTTGGCAAACTTCTATTGGTCTCCCCCTGAATATTTTACATCGGACCCATCATTCCCATGTCAAATCATGCTAGAATCATTAAAACATAAAAAAAAAAAAGTTCTGGTTGGAATATTGCAATAAACAAAAACTGTGAATACAAAGGAAATGTTGTCTCTGTTCTCAAATTAAATAATTAATAAATTAAATTGGTGGCCGAATATTTTCCTCGTTTGAATTCTGATGTCTTTGCATTTTCAAATAACAGCAGGAAATGTAACTAAGTGAAGTAAAAGAGACGACTAATACGATATTTGGCTGGGATTAGAATGGAGACCTGGGGTGCCCGTGTTATCGCCGCTACCCCAGACTACAGGATGAAGTATGCCTCATGTGCAAATTTTTTAGGAAATGCAAAGGCAGGAAGTTCTATTATAAGATCTAACATTTAGACCTGATTTACATGATCTGTGTTGCAATCCAGAGGAGGATTGCTGCATGGATCCCATAGCCGGAATTGCCGCCAACCCCCCCCCCCCCCCACCACTGCCCGGCACGGATCCCCTCCACCCACCTCCGACAGCAGAGATGACAGGAGAGCATGATGTGCGCTGCTTTCATTGCATCTACTGCTCACCTATTCCCCTGTGCAGGCCGGCTACATATGCTCACCGGAAGTGGCCTGGACTACGCTGCCGAGAGAAAAAGGCCTGCTTCTAGTGAACATGAAGCTGGTCAGCACGGAGGAATAGGTGAGTAGTCATGTTCTCATCATGCTCTCCTGTCATCTCTGCTGCCGGGCCGCGGGGGGTGATCTGTGCCATGATCCGCACTAGGACATGTTCTATTTTTTTCATGGTGCAGATAGCGGCACGGATCATGTGAATGGCTTCATTCACCTTAATGGCACCTAAAATTCTCAGTGGTCGCGGATCCGCAATTTTGCGGGACGTATGGCTGCCGCCTTAGTGCTGATTTATTTAACATGTTTCTAATGCAGAGCTCCTAATACAAGTAGAAACTATAAAGTTCTGGCTGCATACATTCTATTTTATCAGTATGTTTTGGTAGGTGAGGTCTCCAGAACTGGACATTTATATCTGTTACAACATGGCAGGGATTCTCTGGCCATGCCATCTTCTTCTTCTATCTTTTGCAGGAGGTCACTTGGTAGACTGCAATCGTTTGTTGGTGGCCAAAAGATTGATCCATGGATCCTTGCTTGGTTCTGGTTTTGTTCTCAGGCTATTTTAGGATCCACTTCAGGTTTATATTACAACTTACAGTCTGAGTAATCTGGCCATGTGCTCTGTTTGTTGGTTGCCTTTTCTGTTTCTTGTATGTGTAGTCCAGTGTCTAGTATTGGATAGGGATTTACTTGGAGAATTTACCTGGTGAACATCCAAGTCTTTAGTATTGAGTTCTTAGGCTTTAGCTCTCTTAGTTTCTTAGTATTGTCCTCCATCTCTGGTGTCTTCCACTTTTAGTTACATGTTCTCATCTTGATCCATTCATGACCCACCACCATTTTGGTTTTCACATTGATACAAGCTTTTTTGATTTCCACTTACAACTGCCCATTGGTCTCACAGTATTGCTCTACCATAAGTCCTGGGGTATCTGAGCACTAAGAACCATTGTTAGGGCCAAAGAAATACGACTACTAAAGGTAAAGTCTGGTTCTGCAGTCTATTGACCCATCAGTGTGGTTACAAAGATTAGGAAACATTGGTAATAGATAATGGTTTTCACCTGGTTATTAGGAGAAAATCTTTTACATTTATCAGAGTTTCTACGTCTAACGGAAAGTGATTTCAGGCATTCCTAATCCTTTAATGTCTCTGACAAACGTCTAATTAGATCTGGATTGCCACTCACGTACCTGTAGTTAAGCCTCCCCACACCCACTGAAAGCCATCTGTAAAATATAAAGCAGAATTATAAAGACAGACTGTTAAATGATTAAAAGGGAAGAAGCCTCCATCATTACTTCTCAAAACTCATTTCCCATGTATTGACCCCTATTAGTTTTCAGCTTCCATGTTTCTCCTTTGATTTTACAGTTAATTATTATGTGTATAGTTTATATGGACATTTAATTGCCAATTAGAATGGCAAAAAAAGAAAACTTACGAAGACGAGTGAGACAAATCCTGCCAATACGTTTAACTTTCTGGATTGTCTGACAGTCTGCTGATAGATCTGTGAGACACATGCTCTTAGGGAAGACTGGCCCATTAGAGCGCCTAAGGATTTCTGTCTAGACTAGTCTAGACTATGGCATAATAATGGGCCCAAAAGTTTCAGATGATAATCTGACTTCAAGTTGATGTTGAGCCGGTCAGTCACCCATAGATGTTCCCCAGCTTGTGGAATCTAGTCTGAACATGAACATCTAGACATGAATAACCAAAATATTGAATGAAGAAGAATCTGTAATGGGTGTGACCTTTGCCCTTTACCCTCGGCATCAGTTCTTCTCAGTCACTTGTATACAGTCTATGAAGAAACTTTGCTGGAAGGTTGATCCAACATGTTGGAAAACGTAGCCCAGATCCTCCATGGATGTCAATGTTCCCATTCATCTATCTCTTTGTGTAGTGGATGATGATGAGATTAGGGCTGTGCAGAAGCCATATCATCACCTCCAAGGCTCCTTGTTCTTTTTTACACTAAAAATAATGGCATTGGCTGGATTTTTGGGGTCGTTGTCCACTCCATTCACTCAACAGTAATTGACCTTGATTCTCAGGATCAGTGGGAGATTCAGCAGCCGGACCCCTACTGATCAGCTAGTTATAACCTCTAATCTTTGGATAATCCCTTTAGAAATTACCCGGCTTCACGCAGAAGAGTTTGTACCATGCATTGCACAAACAAGGCTTGAAGAAGTTACGCTTTCTATCCAGTAAGGTAAAGGGCACAAGCTAGCAAGGAGATTATGGTGATCATGGACCTACGGCAACTTTTCCACCTATTTGCACAATCATAATCTTTGTGCCATGTCCTTTACCTTGCTCTATGCCTTGTTTGTCATTATTTTATACTGTACAGCAGTTTTCTCGGTTCGCATGAGTCACTTCTGATTTTAAGATCTAAACACCACGTGGTTTGTTGAAAGTTATTGCTGATCTCATGCTAAATATAGATGGGTAGGGTAGAAATGTTCCCCTAAACCATGAAAAAAATCCCAATTTGTGTCCTCACAGGATCTGACCACTGGGAGCTCCCAACATCATGAGAATGAAGGGAAATTGTCACCCCCAAGTAAACAGAGTATACCGTGCATGCTTGGCAATGTTCAGAAGCCCCATGGTATTTGGCCCTGTGCACATACAGTAGTTTACTGTGTTCATTAGGGTTAAAGCCACGGCCGCGGCACACGGTGACTGCTCTGTAATCCCCGGCTGCTGTTGTTCACTCATCTCCCACCATGCCCGCATGATACCTGGTCTTGTCCGGCGGTTTTCTGCTTCCCCGGACTCCTCCTCCCGCTCTCTTCAGGCTCCCTCTTCAGGCCAAAATGTGTCTCCATGTTCCCGTCTCCGAGGGCCAGCACGGCCCTGATTAGCTGCTGCACAGCAGCCCTGTCCTATAGATTGCAGTCCCTCCCTAGTGTTCTTGTTAGAGCCTCTGCATGCTTCCCATAGCATGTGCTCCCAGCTCTCCATGATTCCTGCCCGTGATTCCTGCTGTGCACCTGCTGCCTGTTGTTCCAGCCATCAGTCCTGCTGTTTTCCTGTTGCCTGTGGTCCCAGGCATCAGCCCTGCTGTGTTCCTGCCTGCCTACATGTCTCCAGCTGCACCTCGCCCGCTGTTGCTAGAAAGCCAAGTTAGGGGTATTGACCTGGGGGTCGCCTGCCACAGCAAGACCGTCCTACCTTTCGGCGGGCAGTGGTGAAGACCATTGGCCCCTTTGACTCTGCTTCCCGGTGATACAGCAGATCCACAACTCTAGTCGTTACACGGTGCAGGTCCCAGTGGTTTGACTCCCCTCAATGGGCTGATTATCCCCTATACTGTGGCTAGGGAATAACATTGGGAGTTAGGAATGCCCCTTTAAGTAAAACACCTTTATTATAAATGTAAAATGGAGCACGTTATACTACATACATAATGCAATGAACAGATAGCTGCTCTGTGTGATGGCCAGCCTTAATCCAATCTGAAAAGTGCAGGTGTTTTACAAAGAGTTTGTCACTTAAAAGTGAAGAAATGATCATTTGTTTTGGTGACACGTCCTACTGCAGTGATTGGCGGCTTCCGGCCTATTATTGCCAGTTTCAGCTTTAATGAGTGACCTCCTGTGGAAATAAGGCAATGTACTCTGAGCCTTGGATATCAAGCTGCCGTACTGTAGATCAATGCCAATTCTCCCTCTGTGTCATAGCGAAGACACAAGATAAATACTTGACATTTAGTTGTATACAAGCAATGTTTTCTGGTAATTAGAAAGTTTCCATCTTCTTTTAAGTAATTGAATTAAAGTTGAATTAAAGGGTTTAACATGGACCACATAAACAGATGGTTGACCCCTTTTCCATGATGGTGACCCTAGTTAATATGGGTAATAGTAACACTTCCTAACAGCGGGGAGAGTGGTAGGTATGTCGTTACCTGGGGATAATGGAAGCCTGACTTGTTATTGGCCTTGGTGGAGCCAATAGACCCCCTCCAGTTAGCGTATAGTATATCCCATGAGCGGTGTGGGACACTTTCATATGTCCAGCTGTACTGTTGTCTGCCTACCTTACCCTTATCAAGTTTTTTGGACATAATTTATTGAGGAACATATGAATTGTTATTTTCCTATCTTTCTAGTTGGATATTTGCTTATTCTATTTGTTTCTAAAGGCCCTTTTACATCAAGTGATTATTGGACATATTCGACCAATAATCTCTTGTTGTAATAGCTACAGTGGTCCATTGGATTACGAGCATAATCCGTTCCAGGACCGCGCTTGTAATCCAAATCCACTCTTAAACCAAATCAAATTTTCCCATAAGAAATCACTGATATGCAGACAATTGGTTCCACACCCCAAAAATAATGATTTATTATTCTGAATAACATGTAAAACTAATGAAACAAACATTTAGAAACAGCAGAATATGTGATATTTATAAGTTACTGTACAGTAATGGAGAGGATGGGAAACACAAGGACTGACAGAGACTGCAGGGAGCATGAAGGAATGAGCAGGGCAGATGTGGGCACATACATGCAGCGCTCTCTGTCCGGGGCAGAGAGGGGTTACAGCTACAGCTATGAAGAGATTACCTCCACAGTCCTGTCCCCTGATGCAAGCCCCAGCCTGAAGTGGATCTGCTATGATTTGGAAGGTGATGGAGACTTCCTGGGTCAGAGTACAGTGCTGTAGACCCCGCTATGCTATGCCGACCATGCCCCTCCCCCACTCCCCCTCCCACCAAGTACACGGAACTCTTAAACCAAAGCAATGCTCTTAAACCAAGTCACAATTTTGAAAAACTGTGAGCTCTTAAACCAAAACGCTCTTAAACCAAGTTACTCTTAAACCAAGGTTCCACTGTACTGTTAAAAGGCAATGATCAAGCGACATACACAATGTCGGCTGATTCTTGTCTTTCAACATGTTGAAAAAATTCTGAACGATAATGAAGGTCTGCTGGCCGTCACCCCGTACAACAGGAGCGGCGGCAGCAGAACACCGCTAACTCCTATGGGCTCCCTGGACAATCCAAAGATCTTTGAGGTACCTCTCCCCCAGCTCCTCGTGGCCCCCCGCTCTTACCTGTTCGCTGTCAGCATGTGTAATAGCAGCGGCAGAGAACCTGCTGACAGGTCGGCGCTCGCTTGCTCCTCACCATCAGCCAATGTGGTTGTATCCATGTCTTCAAGGAGTCCCTAGGGCTGTAGCGGTAAAACTATGCAGGGTCGGCATAAGCACAGGGCTGTGCCAGGTACCAGAGAGGGTGTTCTAATGTACAGCCCGCTCACCATAGTGCAGGGTGAGGGGCTGAACATCAGAAGACACAGGAGACAGAGCAGGACCTACACACAGAGAGAAAAGGGTGAATCACATGACCCAAAGGTCCTCAACCTGTGGAGAGCAGCCGGACAGAGAGTAAAAGGGAGAAGACTGAGCTGTAAGTGCTGTGTGTTAGTGTTTGTGTCGGTCGGCCAGTGTTAGTCAGTCAGTGTCAGTCTGTCAGTAATGTGTTTTTGTGTATGTTAGCGGTGTCTCAAGTGATTGTGCATAGTGTGTGGATGATGGGTGCATAGTAGATGGATGAGGGGCCCGCTGAGGCTCTGTTGCCCGAGGGCCCGCAAAAACCTGGAGCCAACCCTGGAACTATGTTTATATCATGAACATCAATGTCTCTTTTGATGCTCCCTATGACCTTATCTGCTTTGGTAGCAGCTGGTTTACTGTCCACTAAAGTTCCCAAGTCCTTTTCCATAGATAGATAGATAGATAGATAGATAGATAGATAGATAGATAGGAGAGAGATAGATAGATAGGAGATAGATAGATAGGAGAGAGATAGATAGATAGGAGATAGATAGATAGGAGATAGATAGATAGATAGATAGGAGATAGATAGATAGGAGATAGATAGATAGATAGGAGATAGATAGGAGAGAGATAGATAGATAGATAGATAGATAGATAGATAGATCATAGATAATAGATAGATAGATAGATAGATAGAAGATAGATAGATAGATAGGAGATAGATAGATAGATAGATAGATAGATAGGAGATAGATAGATAGATAGATAGGAGATAGATAGATAGATAGGAGATAGATAGATAGATAGATAATGGATGGATGGATAGATAGATAGATAGATAGATAGATAGATAATAGATAGATAGATAGATAGATATCACCTTGGATTTTCTCTTCCCATATACATACTCACAGTGGCGGTGTTTGGCACCAAGCACCCCAAGCGAGGGGCCCCCAACATCCGGGGGATGTTGAGCTCTTGTGCTCAAGACCGCTGGACAGGGCCGCTGCTGTAACTATGAGCACTCGTAATGAGCGCTCATAGTTACATGCAGCAGCACTGACAGGGCGGGAGACATTAGCTCTCTTCCTGTCAGTCACTCTTGTGACCGCAGGAAGGGTTTTCCCTGCGGTCACAAGTGGCAGCTTTGTCCTTGTGGTGTCGGTGCTGCAGTGACATCACTGGAGCATCGGCGCCAGGACAAGGGGAGTGTGGCCTCTTGTGATCGTAGGGAAAACCCTTCCTGCGGCCACAAGAGTGAAGAGAAGAGGAGACGCCCGGACCCAGGTGAGTATAAGTGTTTGTTTTATGGTGTTATATACTATATGGGAGGGGGAGCACATAGGGGTCTGTTTAACAGGGGGAGTGCACATCGGGGGTCTATATAAATGGGGGGAGCACACAGGGGGGTCTATATAAATGGGGGAGCACACAGGGGGGCTATATAACATGGGGAACACACAGGGGGGTTATAGACTACTGGGGCTTCACAGAGGGGTCTATATACTACTGGGGGCAGCACACAGGGGGTCTATATACTACTTGGGGCAGCAGAATGAGGTCTATATACAACTTGGAGAGCACACAGGAGGTCTATATCCAAGTGGGGGAGCACACAGGGGGGCTATATACTACTGAGGGAGCACACAGGGGGGCTATATACTACTGGGGGAGCACACAGGGGGTCTATTTACTACTGGGGGAACATACAGGGGGTCTATATACTACTTGTGAGGCACACAGGTGGTCTATATATAACTGGAAGAGCACACAGGGGTCTGTATACTACTGGGGCAGCACACAAGGAGTCTATATAATACTGGTGGGGCACACAGGGGGTCTATATACCACTGGGGGAACCACACAGGGGGTTTATATACTAGTGGGGGTCGGTCTAGCGGTCTATATCCAAGTGGAGGAGCATACAGGAGGTCTATATCCAAGTGGGGGAGCACACAGGGGGGCTAAATACCCCTGAGGGAGCACACAGGGGGCCTATATACTAGTGGGGGAGCACACAGGGGGTATATACAACTGGGGGCAGCACACAGGGGGTCTATATACAACTGGGGCAGCACACAGGAGGTCTATATACTTCTGGGGGAGCACACGGGGGCTATATATAACTGGGGGAACACACAGGGGTCTATTTACTACTGGGGGAAGCAAACAAGGGGTATATACTTCTGGGGGCAGGACACAAGGGGTATATACTATTGGGGGCAGCACACAAGGAGTATATATTACTGGCGGTAGCGCACAAGGGGTATATACTACTGAGGGCACCACACAGCGGTCTATTGTTTTGGAACGCGTGTCGAGGGGGGGGGGCAAACATACCTTCGCTTGGGGCCCCAGAAATGCCAAGACCGCCCCTGCATACTCAACTCATACAGCAGAAATACACCAAAACCATGGCGTGAAAACAAAGTCTTCCTTAGCTTTTTCATTAATAGTTACAGGAAACAATCTTCCTGCTTGTGGTAAATCTATGCTATGTTTCCTCAGTAATTCTCTGTGTTGAGTTGATAAAGCAATGTAATTGCACTATTTGCTGTAAAATACTGGAGACGGCAGAGCTCGGCGGCAGCGGGAGGTGGTTCATTAGATACATCAGCAGGAACTTCATCAAAAATCGGGAAAGACTCGTTCTTTACAGCCGACTTTCTAGCACACATTGCTGTTTGTAAAGGTTCTGTAACAATAGCTGAATACTATGATACGGCTGTTTCTGCTTAGTCTGTCATTGCTGTTACATAGATTACATCGCACTATTCTGTATAGTTATTCACATGGAACCAAACATAAATAACTATAGTATAGTAGTATAGTACTAACGCTGTCTAACCAGCATGTGTTCCCGCTCAGATTAGCTTATCTCGCCTTTGCCTTTACAAATGGAATATTCTATGGGGAAATTACTGAAACCACTGGGAGTCAATGGATTATACTGAAGTAATGAATAACGTAGGTGATGAGGTTGAGATATTTTATATTGAGATTTATTGAAAAATAAAAGATATTCTATATATTGCATATAGTGGTTGCTTGGGTAACAGAATTTTTTTTGTTCTATTGTTAATAGTTAAATAGTTATTAAGGTTGTAAAAAAAAAACAATAGTCCATAAAATTAAAGGGGTACTTCAGCAAAAATCTTTTTTTTTTTTTCAACTTAACTAGTTATATATATTTGTAATTCACTTTTATTTAAAAATCTTAAGTTTTCCCATACTTATCAGCTGTTGTATGTCCTGCAGGAAATGTTGTTGTTTTTTTTTCCAGTCTGACACAGTGCTCTTTGCTGACATCTATGGCCGAGACAGGAACTGTCCAGAGCAGGAGAGGTTTTCTATGAGGATTTGCTACTGATCTGGATAGTTCCTGTATGGGACAGAGGTGGCAGCAGAGAGGAGAAAAACATTTCCTGCAGGGCATACAGAAGCTAATTAGTATGCTAAGAAGTGAGATTTTAAAATAGAAATAAATTACAAATCTGTATAACTTTCTGAAACCAGTTGATTTGAAAGAAAACAATTTTCGCTGGTCAACCCATTTAACCTATAACCCTACTGTGTTGATCCAGAAGAAGATAAAAACCCTCATGAGGCAGATGCCAATTACCTTATCACATGGTGAAAAATTCCTTCCCGACTCCAATATGGCAATCACAATAAATCCCTGGATAAACGTGCTATCATGTGAAAGCCAGAACCCATAACATGTAATATTATATTTTTCAGAAAAGCATCCAGACCTCCCATTAACTTATTTGACAAATTAGCCATGACAGCATCATGTGGCAGAGAGTTCCAAAGCCCATTGTTCCATGGTCTCACTGCTCTTACAGTAAAGAATACCCATTTGTGCTGATGGTGAAGTCTTCTTTCTTCAAGATGTGGAGGATGGCCAATATAAGTTAAAACTGATAGCAAATTGAGGCTAGAGATGAGCAAATCTTTCAAAATAAGTTTTGTGTAGATTTATTCCAATTAGATTTTAAATTCTTCTAGAATATATCAGCCACTTCATACAATCATTGGGTTGGGTGCAGAGTGCCTAGTCCAGTTATTGTACTAGTGATTATAAACAGCAATGGCAGCACGCAAGGCTCACAGGTCAGTGTTTGGGGAGTAGAATTTGGCTGATGGCTTCTGCTCCTCGGCACTCACCTTCTCTCTTTCCACAGAAGTATACCTTTCTGAGACAATAAGTGGCGGGTCTACATCTCGATCATTGCTTGCGAGTGAAACCTGCAGGCGATGTCCAATATCTGCCCAGTGTCAATACAACATCAGGATATACAGCCACCTTCTCCCCATCTCAGTAGGCATGCTTCCCTCTTCAAATCATACCTCCTGAGAGGGGAAGAGGCGGTTGTGGAGTGAGCACCGCACAACTTTTTTTTTTTTTTACATTTTACACTTTTACAATTTTCTTATTATATATTACACATTTGGGCAGATTTACTAAAACTGCCTAATACTTAGACAGAGTAATCTTAGCTTAAACAAAGAATGTAAAATAATTATCACAGTGATGGTGTTTGATACATTGCTGCACCAGCTACCTTTATATCACCTATTAGCTTAGTTTATGCCAAAAAAAAATGGGGTGAAATTTTGACATATTGGGGTATCAAGAGCAATGGTGGAGGGCTTGGTAACAAAATAAAAAAAAGCTTTGGAATCAGGGCTCCAAAGGCTAAAAATAAAATAACAATATTATGGGTTTTTTAGCCTATGTTCACACACAGTATTTTTGCTCAGTATTTTGCAACCAAAACCAGGAGTGGATTGAAAACACTGAAATGTCCACACACTATTGAAAATGAGTGGATGGCCGCCATTTAACGGCAAACAACGGACATTATTTTGTCATTATTATTTTGCCATTAGAGATGAGAGAACCGGGTTCAGGTTCGAGTCCATCCGAACCTGAGCAATCAGTATTTGATTAGCTGGGGCTGCTGAACTTGGATAAAGCGCTAAGGTTGTCTGGAAAACATGGATACAGCCAATGACTATATCCATGATTTCCACATAGCCTTAGGGCTTTATCCAAGTTCAGCAGCCACCGCTAATCAAATACCGAACATTCGGGTTCGGATGCACTCAAGTATGCTCGAGGTTCACTCATCTCTATTTGCCATTAAATGGCGGCCATCCACTAAATTTTAACAGTGTGAGAACATAGCCTTTCTGTGTTTTCAATCCACTCCTTGTTTTGGTTGCAAAATACTGACCAAAATACTGTGTGGAAACATAGCCTTAAAATGATCTTTTTTAAATCCCAAAAATGCCCCGATTCTTAACTGGTAAAAAAAAAAAAGAAAGAAAAATGGAGTCAATTTTGAATTACCCTTTAGATAAACTATCCAGAACCTTCAATGTCAAGCAAGGCGGAAATATAAATGGCACTCTGAGACAAACCTAATTTTGTCCAGTGTATAAAAGAAAAATAAATATATTGTTCATGGCGAGTGACTTGACTACAGAATAGGTAATTTTGTAGCTGGGAAGCATAGAAAGGAAAGAAGAAAAGAGCCTGACAAATCTCATATTGATAGAAGAGAGTGTCTTGTGCATGGCTCCTCGCTGATTGAAAAGCTCGAAATGTCCGACATACACAAAGAAACAACATTTATTTAACGAGTGAATAAACCAAAGACTTGAGTTTACTGACCTTATGAATTTTTGGCGTAGACTAGAGGCCACCACAGGGCAGATTCATGTAAAATATCACATTTTCCATGCAATCTTCTACAATATGTCAACTATTCCAAGTAACTCTTACAGGTAAGAAATAAACTCCTTGGCTGCAGAGACAATTTTTTTTACATGATATTAGAGAAGAATTGATGGTGTACGCTATTTATTCACCGATCTTTTTGACTTCTTCATTTTTCACAAACAAAGCTTATATATTCTGTCAAGGACTTTATTCTTTAATTTCATTAGGATGTACCAAAAAAATACGAGAATCAATCTCGTAATTGAAGTAAGGTTGGGAGTTAAAGATATATTGATCACGGTCAGGAAATTTTCCGAAACACTTCCTAAATAGAAGACAAAATGTCATTGTTTGAAACGCGATCAATGTCAGTATCCACACCAAAGGAGATAGCATATTTTAAGAAGGAATGGTAGTAATTCTATCAGATTGGAGTTGAAGGTCAAATGGCTGTTACGCTTTAACGAAGAAACTAGTAAAAAATTTTAAATTTTTAACTTTTTTTTCAAAAAGATGTCCATTTTTTCGAAACACCACTCGACACATCGTTGAGAGGTTGTCCAAATAAGAGCCAATGCTAGATGAAGCCCCTACAGAGTGCACCATAGATGAAGCCCCTTCAGAGAAGGGTCCAGGTTACTCTAAATGTACCATCACTTTTCTGGGTGGTTAGATAATGGTACCGTCAGGTAGGGTACTGGAAGACACGTGGACAAGTGCAGCCCTAGACTGGCACCCGCCCCAGCTTGTCCCTACCTAATTGCCACAAACAGTACTAAGATTTACTGCGGACAACTGGTCGACAAACCTTACACTAAAATAAGTGCAACACAAAACAAGACAAACAAACACAATAAGGGATGGTCAGGAATCAAAGTCCGGGCAGCGAAGGTACAAAATCAGAATCCAGAAAGCAAGGTCAGGTACGTAATCCAAAAGGTCAGTATAGCAACAACAAACAGTCGGGAACGCCAGATCAAGGCACAAGGCGCTATCACAGGCACTGGAATGAGACCAGGGGCTGGGATTTCTATTAACAGGGGGCTAAGTGCTGACAGCTAACTGGCCAGGTCAGTTGTCAGTCACAGAGCCCCACAACACATCAGCTGATGCCAATCGGCTGGGGGTGGTGAAGCCCCAGCCGTGGCCATAATCACATAATACACTACAGCAGGCTGGCTTCTAGGGACACCGTCGGCACGCCCCCAGCAACCAGCCCTGCTGATCGCTAAGGATGCCGTTGGCACCTCCGGGCACCGTGCCAGACCTGGAAACGCTGTTGGCGTGCCCCTAGCAACCGGCCCTGCCTGTTGTGAGGGACGCCGTCAGCATCCCTCACAGCTGAGCCGTGCACCTCGGCAGAGCCGGGAGCCGGCACGCGGCTCAATTCGTGACAGGTACTGGACTTTACTAGAACTACCATTTTACTAAAAAGCAGCAAAGACCTACCCCTGGTCATACAGATTTTCTATCATATTAAGGTACCAATTTTTTAGTGTTACTGAATTCTGCTTATGATTCCAAATACTAGGACTGGAAGTAAGATGTATAATACAGCAAATAGTGAGCGCTAAAATGTAAGGATGCTATACTTTGAGCTTTTGGGTCAGCACTACGGGATCTTCAACAATGTAATAAACTCAATTTGTGGGTTCACCACCCTTTAGGGGTGCCTGGGAACATTACTGTAGCAGGCCTTGGATACCCTCTGTATAGACTCACGGTGGAACAATTTTCATTGAATAAGCTTTAGGGTGTTTTCACACCTACAGGATCTGCAGCAGATCTGCAGCAGATTTGATGCTGTGTTCAGTTATATAAATGAAATCTGCTGCAAAAAATCAGCTGCAGATCCTGTAGGTGTGAACGCACCATTAATCTTTTTTTTTTTTTTTTTTTTTTTTTTTTTTTACCTTAAATTGTGATTAGTAATAAGCGCACCCACAATAAGCTAGTTATACCCTATGCTGTGGGAAGAAGATAACAATAGTCTGTTGAATTATGTGCTTGAGATAATGGGGGGCCTTTTTTTGTAGCCCATTAGGCATAACAATGGTGGCCATTTTGTGGAGTCTGGAGGTTAGTATCATATACAGCAGCACATGACTAGTATCATGTGCAGCATCACATGACTGGAACGGCAGCCATCTTTCAGGATTTTAGATACTGCATGACTTGTGACCATATGGCTAGCATGGACGGCGTTATATATATATAGGACTCTAATGTATGTATGGGCACCATTTTCCTGGAGTCCGGGCAGTCTCTGGTGTAGTGCAGGTGCTGCTGGGAAGAAGGACGGGACAGGATGTCTCTGACAGGTAGACCAGGAGCTGACAGGAGAGGTTTGACATGTGCTGGCGTCCATTTTGTACAGGTGTGTAATACAGGAACTTGGCATGTGATTGATGTGTAACATCAGCTCCTGACAAAGCTCAGAAATGTGAAACACGTGTTGGGTGGTCCCAGGGATACTGGTGAAGTAAGTGATAATGTGTTTTCCTTAATTATTTCCTGTTTGCAAAAAAAAAAAAAATCTAGTCACTCTTTACTTTTTAGGCTTTTTCCTGGCTTTTTTAGCCCTTCTTTTGCTTTTTTCTCCTTTCTGTGATGTTGGCGTAAAGGCTATAGGTAGTCACAGAAATGCACAAAACACTTTAATTACTCTATATGCATTATTGTGTATAGCCAGCAGATGGAGCCAGAGTACTATGTAAGCTAATACTTTTCTATGTTATCACACCGCGTACTGGTGTGTAACTATAGTGGCCTGGCTTTTTTATTAGTACCCTGTGTAATCCCCTGGTTGTTGTTTCTTTGTCTGTATAGTAACCAGTGATGTATGTGATTTTATATAAATAATTTTATTACATTTGTGTAATGAAGATGAATTGTTTCTTGATTGTGGTGTTAATCAATTTGTAGAATATATAGAATATAACATTGTTAGATACCTTGTTAGATACATTGTGAATACCGCTTTAACTGAATTCATCATACTTTTGTATATTTATTGAGCTGTAAATTTAATACATAAGACAGTCCAAATTTTAATGGATACTCCATTGCCTTTAACATCTGACCAATTAATCTTTTATTACAATTGAAAGTAAATATAATTATGCATTCTCATTCATTTACCCTTCATTTAAAGTGCATCGAAATGTCTGACTTGGCACAACTGACCTCTCTAGAATTTTAATCGGAACTAAAGGATTTTGAATTTGGCTTATTATATCGACAAACGGCCTAGAAGCTCCCTGTTATTAAAAATGTACTTCGAAAGTTAACCTCTACAGCACTCAGGAGGCCAGTATGGCATTACAGTATGTCACTGGCCCAGCCTCAAAAAAGGGGGATTTACTGATTAAATTGTGTTCTCCAATTTTAAAATCTTTTAATCTCCATTTTATGAGACAGTAATGCTAAACTGGAGCTTTTTCATTAATTATACGTTCCATTTTTCGCATACATTTTCATAAATTCCTGGTTAATCTAAAAAAATTAAAAATAAAAAAAAAAACTGGCACGCTGACACTGGAACTGCTGCTTTGATTTTACTTTATTTTTATATTGTTTATAACTAATTTTTTGGAGATCCATGAATATGCAGAGACAGAGGGACCAAATGTAGAAATGGATAAAACTAGTAAACAGATTGGGATATAAATAAAGAAAAAAAAAACGACTATACTAAAAAATACTCAAATATCCTGATCCCCTGTCGTTGCCTTTCTGATTGTCCCTATCAGGGCTTCCTTGTGTTGTTGTCAGCACAGGGAAGTGTCTGCTCAGTTATTCGTTGGCCAAAGCAGAACACCTCTTAAGCCAATAATTGGCCAAATGCAGTGCCGGACTGGCCCACCAGAGGCCCGGAGAATCCTCCGGTGGGCCCCCAGCTTTAGAACCTGCACTAACACTGACTGACATGTCTCTTCTCACTGGTACTTCATTGGTGGGCCCCAAGGATCATTTCCTCTGGTGGGCCCCAGATACCCCAGTCTGACACTGGCCAAATGGTCATATTCTTATGTCAAGATCGACACAAGAAGTTGCTGACAATTCAGACCAGCGGCATCAGAGCGGTAATGGTAATAGCAGGGGATTAAGGGAGGTGAGTATAGTTTTTCTTCCATCCTAAGCAGAATTGCATCCCGCTTTAATGTTTTTGAAACTCTTCAACTGCTAAGAGCCCCACAGAGCCACCTTCAGAGCCCAAACTTTCAGCTATGATTGTCAGCTTTATTGGCCTCCCGATTGGATACTAGAGCTGTCAAAGAAATTCAATATAGGGAGCATTAAGCAGCAGAAAAAAAAGAGCTGCATGCTGAACACTTCTCACTGCAGCGACATGGACATTATACAACATTTTTTCTCAGTCATACAAATTGGTGGCACTCAAACACTTAAATATTCCTAACAGCTCTGGGGATCATAATAAGAGAGGAGCGAACACAGGTGCCTTAACGATCCAACATGTGCAGTGTTCACACAGGTGATGAATAGGAAAAATCCTGCCTGGGGCATTCCTTATAGTGAAAAGGGCGGGGAGGAGGGATGGAGAGGCGTTGCAAGCCAAGGGCATAGACACTCTAGGCCACGCCAATTTGACACAGGGCTGCAAGTTTCAAAGTTGCTTTTTAGGACAAAAAAGGCATCATCTGCCGAACGGACCCCAGGACAGATTTTGGATTAAAAGCAGCTATCCGAAGGTACAAGCGGTTTTGGGGGGGGGGGGGGCAGATTGTGGGTACAGAGTCGCTTTAACTCTGAACAATCGTTCAGCCGGAGTTAAAAGTCCCTATATTAATCAGGCACCTGGTAAAATGCTTGAGTCTCCCATTGATTCCAATGGGGTTCGTTACTCGAGTCGAGGATGTTTGTCTCCTTTCATATAATCCCAGCAGTAACCGACTGGATGTCATATAACACTGAGCTACAAGGATTTAATAAAAACTGAGTATTCCAAGGCATTGGAAACAAAAAATTGCTGCTTCAGGTTCCTTCAGAAGACGAAAAATAAAGTCAAATTCAATAATAAATAAATAAGTAATCCTTTTCCCATTAGGAATGTTTGAAATTTGAAAAATTTTACAATTGGTTCTCTGTGCAAAAAAATAATCTTTGCAACCTTCACAATTGCAACAACCTGCCCACTCCATAAAGGGGGGCAAAAAAGATATGCAAATTATTGGAATGTATTTAAGAAGTTTTTATACAGTATATACTTAAAGTGTGAAAATCTGTTAGGTGAGATCATAGTAATAATGATCAATTTTGAGTTGTCTTTGATTTTGCAATTTGATGTCTTCCTGCAGATTATGTCTGGCCTCTGCCGCAGAAGCTGTGTCCTGTATGGATCTCCTTGGATGTGTTTTTTTCTACTGCATCTATTATGCATCTGTGTGCAATCTCCCTCGATCGGTATGTAGCAATACGTAACCCCATAGAGCACAGCCGCTTCAATTCCCGCACTAAAGCTATGATGAAGATCGCCGCTGTGTGGACCATATCAATGGGTAAGCAGTGAGGTCTTTGTTCTCAGCTGCAAGAAACCGATGACCAGATTTCTAGTCTAAATCAATGGCGATGATACCAAATGTTCACACGGTCATCTTAAACCGAGGATAAATGCTGAGGTTTCCTTTGCGAATGTTCCAAAATCATTTGCAGTTTGCTCAGACCTTTGTTCCTATGTAGTTTGTCTTTGCAAATATGATGAAATGCAGAAAGAAACCTTTAAATCTGTTCGACGCCTACTGAAATATTTTCAACTTGGTTTGCAATAGTAGTGAACATTTTAAAAAACTTGTCAAACAAGTGATACATTAGCTCTACCGACATCTACAAGTTCTATCTTAAAGGGGTTGTCCGGCGATAAAAAATTATTCACAGAATAACACACATTACAAAGTTATACAACTTTGTAATGTATGTTATGTCTGTGAATGGCCCCCTTCCCCGTGTCCCACCACCCCCACCCGTGTACCCGGAAGTGTGGTGCGCTATACATTACCTGTCGCGTGCCGACCACGGTCTCCGATCCTCAGCAGTGACGTCTTCTTCGGGAGGCCAGCGGATCTTCCCGAGTGCCGGCCGCCCTCTGCAGCGTCATCCGAAGCTCAGCCGCGATTGGCTGAGCATAACTGTGCTCAGCCAATCGCGGCTGAGCAGCTGATGACGTGGCCGCGTCATCAGCCGCTCAGCCGCGATTGGCTGAGCATAACTGTGCTCAGCCAATCGCGGCTGAGCGGCTGATGACGCTGCAGAGGGTTGCCGGCACTCGGGAAGATCCGCCGGCCTCCCGAAGAAGACGTCACTGCTGACGATCGGAGACCGTGGACGACACGATATGCGGTGAGTATAATGCACCACACTTCCGGGTCTAGCGTGGGTGGGGGGAAACACGGGGAAGGGGGCCATTCACAGACATAACATACATTACAAAGTTGTATAACTTTGTAATGTGTGTTATTCTGTGAATAATTTTTTATCGCCGGACAACCCCTTTAAAGTAATAGGACCTTAGAAAAATTGGTTGCCAGATGGACGAAACAAGTGGGGACCAGCATAACCAAGAATTCCCCCTAAAATCATCTGATTGGAGAGATATAGATGAGTTTATTCTGCATGTTACTGATCCCCCTAGGAAGGTTAACAGTCAGGCTTTTGCATTAGCAACATCAGCCCAAGAAGGTTTGGGTCCTATTACACAAGCCGATGGCGGCCCGATCAATACTGTAAACAAGCGCCAATCTACTAGATTAGTGCTCGTTTATTGGGCCTATTAGACGGCCGGATAATCATTAAGCAAGGGCTGCACAGACATTGTCAGCAATGTCCGTGCAGCATTTGCCAAAACAGTTTACATTACCTCTTCCCATTCCCGGTCTCCACCTGCGCTCTGCTTCCTCCCCAGTCACATGCAATGCAGCTTCAGATCAGCCACTCAGCCAATCACTGGCCGGGACAGAACGCTCTGAAGCTGCACGGAACAGGGAAGAAGCAGAACGCAGGAGGACACCAGGAACATGGACAGGTAATGTAAACTGTTTGTTGAATCGTCAACCACCAGCCGCGCATCGCTATTGCATATCCGATCATTTTAGGTCAGGGACTAAAGAAATGATCAGCCGATAGTCATTTCATTGGCTAATTCTTCTCTCTATTACACGGAGCGATAATCATCCGAATGGGGCTGATTCAGCCAATTATCACTTTGTGTAATAGGGTCAGGGGGCTGCACTGCATATGTGGGTGCCTCCTAAATGCAGGGACCTGAAGAGGCACAAGTTCATGTTTGGGAAATGTGGAGAAAGTCAGAAGTCAGTAGTTAGAAGTCAGTTATCAGAAGTCAGTTGTCAATACTCAGAGTCAAGTGTCACTCTTGTGTCAAAATGATTTTTCACTATGACTTCTGACTATGTTCTAATATGGACACTTTAATGCTGAATCCCGGAATTCCAGGCGGTCCCCAAGATGTCTCCTTCTGCACGGACCGGGAAGGCATCAGGAATCAAATGCGGAAGTTCCGGCTAGGTTTGAGTTGGATCGAACCTAGGTTTTTCCACTTTCGATCAATCCTACTTGCGGCACGTACCGTCCGCGTCTGTAGCAGCTGCTTTATACTGGAGAAAATTAAGTTTTATAACCCGGCGTGCGGCAGGGAGAGGCGGGAGTAAGTGACAGGCAGAGAGGCCCGTTACTGACACCTCTTCCTGTCAATCATCCCCGCTGAGTGCACTGACAGCAGAGAGCGGTGACTAGACACAGACTGGGAGCCACCCAGATGACTACCTGCCGCGCCTCTCCGGGGGATTAAACTTAATTTTCACCGGTATGAAGCAGCTGCTGCAGCCGCGGACGGTACGTGCCACAAGCTGCACAGGGGCTTTAGACAGTGCTCAAAGGAACCAAATCAGCCCAATTGGGTTTATTGGTTCCCTGTAAACTGAATTAGGAAATAGGCCATATACAGACTTTGTACAAGCCCCATGTTGCCTGGCGATATTTGAGAGTACACGTACCATGCATACACATAATAATAAGTGATATTGTAGGATTACATTCCTCAACACTGTGAACTATTCTGAAATACAAGAATTTTCTGAATAAGTAATTTGCAAATCATGAAGAGAAAACTGTGGAAACATCTCTGCAGGGCTCACAGTCTTCCTGCCCTCTGCCCTCCGTTACCTATCACTGAAAGACAAAATCCATATTTTATTTGACAGAAGCCGAAATGTGGGCTATTAGACAAGCGTAAATATATATATATATATTTTTTCTATTTCTTCTCCTCCAGTAGATGTTCTTGGTGCAGAGTTCACTCAAATGTTGTCCATGCAGGGAATTGTGTTTTCTAGTTGTGCATTCATTTAGTATTTAGCACCTGGCTGTCGGGATGTGGTGAACACTGTACTTAGAGGACAAGCATGTCATTTACGCATTTATGGTGCCTCGAAAACTTTATGGTTTACTGTGCCTTGAAAACTTTATTTTAGTATTTTTTTTCTTTATTTTATAGTTTTTTTGTCTGTTTTTTTTTTTCTGCAGAGCAGAAATCTCTAACTTTTTATATGAGACTTGCTTCTCAAATAAATATGCCACGCTTAGACAGGCGCTAGTTTAGTAATGCATATCTGGTCAATTTGAAAGAAATAGCTATGTTTCTCTAACGGTAGAGGGCAGCCTGTTTCGAGATGGCATTAAAGGGGTAGTGCGGCGCTAAGAAATTATTCACAAAATAACACACATTACAAAGTTATACAATATATTATGTATGTGAATGGCCCCCTTCCCCGTGTTCCCCGACCCCCGCCCGTGGACCCGGAAGTGTAGTGCATTATACATACCTGATCCTTGTCGACCCCCGTCTTCTGACAAGGATGTAATCTTCGGGAGGCCGTCCGACCGGCTCCTGTTGTTTCCCTATTAAGGTTCTAATACTCTCAACCGAGTGGGACTTAAGGGGCTACCTATCAGGGTGGTGTGGTGCTCTCCCCATCATGGAGGCACCTTGTGGCAACAGGCTAGTGATATCTGGCTATTCCCGTGTTTTGAGACTGGCAATCGAGGCTCCATGGACTCTTGTTTTGCATATTTAAGGTTCTGGTAGCGACCAGTATTAAAAAGCTGAATTATCGAACTCAGGCATGCTCTATTTGCGTTAATCTCTAGTAATGGCTTATCTCTTAAGAGCACGTACCATTGGGGAAGGCAATTTCCTGATCAAAAAATGACTGCTGTCTATAGAAGTTTGGCACAGTTAGTCTCTTAAAATAATGCTTTTATTTCAGACATGTTTTGAGATCACATTTTTTTTTCTATCACCTACTGTATCCAAAAAGTGAGCACCCCATTCATCATGCTATATACTCTGGACATTTATGGCCTTAGGAGACACCACTTCACTTAGATCAGTAGTACTGATCCCTGAGTCTGCAAGGCTCATCTCTAGCCATTACCTCTTCATCCTTAGAGAAATGTACATGATTGGCTAGATTTATTGTGGTGCTGGTAGTTATAGCTGTTTATTTGAACAAGTATTTGGCTACCAGCTAACTTGTGTTTGGCTATCCTCCGGTTATACAGTACTGGGGGTTGGGTGAGTTTCCAAAAGAAGGGTTAAAGGAGAAGTCCGTCAAAATTTTTTATTAAGGTGTTGTATTACCCCCCAAAAGTAATACAAATCACTAATATATACCTATTACGGGAAATGCACATAAAGTGCTTTTTTACCTGAACTTACTACTGCATCAGGGCTTCACTTCCTGGACAAAATAGTTCTGTCACAACCCGACTCCCAGAGCTGTGCGGGCTGTGGCTGCTGAAGAGGATGATGGCAGGGGGACACTGAGGGACACAGGGCACTGGAGGGACACAAAGCATCCCTCTGCCATCATCCACTCCAGCAGCCACAGCCCGCACAGCTATGGGAGTCGGGTCGTGACATCACCATTTTATCCAAGAAGTGAATCCTTGATGCAGTAGTAAGTGCAGGGGAAAAAAGCACTTTATGTGCATTTCCTGTAATAAGGGTATATTGGTAATTTGTATAACTTTTGGGGGCAATACAATACTTTAATAAAAATTTTCACCAGACTTCTCCTTTAAATATTAGTTACTCTTTGGGCCAATGATGCACTGGGTATGTTCCCGAGATACCCAGCATTTACCTATATACTCCCTTCTCCCAAGATTTGTGCAGTGTCTCCTTGTATAAAATCGACGCTTTCCTAAAGAAGCAATAAACTTTTAACAGTGAGGCGACATTACATAAACCTCCAATAATAGCCGTGACCTTTCCGATCTATTAAGTGTAATCTGTAGTTGATCTTTACTCACAATAGATAACTACATCCTGTGTTGTTTCCATTACAGTGGTGTCTCAGCCCCCGTCCCCGCACGCAGTCATACCTATTTGCGAGCAGTTTATTTTAATCATATCCTTAACTGAAAAGTGAAAATTTTCCATCACAATTGTATACAATTTACGAGACACAAAGCTCTATTAACGGCTATACATGGAGAAACCTCAGGCTATTTGTATAATGAAAGAGTGTAGGAGTAGCGGACTGCCTTATGCCGCACAAAATAAATGAACGCCTTTGGGTTTCTATAGTTTGCTAATATGCTTAGCCAGCCTAAGATACAATATGTTCAGGATGTTCTGAAAATGTTCTCGTTCCTAAGATGATTGTCAATTGTCCCGGCTCTTATTTCTTGCTAACCACTGGTCAGTCATTTCTAAAAATAAAAATAAAAAAAAATAAAAATAAAAAATCCAGAGTGGCAAAAATTATTTTATTTTTTTTCCTAATAGCTTTAAATTCTTTGTTTCTCTTCATTAAAGGATCAAATCTAATTTCCTTCCGCTATCTTTCAACTCACTACTAGAGATGAGCGAACCTCGAGCATGCTCCAGTCGATCCGAACTTTCGGCATTTGATTAGCGGTGGCTGCTGAAGTTGGATAAAGCCCTAAGGCTATGTGGAAAATATGGATATAGTCATTGGCTGTATCCATGTTTTCCAGACAACCTTAGAGCTTTATCCAAGTTCAGCAGCCCCCGCTATTCAAATACCGAACGTTCAGGTTCGGATCGACCCGAACCCGGTTCGCTCATCTCTACTCACTACCCATTGACTAAATCTATATGGTGTAGTCTCCCCGAAAGGCAGCTGTAGGCTACAAGTAGTATTGTTTTACCAATTATCGCTATGATTTTGTAGCTTCTTCGTCCTAGGGATGTCAGTGTCGGAGTATCAGGATACTAGGAAATTGCCTTGAGGGACCTTTTGTATATTTCATATAAATTAAATGGCCACCTAATTAGCGACTCCCATCTAGTTGAATATTGGTCTGTGAGGACAGGATCCTTATTTGCAATTGCTGCACATTAGATGGAGGGTCCTGACATGCTCTAAACAGCCCCTTATGCCTTGTCCCAGAGATGCTCTATAGGATCAAGATCTTTGGTCTGTAAAGGGAAGCAAGGAAAACTTACTGTCATGTTCCTGGAACTAATCCATGACTATATGACTATTGTGGATGGTGCATTGTCCTGCAGAAAGTACCCTTCATGAACCATAATGAAAGGATTATTTTGGTGGGCCACTGTGCTAAGAAAAAAACAACTTTGCAAACGTCCATCCTCAGGTACCATATCGTGTCCCAAGAAAACATTCCCGATGTCATCTCACCACCTCTAACAGTGGGAACCATTGACAACTGATCAATTATCAATTGTGCAAAATTTTGACCTTCCCATTGTCGTGATGCCACAGAATCACCTGACTAGGCAAAACTGTTCTTGACATCCTCCACTTATTTCTTTTGTCAAGAAGTTGTTCATATTCAGTGAGCCCCTATTTTTGATGAACACATGTATGATGTCTTCTGTTGAGCTTCATTGGCCTAGTTTTTGCTTGGCCAGTTATCTTAGCTCACTATTGCTTTCAACAAATTTTTACACAAGGGACAACTGCTCGGAACATTATGGGTGGTAAGAGTCAAAAAGGAAGCCTTGATTTTACTTCTCAGGCACAGTGTGGACCCTCTAGAGGAGGCAAGAAGGCTCAGTTTGTAGTCACACAGCACAGACTCTCTTTGCTGCATAAAATGTTGGCTAAGTTTTGCTCCCATGTCCTGTATTTTGTGTTGGTGTTTATGCTACTAGAGACAGACTGAGTCTAGCAACAGTCAGTGAACTGCAAACTTAGTGGGAGTGAGAACCTTAATAGGTAAAAATTTAAAGACAATGAATTAGATATTTTCTTGTAGATATTTTCTCTTTTACACAAGGGACAGCTGCTCAGAACATTATGAGTGGTAAGAGCTAAAAAGAAAACTTTGATTTTACGTCTCAGGCACAGTGTGGACCCTCTAGAGAAGGCAAGAAGGCTCAGTGTGTACCGAGCAGACTCTCTCCTGCATAAAACGTTGGCTACTTTTTGCTTCCATGTCCTGTATTTTGTGTTGCTTACTATTTTATGATACTAGAGACTGACTGAGCCTAACAACAGTCAGTGAACTGCAAACTCGGTGAAAGTGAGACCCTTAATAGGTAAACATTAAAAAAATTTTAGGGGGATAAAGACAATGGATTAGATATTTTCTTGTGAACACTCCTGCTATCAGTTAAGCACCAGTTGTCTGAAAAGTTTTTGTCCGTTTAAGAAGTCTCTGGCGGGCCAGTCTGACATTAATATACAATATTGTCCCTAGTTGTAAATCCTTCTAACACTAATGGAGTATTATAAAGATAATACTATTTAATTCTGTTTAATAGCAGAAACAAGAACCCAGAGGTGTGACTGCTAATGCATTACTCTTTATTCAACGGGAAATTATTTTTGTAATATGAGTCAATTATTTTAGTATTCAGAATAACATTAATGACTTTAGAGCAGGGGCAGTGATGTGTGGGCTAAGTATTAGTTGTGGATCAGGAATGTAGAATATTGCATTATAGTCTTTACAGTTCTTACAATCTGAAGTATCACCGATTTACTCGAGCTGGAGTGCACGTAGGTAGGTGTACAAAAAAAATAAGGTATAAACGAATAAACCCAAAGTTTGTGCAAGTTCGCTCAATACTACAGAAGACAGCGGTGGTGTAGTTTTTGCAAGAAAGTAGCAATACTTTTTCTAACTCAGGATAAACTCTTTAGGTGTTACTCAAATGACAATCGAAAGCACGACATAAACAACTCAGCTATCCATAAAAAGCAAAATGTCTACAAAAGAAAGTTTTGTAGATTCCTGTTGAAAACACGTAGTGCTTTACAAATCCAAGGCAGTGTAGATTATGTTACATTTTCCAGGCATATCGAAATATAGACGCTTGGCCATTTGAATTTCATTAAAAGTTTCATCTACGTACATGTGTAATATTATCACATGAGCCAGGGGGTCAGGATTCATATTCCCTACGCTAGTAGGAAAGCAATGAATTATTCATTGTGAAATATATAGAAATACAGTAGTCTATACTAATGTATGCGTTCTGAATATAACACTGGGAGTTCTTTTTCAGATTCTATAGTCTACAATTCTGCATAGTACAACAGTCTGTATCTAGGGAGCTATCAATGGGATTGTACCAGTTTTCTGACCCTTTAGACTCTGTCAGTAGGTTTCTGCTGTCTTATCTCAGGGTAGCATAAACTAGTGACAGAGAAACTGAACAGAATGATGTATCACTTACATTGTTCTTTGCAGCTGATCCAGAGATATCCTACTGAATATCATGAAGGCTAAATAGTCCACTCCATTATGTGCGTGAGCCCAGTAGTCCTGGATATTCATGAGAAGCAGAAAACTCCGCCCACCAGTTGCTGATTGGCAGTTATCTATCCATGCTGTGTATAGGCAGTCAACTGTCAATCAGCAGCTGGAGGGCGGCGGGAGGATTATGACAAGAATCTTATTCTCCTGCATATTAGGAGAACGGCTGAGCAAAATGATGTAAGTAATACACCGATCTGTTCAGTATTTTTGTCACTAGTTTATGCTGCCCTCAATTAACGTGAAATAAACCTAGTGAAAGATTCCCTTTAACATATTCTTTTCTGTGTATTGAAGGGGTACTCCGGCGCTGATTAAAAAAAAAAATCAAACATATTTTTTACATTTACCATCCCTCCTGAGTCTGTCTCTGTTTGAATTTCCCAATGTTTGCAGGACCCTTAACCTCCAGTTTGTGTCTTCATTTTTTTCTTCACTTCCTGGTTTGGGCTTTTCCATGATGCACTTTGTCCTGGGAGTCTAACTGACTGTAGAACTGTTAGATGGCTTACAGCTTTTTCAGCCAATCAGAGCTGAGCAACCTGAGTCATCTGACAAAGGGAGGCTGGCTTAACAGGGCTTAAACCCGCCTTCCTCTTGATGATGTTATTGTCACAAAATGGCTGCCACAGAGCAGCCTGGGGTCAACAGTCATTAGGTAAGAATGAGTTTACTTCACTTCCTGGTGAGGGAATGAGGGGGGAAAAGATAGGGAAGGGGGGCAGATAGGTGATTGAAGCATATTACAAAGTTATATAACTTTGTAATGTGTTTCAATTACTGGGAAAAAGCTTTTCGCTGGAGTACCCCTTAAAGGCGATTCCAAGGGTTTGAGAATAAGTAGTGTCAGAAGCAGACTTACAGCTAATATCTTAAGAATGGTGTTTATTTGTTCCCAAAATGAATAAATCAGCCAGCTCAACTATCGCCTCATTCATTTCTAGGGGACTTCTGAATACTTGAGTTCTGTACTGGTCAATGTTCAGCAGTCCCAGAGAGAATGAAGCAGTGGTAGAGCATAAGCGCTGGTCTCCATCTTGTTATCCATGTCCCTGTGGTCAGGCCCCCACTGATCAGCTACTTATCTCCTATTCTGTTAGATAGGGGAAGACTTTGAAGATTAGTATGATACCTTTAGGGTAGCTTCACACGGGCGGGCTCGCAGCGAGATTCTCGCTGCGAGCCCGGCAGGTCCTGTCAGTTTCCATAAACTACATACTTGCTGCGGACCGCAGCGAGTATGTAATTGTACCGCGCTTAACTCCTTCTACTCCCGCCCGGCTCCCCCGCTGTAAGCAGCATACATTACCTCTCCTTGCTGCACGGGTCCGGCGTCCTGCTCTCCCGCCCGGCCAATCAGTGGCTGCGGCTGGGCAACACACTAATTGGCCGGACGGGAGAGCAGGACGCCGGACCCGTGCAGCAAGGACAGGTAATGTATGCTGCTTACAGCGGGGGAGCCGGGCGGGAGTAGAAGGAGTTAAGCGCGGTACAATTACATACTCGCTGCGGTCCGCAGCAAGTATGTAGTTTATGGGAACTGCCAGGACCTGCCGGGCTCGCAGCGAGATTCTCGCTGCGAGCCCGCCCGTGTGAAGCTACCCTAAAGGTGTCAATTCTTGGAATCTAAAACTCAAGGACTCTTGAAAGTCATTTCCGTCACAGAGCTCAATCAGCAGTACACATTGTAAAAGACAAGCTGAATACAATACAGATCTGAGTCAGGGAATATATGAAGCCTTAGCTTAAAAAGAGAAGGAACTTGATAACAAAAGACACAAATCACCCATCAAGATATTTCAGCATAGATTCAATGTCGCAAAGAATTACAAGAATGAAATACTTCTTACTGTAGTATAAGTTCTCATAAAATCCCGCAGGAATGAATATTTGGAGAAATGAGATTGGCGTGCCACTTGAAAGTTACTCATTATAAGCTGCTCATAAATTCTTTATTATCCGTATATCACGTCAATATAGCTTTGCCAATAAAGTTTGTCACAGAACGGAGCCATGAGAGAGAACAGAGCCAAATTAAGACAGCATGGCGCCAATGGGCTCCGAAGTGGATGAGCATGGATTCCGATACAGCACGTCCTTCATGTCCAGTGTAATCTGGCTACAAGCTCATATGAATACTTGTTTTATGTACTTTTTACATGTATTTTAGGTGACAAAATATTGCATTGTCCTCACTAGAGCAGACAGTATTCTAATATTTCCTTTAGATTACCATAGATTGAGCAGACTGATATAACTACATCAATAAAAACATCAAACATCAGTTCCCAGGATGTCGTGGAACAAAATGTTGCTCGATATTTGTGACCAAGGTTGTTTCTTTCTTCTTTGTACATTACTGTTATTTAGTAATGAGCGAATACTGTTCGATCGAATAGACATTCAATCGAATAGTAAGGTATTCAATCTATCGAATATTATGGAATAGTTCGCCGAATATTTGATAAATATTCAGTAAGTGTTCAAATCCCCCAGCTTCCGGTTTTTCGAATAGATGTTTTTCAATAATCGAATACTTGTTCCCATTGACTTTAATGGGATCGAATATTCGGGAGATATTCGTACGAATATCGAATATTTGAATATTTCACTATTCGCTCATCACTACTGTTATTATATTACTTTATATATGGAACTGTTATACGGTCACTATATTTGGTCACTGTATTATTTGAGAGTTTTATGTACTTTTTAGATTTTATTATTTTTTGAGTGGGCTTTGGTAGGCAACTTTATGGATATATTTGGTCAACAGGTGTCATTACCATTTGGGCACCATACTGTTTGGCATTCATAATTACGCATGGTATACTATGGTGTATATAGTGGCAGACTGTATGGTAAATCACACATCGTATGGAGGGGCACCATTATCAGTCTTGGCACAATAGGAAAGTGTATCATTATCAGCCACACATCACCTTTTTACACGGGGTAATGTTGGGCCGACAAAGGTGCATTGAAAGGTCTGCAGGAAAAATCCAGTCAGGCGATAGTTAATAAATTCATTGGCTGATTGTTGGCATTTTTACATGGGACAACTGTCAGCAATGAGTGTTCCCAGTAACATTTGTTTGCCCAATAATTGTGGTGGTTGTGGGTGTTGTGGTCACAAACATGACGTCAAACATTTAAGAAACATAAAGATACTATTTATTTTAACAATATTGTACATTATTTATTAAATTAAAAAAAATATTTGAAAAGTATAAAAAAAAAAAAATGTACCTCTATTGTCTCCCAAATAGCATTCTTACGTCTGTCTTTCTTATCCCTTCTCTAGGTATTTCAATGCCAATTCCTGTCATTGGCCTTCAGGATGACTCTAGAGTTTTTGTGAATGGGACCTGTGTGTTGAATGATGAAAATTTTGTACTCATGGGATCTTTTGTGGCGTTTTTTATTCCACTCATCATCATGGTATTTACTTACTGCTTGACCATTCAGGTTCTACAAAAACAGGCTACTGTTTTCATGTACGAGGAAGTGCCAAAGCAGAGAAAGAACAGCAATAGTGGTCTAAAAAAAGACAACAACACAGAAAACATTTCGATGATCCAAAACCACGAGGCAGCGTCGCACTTAAACTCTCCCGTCAACAAAGAGGCGGCGCTGTTTCGAAAAGGAACAATGCAATCGATAAACAATGAACGCAGGGCTTCGAAAGTCCTTGGCATTGTCTTCTTCTTGTTTCTCATCATGTGGTGCCCGTTTTTCATCACAAACATCATGTCTGTACTTTGTAAAGAGGCCTGTGATAAAGACCTCATGGTAGAACTGTTGAATGTATTTGTTTGGGTTGGTTACGTTTCTTCGGGAATCAACCCCCTAGTCTACACACTTTTTAATAGAACATACCGAAGAGCTTTTTCCAACTACATCCGCTGCCGATACAAAAGCAAAAGGACAGTGATTCAACAAAACCAATGCCATCCTAAC
The DNA here is from genome assembly GCF_027789765.1 of Dendropsophus ebraccatus. Lineage (NCBI taxonomy): Eukaryota > Metazoa > Chordata > Amphibia > Anura > Hylidae > Dendropsophus > Dendropsophus ebraccatus. Next base: position 83,529,989 of record NC_091463.1, read on the forward strand.
CCAGCATCGACTGCCGTGTATGGCAAGGACCTTAATTTAAACCATTACAGGAATGGCAATGAACTCACTAGCATGGAAATGGACGAGACGGAGGAGGCGATAGAAATGCAGCCCGGGATTTCAGAATTATCATTAAACAGTTCTAATGTCGTAAGTGAAAGAGTTAGTTGTGTTTGAAGGAAGGTCCAATGAACCTTCTCTCTTAAGTCAGTTTCAAATGTTTGTGTAAAATAATAAAAAATATATATATTATATGTTATGTCGAATTCAAAATAACGATAATAATGTAAATATTTGTTCATAAAAACAAAAAACGACAAAAAAAAACTACTTTTTTTTAAGGCATTACTGCAGTCCAGTGCTTCAGTCCAATGACCCATGTAATGGTTCATTTTCGGATAGACCAGATAAAATAGTGAATATTTTGGTTTAACGATCGGCAGAATGTTACGGCCATCTCTTTAACTGCATGATAAGTCTGCTTTGAATAAATCATAGGTTGATATGCAAAAGATAATAAACAGCTGCATAAACAAAGTGATGCATTAAAAAGGAGAATCATTCCAAGTACCTACCCCTGCTTAGACTATCTTTCTTTTCCTTTGCTTGATACTTATCGAAACCAGGAGCCCGGGCGTTTGGGTTGTTGTGTCGTTCTTTTCTAAATATATAGTTTACAGTTTATTTTAACTATAGAAAAAAAGGACATTGGTTCTTTAAACATCGGGGCAATTTTCATTTTAGCATTTTTTGTTTTTCCTCTTCAGTTTTAAAATCTACAATAACAAATAATACCTTTACGTACCTCTACCTAGTACCACAATACTGTTACTTAATAATAACCCACCATACACAAACCAACATCATCTCTATAGCATTAATGCAAAGAACACACTCAGTACTCACCGAACTTGCAGTTATCGCTTTGGTTTCATTCCCACATCGGATGAAGGCAGGGAGGGGATGAAATGGCTGTTGTCTGAGGAGTTACGCCCTGCACCGTACACCATCCCTTCCTTGCCTTTACCCAATGTGGGAATACAGCCAAAGCCATACCTGCAAGTTTGGTGAGTACTGAGTGTGTTTTTTCTTCATATTTGTGCATTAAACAAACTTACAGGATCTCTGCACACTTAGCACCCCGCTTGGCTACTTTAGCATATAGGACTGTGCACAGCTCTGCATTAAAGGGGTTATCCAGCGCTACAAAAAGATGGCGACTTTCCCCCTACTGTTGTCTCCAGATTGGGTGGGGTTTTGAAACTCAGTTCCATTGAAGTAAATGGAGCTTAATTGCAAACCACACCTGAACTGGAGACAACAGTAGGGGGAAAAGTGGCCATGTTTTTGTAACGCTGGATAACCCCTTTAACCTTCTGTATATGGTCAGGCTTACACTTGGTGTCGGCTAGCTGTGTCTTTGTTTGGCTATCTCTATATCATTACCACAGTATAGGAGTAGTTATTTTGTAGTTTAGTAGTTACATCCAGTGACTCACATCTGATGTTATGCTCTTTCCTTTTTTCTCCACACAGCCTATGATGACTTAATCAGGCCACAATTTGTCTCTGCAGAATTTGTCAGACAACATGTTAAGCCATATTACATGGCACAATAGTGAAGGGAAGAGAGGGCCAACCCCCTCATTGCCCGCTCGCTGCCTGTGCTATTACATGACAGCAAGCCAGGAGGAGCAGGGGGTGCGGAGAGAAGCGGGAGGGCCAACCTGGATGATTCTTAGATCATCCGGGCTGCCCATTGGAGTAAGTAGCGGTCTTCTCCTGACACTCCTTTTACACAGAGCGAGGCGCAGCAGACCGCCCCTGCAGAAATGGGAATCTTTCGACATCGAATTGAACAGTCAGTAATTGGCCAAGTAAGGCCGATAATCGCTTTGTGTACTAGGGCCTTTAGACACCACACTTTCCTTGACTTTGCCTCACCCAAATGGTAATAATGCTCTGCTTTGTAGGAAGGTGCCCCCAGTATGCAGTTAGGGGGGTACTTCCTAGTAGGTAGATTGGCTCTACCCCAATAAGTAGATACAGCTAAATACGAAGACAGTTGCCCCCACAGTAAGTAATTGCCCCCCTCTGCAGAGCTGCACCCAGTATGTACAGCTTCCCATAGGCGCAGATCTGGTTAGCATGCACTGGAGGTGGGCCCAGCACTCCAAGAGCACCGATATCTCCTTCGATCGCTGTCCCATCTCTCATGAAAAGTAATGAGATGTGAGTGCGATGGGAGCAGGCATCAGTGCACTGGGGACGCTGGGCTGGCCTCCAGTGTGTCAGATCTGCTAATTACCATACACAGAACTATCCCGGGAATGAGGTGGTGGATGTCTGAATCAACAGCACCTTTAGAATCAGCGGGGCAGCACTGATCAGTAAGTGTACAAAAAACTTTTTCAGCACCTGTGCTGATGTACTTTAAAAATATGTTTGACATAAAAACTTGACTTAAACAATTACATTCAATGACACGCTACCCTTAACAGTTAATGGTTCCTGTGCTTTTTTAAAAGAGGAAAAAAAAACTTTAGATTAATCCTTCAGTGTGGTGACAAGGTGCACAGCTATTTAATATTCTCTCCAATTCAAGGAGTTGCTTCCCAGTTGAGCTGTTCTCTCACACAGGTACTTCCTTTTCCTTACTTGTCTAGCCAATTACAGGACAGCATACTGTATATTCATTTCTGTCATGACAAAGGTAGTATAGGAGAAAGTGTACTGGACTGAACAGGCTAGAACTGTGCTATAGGGGATGGTTATCAGTAGAGATGTTCGAACATCTGAAAATCTTAGGTTCTATAGAACTCGAACCTTGTCGAACCTTCCGCATTTGATTCCCGATGCCTTCCCGGTCCATGGGGAAGGAGGAGACAGCCCGGGTACCACATGGAATTCCAGGCAGTACCCGCACTCTCTCCTCCTTCCCCACGGACCGGGAAGGCATCGGGAATCAAATGCGGAAGGTTCGACAAGGTTCGAGTTCTATAGAACCTAAAATTTTCAGATGTTTGATCATCTCTAGTTATCAGTATTAAAGCGAATGTACCATTAGGTACATTCCCTTTAAATATTACTTATGTACAGAACAGCGCCGACCATTGCACCATTGAGATGATGATGAATGATGATGATGATGATGATGAAGAATATAAATATTTGGTTAGATTCCTTTGTAAGTTTTTATAAAAATTACATTTTCTTTTATTTTTGAGAAAAAGAAAACTTTGCACATTTCTGGGTGAAGATCATGAGTAAGAGGTAAGTTCATGGAAAATAAGAAAGTTGGAGTACTCACCTGGCCCAGTCCCTTCTCCACTGAAGTTCTGATGATGCCCGATCCTCACTGCTCTCCGCTACTACCTGGCTCCAGTGATGCTTCATTCATGACTGCAAATAAATTGCTTTAAGCTGAGATCTACCCGATGATCTCTCATCATCTTATCTTACAGCCAGATGAAAGAGTCACCTCCTGATGCCCAGGCTGTCCAGAGCACTCAGTTAAGTCCCATCACAGCATGCAGCACTGAGTGACACTGCTCCTGGAAGAGAAAGCAAATGAGAGGAAAGGGAAAGTTTGACCAAGCCCTCATCATCACTGCACTCCTATTGGAAGAATCACTTTGAAGCTCGGGGCTTAGCTGCTTGGATTGTCTATAGTGGCAGGATATGGTCTCAGGCTACCATAGCGAGCCAGGCCAGCAACCAAGCTGCTTCTTGCAACACTAGTCTTCCCTCAGAAAATCTGCAAAGATCTGCTCATCCATGACCTGGAGGAAAACATCTACCAAATGCTGACCTGGACAGAATGACGTGTATGGCCTTTATTTCTCATACTGGTTCTTGCAAACTCTAACCACTTTCCTCCATGTCCATTTTTCCCTTAAACCCTCCCATCTCCATAAAGCGACTATAAACCTTTCAACCCCTCCAAACCACTTTGGATAGCTGCTTTTAATCCAAGATCTGTCCTGGGGTCCGTTCGGCAGGTGATGCAGTTATTGTCCTAAAAAGCAACTTCTAAACTTGCAGCCCTGTGTCAAATTGTCGTGGCCTTGAGTGTGTATGCCCTAGTCCTACACCGCCTCTCCATCCTAAGCGATGATTAGGAGAAATCCTGCCCAGTGGGTTCCTAATGGTGAGTAGGATAAGGAGAAGGGACAGAGAGGCGTCGCAAGCCTAGGGTACAGACACTCTAGGCCACGCCACTTTGACACAGGGCTGCAAGTTTACAAGTTGTTTTTTAGTACAATAACTGCATCACCTGCCGAACGGACCCCAGGACAGATCTTGGATTAAAAGCAGCTATCCGAAGGTACAAGTGGTTTGGGGGGGACAGATTGTGGGTACAGAGTCGCTTTATCTTCACCTATTTCCCCTTACTGCTCCAATGTCATTTTTCTCCCAAACTCAACCTACTCCCTTCTACTGCTCTGACATCATCCTTCTCCTAAACTTTTACTCCCATTGCCTAACGTATTCTGGCCTATCCCGCTTTCTTCTCTGCCCCGGACATTTCTTTCCACCAAAGCACACCATATTTCAAGCTATGCTTCCTTCTAGCTGTGTACTCTGCCTCTAGGTTATACCCATTGTTGAGTGAAGGACAAATAAAAAAAAGTATCTAAAAAACAATCAATGTTGTGCAGGTCATCTACGCCAATTTTTTGGCACAAATTCTGATGCATTTGCTTAATAAATCTCCCTCAATGTTTATTTAACATTAGAGTCTGAACATTCTGGCTTCATTTTAAGTAATAAAGGTTCGGGTAAAAGAAAAAATTATTGAATCATTATGGAGTATTGAAATATTATATTATATATTAAATATTATATTATTATAATATAAATTAAATATTATATTATTATGAAATATTATGGAATTACTTTGTAAAATGAATTAAAAAAAACAGGTAGACCTAAGAAGATCAGTATAGTAATATGCCTAGATAATAGAAAATATGAAATGCAGCAAGGCTATGTTCACACAATGTATCATTTACAAAAAATCATGGCCGTTGTAATTTGCAACAACGGCCATGATTAATGCAAAAGATATGTTGTATTTGAATGAATGGAATCCCGGCCAGAGTGTATACACACAGTATAAACTCCGATTTTCGTCGGAGTACCCCTTTAACAAAGGTAAATTGGGTCCCAGGCACAAGCAGTTTGCCTCTCCACCACCCAATATTCATCCAAGGGAAATGCAGGGTCGGCATACCAAATATGACTTGTAAAAAAGAAAAAATATTTATTATTTATCTACCAAAAATAGTCAAGCTGTGTGTGTAACGTTTTGTGTATAGCCTACCCTTCTTCAGGCTAAAAGGAGTACTGGGAAATCCATGGAAAGGCAGCTGTGCTGAGCACATGCTACACGCTTGTTGTATCCCTGGGTGTCCTACGATATACGTCATCTGACTTTAGGACATGATTACTCCTTGGCTAGATTTGAGCTCCCCCCCTTTAGGCTATGTTCACACATAGTATAGCACAATCCATTGCATAGCAACTGTTGGACGCCAAGCAGCATTCGGCACTTTCCTGCAGCCGATACCGCTGTATTGACTGCAGGAACATTATTTTTTTCACAATTGAATTGCTGGGACCTTTGGGTGTGCATTGAATTCAATTAACCATTGACTACAATGTAAAGCACAACAGCCGTACTTTGCATTGTGTGAACAGCTATTGTTTCTGGACGCTGTTCGGCGAACAGTGTCCGGAAGTAATAGTCATGTTCATTATTTTAACGCCTGTTCTAAAATACGGACGTTAAACTAAAGATGTCCCTTGGCTGGGCTTTTCCCGGAGGGATATCTGGCTAGTCCTGTGTTTTGAGACTCTTAAATGAGACTCCACAGGCTGTTTTTTGCATATTTCCCAGGGAGCAATGTACCTATGATTTCACTGCATTGAGAGCATTAACCAGCAGCCGGCAGTGTTATCGTTTGGCTGGTCACCCTGAGATCAGTGATCTGTTTCCCGTATGGCTCTACTAGGCATTGCTCCCACCTAGCCAGAATCCTGCTCCTCACTGATGAGGGGCAACACCCCGAAACAGCTGTATGTGGATGGATACCTGGCCTTGGTTTTATCCTTGTCATTACATTGACTTATACGGCCACTTAATATTGTGGTTTCCCTACAGGAGCCACCCCATGGCTGGGTCCTTCCCGGAGGCATATCTGGCTAGTCCTGTGTTTTGAGACACTTAAATGAGCCTCCACGGGCTCCTTTTTTGCTTACTCCTTTTGCCTGAGGAAACATAGCCCATACCCAAAATGTTGCACAATATAAAATGCCACTTTGCAACTCAAAAAATCTTAAGAGAACCTAAGCAAATCATGTATTATATGGTGATGATGGTCAATACTTCTATCATCAATGCACAGCAGGATATAAAGTTTTCATATTCCATCAATAATGGGTTTGGTGACTATGGAGTCAAATCTCAGGATGATAATGCATCTGGCCACAAAGCGAGAAGTGTTAAAGCTTTTCTTCAGGAAAGATATATCCGCTCGGTGACATGAAGCCAACAGGTTCTCAATCCAATTAAAATCTTAGAGTGGAAATAAGGAAGGATTGATCCATGACAAAGCACCGTCTCGCACGGCTGATCCCTCACCGCTCTTTAAGAAAGTTAAATACTTGGATTTTTATTGGTGATGATTCTATAATCTCCCCCGTTTGATTAAAAAAAAATCTTGGTTAAAATTTTTTTCTTGATTCATGTTTCATGAAGTCAGGGGGGGAGATTTATCAAGCATGGTGTAAAGTGAAACTGGCCCAGTTGCCCCTAGCAACCAATCAGATTCCACCTTTCATTTTCCAAAGAGTCTGTGAGGAATGAAAGGTGGAATCTGATTGGTTGCTAGGGGCAACTGAGCCAGTTTCACTTTACACCATGTCTGAAAAATCTCCCCCAGGATGTTTGACTATTATACATGGTTTGCTTTCATTGGTTTATGTACTTGTAATGAAACAAAGCTGGGTAAGGGGATTCCATAATTTTTGCTTTAATTTCATACAATGCATATTGTTTATGTTTTTATTGATTTTCATTGTAGCAAATAAAAAAGTAATTGTGTTATATCTAGATTATTGCTGAATTACACGTGTATTTCCCCTTAAATCATCACTTTATCTAAGAAATACCTGATAGTTTTGTGTCAGGAACTGCCCAGAAAAGCAGCAAATTCCCAAAAAGAAAGCCTCTCCTGCTCTGGACAGTTCCTGACATGGACAGAGGTGGCAGCAGAGAGCACTGTGTCAGCCTGGAAAGAATACACCACTTCCTGCAGGACACACAGCAGCTGATAAGTACTTGAAGTAATTCGACACCAGTGACACCGGTTAAATAAAACCTTGTTTTTCCCATTCCGAGTACCCCTTTAAATAGGTGAAATCTCCTGCAGAAATATGAGCTTTCCTGCAAGGTAATGGGCAGATTATGGATTTTGAAAACTCCATCTACACCCATTGTCCTGCAGATATACAGTGAGAAATCAGATGATGTGTGAACACGGCCTAAGTGACAATGACAATGAAGACTCTAATGTCCTTTTAGAATATATGTGACTGACATGGCTTAAAATAACAATAGTTTAAATGACTTTGTCATTTTGAGGCCAAAAATAAAAATCATTGTGTCTGCGGAGATCACATTGAGCTTTATAATGACAGAATTTTAGTCGGCCCTGTCAAAGAAAATTACCGTCTCTTAAGCTTGGGCGGCTAATCTCCCGTCACGCGTCTGGGATGATGTTGCTGTCAGATTTATATAAACAATGTGCAATCTTGACCTAAACCGATTCTTTAAAGGGGTTGTCCAGCAAAAAAAAAATTTCTATTGAATCAACTGGTGCCAGAAAATTATATATATTTGTAATTTACTTCTATTTTAAAATCTCACGTCTTCCCGTACTTCAGCTGCTGTATGTCCTGCAGGAAGTGGTGTATTCTTCCCAGTGTGACACAGTGCTCTCTGCTGCCACCTCTGTCCATTTTAGGAACTGTCCAAAGCAGGAGAGGTTTTCTATGGAGATGGAAAGTGGTGGCAACAGAGATCACTGTGTCAGACTGGAAAAAATACACCACTTCCTGCAGGACATACAGCAGCTGATAAGTATGGGTAGACTTGAGATTTTCAAATAGAAGTAAATTACAATATAACTACTATACTATACTACTATTACTATATAACTTTCTATAATCACAGTTAGGATCCTATTAAAACTTAACCTTTATTAACTACTAAATTTAAAAATATACTAACACCATGATGTGCGCAAAAAAACCTCCACCATCACTTATTCGGACCCGAAGTCCACGAAGCTCAGTTCTGCAGTTCCGCATTAGATACTCTTTGCCTGTCACATTGCTTTTCACCGATTTACTGACCAGAGGGATTGTGTATAAGGCTACATGTGATTGTGGTTTGGAACATATTGGTAAAACGATCCGGGAGTTTCGTCGACGCATTGGAGAGCGTATACGTGATATCATAAATCAGACCGATAAACCTATTGCGCGACATATAAATACGGTTCATGCAGGAGATACTGCTTGTATTAAGTTTCAAGGATTGGAACTAGTGAAACCCCCTGTTCGTGGTGGCAACTGGGACAGACTTATACTTCAGCGTGAAACGGAGTGGATATTCCAGATGCGCACGGTCTTTCCCAGTGGCTTAAATGAGCGGCTTACCTATGCCTGTTTTCTATGATAAGAGATATGGTTGGGATGTATTTTTTCCATATAATGCCCCAAACTATTGTGGGATTGCTGTTTCCTTTTATATCTCGCCCCCCTTTCGTTTCCCGCTGCATCTCCATCTCCTATTGCTTCTGTAAATATCACCCGGTACTATGTAGTACGTTGTTAGGTTGTAAATAGTAAGTTACTGTATATAGTTCAGCTCATACATTTGCCAGTGTCTGTAACACGCGTTGGGTTACTATTCCATGTAAATCTCCAGACATTATATCTTTAGAGCGACTGTTTTATGGTCGCCTAGTTACAGCGGTCACATGATTATTGAGCTGACGGTCCCCCGGAAGTGACGGCTGTGGAGCGCATTGTGCGTTCCACTTTACCGGAAGTAGGGAGTGACGCGGCGGATGCATGTTGGACCGCAAGGTATTTGAATCTCCATACTGATGAAAGGTGGACAGGAGCCGCATACTTATTGCCGCCCGTTACCTGAGGCCATTGGGCCACGTGAGTGCAGTAACCCTAACCTATTTGGGTTATACTGCTTTAGCCACATTATTTTGTTTTGGATATATTACCCACCCTGTCCGAATACTGAGACCCCCCTGATGAGTATCAATACGAAACACTGGTGTCGGGAGTGTATCTAGGAAGGGATACTATAGGGTGAGTGGCGTTAGGGGTAGTACGGGGCAGGGGCCGCCCTTTCTAGGCCCTGAGCGAGCAGGGATAGTGTGGTGCACCTATAGGGAGCTATAGGGACTGTTACTCCCACCACCTATCCACATACAAGGATCTGCTCCTATGCTAATTGGCCTATGTACGGACGTATGCACTTTATTTAGATGGTTTACATGACGTTTTTATCAGTTTATTTATATACTGTCTATGAACTAATTATACTGTGTGGACCGACGTCTATATAGGCTATTACTATATATATATAGGCGTGTGGACTTCGGGTCCGAATAAGTGATGGTGGAGGTTTTTTTGCGCACATCATGGTGTTAGTATATTTTTAAATTTAGTAGTTAATAAAGGTTAAGTTTTAATAGGATCCTAACTGTGATTATTGTTTATTTTTGAGGGTTCCTTATATAGTCAGATTACACTTTCTGGACTATTCTGTGATTATATATATAACTTTCTAAAATTAGTTGATCTGAAAAAGTAAAAAAAAAAAGTTTTTTGCTGGAGAACCCCTTTAATTTTAAAGTTTCATTATGATAACATCTGAATTTTTGCTTTAACCTTTATAACGTTTCTATAGAAAAAAATGACATAATTTCTTAATAACAATTTATTACTTAATTATTATTTATCCTGTAAGATTAAACATTTAATTGAATGAAACTGATCGGCAAAACTGACTGTGGTTCATCAGAATTTACGTACACGAAGATTGGAGAGATTAAAGGGTTTTCCAGAATTAGAAAAAATAAAGTGTTGTTCAAGCATCAGGGTGTTTTTTTTACATATTTGTGCTACTCTACTGACACAGCATTTTGGTACAGTGGCGTGAACTCCTGGCATCATCTTTCATGAAGATGCTGGGAACTCCAAAAATGTTTAAGGGTATCCTCACAGTAAAAAACAATAAAGCAGCCATACTTACCTGTCTGCGCTCCTACCGATGCCCTCCAGCGCTGGCTCCGGTCCCCATCTCATTGACAGTCTGCTTTGATAATCACTGGCTGTGGTGGGACAGCACAAGGATTGGCTGAGTGGACTGTCACTTAGTGGGGGACCGGAGCGGGGGGGCATTGGTAGGAGCATGGACAGGTAAGTATGGCTGCTTTACTGTATTTTTTACTATAGCAGCTACACAGAATCTAAGCTTTTATAAGATACTGTGCAAGACAAGATGTTTCTGTAAAACAGATTAGAACTCCGTCAGTATGCCGGCAATTGACCGCATAACAGCAGAGTTCTAATGTGTCTTGCAGTAATCAAAAAAAAATTTTGTCCAAATTTTTGTATATTTCATTTACACGTGGGAAGAACTATACAGAGAAAAAATGTAATAGGTTACTTTATTGTGAACCAGGCACCCTTTACTATACCGAGCAGGGGGAACGAGCACTCGAGCATATTAGTGCTGGCTCAACATTATGCAGCTCCACTTACTATAATAGAATCGAGATGTGAAACCACACTCAAACTATGGACAGAAGTGGCGCTGTTTCTGGAAGAAGGCAGCCATGTTTTTCATAACCTGGATAACTGCACTATGAGCGGGCGGAACATTAAAGTAAGCAGAATATAGGAGCAGGAAGTGTCAGCGTCCTGCTCCTATATTCTCTCCCATAGGCTGCCGGCACTTCATGCCAGCAGCCTATGGGAGGCCGGGACGTGACCTCTCCGGCAGGTGTGATGATGTGACGTCATCACGCCTGCCGGAGGTCCCCTCCCTGCGGCTCGTAAGATGGAGCCAGAAGAGGAGGAGAGCTGCTGCCTGCAGCCACAGCGCAGATTAGGTGAGTAGGATGTTTGTTTGTTTTTAGGGGCAGAGCAGGGGGCATTATTAGTTCATGGGGGCACCTCTGGGGGAATTATTAGTATATGGGGGTACCTCTGGGGGCATTACTAGTTCATGAGGGCACCTCTGGGGGCATTATTAGCTCATGGGGGCACCTCTGGGGGCATTATTAGCTCATGGGGGCACCTCTGGGGGCATTATTAGTATATGGGGGCACCTCTGGGGGCATTATTAGTATATGGGGGCACCTCTGGGGGCATTATTAGTATATGGGGGCACCTCTGGGGGCATTATTAGTATATGGGTGCACCTCTGGGGGCATTATTAGTTCATGGGGGCACCTCTGGGGGCATTATTATTGTATGGGGGCACCTCTGGGGGCATTATTAGCTCATGGGGGCACAGCAGGGAATCCTACATACAGGGGGCATCCCACATTCCTACTCGCTTTACTGCACATAACACCAAACAGCGCAGTTACTATGGGAGCCTACAGGAGGGAGAAAGGGAAGGAAGTTGCTAGAAATGTGCGGAGCCTAAATTGTTTGTCTCGCAGGTTCTGAAGAGATGAAAAGTAGCTGGAAGAAATTATCATGGCGGATGGAGAGGAAAAGGGAAAGTGACGCCTCAGATCAAAGAAGACGTAACCTGTGAGTCACTGTATGACCGTTTTCTTATTTTGTAGAACATTATTTTGTAGGTGTGCCCCGAGGAAATTTTGTTTTTCCAAGGGGTGCCCCTAGGTGGAAAAGGTTGGGAAGCACTGCTATAGTGTATATCAGTAATTCTCAAACTATTTGAACTAGAGCCTCACCCAACAGACCAAGGCAATGCCTGGGCCTCACCAGACTGACCAAGAGGGTGCCTGGGCCTTAATATCTGTGGTGAAAATCCATTTAAAAGCTGTAAAATAATACTAGGACTACCTTTCCCCCGTCTCATGAGCTCTATATACTAATAAAGCAAGTACAAAATAAATTAATAATGTTGCTATGGATGGTGCAGTTACTTTTGTAAAAAAAAAAAAACTGGCTCCCCAGCTGGGCCTCACCAAAAGCTAGGGGGCGCCTCACAGTTTGAGAAGCACTGGTGTAAATAACATTTTCCTGAAAATGAAAACACTCACCCATTTCAATACAGTGCCTGGCTATGCATGGGGCTCATATAGAAATTGTGGGGGAGTGTGGCATATTCCACACAATGCACAAACAAGTTACTTTTACATTATAGGGCTATGTTCCCACTGCCTACTAACAACGGAAGTTCTTTAGTGATTGGCCAATATTCAACGCTAAGCCACGGCAGTTGTAAAGCTATGGACCATTTCAATGATAATGAACATTAATCTCGGCCGTGGTTTTACAACAGCAGTTGTTTGTGCTCGTCTGTACATTGTGTGAACACAGCCTAAGTGAATAATGCAATTTCACATGAATTCTGGGTAAATTTACTCATACATTTTTGTGCAAACAATACAAAACTTCTACACCAAAATACATTACTCCAATGAGAATGTCCATCTACGCTACATTTTATGAGGCTGGAAACACACACTGAAGTTTTTTTTTGAGAACTGCCATTGTAGTGCTAAAACCAGAAGAGGATTCAAATGGGATGGAAAATGTAAGGGAGAACGTGTACTTCTTTATCCTGTTGGATCCTTTTCTGGTTTTGGCACAAAAACTGCAGTGGCAGTTCTCCAAAAATCTGCTGTGTGTGTTTCCAGCCTTAGGGTAGGTTCACACTGCGTTTTCAGCATCCGTTTAACGGATCCGTTTTTTTTAGCGGTCAAAAAAGTAGTGTCAACAGTACTTTATTGTGCGTCAAAAAAAACGCATCCGTTTTGATCCGTTTTTTTTATAATGGAAGTCAATGGAAAAACGGATCAAAAACGGATGCACACAAATGCATCTGTTTTTTGCAAAAAACTGATCCGTTAAACGGATGCTAAAAACGCAGTGTGAACCTAGCCTTACATAGAGCTTAAAGTGATACTGTAACCCCCTTTCTGTATGAGGACTTCTCTACATAGCTGTAAAGCCTAAATTCTGCAGTTTTCATACCTTACTTTATCATAGATTTCTTGGTGCTTGGTCCAGTGAAAAAGGCTTTTTTTCTTTACCTGGGCGGGGCTTCAGGACTGCTGTGCCACTTCACCCCACCCACATCTGTGCCATAGGCCCCGCCCCTCTGTGACGCCATTGTTGTCTAGGCCATGCCATTGGAATGGGCCAGCCTAGAGGTTTAGGCCCCACCGCCTCTAGGTTGGGGCTTAGACGCTGATGACGTTGCGGAGGGACAGGGCCTACAGCACAGATGTTGGTGGGATGAAGTGGTACAGCAGTTGTGAAGCCCCGCCCAGGTGGCACAATCCACCAATGATAAAAAGCACTTTTCACTGGACGAAGCACCAAGAATCTGCAGGAAATGACACAGTGCTCTCTGCTGACATCTCTGGCCGAGACAGGAACTCTGTCTCGGTTTTCTATGAATCCCCATAGAAAACCTCTCCTGCTCTGGACAGTTCCTGTCTCGGCCAGAGATGTCAGCAGAGAGCACTGTGTCAGACTGAAAGGGAAAAAACATTTCCTGCATGACATACAGAAGCTAATGAGTATGGGAAGACTTGAGATTTTTTAATAGAAGTAAATTACAAATAACTATCTGACACCAGTTGATTTAAAAGAAAAATATTTTTGCTGGACAACCCCTTTAAGCTAAATCATGGATGAGCTTTACTTCCTATAGGTGAGTATTCTTATAATACTGATTCCATATATAAGATGTAGTCACCATTCCATCTACAAGGTAAAATAGTAAATGTGGGATAAGTTCACAGCTGCTCTGTCTGGTTGCACAGAGAGCCATTAAGTATATAGGAAAGCTATATAAAACACAAAATTTTGCAAACTGTAAAATACAATTTGCATAGTACATAGGACAAGGTTATACAATGGCAAACCTTCAAAATAAAATGTTTAAAATATTAAAAAAATTCTATTTCCTTTTTTAATCTGTACCATTTTTACAATGATATGCCCCCTGTGGCACCTGCCTGCTATTGCAGTTTATATATACTATATTTACTTGTATGCCCCTTGTGGTGGTTGCCTGCTATTACAGGTCATATATTGTGTTATATCAAAAACATCTATTACTAAATAGCAGATAATTGCCATAGGTATTGATCATATGACTATACTATAAATTACCCCCTGACTGCGACAGAATCGGTCTGCGAGACGATAGCGCTAAGTAACAACCCAACATCTATTTAGCCAGAGGCTTCCAGCGGCGCGTTGGTTTCACTTAATATAAAATAATGATAATTTAATTAAGTTCTCACCACCATTTATTTCCTATAAATCATTCGACTCATGTAAACGTTCAACGGCGCAAATTCCACACCATCAAACAAATAGGGGTTTTTTAAGCTGCCGACATTGCTGTAATTTATTAAAGAGACTTAATTGAAGTCATTTCTCTTCATCCTTTTTGGTCCTGTCAAAAAATCAAAGATTGGGATTTTGCAGCTCTGCAAATATTTATGAGAATGAAACGGTTTCGCTTCTGGAAAGAGCAGTTTATGTGCGAGCGTGAAACAAATACAGGTCATTAAAGATGTGAAAGATTTATCAAGACTTCCTGTTCAAATCTAATGGTAATTACTACACGACGTGGCATCTTATAACCGTCAGTGGTCGTCTCGGTGAGGTTATAAATACATGCGCTTGTTTACAAAGGTCTATATAAGTGTACAATGGAAAACTGCATAGACAGCTTGCTTATAGACTAGCCAGATCCATGTATCGTTAGATGCCACCCAACTTTCCCAACTTAGGGTATTTATACAATGAGAAATTTGTGAGGAATGAGAGATTTTTGCTTAAAATTCCTTGCCTATTCAGCTCTGGCAGAATAAGGCTATGTTCACACTGAGTAAAAGAAGCATGCATCCGCTTCCGTCACTTTCCGCTCAAAGAATTGACATGTCAATTCTTTGCGCGGACAGTGGCAGGAGCGAAGGTGAGCAAGCCCTCCTATAAAGACACTATGGGACTCTAAGCCAGGTGGGATTACACGGTGGAGGGATTCCATGGTGGAGGGATTCCACGGTGGAGTACTGCTGCTTTTACTCAATGTGAACATCCCCTTAGGGTGGTTCACACTACAGAATCCAGACAGACAACCCACTGTGGATTTGGCCGCTCAACCCCGCCCACGCACATCTCCGCCCGTGCCATAGACTCCATTCTAAGGTCGGGCAGATTCTGTCGTCCGCCTGACCATTGGATGAAGTTTATGGTACAGGCGGAGATGCATGCGAGCATCAGCAGGACGAGCGGCCGAATCCACGGTGGGTTGTCCGTACAGATTCCATAGTGTCAACTAAAGTGAGCAGAAATCGAGAAGAATTCAAGCCCCATTGATTTCTATAAGATTCCTCTAATGGAATTGACATGTCAATTCTTTGGGCGGAACTCGGATCTGCGACTTAATTTTTCCTGACGGAAATTCCACCGTGTGAGCGGATTCCGCATGCATTTGGATGCAGAATCCGCAAAAAATTCTGCCTCTTTTCCGTAGTGTGGACATACCCTTATGTTGTAGATCATCAAGAGTAGGTTTACCTCCTCATCTTGCATGAAGCCATCAATTTATCATTGTCATGTACTAGGGATGAACGAATTTACAGTACTAGTATAAATCAGCTGCTCTCCGGGTGCCTGGAAAAGCTGGATCCAGTCCTGGAAAACTGGGAGAAGTTTACCAGGACTGGATCCAGCTTTTCCAGCCACGCCGAGCAGCATGGAGCCGATGGATGAGCCTAGTGAAGCGCTTTGCTTCGCTCGTACGGTAAATTTGCTCATCCCTAACATGTACCATAGGTGAACTTATACTGTAGTTCAGTACATGCAATATAATTTTTCTCCTTTCTAGATGAATTGGAAATAAATTTCAGTTGTTTAAAATATAGTGTGATAATATTCACCTGGTCTAGTCAATGTGCCTGCAAGCTGCGAGCTGATAAGTGCTGAGAAAACTGCCGCTCAATTAAGATGCCTGTGGGGGAAAAAAATCTAATCCATTAAATCCAAGTAATTTTATTATATATTCATATTAAAACGAGGCACATAGTTCAGTATATGGTTATATTATATATATATATATATATATATATATATATATATATACTGACGCTTTTCAATCATCAAACCACTCTCAAACATAAAGGTAACTGTGCTATATTATGACATTCCTTAAAGGGGTATTTTAGAAAAAAAATATATTTTTTTTAAATAATTTAACTTTATTAAAGAAAATGTAATTTAATTATTTTAATATGTGGCAGAAATATGGGGAGACAAAGCTGCGCTGCTGCCACCAATGGTTGTATGAAGAACTGCAGGGCTGCTCAAGTCCTGGTCCTGGTACAATTACATATCGCTAGCTGTGCTGAAGGCAGATACTGAGCCTCCCTGTGTCTGTGTGATGTATGTAGGCATGAGAATGGACATTAGAGTTGGGGAAGCTGTCTGTATCTGTAGCGCTGCAGCCACAGTGTAACAAAGTGAGCTGCGATTAAGAGTTATCCCGGCTCCCTCTGCTGCTCTGTGACACAGCTGTAATCCTAAAGCTTTCTCCCTAAATCATGCTGTAGTAGTAGTAACTTGGATTATGACAGACTACAGGGTGTAAACATGTCTTACCAGCACTACAATTCCCAATGGCGGGTTGCAATCATGTAAACACTGCTGCTGCTGCAAAGAGATCGACACACAAATACTGCCGGAGCTGCAAAGAGATAAAGAGACACAAACACTGCTGCTGCTGCACAGAGATAGAGAGACACACAAACACTGCTGGTGCTGCACAGAGATAGACACACACAAACACTGCTGGTGCTGCACAGAGATAGACACACACAAACACTGCTGCTGCTGCCAAGAGATAGAGAGACACACAAACACTGCTGCGGCAAAGAGAGATTGAGAGACACACAAACACTGCCGCAAATAGATCGAGAGACACACAAACACTGCTGCTGCTGCAAATAGATCGAGAGACACACAAACACTGCTGCTACAAAGCGACCAAGAGACACACAAACACTCCCGCTGCTGCAAAGCGATCGAGAGACATACAAACACTGCCGCTGCTGTAAAGAGATCGAGAGACACAAACACTGCCGGTGCTGCAAAGAGATCGAGAGACACACAAACACTGGCACTGCTGCAAAGAGATCGAGAGACACACAAACACTGCTGCTGCTGCCAAGAGATAGAGAGACACACAAACACTGCTGCTGCAAAGAGAGATTGAGAGACACACAAACACTGCCGCAAATAGATCGAGAGACACACAAACACTGCTGCTGCTGCTGCAAATAGATCGAGAGACACACAAACACTGCTGCTACAAAGCGACCGAGAGACACACAAACACTCCCGCTGCTGCAAAGCGATCGAGAGACATACAAACACTGCCGCTGCTGCAAAGAGATCGAGAGACACACAAACACTGCCGCTGCTGTAAAGAGATCGAGAGACACAAACACTGCCGGTGCTGCAAAGAGATCGAGAGACACACAAACACTGGCACTGCTGCAAAGACATCGAGAGACACACAAACACTGCTGCTGCTGCAAAGAGATCGAGAGACACAAACACTGCCGCTGCTGCAAAGACATCGAGAGACACACAAACACTGCCGCTGCTGCAAAGAGATCGAGAGAAACACAAACACTGCCGCTGCTGCAAAGAGATCGAGAGACACAAACACTGCCGCTGCAAAAAGAGATTGAGAGACACAAACACTGCCGCTGCTGCAAAGACATCGAGAGACACACAAACACTGCTGCTGCTGCAAAGAGATCGAAAGAAACACAAACACTGCGGCTGCTGCAAAGACATTGAGAGACACACAAACACTGCGGCTGCTGCAAAGAGATCGAGAGACACACAAACACTCCTGCTGCTGCAAAGAGATCGAGAGACACACAAACACTACCGGTGCTGCAAAGACATCGAGAGACACACAAACACTGCTGCTGCTGCAAAGAGATTGAGAGACACAAACACTGCCGCTGCTGCAAAGACATCGAGAGACACACAAACACTGCTGCTGCAAAGAGATCGAGAGACACAAACACTGCTGCTGCTTCTGCAAAGAGATCAAGAGACACAAACACTGCCGCTGCTGTAAAGAGATCGAGAGAAACACAAACACTGGCACTTCTGCAAAGACATCGAGAGACACACAAACACTGCCGCTGCTGCTTCTGCTTCTAGTAAGTGTTATAACTCACTCCATTGCTGAGGTCACAAGAACATTGCTCATTACTGCTGCATAATGTCCTCTGTGGAGTTATTGCTTCTATGTAATGTTGTGTGTGTGTGCGTGTGTTTGTGTGTGTGTGTGTGTGTGTGTTGTTGTTGACACTGATGTCAACAATACAGATGAGTTGCTTTAACACTTCAATGATCCAGTGGATTTTGCCTTAAAGTGTACCTGTTATTTCATGTTAAAAAAATAAAAATAAAAAGTTCACATTCAGTTAGGACTACCTCTTTGGCTGCTCTCTGGGGATTTTCGACACATTCCACAGCTCTGGGGTCAAGATACTTCCCCCATCTTCCTGCTTCCCTAGTTGGCATTCACTCTCACTGGGGGTGTGTACTCATTACAGATAAGCAAAGCAAATTCCCACCAATTTGTTAAGGAAGTTTACATAAAAACAAAATGGTGGCTGCACATGCTGTCTGGAGCGTCACTGGGCGGGAGAAAGGGATTAACCATAATCCCTAGTGCCGTCCAATCAGCTGCAGGCCCCTCTGTCATGTCAGCCCCTCCCCCTCTATATAAGGCGGTTCAGTAACGGAGGTGGCCAGTCGGCTGTGTGTGGAGGAGAGATTAGGATGGCAGCAGGCAGTTACAGCAGAGCAGGGAGAGACTAACAGCAATTTAGGGACAGAGAGGAGAGAAATGGCGGAAATTGGCTGATTAACTGGAGGATTGAGGGTTTTTTTAATGTGATTTTCCAGTTTTTGACACTTTTACAACAACATGCTTCAAAAAATTCACCTTTTTATAATAGTCACAGTATTGTAGCTCCTATAGTTTTGGCTGTTTTATTAAACTCATTAAAGTGTGTCTGTCGATATATCTTTCGAAATCAACAGTAGATGTGATATAAAGAAAGTTTGCAAAATATATTAATTTTATTATTATTTTTTTTAATAATCATGGAAAACATGGCACTTCCTATTTTCTGGGGGGAAAAACAGGAAACAGTCAGAAAACAGGTGTGTATCCCAGGACATCTAAGCGCCCACAGAGAGAAGGCAGTCATGTGATTGATGGACACATTGAGCCACGATTCTCTCTTTGTTTTTTTTCAACCAGCACAAGTCAGAAAATCTGCCCTCAGGAAACTGGACCTGGGTTTCTGGTAAGTACAGCTTTGTTTTACAGCATGATAACAACAAAAAAATAATGAATGTATACTGCAGACTTGCTTTATTTCACATCTACTGTTGGTTTAGATTTTGAAAGTTATGGCGACAGGTACACTTTAACATTCGATTTGCGAATCTTAACAAGTTTGACTGAAAATTTGCAAAGCTCGCAAAACGAATTCCCGCCTGCTTCACTCATCAAATGATGTAGGCTGCAAAAAAAAAAAAAAAAAGTTTAGGAGCATTCATGGTTTGGGCTTTAAAGCAACTCTGTAAGCATAATCTAACCCCCCCCCCCCAAACCACTTGTACCTTCGGATAGCTGCTTTTAATCTAAGATCTGTCCTGAGATCCATTCGGCAGGTGATGCAGTTATTGTCCTAAAAAACAACTTTTAAACTTGCAGCCCCGTGCTCAAAGGGAGTATCTATGCCCTAACTTTGCACCACCCCTTCGTCCCTCCTCCCCCACCCTCTTCATCATTAGGAATGCCACTGAAACATTTTCTCCTGTCTGAACATGGCACAGGTGCCATAAAGATCCAGCCCATGTGCTGTGCTGACACAGGTGGGGAATAGGAGACAATCTGCCTGGAGCATTCCTAATGATGAGGAGGGCGGGGAGGAGGGACAAAGAAGTTGTGCCAGTCTAATTCATACACAATCTAGGCCACGGCCGTTTGGCACAGGGCTGCAAGTTCAAAAGTAGTTTTTTAGGACAATAACTGCATCACCTGCCGAACGGACCCCAGGACAGATCTTGGATTAAAAGCAGCGATCCGAAGTGGTTTTGGGGGTCAGATTGTTGGCACAGAGTCGCTTTAAAGTACAGATACAAAACATAGACCAAAATGCTGCCATGTAAACGTAATCTTATTTCATATTTCATTTCAAAGAGAGTTTTTTTGTGAGAAGAAAGTGATGAAATCCCAAACCAGGCGAAATCAAAATGTTACATTTCAGAATGGACCCATCTGTTTTTTTACAAGATGCACTTAAGAAATTCTTTTTTTTTTTTCTTCTTAACTTGCTGAGATAAACTTAATTTCTTCAATCACTTTGAGACAGCACAATCTCTGTGTGCCGACAACTCCACGTTATCTTTACTGGGGAAAAGAAATCAATTCTTTTTAGCTAATTGCCTTTTATAACTCATTCATTATGAGGGTAGAGTGCTGAATTGTTATTACGTAAGGAAAGAATTCTCAACAGATGGCGGATGATAATCCACTGTGTTATCCTGTGAACATTTTCCAACTCAAGAAGAATTACTAGACAAAAAGGGAAAATTCCACTCAGACGGTCCTCCTATATTTTAGTATATCAAATATAAGAAGAAAGTCTAACAGCATATGTGCTAATAATTTCAGGCCATACTTTTCTGTGAATTAAAGGGAACCTGTCAACATGAAAATGCTACCTAAGCTAACGTAATCATGTTATAGAGCAGGAAGAACTGAGCAGATTGATATATAACTTTACAGGAAAAGATTCAGCATAACTTGTAATTTATTGATTAAAATCTCGGATGTTTATATGCTAAAGAGTCCAGTCCCTTGAGTGACCCCGCCCACTGGACTCCTTAACACAGAATAAGCAGGGATTTCACTCAACATGCTACAAGTTTTACTAAATCTTTTCCCACAAAGATATATATCAATCCGCTCAGTTCTTCCTGCTCTATAACATGATGGTGATAGATTAGGCAGCATTGTCTTGGTGACAGGTTCCCTTTAAGCTGGTTATATATATATATATATATTAAAAAAAAAAAAAATGGTCATAATTATCAAAAAGCAACATAAAAAGACAAGCAGCAGTAATCTAGTGCCATTTACTTTGGCCTTTCCCAGTCTAATAATACCAGCCTGCCCATGCCCTAGACCCGGAGCATCATTTTTGAGGCTCTCGGTTTGTTGGTACCTGATCTTTTCTGGTACTTATGGTGGCAGTGAGTATTGAAATAATATTAAAGGGGTACTCCAGCACCTAAAAAATCTATATAGTGATATAATTATTTAAAAAAAAAAAAAACATTTTATTCTTACCTCACCATGCTCCCTATGGTGTCTCTGGGTCCCCAGTGATCGCTGCCGCCACCACTTCTCAAGCACACTTGTCCCTAATTTCTATAACAGTCATTTCACTTATTTTTCTCACAATCACACAAAATTTAGCTATTTTTATTTGAAATACCCTGATTTTCTTAGAATAGATAACTCATCAGTACTCTCGAAAAACTCCAAGTAACCAAGTGGTACTTGTGCACATGCAGGAACAATCTCCGGGAGATGGCTTTATCGTTGGGAGCAATTTTTAATGACTTCAAAGTCAGACAATGATTAATTTTCAATCAAAAAGTTTCAATGGATTTTCACAGCAGAAACTTTTCTCAACGAGCCACTATACTAAGATTTTATTCCAACCCGAGTCAAGAGAGCTGTTTGGACGAGAGCTCTTATTATTAAAAAGGATCCAGTGGTGCATAGATAAGGGCATTCTCTTCCCATGGAATATCTTTTGAATAATTGCCCTGGACTCAGGAGATGTGTTAATGCAATTACACAGCAAGACAACAGCAAGACAATTAAAGCTAAATGGTTTTCAGGTTCTATTGCTGTATCGGAACAAGTGTATAAATCCCTAAACACGGCATCAAAGAGACTGAAGAGAAAAGGCTGCCGAGCTGTCCTGTGAAGATCAAGGGATTCCACCGAAATGATTGAGCAGATATTATAATATGAATTTTGCCTGTATTGTAGATTTACCTATTAATTACACTGTTTATTTTTAATTGAGCTCTTACCATTTAATACCTCTAAGTAGAGATGAGCCGAGAAGCGGGAAATTTGTTGTGCGAGCTTCGCGAATTTTGGGTCAAATTGGGTAATATTCGCGAATCAAATTTTAACGAATTTCAATAAAACAGCCCAAACTATAGTAGCTACAACACTGGGACTATTGCAGAAGAGTGAATTTTTTAAAGCATTTTTGGAAAATCACAATTTGACCCAACTTGTATAACACAGTAGGAGTGGAGTGTGATGTAAGGCGCACACTCCAATCACTGATCCCAGTAACTTGGTATAACTCAATAGGAGTTTACAGTGCCCAGTGCCCACTGGTCCCAGTGAATTCCTATAGGCACCCAGTTACTTGGTAAACTGCACACTTGGTTGGCAGCTACAACAAACCATCACCAACAATCAGCCCTCCTCTCCTCTTGGTCCCTATATCACTCTGTTAATCTCTCCCTGCTCTGCTGTAACTGCCTGCTGCCATCCTGCTCTCTCCATACACAGCCGACTGGTCGCCTTGGTTACCGAATCTCCTTATATAGAGGGGGAGGTGCTGACATCACAGAGGGGCCTGCAGCTGATTGGACGGCACTAGGGATTATGGTTAATCCCTTTCTTTCACCCAGGGATGCTCCAAACAGCATATGCTGCCGCCATTTTGTTTATTTGTGAATTGGCGGATGTTTGCTTTCCAGAATTAGGCAAATTGACGGCCCGATTCGCAGCAAATTTTGATTGTCTGGATTTGCTTTGCTCATCTCTACTTTTTAGCCATTCGGTGTACCAGAACAGGGATTCCTACTTTGACAGACGTTGCTGAACCTGTAGGCTAAGTATCAGCTATTCGCATGAAATGAATCCAAAAAGTTTCCGATTTTGGACAAATTTGAATTTATATGGAAATTTTGAAATAATCTGACTTGCTCACTTGGCACTCAGTGTGCCACTGCATCTTTGTTCCTATGGTATCATGGGGTTGTAATGCACCAGAAATAATGATTCTAGTGCATGATTCGAGTACATTCGTAACATGGTATGTGTTGAGGCTTGCCAGAATTATTTTTTATTTGTTAGGAAATGGTGGGGATTACAACAATAGGTGATTGTGGAAGTAGAGTACCACTTTATGGTCATATCCCAGGGTCACGAGTGCAGAGAAGACCAAAGGATGGTAGTGTAATCCCTACAAACCTCAGAATTATAAGACTAGGTTTGTCAACGCACCCAGTACTGACCCATCACGACCAAGGCCTCTTTTTAATCAAAAATATGGAGATATAAAAATTTTCACTAAGCCTAAGAACCAAGGTACCAATCAACAATACACCTGGATAACAGATGGACACTGCAATCAAGTCCATCTGAGGTATTGTTACAATCTAAGGCTATGTTCACACAACGTAAGAGACCGGCCGTTCGGTGACTCGGCCTGGTCACGGAACGTCCGATCTCTGAAAAGCTCATCCCAGCCGGTACTGCAGTACCGGCCAGATGATATTTAGGGCCGCAGAGCTCTGATTGGGGCACATCTGTGCGCACCCGCATCAGAACTTCCCACTGCACACTATAGAGCGAGTGCCCGGAGCCGCTAGCTCCACAGTGTGCACTGACATGTCAGTTTTCTACGGCGCCCCCAGAGATTCCAGGCCGGAGCGTATACTATGTTTATGCTCTGGCCAGGATCCCATAGAAAGCAAGGCAACATATATTTTCGTACAAAGTACGGCCATTGTTGCCGATTGCAACAACGGCTCTACTTTTACGAAAATATATGTGAACATAGCCTAACTTTTAAAGGGGTATTCTGGTATCAGAAAATTCCATTTAAATAAAACTATCACCCCAAGACTTATAACTTACTAATATAGTTTTATTCCCGACTTCTTCTTTCCATTTCATCATCCACTGATCTGACAGGAGGCTCCGCTGGATCATATCTCTGAGCTCTAGCCTCACCACCCCGAGTAATGTCACCATCTTTCTGTTTTATACACAGATACACTGGGACATTTAGAGAAAGTGAGCAGTGTTTACAGCATGCTACCTTGTGATGAATGATGCTTCAGAACACACAGGAAGTGAATGCAGCAGATGCTGCAACCTCAATGATTCGTAAATGGTCGCCTGTAAAATTAGATGTTCTACAACAGCTTTGGGTGGGAAACTTACAGGGGTGCTGTGAGAGATGAGTTAACAGGGTGGGAGGACTGTAATAGAGAGCTGACAGAAAGCAATGCATTTTAGGAATTGTAGTACCAATCAACTGCTCGACCAGATACACAACTAAGACCCCTAAAACAAATGGATTTTTGGTGGTTTGAGAGCAAGGGCAGACAGGTAAGCAATGTTATATGCTTCTGCTGCATGTTGATTTTATTTTTTTATGGAGTACCCCTTTAGTGCTTTCAAATTAAAATATTTGAAATACCCTTCAATAAAACCTAAAAAACACAAATATACAGTATACAATTACACAGTATATACAGTATATAGTCTAGACTCACTTATACAGCATAACTACCCCAAAAAGTGAAAACTTTTTTATACAAGTTAGAGATCCAGACAAACATCATAGCTTTCCGGCAGCTTGATCAATGCTGTGATGTCTTACAGATAAGTGATTTCTGCAGATCAGAAGAATGTTGGCTTTAATGTTAATCAATAATAGACACCTTTATGTTTTAATGAAAAAATATTGAAGAAATTGAGTATATAGATGAAAAGCAATTGTAAAATGGTTAATTACAGCAACTCTCCTAGGGAATTCATTGGAAATAGAAGACATGGCTGCACACATACATACAGTACTTCTGACGTGTCGGGAAATACATCGATACACTTGAAATTGAAAAATGCTACGTTGTTTGCTTCACAAAATCTCATTGTCTCATGAAACCTTTTTATAGGATAGTAAATGTAAATTAACATTTAAAGGGGTATTCTGGGAAAAATTAACTTTTCCTCTTTCCACAGCATAGGGTGAAAGTAGGAGATCGCGGGGGTCTAACCCCTGAACCCCCTGGTGATCTCTGTAAACAAAAACATATAGAGCCGGTAGAAATGAAAACCCGGCACAAAACCATGCACTGTGACTTATCACCCATGTGATGTACAAGCGGAGTGTGAATAGCTGCCAACTCAATAAGGACAAAAATCGTCTGACCCTGGAGGTGCTCAGTCTCTTAACACTGTAAATATCGTAGTGTAGATTGAAGAATCAGACGGCACTCACCAATCCATATATGGATATTTATTGTGGATACAATCACCAATCAGGATGGAGACAAGCAGGAGCGTTCCACAGGCCACAGCCTGTTTCGCGCGTTCAGGCCAGTAGATGCACTGAACGCGCAAAACAGGCTGACGTCTGTGGAAAGCTCTTGCTTGTTACATGTCTGCATCCTAATCCGTGATTGTATCCACAATAAATGATCATATAGGGATTGATGAGTGCCGTCTGATTCTTCAATCTACATTATGATATAAACAAAAGAAAGTACACAAAATAGAAAAAAAAATAAAAAATTTCCCGAAATAAATAAATAATTAAAAAAAAACACGGGGTAAAAAAATTTAGGGTCAAACATTTAATTTAAAATTTTAACTTGGGGACTTCATAATCCAGCGGGTTGACCAGACGCATATTTCGTTTCCTTTGATTTGACATATCTGATAAGCACAGTGAGAGGCTATTAGTCTTATCATATGGTCTGTCAGGAAAGTAAGAGCATTTTGTTTTTGCTAAATGTTGTCTCGGTGATAACAAAAGGACGGGATCATTATGCCATCATTAGCGCAGCCGCTTCACGGTTGTTTAGGAAAACTGACGGAGAAGCTGAAAGATGTGGCCGGATAACTTCTCATTTTTGGTTTGATCAACAACAAAGAGCTGTAATATTTCTAGCGGAATCTTCTGGCGAGTTCTGCTGATCAATCAACCCTTAATCTCTAGTTGTTAATGTGGCTTTGAAAGCGAAGGACGGATACTGAATAGATTCTCTACTTTAATGTTCTTCTAGTGTCTACTGAGAATTCTCTCATTCTTTCAGAAAATATTAAAGTGTCGGCATTCGTATGTTTAGTTTGGCGTAGTCTCGTGATTTGTAGAGATGTCACTTTGGCGGGAAACATAAGACGTTATCTGAGGTGAAGGAGATTTACTGAACGATTCAGAAAAATCGTAAAATTCCGATCAGTTAAGAAAATCACACGAGCAAGAGCAATGAGAACAAAACAACCGTAGAACATCTATAATAGTGCAGCATTATTTCTTTTAACCCTAATTTACGGTTTTCTCCCCGTCAGGATTAAAGGTCATTGATGGTTGGATGTTTGGGGCACAATGAAGCAGTGTTCTCCTCCTTGCCTTCTCAAGTCATAACGCTTATATTTTTTATCCATGGGGCTGGTTGGTGGCTCGTTTTTTGTGCATTTTATAGTTTTTATTGGTATTTTATTGGTGTAATTGAAATTTTTTGATCATTTTTGTAGGGGAAAAAAATCTGATTAATTAAAAAAAAAAAAAAACAGCAATACTGGCAATCACAGTTCTATTGAACCTGAATGCTCTGCATTTGACTCCCAATGGCTGGACAATTTGGATGCAGCCCTAGAGCCTCCAGGAAAACCTGACTACAGCCTATGGCTATGTGCACATTTGGTAAGAGACAGGACAAGTCATGGAACGGCTGGTCTCAGAAAAGATCATCCCGGCCGGTACTGCAGTACTGGCAGGAAGATCTTTAGCGCCAATGAGTTCCGTGCGCACCCCCATCAGAATTCCCCACTGCACACAATAGAGCATGCGGCCAAAGCCGCACGCTCCATTGTGTGAACTGACAGAGTTTTCTGCAGCTGCTATTATGACATGTCAGATTCTCGCTGTGCCACTAGGGATCCTGGCCGGAGTGTATACTATGTGTAACAACGGCCGTGATTTCTGCGGAACTTATGTAGTGTGAACGTAGCCTATAACTGTATCCTTGTTTTCCCGGACTCCAGATGTCAAGCAATCATTCTCGGGAGAACATAGGTGTTTGGCAGGTTTGCTCATCGCTAATTGGTGCTGAATTGATTTGCTTATATCTTATGTCTGAAAAAGTTGAGGAAGGCTTCTGCTGAAACGTGTCCTGCAGGACATACGGAAGATGATGAGTACTGGAAGATTGAGATTTTTAAATAGAAGTAATTTACAAATCTGTATCACTTTCTGATACCAGGTGATTTAAAAACAAGTTTTTTTCTTCAGAGTACCCCTTCAATAAAGAAATTAATCTGTTCATTTAAAGGGGTTGGTCACTTTATAGTAAAATTGCTCAGTGTACAGTATTAGTAAGGGTACTGACATTACTTACTCATGGAAGCTCGCTGTGTACCTCATAGAGCTTATATCAGACCTCCTCCTCCAGACTGGGCTGTCCTGCTCTGTTGTGAGTCTGTCCACAAGATGGCTGACATGGAGGAGCATGTGACCATGCCCCGCCCTCAGTGTCCAACACTGAGCCTTTAAATACTTATGGTTGACACTGGGGGGCGGGGCATGGTCACATGCTCCTCCATGTCGGCCATCTTATGGACAGAATCACTACAGAGCAGGACAGCACAGCCTAAAGGGGAGTCTGATTTTAGGGAGCTGCTGTCAGTAGGTGCAGTGAGTACAGTTACTAATACTGTACACAGACCTATTTTACTATAAAGTGAGCAACCCCTTTAAGCGAATTTAATGGGGTTTTTTTGTTTGTTTTTGTTTTGTTTTTTTCCTTGGTCTAAATGTAGAGATGAATAACAAAGTGCCTGAATATAAGTAATCTTGTGAAATTTACTGTGACATAATTTACACTTTATCGCCACTTCCACATTCCGGCTTTTGATTGAATACAACATGAGTAGACAAGGCATTTATTCCCATGAATTTAATTTCTGCCCGCTGTGACAGATACATCCCCTGGTAATTTAGGTTGCTAGTTTCTTCATGGCTTAATTAATGGAATTTATGTTCACATGAGTAATCCAAGTCAAATTTCCTATTTCACTGTAGATTCCTTCCCAAGGTGTATGTCATCTATAGAGCCGATCTGCATAAAAAGCTGCGTAATTTATCATATGAGCAGAATGTGTGAAAGGGGTTAAACAACCTACATGATATTTGCATTAGCTACCCGATCCATATAATTGTACTGCAGTGTCCCACTGCGTGAATTCCTAGCACTACCTTGTTGTCACACATATTACCCTTCAGATTGCAGTTACGGGCGGCATGGCCAGTGTCAGCACTGCAGGTATTGTGCTCCGATAGCAGGGAGTATGGCTAACCACAGGAGCATTAACTAACTGCAAGAATGCCTCCGTGGGGGTGGGGGTGGGGTGACTAGGAGTAGCTACAGGGGGACTTCCTACATTAAGATTATTATTTGCTGGGGGCCAATTACCACATAGACTATCTACAGCCCATGTGGGCTAACCACAGAGAAATTACCTGCACTGGAGTTTGTATTAAGGGGGGGGGGGGCAACTACCACAGAGACTACCTACAAAGGCAATGTCTTCATGGGGACTACCTACAGGTAATTACTTACAACTACCCTAGAGACTACCTACAGAGGCATTGCCTTCATGGGGACTACCTACAGGGTAATTACTTACAACTACCCTAGAGACTACCTACAGAGGCATTGCCTTCATGGGGACTACCTACAGGGTAATTACTTACAACTACCCTAGAGACTACCTACAGAGGCATTGCCTTCATGGGGACTACCTACAGGGTAATTACTTACAACTACCCTAGAGACTACCTACAGAGGCATTGCCTTCATGGGGACTACCTACAGGGTAATTACTTACAACTACCCTAGAGACTACCTACAGAGGCAATGTCTTCATGGGGGCTACCTACAGGGTAATTACTTACAACTACCCTAGAGACTACCTACAGAGGCATTGCCTTCATGGGGACTACCTACAGGGTAATTACTTACAACTACTTTAGAGATTACCTACAGAGACATTGCCTTTATGGGGACTACCTACAGGGTAATTAAAACTATTACAGGGACTACCTACAGAGGCAATGGGGGATATTTACTAACAAATCTAAAAACACGATTTTGTCAAAGATGTTTTGGCATAATTTCCAACCTAATGTGTTTAGTCAAATTTATGTAAAATGTCTAATAGCATAGTAAATGTGTCTTAAAAATAATGGTCTTTTAATTAGTCTAATAAATTCACCTGGTTCGGAGCAGACGTAGCGCCAATATATGCAACTTTTTAAAAAATTGCGCCGGTAATAAATTTAGCTAAAAAAGAATTCTGGCGCACTTTCAATCTAATTAACAACAAAAAATCTAATTCAAAAAGTCGCATCTAATTTGGATAGTCTTCTCTAAAAAAGCTTCATAAATTCATATTAGATTTATTTTGAGCGCAAACTAGATATATTAGACTAAAAACAGGCGCAATTAGTTTGATAAATGTCCCCCATTGCCTTCATGGGGGCTACCTACAGGGTAATTACTTACAGCTACTACAGGGACTACCTACAGATGGAATGCTTATATGGAGGCGCTCTCTACAAGGGGACTGCCTACATTGGGGATATTATTTAAAGGTTGGGGGCAACTACCACATGGAGTGCATACATTGGGGATACCTACAATAAATTGGGGGGATAATACCTTCTAGGGGAACAACAAGAAGGGGGGTTGCTTCATGGGAGACACCATCTACTCCTCAGTAGATATTGTCCCCCATGTAGAAACCCCCCCATTCCAGATAGGCCTATTGTGTGGATGGGTGGAACTATTCATTGGGGGAACATAGTGTTCTTTACTATTGCTGGCCTTGGGGGGACTTAATACTACATGGTGGCACAGAGGGATCCTAACTACTGAATGGGAACACAGAGGGGGCCTCAAAGGGGAGGCACAGTGGGGCTTTACTAATATCTTGTGGTCCAGAAGGGCTGTAATACTATATTAAGGGACAGAGGGGGCCTGCCTATTATATGTGCTAGAGCATGGGACCTAAAATGTTTCTCTGGAATATTCTGAAGAAAACAGTTATGGCCCACGTCAGATGGAAAAGAAATGTGCATGACTGTGATCACAGGGGACTTCTCCTGTGAGTAATACAAGTCAATGTTATCAGTTATACAGTTTGCAGAGAATTTGTAGCACTGGTATCTACCAATAAATAGGGGGTTATGTATGAGTGTATATATAGTATAGGATTTTAAAAGGTTGCAAATACATATAGCTCTTCTGGTTGTCTACTCCATCTCAGCTCTGCTACATCATGTGGGTATCAGCTCTGCTACATTATGGGCTTTGCTACATCATGTAAGTATCAGCTCTGCTACATTATTGGCTTTGCTACATCATGTAAGTATCAGCTCTGCTACATTATTGGCTTTGCTACATCATGTAAGTATCAGCTCTGCTACATTATTGGCTTTGCTACATCATCAGCTCTGCCACATCACAGACCAATCAGTGCAAAGCACTGCATGATTGGAAATGTAATTTCCTGGCCGGCGCCATCTTGGATTGAGACTGGCTTTTAGAAAAACTTGTAACTCAGTAATGGCGGCAGCTAGAAAGACGGGAGATGGCTCAAAATACTCAAAGGGACTTGGTGAGTAAGAGTTTGAGCATTTCATTTTTTAACCCTTCAAAAATAAATATATATGTATATACATGGTGGGGGAGGGCTTTTTTGTAGTTTTGATTCACCCCTGGTTATGCTATATTATTCTCTGCCTCTAAGTTATCAGGAAATAAAATCCATTTTAGGCAGTTGTGCTAAACTCTACATTTTAAGTTACAAAAAAAACCCTGTCCTCAATCGTCTCACTTTGTAGATGCCTTTACACCCACTATGCCCCCTCCTAATATAAAGTGTACCCATGGAAGAACATTTACTTTCTATTAAAACTGTCACAGAACCAATGACGTAAATGTGACCTCATAAACGTATAGTAAATTACACGAAAAATATTTGCGGTGGATTTAGAGAGCCCATATTCTGCAGGATGGGTACATATCATAAACATACAACATACACAATTTATACAAGACACAATAAAGGGTGAGCCTAGTACAGTATAATATAGTGATGCTGTGAGTCTGGTATGAGTCATAGTGATATGTAAAATTCCATCAGGCCCAAGACTACTCAGATTGGAAAGGACTAAAATATATTCATAATTCCACATTATACATATAAGTCATATTACAAAACTGCTTGCAGGCTGCAGAGGCAAGGGGTTAATACGCAAAAAACAATATTAGAAATGGATGTAAAGGTGGATGTAGCCTTTTAGAATTTTATAAAGTTTGTGTCAAATTTTTTAACTAAAAAAATGTTAAAGATTTATTGATGACGTGTTCTAATGGTGTGTTTACACTGAATGATTATTGTTTGAATTTTCGCGCTAACGATCGCACAGCGAACGATCAAGCGACGAGCGAGAGATCGTTCATTTTAAACTTTTAACATGTTTTCAAATCGTCGTTGGTCGTTCACTAAAAATTCGCAGATCACTTCGTGTAAACAGTCTTTCACCGATTCACCCTATGTGTGAGATGGGCTTAAGCGATCTTAAAACCATCGCAATAACGATTTTTCCAAATGATATATCGTTCTGTCTAAACGCTGATCATTATAAAAAAAACGCATTGTTATTTTAAAATCGTTAATCGTTCGATTGGGTGAATTATCGCTCCGTGTAAACGCAGCATTAGGATTTACCATGAATAGATGGTTCAGATTTCAGTAAATCAGGTGTTTACCGGAGCTTAAAAGAATAAAGCCCAAAGCGAACAGCGCCATACAATGTGTACTGGCCATACTGGAGTACTGCATCTTAGCGCTCATTCACTTCAACTGTTCACATTTCAGTGTAAACTTTATCCATATTCCCTCTATGAATATACAGTTTCCAAGTTTCTAAGTAGCACTCATCATCTTATTAGCATGTATAATGTATTCCTAGCTGGCACACATTCAGCAGGTACATCGTGTGATTTTGTATAATGTAAGTGCACTGGAGACTTGATATAATGATGAGCTAAAACCTTTTAGAATTCAAATACATACTGGGCTCTCATTGGCCGCCTTCCAGATTGTAAAGGGTGTATCAGCATATCATGGACAGACACCTAGTCATCTGTATATCATTAATAATCATTAGTGTGGAATTACCCAGGGACCCTGTACACCCCCTCTCCTAGAAGCTGCAGTATGACTTATTCTTTAGAATTATTTAATATGTTTGATTTTCCAACAATTCTGGCAGATATTACAATAGAAGGACCATTAATAATCATATTTCCTTCTTAAGGTTATAAAACCTGGCAGGTTTTTTTTTTCCTCCACAAATTACAGGCTTGATTGCAACTTTTTTTTTCTAACAGGGAAGAAGACTTAAAGGGGTTGTCCAGCGAAAATCTTTTTCTTTCAAATCAACTGCTTTCGGAAAGTTAAATAGATTTGTAATGTACTTCTGTTTAAAAATCTCAAGTCTTCCAAGTACTTATCAGCTGCTGTATGTCCTGCAGGAAGTGGTGTATTCTTTTCAGTCTGACACAGTGCTCTCTGTTGCCACCTCTGTCCATGTCAGGAACTGTCCAGAGCAGAAGAGGTTTTCTATGAGGATTTGCTACTTCTCTAGACAGTTCCTGACATGGACAGAGGTGGCAGCAGAAAGCACTGTGTCAGACTGGAAAGAAAACACCACTTCCTGCAGGACATACAGCAGCTGATAAGTACTGGAAGACTTGAGATCTTTAAATAGAAGTACTGTAGATTACAAATCTATATAACTTTCGGAAACCAGTTGATTTGACGGAGAAATATTTAATCCCTTCACTGATTGGCTGAGCGGAACATCAGGGAACTGGGAGCCCCCAAAGCAAGCCGGAACGTGGAACGGTAATATATAATATATGCACTGATATGCACTGCGAGTATGTAATCGTAGGGACTCGCAGTGGATCAGTATTGCCACCCTTACTGCTATCAGTGCATTAGGACATTACATGTCATATACTGTAACATCACTTATAGCTAGAGTATGTAAAACTAGTACAACAAGGACAATTTGTTGTTTTGGCCTTTTCGGGGTAATCACGGCTCTTTGGTTTTTTAACATCAGTAAATGCTAATCTATAGCACAATGCCGGGATTACAGACCATTGTTCCTAAGCATCCCGCTTTCATGTATGATTACCGCTTACTTGTAAAACAAATATAGGCCTGAATTTTCTATTAGTCAGACTCGGTAAGACGCTTCATAACAGCAAACTCGACTTTTACGCGGCAGCCAGAATTATTATTTTTTTTATACCAAATGAATGGCTGCAATTTACTGATGGAGACTGATTGGGATAAAAAAGTTTGAATGTACGGACGTTTTTCACAGACAATAACCTGTGCTAATACCTCGCCATTAAAATTCATAGGCAATATGAGAAGACAGGGAAATGGATGGGATCCCAGGATGACTAGTAGGTTGGAGTCTGAGTAATGTTTCATAAGAGGCCTCCATTCTGCGTCAGATCTCAGATGTTGTATCTGTTGTGGATTATATTCTGTTAAGAAATCCCTGACTCTATAAATCAAAGTATGATGCTTGGAAAAGCTTGTAAGGCTGGGTTCACACTAGGTTTTTGCAATCCATTTTTTTTTCTTCCGTTTTTGCAAAAAAACAGATGCATTTGTGTGCATCCGTTTCGTACCGTTTTTCCATTGACTTCTATTATAAAAAAAAAAAGCGGATCAAAACGCAAACCTTTTTTTTTTTAACGTACACAAAAACGTAGCTGACCATACTTTTTTGTATGTTAAAAAAAAACTAATGCATTTTGATTCGTTTTTTTTTTATAATGGAAGTCAATGGGAAAAAGGATCAAAGGGATGCACACAAATGCATTGGTTTTTCTCATCCGTTTTTTGCAAAAAGCAGATGAAAAAACGGATTGCAAAAACATAGTGTGGACCCAGCCTAACACATGTAAGGCAGACAACCATTACTGGGGCATATCACTAACATTTCACGTTGGCTATGGCTAGGATAAAATATACCAAATGGTAGCGTAACCTAAATAATAAGTAACAATATCAGGAGCCAGCCGTCACGCTCAGCTCCCGACAACACAGGTGCCGTTGGCGTCCCTGGCAACTATTTCGGTCATCACTAGCTGGTTGCTAGAGGTGCGTCGGCAAAGGCAAAGTTTCTTGGCTTCACAGCCCCAGGCTAATCTACACAGGTGTGGTATATAGATGTTTATTGACTGGCGGCCGGCACCGCCAGTCAGCTTGTGTTTGAGGTCTGGGGCTAGAGTCTAAGGGCCCTATTCCACCGGACGATTATCGTTTGCATAATCGTTAACGATTAACGATCTCAAACGACCGCTATTGCAAAAGACCTGAAAACGTTCACTCATTTCCATGGAACGATAATCGTTACTTATGATCGTAATTGCGATCGTTCTTCTTCGCTATTTATTCGCTATTGCGTTTGTATCTATTGCGAACGACCGAACGATGTCTTATTCAATGCGAACGATTTGCGAACGTTTTGCGAACGAGCAACGATAAAAATAGGTCCAGGTCTTATAAAGCGATCAACGTTCGGTCGTTAATCGTTAACTGCATTTCAACCGAACGATTATCGTTTAGATTCAAACGATTTAACGATAATCTGAACGATAATCGTCCGGTGGAATAGGGCCCTAAGCCCCAATTACGCCCTAAGGCTAGGACTCCAGTCTCCATAAGTATACTACTCTATATGTCCTCCTTGCCAGCGATAGGGATTCCTTGTGAGATTAACTAAGTTAGCATTTATCCTGATTGTATTCCTGATTTCCTCATTCTGGTTTTGGCCTCCTGACTTTCCCCTCGGCTTCCGATTTTGTACCCCAATGACTGACTGATACCGACCCTGCTAGCTGACCGTGATATATTGTGTTTGTTCACCTTGTCATGGTTTTGGGTTTTCACCTGTTACAGCTAGGGACTGTCGCCCAGTTATCCGCTTAGGGCAGTTGAAGTAAGTAGGCAGGGACAGCGAAGCGGGGGCCAGTGCTAGGGCCTCACTTGTTTTGTGTCCTTCAGTCCCATACCTGCCTGGAAATTATGTCGAGCCACCAATGCACTTAATGATACAGGCTAAAAAATCTCAAATAAGTTTTTATACCAGATACCACTTTTATGTTCATGCTGCAAGAATAGGATTCAGGATTAGAGTTGCTAAAATGCTTGTTATTCAAGCCAAGCCTTTTTTCAATACTCGAGTGCTGAACTTGATGTCAATAGGAGATTTAAGCATTCAACAAGGTGCCCCCTCCTTGGCAGAGAAGAGGGCGTCTGGTTTACCTGTAAACCTCAGAAAGTTACAACCTAGCCCCCAAGGGTTTAAGTTAACCCCCTTGGGACCAGAGTGTGCTCTCTTTTTTTTGGGGGGGGGGGGGGAGAAGGTTGGGTTTATACTTACCACCCTGGGCTCCCTTCTCCTTCATCTACAATCAGCCAATCTGTGGCAGTGGTTGACCCAGGAGAGGTAGAATTTTATGAAGCAATTTTATGAAGCACCATACATTTTTTTCTGTGCCATTTTTCTCTCCTCTCTGGTGTTTTTGCACTTAAATGTAAAGGGTGTAAAGGGTACATTTGGCAGTTTTCATACCTTATTTTATATCATACATCATTGTGCTTGTTCCAGTAAAAAGTCATCTTTTATCATCTGCAGATTGTGCTGCCTGGAAGGGGCTTTACGGCCACGGCGTCACTTAGCCAAGTCCATATCTCCATGTAGGCCCAACCCTCTATGAGGTCATCTGTGCATAGGCCCTGCCCCCTCTGTAGCCATGACCTGTGGCCTGACCTAGAGGGGGTTGGGCCTAGACCTTTAGGCCAGCCCCTTCCAATGGCCATAGAGGGAGCAGGGGCTAGACAGCAATGAAGTCACAGAGGGGCGGGGTCTACAACACCATTGTGGGTGGGGCTAAGTGGTGCTTCGATCGAGAAGCCCCACCCAGGTGGCACAATCCGCAGATGATGAAAGATCACTTTTAACTGGAAAAAGCACCATGGCGTATGATATAAAATAAGGTATGAAAACTGCAAAATGTACCCTTTATACCTGTGTAGAGAAGTTATAATGCAAAAGGGGGTGACAGTGTCACTTTAAAGTCAAAAACACCCGAAAAAAATTCCAAGAAAATCTCTTTCAGCTTTTTTGTTGTTGTTGTTATTGTTGTTTGCTTTTTTAGAGCCCAGAAAATGCCCAAAAAAGCTGTATTTGGGGGCACTCGTAACAAGTTTTTAAACCGAGCGCCACAAGGCACTTGGACGACCACCAAGGTAAGATTGAGCGCTGTGCTTGCTCAATACTTTTCAGTAGGTATTCATGTGAATTATTTGTCAGCAAATTCTGGTTTTTTTTTTAAAGATTTTTTTGTTTACCTTTATATTCCGTTTATTTTTTTTTTATAATTAATTTGTAGAAAGAAAGTAGAGCACGATTGCAGAGCGGTTTTTCTTCCTGGTGAGATTCTATTCTATCATCCTGTAATTAACATTTTATAATTGAAAGAACAATTTTTTTTTGCAAGCCTGGCATATCCTGCGAAAAGCCACTTTATAGTTGTATCCTAAGGAAAAACGGGGCATTAACTAAAATGACTACATTAAGCTCCGATGGGTAGATGGCTGGATTGCTGACAGCGACCAATTGAGAGTTTTATTATGTCGCAGTTGCCGACTAATTAATAGTTCAATGATTTCTGAGTCATAGATCAGTGTTGTTTTCTGCTGTTTACTGTATCTTTTCTCTAACTCTAAACTCTTTCATCTCTTGTCAAAAATAAAATCTATTATTTCTATCTATTTCCTTTAATACTTGTCATAAACTAAAAAGGTTGTCTGGATTTTTTTTTTTTTGTTAAAAACATAGTTCCTTGTTGCTTCCATAGATTCTGTCCTCCATTCACTTCAATGCAACAAAACTGTAATACCAAACACAAACTGAGGACAAGGGTGGCGCTGTTCCTGGGGAAAAAAAGCAGCTATGTTTTATTCTAATCCTTTCTTATCCCTTTAAAGGGGTTGTCCAGCGAAAATCTTTTTTTTTTCTTTTTTTTTCCAGAAAGTTCTATAGATTTGTAATTTACTTCTTTTTAAAAATCTCCAGTCTTCTCATACTTATCAGCTACTGTATGCCCTGCAGGAAGTGGTGTATTCTTTTCAGTCTGATACTGTGCTCTCCGCTGCCACCTCTGTCCATGTCAGGAACTGTCAAGAGCAGTAGCAAATCCCCACCCAAAAAGAAAACAAAAAACCTCTCCTGCTCTGGACAGTACCTGACATAAACAGAGGTGGCAGCAGAGAGTACTGTGTCAGATTGAAAAGAATACACCCCTTCCTGCTGGACATACAGCAGCTAATAAGTATGAAAAGACTGAAGATTTTTAAATAGAAGTAAATTACAAATCTATAGAACTTTCTGACACCAGTTGATTTGAAAAAAAAAAAAAAAAAAAATTGCCGGATTTTTGCCGGAGAACCCCTTTAAGATGTTTCGTGGTGGTCATGGATACATTTATACACCTAAAATAGTACTTACAATGCAATTGCAATGCAGACTCTTAAAGGGTTAACTCTTGAAATGTTTGTTTAAAAAATAAATCCGGCATTTTTTTTAGTTGAAGCTTTTTATACAGAAATAAGAACCCATTCTGATATTTCAAACGGAGCATATCAAATCCATTAGCAAGAACTATATTTATAAATAAAATACAGTCACGATGCACCATGTCTGAGTCAGTGATCAAGGTAATAGGAAGAACAGAAAGGGAAGGAAATGAACTGCCATTGACTCTCTCTGCCTCTAGATGCACGCGCACACTCACTTGTCTCTGTTCATGTCGATAAAACTCT
The DNA here is from genome assembly GCF_027789765.1 of Dendropsophus ebraccatus. Classification (NCBI taxonomy): domain Eukaryota; kingdom Metazoa; phylum Chordata; class Amphibia; order Anura; family Hylidae; genus Dendropsophus; species Dendropsophus ebraccatus. The sequence continues at coordinate 83,568,399 of NC_091463.1, forward strand.
TACGCTATTTTCCTCTTGTTATTGTGTCCCATTATAACACATCTGTCACAATCTGCACTGCTGATCAGCTCTTCTTCACTGATCCTGCCGGTCTAGGCATGTATCTTTTGTTTTTGTTTCAGCTTTTAGTCCCGGCCTAAAAGGGTTGCCCCACCTGCCGAATATTCAATTCTGGTTCAAAACGGGAGGGGCGTTGGGCTATGCTGGGACGCGAGGTGCTGAGTTAAATCTGCTCGGCTTTGCTGTGTCTCCCACTTAAAGGAGAAGTCCAGTGTTTTCTAAAAGCCAGCAGGCGACAGGGGAGGGGGAAAATCGATTAAAATCACAACTTACCTCTTCCCGTGCGGCCACGGGACCCCCACCAGAAGTCATTTATCCCAGAGTTACATCAAATGCAGGGGGCCCGCGGCCGCTCTTGCAGCTCACTGCAGGCACGGGGAGAGGTAAGTTGTTACTTGAAATGAATTTTCCTCCCCCTGTTGGCATTTAGAAAACGCCAGACTTCTCCTTTAAGTCTCCAGGGACAATCCAAGCCCTGGAGACATGTGTGACCTCATTGCGAGGCATTGGAGGGGGAATGAACTATACTTACCACTCCCTGAGGTCCTGACTACCTGATTGGCGTCTCAGCTCGACCACTACTCTTAGAGCTGAGAGCGGTGGTCGGGAACCTTGGCAACAAGCTGATAACTGTACTGGGAGACGATGGGGGCCACACTTTTTTAGCAATTTTGCTAAAGCAAAGCATTTGTAAAATTGCTTTCTTTTGCATTGGCTATCCCATGGAAAACCCCCTTTAAAGGATAAGTCCAGCAAAAAATTTCATTATAGTATTGTATTGTCCCCCAAAAGTTATAGAAATCACCAATATACACTTATAACGGGAAACGCTTATAAAGTGCTTTTTCCCTGCACTTCCCGGCATCAAAACTTCATTTCCTGGATAAAATGGTGATGTCACTTTCTGGATAACATGGTGATGTCACTTCTTGGATAACATGGTGATGTCACCACCCGACTCCCAGAGCTGTGGGGGCTGTGGCTGTGGGAGAGGATGATGGCAGGGGGATGCTCAGTGTCCCTCCAGTGCCCTGTGTCCCCCTGCCATCATCCTTTCCAGCAGCCACAGCCCGCACAGCTCTGGGAGTCGGGTCGTGACATCACCATGTTATCCAGGAAGTGACATCACCATGTTATCCAGGAAGTGACATCACCATGTTATCCAGGAAGTGACATCACCATGTCATCCAGGAAGTGACATCACCATGTCATCCAGGAAGTGACATCACCATGTTATCCAGGAAGTGACATCACCATGTTACCCAGGAAGTGATGTCACCATGTTATCCAGGAAGTGAAGCCCTGATGCAGTAGTTAGTGCAGGGGAAAAAGCACTTTATGTGCATTTCCCGTAATAAGTGTATATTGAGGATTTGTATAACTTTTACAATACTATAAAATACTATAATAAAAATGTTTGCCGGACTTCTCCTTTAACTGGGTGGTTTATATATATAAAAAAAAAAAACTCACAAAATAATACTGCTACTTATCTACACAATCTACTAAACAAATGCATTGCTTCGTGTTAATTGCTAATCAATCGGTGATAGTTTCCACAATAAATGACCATTCTATGCTTCGGTGAGTGCCGCTTATTCATTATACTTACCTCCTGTATATAAAAAGCTGCCTGAACTGACTAGCAGGAGCTAATATAGCAGCCATGTGCCAAATCCAGTTTCTGCACTAGTTTGGGGTTAACCCTTCCAGTTTAAAGGGGCCGGAGTAGGAACTCTCTCATAAGGTTGCAAGAAACATGTGACCAAGGCTTCCTTCAGTCATACAGGAATTTTAAACCTTTGCACTGCAGTTTATCAGTGTGAAAAGCAAAATGCCAACAAATACAACAAACATACAATAAGCGCATACAATAAAAGAAACTTAGCAAAGCATCCCTGAGCCACAGGGGAACTTCAGGCCGGGATATGGGTTCCTGAGCACTGCAAGAAGCTTTTTTTTTTAATTGACAATGTAGTCTGCAAGGTTGAATCATATATGCTTTATAGGGAGAAAATAGAGGCCACACCGCAAGCTGCAGAGGCCGTAGAAGCAAAATTAACCCCTTCAAGACCAAGCGTATTTGGGCCTTAATGACCAGGCTAATTTTTCAAAATCTGATCTGTCTCACTTTATGCGCTTATAGCTCAGAGATGCTTTAACGTATGCTAGCGATTCTGAGAATGTTTTTTCGTCACATATGGCACTTTAAATAAGTGGCAAAATTTGGTCACTACTTTGTGTGTTTTTTGTGAAAAACATCAAAATATCATGAAAAATTTTAAAAATTAGCATTTTATGAACTTTGAAATTCTCTGCTTTTAAAAAAAGAAAGTCGTATCACATAAATTAGTTACTAAGTCACATTACCGATATGTCCTCTTTATTCTGGCTTCATTTCATAAACATATTTTATTTTTTTAGGGTGTTACAGGACTTAGAAATTTATGAGCAAATTACCACATTTTCGTGAAAGTTTCCAAAACTGATTTTTTTAGGGACCAGTTCTTTTTTTAAGTTGATTTAGGAGGTTTGTATACTGGAAACGCCCATAAGTGACCCCATTTTGGAAACTACACACCTTAAAGAATTAATCTAGGGGTATAATGAGCATTTTAACCCTACTGGGGCTGGAGGAAAGTATTCACCATTAGGCCGTAAAAAAATGAAAAATGAAAATTTTCCAATAATATATACATTTAGATTAAAGTTTCTCATTTTCAAAAGGAACATGAGAGAAATAGCACCCCAAAATTTGTAACGCAGGTTCTCTTGAGTACTACGGTACCCCATATGTGGGCGTAAACCCCTGTATGGGCACACAGCGGGGCTCAGAAGGAAGGGAGCGCCAATTAGCTTCTCAATTGCAGATTTTGCTGAAGAAGTTTCCGAGCGCCAGGTGCATTTGCAGTGCCCCTGTAGTGTCAGCAGAGAGAAAAAAAAACATAAGTCACCCCATTTTGGAAAGTACACCCCTCAAAGAATTCATCTTGGGGTAGGATGAGCATTTTGACCCCACAGGTGTAATAGGAAAGTATTTAAAATTAGACAGTAAAAATGAAAAACTAGAATTTTTCCAATAATATGTTCGTTTAGTTTGAAATTTCTCAATTTCACGAGGAACAAGAGACAAAAAGTACCCCAAAATTTGTAACGCAAAAACGTAACGTAAAAAGGTACCTCATATGTGGGCATAAACCACTGCATGGGCACACAGTGGGGCTCAGAAGGAAAGGAGCACCAATTAGCTTTTTCAATGCATATTTTGCTGAAGAAGTTTGTGAGCGCCAGGTGCGTTTGCAGTGCCCCTGTAGTGCCAGCAAAGTAAAATCTCGCCATAAGTCACCCAATTTTGGAAAGTGCACCCCTCAAGAAATTCATTTTGGGGTGTGGTGAGCATTTTGAGCCCACAGGTATTAGAGGAAAATATTCAAAAGTAGACAGTAAAATTGAAAAACTCAATTTTTTCCAATAATATGTTCCTTTAGTTTGAAATTTCTCAATTTCACGAAGAACAGGAGAGAAAATTCACCCCAAAATCTGTAACACAGGTTCTCCTGAGTAGAACGGTACCCCATATGTGGTTATCAACCACTGTATGGGCACACAGCCGGGCTCAGAAGGGAAGGAGCGCCAATTAGCATTTTCCTTGCAGATTTTTCTGAAGTAGCTTCTGAGTGCCAGGTGTGTTTGCAGTGCCCCTGTAGTGTCAGCGGAGTAAAATCTCGCCATAAGTCACCCCATTTTGGAAAGTGCACCCATCAAAGAATTCATTTTGGGGTGTGGTGAGCATTTTGACCCCACAGGTATTAGAGCAAAGTATTCAAAAGTAGACAGTAAAAATGAAAAACTCAAATTTTTCCAATAATATGTTCCTTTAGTTTGAAATTTCTCAATTTCACGAGGAACAGGGGAGAAAACTCACCCCAATATACGTAACGCAGGTTCTCCTGAGTAGAACGGTACCCCAGATGTGGGCATAAACCACTGTATGGGCACACAGCCGGGGCCCAGGCAGATTTTTCTGAAGAAGTTTCTGAGCGCCGGGTGCGTTTGCAGAGCTCCTGTAATGTCTAGAGAATAGAAACCCCCCAAAAGTCACCCCATTTTGGAAAGTACACCCCTCAAAGAATTCATCTTGGGGTAGGATGAGCATTTTGAGCCCACAGGTATCAGAGGAAAGTATTCAAAATTCGCCAGTAATAATGAAAAACTCGATTTTTTCCAATAATATGTTGGTTTAGTTTGAAATTTCAAAATTTCACAAGGAACAGGAGAAGAAATGTACCCCAAAATCTGTAATGCAGGTTCTCCTGAGTACAACAGTACCCCATATGTTGGTATAAACCACTGTATGGGCACACAGCGGGGCTCAGAAGGGAAGGAGTGCCAATTTGCTGGAGCAAAACCACAGCTAGTAATAGTTATTAGAATAGCGCAGTTACTAAAATAAAATAAAATAAGATTACAGGTAGTGTGGGGTGGTTATGGACAGTCTGGGTTGGTTACGGGTAATCTGGAGGTGGTTAAGGTCAACATGGGGTGGTCACGGGCAACCTGCTGTGGTTACGGCAACCTGGGGTAGTTACAGGCAACCTGGGGCGGTTAGAGGCAACCTGGGGTGGTTAGAGGGAACCTGAGGTGGTTACAAGAAACTTGGGTTAGTTACAGGCAACCTGGGGTGGTTACGGGCAACGTGGGGTGGATACGGACAACCTGCTGTGGTAACAGACAATCTAGGATGGTTACGGGCAACTTGCTGTGGTTACGGGAAACGTGGGGTGGTTACGAACAATCTGGGGTGGCTACGGAAAATCTGGGGTGGTTACGGACAATCTGGGGTGGTTACAGCAACCTGGGGTGGTTAGAGGCAACCTGGGGTGGTTAGAGGCAACCTGGGGTGGTTACGGGCAACGTGGGGTGGATACAGACAACCTGCTGTGGTTACAGACAATCTAGGGTGGTTACGGGCAACCTGCTGAGGTTACGGGAAACGTGGGGTGGTTACGAACAATCTGGGGTGGTTATGGACAATCTGGGGTGGTTACGGCAACCTGGGGTGGTTAGAGGCAACCTGGGGTGGTTACAAGAAACTTGGGTTAGTTACAGGCAACGTGGGGTGGATACAGACAACCTGCTGTGGTTACAGACAATCTAGGGTGGTTACAAGCCACCTGCTGTGGTTACGGGAAACATGGGGTGGTTACAGGCAACGTGGGGTGGTTATGGACAATCTAGGGTGGTTACAGACAATCTGGGGTGGTTACGGACAATCTGGGGTGGTTACAGACAATCTGGGATAGTTACGGACAATCTGGGGTGGTTACGGATAAACTGAAGTCCTTATAGGTAATCTGCAGTGGGTACCTGTAATCTGGTGTGGTTACGGGCAATCACGAGGGGGTCATTGGCAATTTGGGGTGGTTAGAGGCAAGGTGCGGTTGTCAGTGGCAAGGTGCGGTGGTCAGAGGCAAGGTGCGGTGGTCAGAGGCAACCTGCGGTGGTCAGAGGCAACCTGCGGTGGTTGCGTGCAATCTGGTGGGTTACATGTAATCTGGCATGATTACGGGCAAGCTGGGGTGGTTATGCGCAACCTGCAGTGGTTAAGGCCAACCTGGGGGGGTTACAAACAATCTAGGATTGTTACGGATAAACTGAAGTGCTTAAAGGTAATCTGGGGTGGGTACATGTAATTTGGGGTGGTTACAGGCAATCTGAAGGGGGTCACTGGCAACGTGCGGTGGTTAGAGGCAACGTGCGGTGGTTAGAGGCAACATGCGGTGGTTAGAGGCAACGTGTGGTGGTTATAGGCAACGTGAGGTGGTTACGGGCAACGTGCGGTGGTTACATGCAATCTGGCGTGATTACGGACAACCTGGGGTGGTTACGGGCAACCTGCGGTGGTTACGGGTAATCTGGGGGGGGGGGGGGGGTTAGGGGTAATTTGGGAGTAAACTGCAATTATTACTATAATAAAAAGTGTGTGTTTTATTTTTTTGTATGTTTGTCACTTTTTGTACTTTATACATTCATTTTCACTGTATCACTATGATTACTGTGAAATTTTCTATCACAGTAATGATAGTTAAGTGACAGAGACCAAATTGGTCTCTCACTTTAAATTTTCAGAGTTGGCTGATTGTGGAGCGCATGCGCACTTCATAACCAGCCAGGACGCCGAGGAGGAAGGAGCTCCCAGGATCAGACACATCACCTTTTTATCCCCTGTCACCAATCATTTATGGCGACAGGGGATAAAAAGTGCTGGCGGCACATGGCACAAGCGATCAGTGGTATATAGTATATACTGCTGATCGCTTGTACCGGGACCCCACAGGGGGGTCCCAGATCACTGCCCCATGCTCTCCGCTATCTCTGGTGGTGGAGAGAATGGGGTTTTCATTCATTTTTACTGTTAGATCACTGTGAACAGACATTAGTCTGTTCACAGTGATGGCGGCAACCATCTTGGATCTGATGGCCGCCGCAGGGAGGGAGGGGTTAGTGACTGGGGCACTAGGGGGGCTGATCTGGGGGCTGATTTTACTTATTTCATCTCCCCCCACCGTATCGGCGGTCACTAAGGGGTTAATGGGGGTCAGCTGTGGGATCGCAGCTGATTCTTATTATCTCCGGTGCTCCACTCAGATGAGAGCCCGATCGCTATCTCTGCAGCGATCCCACTCTCATCATAAAACCCCGTCAGAGCAGGAACGTATATATACATTCCCACTGCACGGGGTATGTGCAATAGGAACGTATATATACATGTTACTGACGTGAAGGGGTTAAGCATTATTTTTTATAAAGACCTAAAGTATGAAAGCTTTTCAGAATAGTTCATAGCCTTATATTCATCTTATATCATAGGTCACACATCTATGTATTTTTATGCATAATGAATTGTAAAATGGGGTCCACATTTCTCTGCATGGTTTGATAATGGTTTAAATCATAGAGCAATTCTGTAATGAAGGAGATATGCGGTTTTAAATGGGCTATAAAATTCCATGACATTATAGTATCAGACTTTGCCTTCTACAATCTCCTATGAGGTGGCACAATCTGCCTACCTATGAGTTCTATGAGTATGTATGTATATATATATATATATATATATATATATATATATATATATATATATATATTCTTTTTTTTTATGCAAACAATTGACAAATTGTAATGGTGTTTTTTGTCATCTTCACTGACAGTTGTGGGAACACAATATTATTTACTGTACAGTATATTTTGGTATAGAAAACAATTCCAATTATATGGGAAATAGTTTCAGAAAGTTTTGTGGCTGGGAACTTTCCAGTTATTTACACAATCATTTGCTGCTATCTAGTGGTCAAATGGCTAATTACAATTGTACTATTCTATTCAATCTTAAGCCCCTATTCCACGGGGCAATGCAGAGGAGCAAACGAGCACTATCAGCGCTCGTTTGCTCCTCGATCCCCGCTCACTGCCGCAGCTATTCCACGTGTCGGCAGCGAGCGGGTGAGTGTGGGAGGGGCCGTGGGGAGCTGCGGGGGGGCTGCCCAGGTGATTGCTAGATCGTCCGGGTAGCCCATAGAGGATAGTGGTGATCAGCCTCGGACTGGGCCACCGGGGAGCCGGGGAAACCTCCAGTGGGCCCCTCCCCCTTCCTCCCTGTTGGTGGGCCCCTGCAGAGCTGGCATCCAGGCAGAGCTGGGACAGCCTGTAGTCAGGGCCGTATTTGCCACTAGGCACCCGTGGTCCGGTGCCTAGGGCGGCGCCCTGCGGGGGGCGGCACCCGCAGGGAACACCTTTTTTTATTACTTAAAAAAAAAAACTCAGTAGGCACCGGCCCACGGGTGCCTAGTCCTAGGACGGGGAGGGGGGGGGTGACGGAGCGGCCGGGAGAAGGATGGGCAGGCAGGCTGGTTCCCTCCCCCCATGCAGCGCCGGGGTCCGGGGCAGGTGTTGAGCTCCCGGCACACACAGTGTGACAGAGGCCGGAAGCTCCCAGCTGCAGCCCCGCGGTCCCGGATCTTGTCTCCTGCTCGGCGGCGCTCACGTGATGTGACGTCATCGCCGAGCAGGAGAGAAGATCTGGGAACGCGGGGCTGCAGCTGGGAGCTTCCGGCCTCTGTCACACTGTGTGTGCCGGGAGCTCAACACCTGCCCCGGACCCCGGCGCTGCATGGGGGGAGGGAAACAGCCTGCCTGCCCATCCTTCTCCCGGCCGCCCGCCCCGTCACCCCCAGCCTCTCCCCTCTGCCGGCCCCCGGCCCCCCTGCATACTCAGCTGCTCCCCTGCTGGGGGGCAGCCTCTCCCCTGCCCCCCAGCCTCTCCCCTGCCCCCCCAGCCTCTCCCCTGCTCTCCCCTGCCCCCCCCAGCGTCTCCCCTGATCCCTCAGCCTCTCCACCTAACCCTCAGCCTCTCCCCCTGCCCCCCAGCCTCTCCCCTGCCCCCCCAGCCTCTCCCCTGCCCCCCAGCCTCTCCCCTGCCTCTCCCCCTAACCCTCAGCCTCTCCCCCTGCCCCCAGCCTCTCCCCTGCCCCCCCAGCCTCTCCCCTGCCCCCCCCAGCGTCTCCCCTGCCCCCCCAGCGTCTCCCCTGACCCCTCAGCCTCTCCACCTAACCCTCAGCCTCTCCCCCTGCCCCCCAGCCTCTCCCCCTGCCCCCCAGCCTCTCCCCCTGCCCCCCATCCTCTCCCCCCTGCATTCTCAGCCTCTCCCCCTAACCCCCAGCCTCTCCCCCTAACCCCCAGCCTCTCCCCCTAACACCCAGCCTCTCCCCTGCCCCCCCCAGCCTCTCCCCTGCCCCCCAGCCTCTCCCCTGCCCCCAGCCTCTCCCCTGCCTCTCCCCTAACCCTCAGCCTCTCCCCTGCCCCCCAGCCTCTCCCCTGATCCCTCAGCCTCTCCCCCTGCCCCCCAGCCTCTCCTCCCTGCATTACCGCCTCTCCCCTGCCCCCCACCAGCCTCTCCCCCTAACCCTCAGCCTCTCCCCTGCCCCCCAGAGTCTCCCCTGACCTCAGCCTCTCCCCTGCATTCTCAGCCTCTCCCCTGACCCCCCAGCCTCTCCCCTGCCCCCCCAGCCTCTCCCTTGCCCCCCCAGCCTCTCCCTTGCCCCCCAGCCTCTCCCCTGCCCCCCCAGCCTCTCCCCTGCCCCACAGCCTCTCCACCTAACCCTCAGCCTCTCCCCTGCCCCCCAGCATCTCCCCTGACCCCAGACTCTCCCCCTGCCCCCCAGACTCTCCCCCTGCCCCCCAGACTCTCCCCCTGCCCCCCCCAGACTCTCCCCCTGCCCCCCAGACTCTCCCCCTGCCCCCCCAGCCTCTCCCCGGCCCCCCAGCAACTCCCCTGACCCCAGCGTCTCCCCTGCCCCCCCCAACCTCTCCCCGGCCCCCCAGCAACTCCCCTGACCCCAGCGTCTCCCCTGCCCCCCCAACCTCTCCACCTAACCCTCAGCCTCTCCCCTGCCCCCCAGCGTCTCCCCTGACCCCAGCCTCTCCCCCTGCATTCTCAGCCTCTCCCCTGACCCCCCAGCCTCTCCCCCTGACCCCCCAGCCTCTCTCCCTGCCGCCCAGCCCAGGGCTGTAGACTGTCAGTAAATGCTGGGAGTTGTAGTGCCTGCAGCTGTTGTAGTTGGGTCCTAGGTGCATTATACACTGGAGGCTTTGTGGGAGATCAGAATACAGAGATCTGTGGGGGCTCAGTGTGTGGAAGTGACCCCAGAACAGCACTAATAGGGGATAGAACAAAAACATCTCCCCCTATCCCTATTAGTGCTGTTCTGGGGTAACGTCCCTGCACTGAGCCCCCACAGATCTATGTATTCTGATTTCCCACAATGCCTCCAGGACCCAACTACAACAGCTGCAGGCACTACAACTCCCAGAACAGTCTGCAGCCCTCAGGATATGCTGGGAGTTGCAGTGCCTGCAGCTGCTGTAGTTGGGTCCTAGGTGCATTATACACTGGATGCTTTGTGGGAGATCAGAATACATAGATCTGTGGGGGCTCAGTGCAGGGAAGTGACCCCAGAACATCACTGATAGGGATAGGGGGAGATGTTTTTGTTCTATCCCCTATTAGTGCTGTTCTGGGGTCACTTCCCTACACTGAGCCCCCACAGATCTATGTATTCTGATATGCCACAAAGCATCCAGTGTATGATGCACCTAGGATCCAACTACAACTCCCAGCATGTACTGACAGTCTGCAGCCCTCAGGATATGCTGGGAGTTGTAGTAAAGTAGTACAATCCTATGATAACTGCGGCTGTAGACAGATGTGTTGCTGGACCTTCAGGGCTGATGGATGTCACCCACAGATTGCAGCCACCAGGAGCCTCTGCACACAGTGATTTATTACAGGGTTGTCCTCTCAGAGACTACAACTCCCAGCATACCCTTAGAGCTGTATAAATGGAGGGTGTTCTGAGATTTGTCACAGATACAGATGAATTCAGGAAAGAAGCGGGTCAGCATGTCGTGTCTCACTGGTTCTATATTGGTGGGCCCCAGGTACCCCAGTCCGACACTGGACAGAACCAGTCCCCAAACTAAGACGTCCCCGGCCTCCTTCCTTCCTCCATCACGTCTGTTTGATGAGAACAGCGGGCATCAAGCAGAGCGGCACCCAAGTGCTAGGGTATATACCATGCATGTACAGCAACGTGGGGGGGGGGGGGGGGCGCCTCTGCGTGCAAAGTGCCTAGGGCAGCATGAACTCTAAATACAGGCCTGCCTGTAGTAACACTGGCACTACACAGGGGACAGTCAGTGTGTGCAGCTGTCATCTGACTGGGCCCTGGGTAATGTTTCCCAGCCAGATAACAGCCATTGCCAGGGCCCCTTGCTACAGGCAAACACCATGGGCAGCTCTACTTGGGCCCTCAATGGACCCCAGCACGCTGGTCCCCATCTCCCTACAATTGTAATCTCTCCAAAAGGAAAGATTTGTCATGCAGATGGGAAGTCTTTCCTTTTGGAGAGATTGTTTGGCTTGGCATAAAATCCCCAGTCATGTTCTAAGGCTCCTTGACTGAGCGAGACTTGACTTGAAGGGACATATCCTTTCTTCCCAGAATTCTCAGTGGAGCAGCAATGGTCTGTAAGTCTCCATAAGTCTTTATGACAGGCTCTCCTTAAGGAGAGTAACTAACCCGTTGACCCACACATTATCTGCCAAAGATTTGAAGCCAAAGCCAGAAACAGAGTACAAACAGAGATCAGGTCATAAAGGAAAGCCTGAGATTTCTCCTCTTTTCAAATCTACTCCTGGCTTTGGCTTCAAATCTTTGGCAGATAGTATGTCAGATAATCTTTCTGTGTAAATGGACCCTTAGTGAGGTGGATACTATTTATTGGGGAGTGGGGGCTAAAATCCAGAGGGAGTACCTACAGGGGGATACTACCTTTACCTTACTACTACTGGGGAGGGGGGTCTAACCTACAGCTTGATACCTGCACAGAGATGCCTCAGGACTATATGGATGCACAGAAGGCGCACACCTACTATATTCTAATAGGAAAATAGGTGGCGCCTTATGTGATAACGCCAATGTAACCAGAGATGTGAATGAACAGTAATGTGTCCGGGGTCGGCCTTTTTTTCCCCCCAGAAGAGTCAGGAGTGAGATGGCTGAACATAACATGCACCTACCTCCCTGGCTCCAGCGCTGGGCTCCGCTGTCCCCTACTCCGGTTCCTGATTCCCCGACCTTTCCTGGTCTGAGTGGAGGACAGCGGACCCCTGCGCTGGAGCCAGGGTGGTAGATGCATGTTGTTATGTTCAGCCACCTCCTCCCCAGCTCTTTTGAAAAAAATGTCCTACACTGGACTTCTCCTTTAAGCTCCCTGAGTTTTGTGTGTATCACCCCAATGACAGGGGTACAGGTGGTCTGGCTATGGTGTCCTCTATCTGATGGACAATCCAGCTAAATGGACCAAGGGCTGCTCTCAGCTGACCAGAGTACTGCAGATGGGATGCTCCATGGTACAGGGGCCCATGGTGGTTATAGCAAAGAGAAAATAAAAAACAATAGGAGGCGCTCCCCAGGAGTGGGAGGACCTCCTATTTTTGTTTATTTTCTCTCTCCAATATCTACTATATGGGAGCACAGAGGACGCCTATACTGTATGAGCAAGAAGATTAAAATGTTTGTCTGGCAGATGTCGAGTGGCTGGGAGAAGTCTTCATGATGGGCGAGGCAAGATGGAGAAGAAAAGGAAAAGTGACCAACTCGCATCAGAGAAGACGCCCCTGTGAATCACTGTATGTAGCTGCACTGTAATTATTTATATGGTGTGCAGAGTCTGTGTACAGCTGGTATCTACCTCCATATGGGGGGGATACTGGATGTCATTTAGTAATGTTATGGTGGTCTTAGTTACTATGTGGTGGTAATGATCTTAGTTATCAGTTTCAGCTATCAGTGTCAGCTGACCGGCCATTCTGAAGGTAGAGCGCGCGGGACCCGGGGATGAAGACAGCGCGGAGAAGAAGCCTGGACTGGTAATGTATGATGCTGCAAGGACATCGGTAATGATGTTGCGATGCCCTGGCCCCTGGGGGCCACTTCCGCAGTGCTGGTGTTATGAGCGGGCAATGACCGAGGCAGCTACAGGGGTTATACTTGTCACGGTATAGGCCTGAGGGCAGCACAGCTGTAGGGCCGGTCTGAGGAATCTGCGGGTGATGATGGGCATGCGATTCTTCGCTGCACTTAGTCAGGGCACCAGTTAGTGGACACCAATGCCAGGGTTCAGTAACAGCGGTTTTATTATAGATGAAGTAACTAGTAGCAACAGTTCTGTCCGGATGCAACCGGGTATATAGCAGGCTTTGACAAATAAAGCAGGAGTGGTGCTGCATAGGCTGTGAGAATACGTGCCGGATGATGGGAGTAGGAGTATGAGAGAAATAGCGTTGCTGGGTGGATTAGCTTGAGAATAATACTTGCTGTGAATCCTTGCAGCGATGAGGAGAGATAACGGAATGACACCCAGATGAGAGAGAAGAATCCGGTCACTTGAGCAGGCAGATACAGCCGAAGACTTTAATACAGCAGCAGAATCAGTCACTCTTCTTATGGTGAAGAGGCTGCAGAGAAGAAGCCCAACTCCTCTGAGGCAGGAGAGGGACGACACACATCCTCCTTGCTTGGAAGCAGGGGGAAGACTCACTTGTTAGGAGGAAGTGGGAGGTCACATGGTTGCTCCTGGCCAGAGCTAGTCGGCCATTGGAGGAACCATGGTTACAGGTCACGTGATCAACAGCCTTGCATACCACTGTACAATGTAATAATACACAGGAATACATGAGAATACACATGAGAATGTACATTACCAGAGAATACTAGGGGAAAACCAGCAGCAGTTGCAGTGCAAACACTTACCAGAACAGGCATTGACACAGCAAGAGAAATGGCCATAATAGGAGTAGTAGTCTGCATGTTCTGGGACACTGCATACCTCCCTAGCAAATTTGAGCCGACCTCGGCGAATCTAGAAGGCAGCAAACATGAATAGACTGGACAATCAAACAGCAGGAATGAATGATGAGAGTGAGTGTGATGAGGTGTGTGTTTCCCACGCCCAAGGCACAGGTGAGAAGAGAGAGAGAATGAGAAACCCTAGTGGCAGGACTTCACCTAGGGGTGCCTAACGTACTCTGGCGACCAGGTAGCTAGTGCGTGAACCATCTGACGTGTAAGCCAGGACAACTTAACTGCTGGCGGGGGACCCTCAATATTCCAGCCAGTTAGACAGTAGGTTTTCTGTTAAATGTGTTACCCTACTGGAGGAGGACGTGAAGACCTGTGTACTTTCTTGGCGTGTTTGTGAAATGTCTTGGATACCTGAAAGAGAATAGAACAAAATAATAAAAGCAAACATACATGGGGGCCCCTTACATACCGGTCAATCATACAACACAATTATCCAATAGGCCAAACACACGAAAGGGTATCCAAGGTGCGATATGTATGGACAAGTGTGAAGGTTAGGTATGACTATGTGTGATAACTACTGTGTTGGGACAAGACAGAGGTGAACAAATACTGGAAACAAAAAGGAAGGGAAACACAAAAGACAACAAATACTGCGAGGTCTTGAGGAGAACTGGCTCACATGAATCTGAATGAAACCTGAGAGAAATCTGAATGAAAATCTGAGAAAATCTGCACACGAACTGGCTCAACTAAATCTTTCCAGCTATAGATATGATGATAATACACAATACTGAGACTGGATGAGAAAATACACTCCTACATAAACTGGACTTTCTCTGAGGTATATATATACTGACTTCTCTTACTCAGAGGAGGAGCTATCTGACTTAGACACTGGAAAATATACTGTTTTACAAAAGAGGCGCTCTACTCTGAGGCAATCTATGTAACCTTGTGCTCACTCAGAGGAGGAAATACAAAGACTTCGATAACACTGGAATGCAATAGTAGAGAAAAAAAAAATGCAATAATGAAATAAGTGCAATAATACCCTGTGTGGAACACACAATCACAGGAAAGTGCATTAGGAAGGAATGGGTTAAGTGTCTCTGTTAGGTAGAGTCTCTTGTAGGCAATTGGAACATCGTCCATGGAAAAGGCTCTGGGACAGGCACTAGAGAACCTTTTGTTATTGTAAGTGTCCATCAGCTCATGGCTGGTTAGTACAGGGAACTTGGTCAGGAGGACCAGGCACGAACCTTGAACGTTGCATGAACTAAATGGTGAAACAGCACACAAAAAAAACAGTCATAGAACTCAGCCTTTGAAGAGAACACCTAATAGAGGTGTCCTGGAGGGCCCCAAGTGGCACCCCTCTTCTTCTCCCAGGGGTAATACCGGGAGGAAGCCGGAGCAGGAGCCTCATCTGCTGCGGTGGTGACCACGAGGCTAGGGGTCACGGTGGTCACAGGAGAGACAGTAGGGGCCACATGGTAGGTAGTGGTGGTGGTCGAAGCTTTAGCCACGGCAGTGGTAGGGGGAGTCACTGTAGTAGCCATGGTGAGGGGGGCTTTAGCCACCGGAGGTAGCAAGGTTAGGGCCTGCTTGATCTCATCCGCCAACTTCTTGATAACCGGGTCGTCCCCAAACACCCACTGAGGCAGGGATGGTGACTCGGGCCCGGGGAGCCTCCAGGGACTGGCGTAGCAGGTGGCCTTAAAGTTATCCCCCTGGCTAGAGGCAGGAAGAGGGGCGCCCGGAACCCCGGTACTCACGGATCCATCGTTTTCTGGCGAGGTCGATCCTCCTGTGGAGAAGGCAACCTCGGGAGTGCTGGAGCAACGAGATCCCGGTGAGACGCTGGCGATGGAGACAGGCTCTTCCTCCGGACCGTTGGAGACTGGTGTAGAGCCCCAACTGATATCGCTGTCGGAGGGTGGCGGCATTAGCAGGCACGCAGGATTGATCAGAGGCAGACTCTCAGGCAGTGTAGGCATCACAAGCGCTGGGGCTGCAGGCAGGTGCTCTTCATAGGCCGCCATCTTGCGTTCCACTGGCCGGAACTTGTAGCAGGAAGGGGAGGAGCGCCAGGCTGGAGGATCAGGCTCCAAAGTCTGCCCAGCAACAATGACGTCAGTGGAAGCGGCTGGCCAATCAGGAGAGACACAGTCATTATCAATGGCGCCAAGCAATTCCCGCTTCTCGGCCGCATGGCAGTTAACCCCCTCGTCACCGGGGGATGGCGCAGGTAGAAATAACAGCAAGAAGCGGCCATTTTGTGTCCAGTCTAAGCCGTGCAGCGACTCAGTAATCAAAACTCCCATGGCAATTTTAGCAAAGTCTCTGGAGACGATAATAAACTATAGATCTTGTACACCGCGTGGCGTGTGTATCCTGTTCGTGACGCCAAATGCGATGCCCTGGCCCCTGGGGGCCACTTCCGCAGTGCTGGTGTTATGAGCGGGCAATGACCGAGGCAGCTACAGGGGTTATACTTGTCACGGTATAGGCCTGAGGGCAGCACAGCTGTAGGGCCGGTCTGAGGAATCTGCGGGTGATGATGGGCATGCGATTCTTCGCTGCACTTAGTCAGGGCACCAGTTAGTGGACACCAATGCCAGGGTTCAGTAACAGCGGTTTTATTATAGATGAAGTAACTAGTAGCAACAGTTCTATCCGGATGCAACCGGGTATATAGCAGGCTTTGACAAATAAAGCAGGAGTGGTGCTGCATAGGCTGTGAGAATACGTGCCGGATGATGGGAGTAGGAGTATGAGAGAAATAGCGTTGCTGGGTGGATTAGCTTGAGAATAATACTTGCTGTGAATCCTTGCAGCGATGAGGAGAGATAACGGAATGACACCCAGATGAGAGAGAAGAATCCGGTCACTTGAGCAGGCAGATACAGCCGAAGACTTTAATACAGCAGCAGAATCAGTCACTCTTCTTATGGTGAAGAGGCTGCAGAGAAGAAGCCCAACTCCTCTGAGGCAGGAGAGGGACGACACACATCCTCCTTGCTTGGAAGCAGGGGGAAGACTCACTTGTTAGGAGGAAGTGGGAGGTCACATGGTTGCTCCTGGCCAGAGCTAGTCGGCCATTGGAGGAACCATGGTTACAGGTCACGTGATCAACAGCCTTGCATACCACTGTACAATGAAATAATACACAGGAATACATGAGAATACACATGAGAATGTACATTACCAGAGAATACTAGGGGAAAACCAGCAGCAGTTGCAGTGCAAACACTTACCAGAACAGGCATTGACACAGCAAGAGAAATGGCCATAATAGGAGTAGTAGTCTGCATGTTCTGGGACACTGCAATGTCCCTGCAGCCCTCGCTCAACGATCATCGGGCCGTGGAATAGGCCCAGTAAACCAGCTGCTATCTAGCAGATCGACGTTCGTTTAGATCGTTGATTGGGCCCTCCTCGGCCCGTGGAATAGGACCCTTAGTTACTATGTGGTGGTAATGGTCTTAGTTACTATGTGGTGGTAATGGTCTTAGTTACTATGTGGTGGTAATGGTCTTAGTTACTATGTGGTGGTAATGGTCTTAGTTACTATGTGGTGGTAATGGTCTTAGTTACTATGTGGAGGTAATGGTCTTAGTTACTATGTGGAGGTAATGGTCTTAGTTACTATGTGGTGGTAATGGTCTTAGTTACTATGTGGTGGTAATGGTCTTAGTTACTATGTGGAGGTAATGGTCTTAGTTACTATGTGGAGGTAATGGTCTTAGTTACTATGTGGTGGTAATGGTCTTAGTTACTATGTGGTGGTAATGGTCTTAGTTACTATGGGGTGGTAATGGTCTTAGTTACTATGTGGTGGTAATGGTCTTAGTTACTATGTGGAGGTAATGGTCTTAGTTACTATGTGGTGGTAATGGTCTTAGTTACTATGTGGTGGTAATGGTCTTAGTTACTATGTGGTGGTAATGGTCTTAGTTACTATGTGGAGGTAATGGTCTTAGTTACTATGTGGTGGTAATGGTCTTAGTTACTATGTGGTGGTAATGGTCTTAGTTACTATGTGGAGGTAATGGTCTTAGTTACTATGTGGTGGTAATGGTCTTAGTTACTATGTGGAGGTAATGGTCTTAGTTACTATGTGGTGGTAATGGTCTTAGTTACTATGTGGAGGTAATGGTCTTAGTTACTATGTGGAGGTAATGGTAGTGGTTTGACAAAATGTAGTGGAGTTTATTTACACCATTGCGAATAAACTCCACTAGACTTTTTCACGTGCTGTATCCTGCACATTACTTTGGATTGTGTACAAACCTGGATCCGGCAGGGTGAGGAGTATACTAATATATGGTGAACAAGGGTAAACAGGGGAAATCAGCTCACCTCTTTGTATGTTGGTTGGAGTCTCCAGCGTATGTGAGAGGGTGCACGGTTCCTGGCGGTGGCTGTCCGTCAAATAGGTAGATGGTTGCAAAAAGTGATAAGGATCCGGCACTCCGAGAAATTTAAAATTCAAAAACTTTTATTGGAACATATCTAAAAAATAGCTGAGCAGCTCATGCTGTGTGGCCTGAAAGACTGACGCGTTTCGCGCATGCGCGCTTAGTCATAGTGACATAGTCACTATGACTAAGCGCGCATGCGCGAAACGCGTCAGTCTTTCAGGCCACACAGCATGAGCTGCTCAGCTGTTTTTTAGATATGTTCCAATAAAAGTTTTTGAATTTTAAATTTCTCGGAGTGCCGGATCCTTATCACTTTTTGCAACCATATACTAATATATGTTGTTCCTTGTAGTCCTCTGCTGCTGATATTTTCGTTCTTGAAGTAGTGACAAAAATATTTTGTTTCATATATGGTACTATTGGTCTTGTTGCTGGTAATATGTGTCTTTGTATACTGGATTTTAGTAATGGTATGGTGGTATTAGTCACTATGTGGGGGTCATGGGGTGGTGGTAATATTTGCCCCTTATACATTGGTAGTATTGGTCTTGGGTTTTCTGGACTTATATATTTATAATTATAATCATAATATAGTAATGCTGTTCTGGGGTCACTTACCCACCCTGAGCCCCCACATATTTTTGTATTTTGATCTCCCTTAAAGCCTCCAGTGTACACATAGAATCCTTCAACTACAACTGCTGTAAAGACTACAACTCCCAGCATTTACTGACAAGACACAGTCCTCAAGATATGATGGGAGTTGTAGTACATCTGAACCGATAATCCTCTGATAATTGCTGGTTC
Organism: Dendropsophus ebraccatus; assembly: GCF_027789765.1. Classification (NCBI taxonomy): domain Eukaryota; kingdom Metazoa; phylum Chordata; class Amphibia; order Anura; family Hylidae; genus Dendropsophus; species Dendropsophus ebraccatus. Next base: position 83,587,117 of record NC_091463.1, read on the forward strand.
TGTAAATGGATTTATTAGTGGATCTTCAGGGCTTATGATTGTGACAGACTGCAGCCACCAGAAGCCTCTACACAACCATCACTTATTAAAGGATTGTCCAATTGGGAACTACAACTTCCATTATACCCTCAGAGCATTCTGATTCTGTGAGTTGTAGAGTAAAAACTTGTAATTCACCAGTTAGTTGTGGACACAGATCACTCCAGCATAGAATCGGGGTCAGCATGTCTCTTCTCAGAGGTTGGTCATTGGTGGGCCCCCAGCATAATTTCCCCTGGTGGGCCCCAGGTAGCCCAGTCCGACACTGGTGGCGATCTGCTGCCACCGCCCCTATTACAAGGAGTCATGGCAGCAGATCGCTGCTATCACAGTTGCTTGTTTTTCAACGTTTGAAAAACAAGTGACGCAACGATCAGCTAACATGAACGATGTGGGCTGATCTTTGCCCTCTATTCCACGGGACGATTATCGGCCGTAACGACTGATATCGGCCAAATACGGTTGATAATCTTTTCGTGGAATAGGGCCTTTAGGGTACTGAGGAATAGGTGAGGAATTGAAGTGAAATCCGCTCTTAATTTCAGCTTGAAATTCCTCCTGTAAAATATGAACAGAGCAATGTCCCATTGCGTTTAATGGAATTTCCGCTGTGTTGGTCAAACTGCAGAATTTCCAAGCAGAATTTACTGCCACAGATCTGCTTTCCTCCCAAAGAATTGGGCTGAATACTCGCCTATTCCTCAGTGTGAACATACCCTAATGATGCGTTTACATAGAGCGATTTATCTGACAGATCTTTGAAGCCAAAGCCAGGAACAGACTATGAACAGAGAACAGGTCATAAAGGAAAGACTGAGATTTCTCCTCTTTTCAAATCCATTCCTGGCTTTGGCTTCAAGAATCTGTCAGATAAATCTCTCTGTGTAAACGCACAATTAGAACCAACTTTACTGTGGCCTCTGTTATCTCTTTTAACAATGCACCATTTTTGGAGCATTGGATGGTTTGTCAATAGGTTAAAAGGTAAATGGGTTTGTCCGACGGTCAGCCTTTTTTAACCCCTAGACGACCTAGGACGTACCGGTATGTCCTCAAAGTCTGTGCCCAGACGACCCTGGATGTACCGGTACGTCCTGTGCTATGAAGCGCGCTCCGGAGCAGAGCGCACTTCATAGCAGGTGGGGGCCGGCTGGCATACACAAAAATGTAGTTGACCACATTTTCTGTACGTTAAAGGTAACCATTTAAAGTAATTCTGTACCCACAATCTGACGCCCCCAAACCGCTTGTACCTTCAGATTTCTTTTAATCCGAGATCTGTCCTGGGGTCCGTTCGGCAGGTGATGCAGTTATTGTCCTAAAAAACAAGTTTTAAACTTGCAGCCCTGTGCCCAACGGGAGTATCTGTGCCCTAACTTGGCATAACCCCTCCGTCCCTCCTCCCCACCCTCTTCATCATTAGGAATGCCACTGGAACATTTACTCCTGTCTGAACATTGCACAGGTCCTTACTGATCCAACCCATGTTCAGTATTCACACAGCTGACGAATAGTAGGCAATCTGCCTGGAGCATTCCTAATGATGAGTAGGGCGGGGAGGAGGGACGGAGAGGTTGTGCCAGCCTAATGCATACACAATCTAGGCCACGGCCATTGTTGCTTTTTTAGGACAATAACTGCATCACCTGCCGAACGGACCCCAGGACAGATCTTGGCTTAAAAGCAGCTATCTGACGGTACAAGTGGCTTGGGGGTGGCTTAGATTGTGGGTACAGAGTCGCTTTAAGGGTTTCAGTGGGTTCATACTGCGTTTTTGCAATTTGTTTTATGCCAAAAACAGATGAAAAATGGATGAAAAAAAACAGATACATTTGTGTGATCCGTTTTCTATTGACTTCCATTATAAAAATAAATAAATAAAAAAGAATCAGAATGCATCCTCTTCTTTAGTGTACACATCCTTTTTTGATCCCTTCTTTGGTCCTTTTTTATAATGAAAGTCAATAGAAAACAGATCAAAACGGATGCACACAGATGCATCCGTTTTTTGCATAAAGTGGATGGAAAAAATGCAAAAACAGTTTTGTGATTGACTATGATGATCAGGGCAGTTTCTAGGCCATTTTGGCAACAGGGCGAATCTGAATTCACTGAATAGCGGCCGCCGAAAACTGACATGTCAGTTGTTTGCGGCGCCGCTAGAGCTCCCGGCCGGAGCGTATACTATGTGTATACACTCCGGCCGGGATCCCATGGAAAGCAAAGTTTTCGTACACAGTACAGCCATTGTTGCCGATAGCAACAAAGGCTGTACTTTTACGAAAACATACGTTGTGTGAACATAGCCGGAACCAGTAAGAGGAGACAGGTCACCCGCTCCCATCCTGGAGTGATGTATCTGTGACCACAGCTCCCTTGTGAATAATCACAACTCTCAGAATGCCCTACACTTATGAAGCTCTCAGGGCATGCTGGGAGTTGTAGTTTGTGAGGGGACAACACCTTGAGGTCTCTCTTCATTCGCAGCATATTCTGAGGGCTGTGGCCTGTCAGTAAATGATGGGAGTTGTATCAGTTGTTTGCTGATCTTTTGAGTAGTTGTATAAATTATTATCGGTTGCACATCTCCCTCTGTATACAGTAATGTATTTAAATGGCTGTTTGAACCATACAGCAGCCTGGTTGCACATGACTGCATATGGGGCATGTAAAAGGTCCTTACTAATATATAGGCTATAGGAATATGGGCCCTATACTATGAATATCACTTCTCTGTCTCCTTCAGTTTCTCATCATCAGACACTTATTGCAGCAAAGAGATTAAAGGGGTAGTGCGGCCCTCAGAAATTATTCACAGAATAACACACATTACAAAGTTATACAACTTTGTAATGTATGTTATGTCTGTGAATGGCCACGTTCCCCGTGTCCCACCACCCCCACCCGTGTACCCGGAAGTTTTGGTGCATTATACATTACCTGATCCGTGTCGAGGGCCGTTTGCCATCTTGTGCCAAACGTCATCTTCGGACAGACGGACGAGTCGCTGCCTCCCGTCCCCCTCCGCCGCGTCACAACGGTGCTCAGCCGCGATTGGCTAAGCACAGTTATGCTCAGCCAATCGCGGCTGAGCATCGGATGACGCTGCAGAGGGCGGCCGGCACTAGTCGGAGCTGTTCGCCGGCCGCCCGAAGAAGACGTCACTCGCTGAAGATTGGAGACTGGTGTCGGCACGTGACAGGTGAGTATAGCGCACCACACTTCCGGGTACACGGGTGGGGGTGGTGGGACACGGGGAAGGGGGCCATTCACAGACATAACATACATTACAAAGTTGTATAACTTTGTAATGTGCGTTAGTCTGTGAATAATTCTTTACCGCCGCACTACCCCTTTAAGATTTAACCTTTACATTGCCTGCACAGGTTACTATTTCATGGCAAGGCAGTGTAAGGGTTAAACTCTCAGCAATAATTACAAGTGACTCATAAGGAGAAAGTAGAGACTCCAGAGAGTGAAGCTGCCCATCTATCTAATTATTCTTTCTTATTATACTTTATACCGTTTATTTCTTTTTTTGACAAATCGCACAATTTTTATTTTCACAGAAATAGACTTCATACTTTGAACACGAAATGTCACCTTTACGTTGTCAGATTCAATATCTCAACCTTGTACTTGTCATTCAAGCATTACTAAACCTTTCCTGCCCATATAAACCACCTATATCCCTAGCGAGAACAACCTCTAGAGCAGTAAGACAATGCTGCTCTGCACAACACACATTGTTTATGCTGCTACATTTTCACTTACTTTATTTAAAGGGAAACCGTCACTATGAAAATGCTATCAGCATCCTGTTATAGAGCAGGAGGAGCTGAGCAGATTGAAATATAGTAGTGCCTTGGATTACGAGCATAATTTGTTCCGGGACCGTGCTTGCAATCCAAATCACTCTTAAACCAAAGCAAATTTTCCCATAAGAAATGATTGAAATGCCAAAAATATGTTCCCCAAAAATAATGATTTTTTTTTATTCTGAATAACATGTAAAACTAATGAAACAAACATTCAGAAACAGCTGGATGTGTCACACTATCAGTTACTGTGCAGTATAGCAATCAGCATGTGGAGTATAATGTATAGTAAGGGCATAAACCTGAAAAACAGACGCAGTTTGTAGATACAGGATGGAACTGCAGATCCTCATAATGCAGGAGTGTAGTACAACAGGCTAGAATAGAGACAGGGCTGCTGTCAGAGGTCTGTGTGGTCACATGACAGCAATGGGGAAAGGGGGTGTGTTCAACATGGACCAATCAGGAAGTGAGAATCACAGAGCTGTGCAGGAGGACAGTGAGAGTAACTTTTCTATGCAGCAGTGTGTATAGCTGAGTGTAAGTGCAGCACATTACAGCAGGAACGGGGAGGAAAGGAAGCACAAGGGCTGATAGAGACTGCAGAGAGCATGAAGGAATGAGCATATGGGCACATACATACAGCACTCTCTGTCCGGGGAGAGAGGGTTTACAGCTATGGAGAGATTACCTCCACAGCCCTGTCCCCTGATACAAGCCCCAGCCTGAAGTGGATCTGCTATGATTTGGAAGGTGAGGGAGACTTCCTGGGTCAGAGTACAGGGCTGTTGACCCCGCTATGTAAACCATACCCCTCCCCCACTCCCCCTCCCACCCAGTACAGGGAGCTCTTAAACCAAAGCAAGGCTCCTAAAGTTAAAATTTTGAAAAACTGTGAGCTCTTCTTGAAAAACGCTCTCAATCCAAGTTACTCTTAAACCGAGGTACCATTGTATAGTGATTTTAAGGGAAAAGATTCTGTTTAACTTTTAACTTTCTATTCTTAAAGGGGTACTCCAGCAATTATTTGTAACATGACAGGAACTGACAGCATATCCCAGGAACTTACAGCAAATATCTACCGTATATCAAGACAAAAATGCTGCAGAGTAAAGAGAAGGGAAAGGGGCGTAAATCAGAAGGCAAAATCATGTTATAAAGTTCCTTGATTTGGACCACATGTCAATACTCAGTGGCAGGGGCGTAACTACCACTATAGTAGCCATAGTGGCTGCTATGAGGCCCACCACATCAGGGGGCCCCATTGCCCGCTCCTGCAAAACACTGGGCCCCTGAGCTGTTATCATTTGCAGCACCAGGTGGACAGCTTAGGGTCAGTCGGGAAGGAATGGGGGCCCCAATCAAAAGTTTGCTATGTATGGTGGTTGTTTGTTGAAAAGATCTACACCTCTCTATTGCACTTCATATTACAGTGCCTCACCAGAGACTAAGCCCACCATTTCCTAGTCCTCTTCTAAAGCTATAAATGTGATCAGCCAATAATGCACTCACCATATTGCACAGTTATAGTGATCATAAACGTATTATTCTGCTTGGTCTCCTCCTCGCCTCCTCCTCCTCATCATATGTTATCACCATGCAGCCTGGGGCTGGCTTGGTCCCCGTCATTTGTGTATAATAGTAAAATAAGGTAAGTGTAGACGGCACTGTGCGGCAATAAGCTCTAGTGGGTGCGCAGCCTTCCGGAGTCACACCCAGGCTCCACAAAGATCCAAAATATAAAGCGATAAGGCGGCACTCCAGGAATAGTGAATAATAAAGTGAATTTATTCACCCATAATGTGCGATACAACGTTTCAGTTTCTCGATGAAACCTTTTTCAAGCAACACATACACATGTGAAGGAAGGGGCTGGTATTTAAAGTCCATAAGCTCAGCCCATATTCAGTGACGTCATGATTACATGATTATACAAACAATCTTCAAAAGCAGTGATTACAGTGTATAAATCCCCCTTTACACAAAATATCATATACAGTGTTAATGACTATTCATAAAGGTAAAGGTATATATAATATAGATCTATCTCGTTTTTATTTATGGACAGAGTTTGGATGGGTGCCATAATATGGAACTGCAACTCTTTGGTCACTGTTTACACTACTTGATGGAAATGCCGTCCTATTCCCATGGAGTGGGGAAGACCCTGGTCTAGGTAAATTTGATTGCCGGAACGATCAGGGATCAACCAGTCCTGAGGTCCCGAGTGCGACACCTACAGACGGCGGGGACCAGAATTGGACATGTCCACCTCACGACAGGACGATCCCTATTATTATTATTTTTCAGTTTCAGTGTATGGGTAATACTGACCCTATCAAAGATGGCCTCTGTGGATGCCTAGCGCTTACAGCACATGCGCAATCTCCAAACACTGCTTAGGAGTGAGGGCAGTCACTCCGTGTGGAGAGCGCACGCGCGGTTCCTTGACACTGGCTGTGTCTAATGACGCCCATCCTTACGAGTCCTCTGATTGCACCCCTCCGCGCATGAGCAGTTCCTTTATTTACAAACTTGGATCGGCAAGGAACAACACGTGGAGGAGCAGCTGTTTATTTAAGATACCGGGTGAGAGACGGCCTCCCTCCATTAACCCCTAAGTATACAGGAGATTAACTTGTTATGAATTATGTGGACTACATCGCATTGAGATAGGATCGGACTTTATGAATAGTCACTAACACTGTATATGATATTTTGTGTAAAGGGGGATTTATACACTGTAATCACTGTTTTTGAAGATTGTTTGTATAATCATGTAATCATGACATCACTGAATATGGGCTGAGCTTATGGACTTTAAACACCAGCCCCTTCCTTCACATGTGTATGTGTTGCTTGAAAAAGGTTTCATCGAGAAACTGAAACATTGTATCGCACATTATGGGTGAATAAATTCACTTTATTATTCACTATTCCTGGAGTGCCGCCTTATCACTTTATATTGTGTATAATACTATGCACTGTAGCACTGCATTTCATTAGTTTACCTTTAGCTCCATCTAGTGTTCATTCATAAAATTGCATTGCTTTAAATATCTCAATATCAGATACATTTGTGTCTATTAATGTTTACTTTACGGTACTGTACAGATATCACACAACCCCAATCATTCTTCTTATAACTTCACACTAGATTATTTCTGTCCAACTCTGCACTTTTAATATACTGAGTAGGTGAGTTACACCAATATTTTTATGTTTCGTGTGTCAGGCATATATTTTTTTGGATATACAGTACTTGGTTTAAGAGCATTTTGGTTTAAGAGCTCACAGTTTTTCAAAATTGTGACTGGTTTTAAGAGCATTGCTTTGGTTTAAGAGCTCCCTGTTTTGGGTGGGAGGGCAAGTGGGGGAGGGGCTTGGCATGCACAGTGGGGTCTACAGCACTGTACTCTGACCCAGGAAGTGTCCCTTACCTTCCAAATCATAGCAGATCCACTTCAGGCTGGGGCTTACATCAGGGGACAGGACTGTGAAGGTAATCTCTTCATAGCTGTAACCCCTCTCTCCCTGCAGTCTTTGTCAATCCTGATTGGTCCATGCTGAACACACCCCCTTCCCCACTGCTGTCATGTGACCACACAGACCCCTGACAGCAGCCCTGCTTCTCTAGCCTGTTGTACTACGCTACTGCATTATGGGGATCGGCAGTTCCAAACAAACTGCTGCTGTGTTATCAGGTTTATGCCCTTACTATACATTATACTCCTCATGCCGATTGCTATACTGTACTGTAACTTATAATATCACATATTCAGCTCTTTCTAAATCTTTGTTCTACATGTTATTCAGAATATAAAATCATAATTTTTGGGGAGTGGAACCAATTGTCTGCATATCAGTGATTTCTTATGGGAAACTTTGCTTTGGTTTAAGAGTGGATTTAAATTACAAGCGTGGTCCCGGAACGAATTGTGCTCGTAATCCAAGGCACCACTGTTCTAATGTATCTATGTATATAAATAGTTTTTATGCATGTATTATAATATTTTTCTGATCTTTATTCTGGAGCTGTCATTGACACTGAAGAACTCTAACCCTAAGAAATGGATGGTTGTTTTCAGCTGCCATTCAATTTGTATACGATGCCTGGGGAAGTGTCTGGAGGTCTGTAACATGTTTTTAGAGTTTTACACATTGTTTAATGTACTGTTGTTACTTCCTTTGTATATATAATAAAGAAATCTATCAGTACATTAGGATTCTATGGAGTATTATATTTTTTATTAAACAGACAGCACCAACAAATAGTAGCCCATTTTTGGAAGGAGGTATGTCCTACCTGCTTCTGGTGTATTCAGGTCAGAAGAGCTGCACACGTTCACACTACGTATATTTCAGTCAGTATTGCAACCAAAACCAGGAGTGGATTAAAAACACAGAACGGATCTGTTCACACAATGGTGAAATTGAGTGGATGGCCGCCATATAACAGTAAATAACGGCCATTATTTCAATATAACAGCCGTTGTTCTAAAATAACAGCAAATATTTGCCATTATATGGCGGCCATCCACTCAATTTCAACATTGTCTGAACAGATCCTTTCTGTGTTTTTAATTTACTCCTGGTTTTGGTTGCAATACTGACTGAAATATACTGACTGAAATATACATATACTGACTGAAATATTTGTAGTGTGAACGCAGCCTAAAGGTAAACACTGAGGGGGAGATTTATCAAAGGGTGTAAAATTTAGACTGGTGCAAACTGCCCACAGTAACCAATCACAGATCAGCTTTCCTTTCAGCACTGCCTAAAGCTGAGCTGTGATTGGTTGCTGTGGGTAGTTTGCACCAGTCTAAATTTTACACCCTTTGATAAATCTCCCCCTGAATGTTCCCCCAACATGTTTCTCCATCAACACAGTGTCATCAGAGGTAAAAGACACTCACTCATCGACTTCATAGTGTTAGTGTCATTGGGCTCTGCTTCAGCAATGTGTATCTACAGTGGCTTTGGCTGTCTTGACTTATTTTAAAGTTAAGGCCAGACTAAATTACAGACTTGGGGGATATCTGCAGCATGACTGGACTATGGAGGGACTAGAAGGATAGGAAAGTTCAGGAAGGCAGGTGGGGAAGTTAGTGCTGGGGGAGGGGGGGGGTAAGTGGGATAGTGTGGAGATGGGGGAAGGAGGAGATTGGGGTTGGGATTGACTGTGGGTTATCAGGGCTTGGTAAGAGATAAGGGGTAAGGTAAGGTGAGGACTAATTATAAGGCTGGATAAGTGGGGTTTGGTAGGGAGGGGGTTTGGTATATAAGCTAGCTCTGGGGGGCAGCAGGTAGTCTTTTAGGTTTACAAGTGGGAGAAAATAAATCATTGGTTTGGGATGAGAATGGTATGGGGCTCAGCTGGGGTTTAAGTTGGGCAGCGAGGATTATTTTGTGGTTCTTGTTGCAGCGGTTGTTGGGTCGTAGGCAAAGTCGGATTTATACACTGATGTTGGAGATGGAAGGAGGGATCCCTTCGGTAGGAGTTTATGGATTGGATGGAGGATTGGGAGTTCACTAGATAGGGGTTCGGTGGGGGGCTTAGGCCCCAGTAGGTAGTGGAATAAAATGCACACAAGGGTTTCTGGTGCTAATAGAATAGGTGCTGGTAGAATAGGTGCTGGTAGAACCTGCACCAGTGGAGTTGGGAACACCTGGAGGACATGAGGGCTTTGAGGATCTCCTCATCATTAAGGTTTTGGGATAGTTTTTGGCAAGCTTTTATACGAGATGTTGTTAATCAAAATGAAAAGGCTACTGTGGCCAATTTAATCCATGCCGGTGTCTGTGTTATTTATGAGGAGGAGTCGACAACAGCAAGTCATGTAGAACTCTATCGGAAACTCCTGTAGAAACTGGTTTTAAACACATTGAAGGCCCTAAGCTTCCTAGAGAGGTGGAGATCTTCTCTTCCCTCATGGGGGCCTCCAGTCATAGTCATAGTGTGGTGTCCCACTCTTAAGTGCCTTAAGGCCCTATTCCAGGGAACGATTATCGTTCGTATTCGGCCGATATCGGCCGCTACGGACGATAATCGTCCGGTAGAATAGAGTGCAACGATCAGCCGACATCGTTGCGACTGAATAGGAGCATCGGCAGCAGACGCTGCTATATCCTATGGGCTGCCCGGACGATCAGCGATCCCCCGGGCAGCCCCCCCCCAGCTCCCCGCCGCCCCCTCCCGCACTCACCTGCTCGCTGCAGCCGCGTTGAATAGCGGCGTCAGCGAGCGGGGAACGAGGAGCAAACGAGCGCTGAGAGCGCTCGTTTGCTCCTCTAAACGACCTGTGGAATAGAGGCATTAGGCACCAAAGTTCTCACTCCAGGTTAAGTGGTGATAAAGGCAGCATTCTATAGTTTCACCACTAGGTGTCAGTGTTATTTGTGAGTCTTGTTGTTCCAGGCACAGCTTAAGTTAGCAATGGGTTAATGTTACTGTTGTACCATGTGTTGAGTGCTAGCCTATAGGAGGTGCTCTCTCTTCTTCTACCTATCCCTATTTTTTACACCCAACCACCCACCCCTGTAGAAGGAGTTTTTTCGCTCAGTGTGGGCGGGAGTCAGTTGAGTTCTGGTCTAGTCTAGTCTAAGGCACGTGTACAGATGCAGCTAGAGACAACTAGTTCTTTCAGTGTTCCTACTATATCTACTATGCAGTGCTAAACACCAAAAAGGGAGAAGAGTCTAGGAACATCCTGACCCACGCCGAGAACCAGTCTAAAAAGTGCAGGGCAGTATCCCGAGACACAAGAGGAACTAGCCTGGATAGGACAAAGCTACCAAGGAAGGTCTACGTATCCTATCTCGCAGTGCAGTTAACTGGGACACCCCGGGAGCTTAGCTTGAACCCAATGAATACATTGCTACATTGGGTTAGGACTCCCTCAACAAACTCTTCTCTTCTATTCTAGCACTGGCGTCACGATACTTACATCTTTGGCTGAGCTGTCACAACCACCTGTCATAACATTATCCGGTGGAGTACCACTACTGCAGCACCACAATAGAGTTAGGGACCCTGCCCTGTAGAGCACTGTGCGGCAGCACTAGAACAGAGATTGGGATCAGGAAGTACGGGGCTTAGAGGCCTGCAGTTTCCGAAGCAAACATTGGTGGCAGCAGAGTGACTGTGTCACCCCTTACTGCTGCCAGTAGTGCGTATGTACATTTAAAAAAAAGTTAAATTTTTTGTAATAAAGTTATATTACAAAGTAATATAAATTTACTAAAGCAATGTATTATTAAAAAAATTAAAAAAAAAGAGGGCGGGGTTAGATTCCAGAGTTCCCCTTTCAAGTTTTCTTCATAGTTTACAGAAAACTGAGCAAATAAAGCGTGATGTGAACAGGAAGAGATGGAAGGGAAGGAGGAGGAGTGAGGGAGGGAAACTTGTAACACCACTAGGCTTTGTATAAGACTCAAGATTGAGAATTTTAGTTACAGCAAAGACAGGCAAGTCTACTCAACCTTACTCCAAGTTTAGCTCTGGGGTGCGTGAGTTCCTAATTCTCTAATCCTTCACATAAGACTGTATTGACTTCAGCTTCATCCCTGAGATTTACACGTGAAAGTCAACACCATGACAGCAAAGACGCCACTGCTGGTGGTGGTGCTCCTGTGCCTGCCGATGGTGAGTACCAACTATCCTGCGTATGTCTGTACTATGTACTCTCGATTATGTGATCACTGTATATCTGGATACTTATTACAAGTCACTACTATGGCTCCCATTATCCCGCTCTTCCAATAGACAGGACTGTATCCATCTTCTCTACGGTTTCTAATAATCTTGCAATTTTTCTAAAAAGTTCTGATATGTTTTATGTTATTATTGCCCTGGGTAAAGATGGAGATATCAGTTACATGGGAGCAACACTTTTGACTATTTGGTCTATTAATCTTCTGTATCGATCACCACATTTGGGGGGGGGGGGTCTTGTTCTGTGACTTGTAGGTGGCCCAATAGCTCTGTATCTATATCCCTAGGTGGAGGCTGCCGGAGTGTTTGAACTGAAGATCCATTCCTTTACTAGTCCTCAAAGTGTGTGCGTAGCCGGCCGTTCCTGTCACATCTTCTTCGGAGTGTGTCTGAAGGACGCCCAGCCCGTAGTATCCCCAGATCCTCCTTGCACATTCGAGACCGGTCTGAGGGACCGCACCTGATGGCTGTGGATCCAGGGGCCATAGCAGCGAGCAGCCCTATCTGAGTCCCCTTTCACTTCAAGTGGCCGGTGAGTAACAGTCCAGCTGTTGGCCATTGTAATACTACAAGTAATGTTCAAGATGCTTCATCATTGTGGATTTATATACATGAACCCCTATTTTCTGGACTTCTTGAAGTAAATCCCAAAGTACAATGGAAGGAGTCCACCAAAAGTTAGTAGACGTATAACGTAACACAGAACTAATCTTTTGTTTTGTGGGTCCTATTTTAACACTGTTCCCCCCTTCAACTTTACCAGGTGCCTGGTCTTTTTGGAGGTCACATCAAAAGGCAGTAGGCTCTGTTCACACAGTATTTGAGTTATGTGGTCATAGCATGTACCTCTTACATATATACTTGGAGTACTTGCCGCTGTGTGGGTTATACATACAACTAAGGCAATGCTCAAATGCTGACCCTTTTCCATGGTACTTACCATTTCTTGGTTCTATAGGCGTCTTCCTCACTAGGACAGGCTCCATATTATGTCTCACGCCAAAGCCTCAGCCATTACGGGACTATATAATACTGACTTCCATTGTCATGGTTTGTTGCAGGACAATTTCTGTCACCCTAAACTACTAGTTTTTCCAAAATGTACTCTATCCTCACATAGCACTGTATATCACATAGTATGTCTCCTAGCTGTGTTGGCATAGAGCCTGAGTAACCCTTCAAACATACAAATACCCAACCATCTAAGTTTTCTCTGTGAGTTGTGGATGACCTAGGACCTTCGCCGGGCTCGGGCTCTCTTCTGAGCCAACATCACAACCCAGCTGATGGACTGGCCGCTCAGCCAGTCAGTGACTGGGGCGGGACACCACTTCAGTCACTGATTGGCTGAGCGCACAATCCATCAGCTGGGACGGGCATTTTCCCCCCAGTCATGACTTCATCACAAATTGGGGAAAGTGCCAGAGCCGGTCAGACACATCTGTTCTGGTATGTTACACATCTCTACTTTTTATAGTAATATAGTTGTGCTATATATTGCTTTTACATTGAGCTGTATAATATACCTCACAGTAAGGACAGGCTGGGCTGATACTAACGTTCTTCCAAAGATTATAATGAGACGCATGAATTTTCTGTTTCTCACAGTAAACCCAGAAAACCTGCTCAGCCGCTTGGCTGCTCATAGTGGCCTGTCCATTGGCGAGAACTGGTCTCAGGACGTACACCTTGGGCAGCAGAGTGAATTACATTATTCCTATAATGTCACCTGTGACGAGAATTACTACGGCAATAGCTGCTTCGACTACTGCCGACCCCGGAATGACGCTTTTGGACATTACGTCTGCGACCAAGAGGGAAAGCACTTATGTATAGACGGCTGGAAGCGAGAATACTGTATGGAAGTGTCTCTACATGCTTACAACTCTTTACTTAGTCTGCTGCCGTTTTCTATTGTAATTTTTGTTGTGACATGTCCATTCTTTGAGCGAAGAGCCGCGGAGAGTGGAGGTGCCCTATACCTTACATTGAGGCGCTGAGGCAGGTGGAATTCCAAGCAGAGTCCACGACGGGGATTACACTTGGAATCTCAGCGTGAACAGACACTAAGGGTGGATGTTCCCCCCTCTGAACATCAGTTCTTTACATCTGAAGGGGGTTGTTTGGTGACAAGCATATAGATTTCTATTCAGATGGATGGGACACATGCAGAAATGTCTAGCCCTGTCCTGCTGATCCTACAAAATACTGTGACCTTGTGCATAGGGATGAATGTGACTATAATCTTTTCTTAGTCATAGAAGCCATTCACATGGCGAATAAACTACCAGTCTTCTGTTCTGTCCTGTCAGTGATTCGGTAAGGGGCACATAGACATGGCGGGAGCGTGGAGAGGTAAGTATAGCTTTTTTATTTATTATTCAGTCTATTGCAGATAAGAAATTGTAAACAATGTTAAAGGAGTTATCCAGCGTTTGAAAAACATGGACACTCTCTTCCATAGACTTTTGGGTCCAGTTCAGGTTTAGTTTGCAATTAAGCCCCATTCACTTCAATAGAAATTAGTTGCATAACCACCCCCGAACTGGAGACAAGAGTGGTGCTGTCTCTGGAAGAAAGTGGCCATGTTTTTCTTACACTGGATAACCCCATTAATTGTATTCGCCCTTTTTTTTGCAGCTATTTGTCTACCTGACTGCAGCGAGTCTCATGGTTTCTGCGAGGTGCCCGGAGAATGCAAGTGTCGCATGGGATGGCAAGGTCGGCTGTGCGATGAGTGCGTGCGATACCCCGGCTGTCTGCACGGATCTTGCTTGCAGCCCTTTGAATGCATCTGTCAGGAAGGTTGGGTCGGCCTGTTCTGCGATCAAGACTCGGACTACTGCACCAAACATAAGCCATGCCAAAACGGAGACAGCTGCATCAACACCGGGCAGGGCAGCTATTCCTGCAACTGCCGACCCGGATACACTGGAACCAACTGTGAGATTGAGAGCAACGAATGTGCCAGCAATCTATGCAAAAATGGAGGCAGCTATACCTGCAGCTGCCGACCCGGATACACCGGAACCTACTGTGAGATTGAGAGCAACGAATGTGCCAGCAATCTATGCAAAAATGGAGGCAGCTATACCTGCAGCTGCCGACCCGGATACACCGGAACCTACTGTGAGATTGAGAGCAACAAAAATGGAGGCAGCAGCAATGTAAGTCAATACTTTCCTCACAAACCACCAGTCATACTGGACTAGAAAGACATGAGTACTGTCTACCAAAAACAGTATCACGCCTATCCATGGGTTGTGTCTAGTATTGCAATTCAGCTTCAGAGTGTATTGGACTGAGCTGCAATCCTATACATAACCTGTGGGCAGAGGTGGCACTGTTTTTGGAAAAAAGCAGCCATCTTTTTCTATTCCTGGACAACTTCCCTCTGCATTGTCAAAGCCATGAAATCTGCAGAAGCTTGTGATAAATCTGCCGGTCAAACATGGGGGAGATTTATCAAACATGGTGTAAAGTAGAATTGGCTCAGTTGCCCCTAGCAACCAATCAGATTCCACCTTTCATTTCTCACAGATTGTTTTGAAAATGAAAGGTGGAATCTGATTGGTTGCTAGGGGCAACTGAGCCAATTCTACTTTACACCATGCTTGATAAATCTCCCCCTAATAGATTCTGTAGCAGTTTTGTCAGTGACAACAAGTTACTTCACATGTGAATTCATCCTTAAGGGGGCGCTCCAGGCAAGACTGGTACATGCTGTTATGTGGAGCATGACACAGAGATAAAACGCACTGCACAGCGGGTATCTCTGTGTGACGCTCCACTCCCTCAGGCCCTGCACTAGGGGGGTACAGTGTATCAAGGTTACCTGAGAGTCCCTTTAAAGATCAGCAGTCATCCAAAGGATGACCAAGTCATAAAGGAAAGACTGAGATTTCTCCTCTTCTCATATCCATTCCTGGCTTTGGCTTCAAAAATCTGTCTCTTTTCTTTCTTTGAAGTTCCTGTTTCTAAATGAATATGCACAACTCAGAACTTTTCCAAGGAACAAGGAAGTTTGTACCCACAAGAAAAATATAAATATATATAATTTGTTTTTTGTTTGTTGTTTTTTTTGTTTTTAATTTATCCCACAGTGGGTAAAATAAGTTTTAGATTTTTTGGTACACTGCTGTTTTCCCATATGTATGATTTTTACGGCCCCCTCAAGGTCTTGACCAGGTTTGCAGACACTGCAGCAGAGATTGTGTCCCACTCCTCCATGCAGGCCTTCTTCAGATCTTTCAGGTTTCAGGGCTGTTGCTTCTTATGGACCCACTGCTTAGTTGCCCTGGCTGTGTGTTTTGGGTCATTGTCTAGTTCTATTTTTGCCCCATCTGACCATATGACGTTCTCCCATGCCTCCTCTGGATTATCCAGAGGTTCATTGTGGAACTTCATTGCCTGGACATGTGCTGGCAGGAGTGTCCTGCAGAATTCTAATCCATGATGGCGTAATGTGTTACTAATAGTAATCTTTGAGACGATGGTCCCAGCTCTCTTCATGTCATTGACCAAGTCCTTCTGTATAGTTCTGGGCTGATTCCTGACCTTCCTCAGAATAACCCTTACCACATGAGGCAAGATCTTGCATGGAGCCCAAGATCAAGAAAGATTGGCAGTCATCTTGTATTTCTTCCATTTTCTAATAATTGTGCCAACAGTTCTTGCCATCTCACAAAGCTGCATGCCTACTGTCCTGTAGCCCATTCCAGCCTTGTGCAGGTCTACAATTTTGTCCCCGGTGTCCTTAGACAGCTCTAAGGTTGGAGTGTTATTGATTGAGTGTGTGGCCAGGCGTTTTTATAAGGAGTTAACAAGTTCAAACAGGTGCAATTAATACAGGTAGTGAGTGCAGAGTAGGAGGAGCTTCTTAAAGAAAAACTAACAGGTCTGTGAGAGACAGAATTCCTTCTGGTTGGTCGGTGATCAAATACTTATTTTATATAATAAAATGCAAATTAATTAATGGTTTAAACCATGTGAACAAGCATTAGGAAAATAAGTACTGCTTAGTTATCTCTGATGCTTTCACTAGAACTGCAGACCACGGGATGACGCTTTTGGCCATTTCATCTGCGACCAAGAGGGAAAGCGCTTATGTTTGGATGGCTGGAAGGGAGAATCCTGCACTAATCGTGAGTATCTCTTCCTGTCTGCAACTCTTTACATATTCCGCTGCCTTATTGCTTCTTGTAATATTGTATATGTTTTGCTTCTATCTTACACCGTGTGATTGTAGCCTATAGTCCATATAACTACTACTGCCACACAGTGTCCACATAACAATACCTTATAATCACCATGACATACATATAGAAGTGTGTAGGGGATTGTCCTGTGGTGTGCAGAAAATCTCACAAGTGTGTACTTATGTTATGCCATGAGGCGCGGGCGTTTTGGTTGTCTCCCTGCAGGGTCAGCTAGTATGGTGGTATGGTGTTATGGTAGCGAGTGAGTGAAGTGGAGTGAGTCTAAGGTCACTTGGGCTCTTGTCACATTAGCTTGGAGTAGTGTAGAACCCCCCTGAACAGTTTTGCGCCTCACCAGCACAAAAAAAAAAGATTAACCCAAGTGTACAGGTGTGTGTGGGTGCCAGTGCACAAGAATGGGCCAGAGTCCAATACTTAGAACAAAAATAGAACAGTTTACTTGCAGGTACTTATTCATCTGGGCTAAGAAGACTCCCGAGACTTCCCATTTGTCCTGCCCTGCGCAGTGGAATACATAGACTTTCCGTACCTTTGTTCCACTGTGGTCAGTTCCTGTGACTGCTGAGGTAATTGCTCTGCACATTTAGAGAGGTTTCTGGCATTGTCAAGGTGATCCCTGTGTGTCTTCTCTCTCCTTGCTACTTCCTTCTACAACTGTCCTGGTGAGTCTACAACTGGTGGGTAAGAATACTATATTATTGTGACCTTGGGCATCGGGCTAAATGTGTGACTATAACCTTCTCTTGCTCAATGTTCAAGACTGTTTGTGCCCAAGACAACCCAATGCGGTTGGATAAATTTGGCAACACTGCCACCTAATGGTGATACTGTACATGAGCACAGTGGACACCCCCCAGCCAACAAAATCAGCAGTCATTCATTGTGAGCTTTTATTTTTTGCTTATTTCAGGCTGAAACTATGAAACTAAATTGCTGAAAAAATAAGCAGCCCATCTGTCCAGTCTCTCTTTTCTCTTTGAAGTTCCTATTTTGATATGAATGTGCACAACACGAACCTTTTCCAAGGAAGTCTGCTCCAACAAGACAAAGATATATACATATATTTCCTTTACTTGTGCTTCGACCCTTTGACAACTTTTCAAAAACAAACAAGATTAAATATGATTGGAGTGTATATGACTTTGCCAATTATTAAAAAAAAAAATAGCATTTTGTTTTTGCATGGCGATGAGACAATGAGATGCGACTCCAGTGGTCCAGCTGCCCGGCAGACTTTCTGCACAGAATCCTTTCCTCTCTCTTTTCTTTTCAGTTCTGTCCCTTGCTGTAAGCTACTGAAATGAACAAGGAGATGAGACTCGGATGAGACAGCATGTCAGTAGAGCAGCGTGAAGATTTAAAAGGATTGTGTCATAAAGAAAACTAGGTTGGCAATTTTAATTGGCAATCTTCATATAGAGCGTGCTTAAGGCAGGCCCTATATAAAAATCGCCAATAACACTGATAAATGCTATGCAATGGTATAGCATTGATCAGTGTGTGTAATCTAGTGATTGCATGTAATTGTCCCCTAGGGCACGTATACTCACCACAGGTTATCGGTGTCCCGCGGCGCAGCTTTGTTTCAGTCCCGCGGTGCCGTTCAAATCCGGCGCACGCTCACGTCATCCGCTCTCATGTGACCCCCTCTTCTGTCTCCTGTGATTGAACGCCGGAAGTCACGGTTTACAACGCATTCTCAATGGGAGAGCGTGAGTTCCGGGGTTCAATCACAGGAGACAGAAGAGGGGGTCACAGGAGCGGATGACGTGAGGGGAACGAAGCTGCACTGCAGGACACCTATCA
Organism: Dendropsophus ebraccatus; assembly: GCF_027789765.1. NCBI lineage: Eukaryota > Metazoa > Chordata > Amphibia > Anura > Hylidae > Dendropsophus > Dendropsophus ebraccatus. The sequence goes on from NC_091463.1 coordinate 83,605,716, forward strand.
CTTGTGGTGAGTATAAGCGCTCCCAATAAAAAGTTATAATCACCCCCCTTTCCCATTTTACAAATGAAAACATGTAAAAATTATTAAATAAACGTGTTAAATACCATAGCGTGTGTAATTGTCCGATCTATTAAAATATAACATATTGTTATTGTTCCTGCACGGTGATGGGTGTAAATGAAAAGTGGGGAAAAGTGTTAGGATTGCTGATTTTATGTTACCTTATCTATTAAAAAAAAAAAAATAATAAACAATAATCAAAAAGTCCGATCTACAAAAATATGATACTAATAAAAACTATTGTGGTGTAAAAAATTACACCCCATACAACCTCATAGGTGAAAAAGTGACACAACATTATAAGTCACAATGGGACAATTTTTCATAATTATTTCCACACCAAAAAAAAAAAAAGTTTTACTGTAGAAAACCAAAAAATTTAAAAAGTTATGAAAAAAATGATATGGCTGTATTCAGACTGACGCATAGAATAAACATATCAGGTCCGTTTAACTGTAAAGTGTGTTACCTAGAACCCCCTAAAAGTTACAAAATTAAACATTTTTGCCCAATTTCACCCTATAAATAATATTTGTATATATATATATTTTTTTTATGGTAGATTGAAAGGTGCCATTGCAAAGCACACTTGTTTCTGAAAAAACACACAAGCCCTTACATGACTCTGTAGTAGAGATGAGCGAACCTGGAGCATGCTTGAGTCCATCCGAACCCGAACGTTCGGCATTTGATTAGCGGTGGCTGCTGAAGTTGGATAAAGCCCTAAGGCTATGTGGAAATCATGGATATAGTCATTGGCTGTATCCATGTTTTCCAGACAACCTTAGAGCTTCATCCAACTTCAGCAGCCCCCGCTAATCAAATGCCGAACGTTCAGGTTTGGATCGACTCGAACCCGAACCTGGTTCGCTCATCTCTACTCTGTAGATGAAGAAATAAAGGTCGCTTTAGCTCTTAGAAGGCGAGGAGGAAAAAACAAATATGAAAACTGGTCTGAAAGTATATACTCAGCTAAAATGTAACCACAATAAGGGAAGACCTTGTCTTGTGATGTATGTGTAGGCTGAAGTTCCAGTTTTAATAGGAATATAAATAACAATAAACAAAACTTTTCATATCTCAACTCCCTGTTTCCTGGACTTTTTTTTAACCAACTGGGTCACCAGCATTAGTAGGTAATTATACAGCCCTGTCCTGTGCAGGCAGCCCAACCTCATATAGGCTGACAAGAATACAGGCCTACTCCGCTGCTGCAGGGTCAAGAGGGATTATAAGAAGAAACTAATAAAAATTGAATTAAACAAAAAATTTTATTACATACTTAGACACTTTTTTTTCCATATGAAATCTAACATGTCCACTAGAGAGCAATACACAAATAAACAATATTGGGCTCCGTTCACACATGGCATTATATGGATTTTTCCATCCTATCCTAACTGTGGGTCTGAAGACCAGAGCTGACGGCTGTGGACAGGTTGGGACTTTAGGTCATAATACAAATGTAAAGACACGTCCATATTGTGCTGGTGTGAACTTAACCTTTTAAATAATAATTTCAAATAAATAACTAAATAAATAATTAAATATACTTAAATAATTTAACAAAAATATCATTATTTAAGGTAAAAAAGTAAAAAAAAAAAATTGAAAGTTGAGAAATCATTGATCGAGCTGATGAAGTTCTAGAAAAGCTGCTTCTTCTTTAGTGTAGTACGAATGAGAAGATCCATGGACGGTGAGTTTCTTGTTATTGTGTCAAACATGACTGATGTTTTAGTGATGTCCTGGAGTGATTCAACAGTTGAGCTCAAAAAGTGAGGAGCGTCCTGTAGACTTGTGGATCTTTCTTGAATGTTCTTTGTAGTTATTTCCCGTGAGCCCAACACCCAACATCTTCCACCAGTAGCTGGATGAGACTGAGTAACACGGCATCCTGGAGACATTGAGGAGATGCCTACAAGAGAATTTCCGGATGAGACATCTCTAATCTTCAGGAGAACATAATCTACAGCCCAGACCATCTCCAAGTGTAAGTGGGCCCTCATATAGATATTTATTCTTATAATCTATGGACCTCAAACCCATTAGGCTTAGGTGAACTCAATGTCATTATCCAACCATTAGGGAGAGCCCATGCTTATCACGTACTAGTTGTTGTACTATGCACGTTATTTGGTCCCAAACCCAAAAAGAGGAATTGCTGCAAACATGTTACTTTACTGATCAATATAGTGACGAGAAAATCCATACAGGATACTTACCACGTCCATAAAGTGTTGGAGATGGTGCAGCCAAGGCCTCACCTCCTCAGAGGGAGTCTCACTGAATTCTGAGGTCTCCTTCTGTTAGACACAAGAAGATGAGGGTGATAATCAAAAGAGATGGTTAATATGTCTCATACTTCTAATCTAGGAGAACATAAATCATCATAAGCAGCGTAGAAACTTACACAGGTCATGAGATCATCTCTAAGCTGACGGAAGGTCCTGAGTGCCTGGTATCCAGGATCAGCGACATCAGACGTGGTCGTGTTCTCCAGAATATCAGCTGTGACTGACACTCGTTCCAGAGTCAGGATCAGACGGTCACTGGGCTGCTATAGGGAACAATAGAAGAGATGATTTATTGGCTGTGTGCGTCGGGGGGGAATGGGGGGGGGGGTCGGAAGGGAGCAGTGCATTGTTCTGTGTGAAGGTTTTCGGAAAAGAGAGACCTTTATGTCCTTACCTTCAGGTCACATACAGACGGCTTGTGTCTCATCATTCTTCTATAGCATTTGATGCCACTGGTGGACATGTTCTTCTCCTAAGGAGGTTACACCAGCATTATATCAGTTATAATACACAATTATATAAATGCAGAAGCAATTGTTCCATACAGAATATTATTCAAGTAGAATGTGAAAATCAATATCTTTTATACCGGAGGGGTCAAAAGTCGTGAACCAATATTTTGAGGCTTCATTTAATCCCGTACTGGAACCAGTGGGTGTCTCTCTAACATTACTCCACTATCCCATTGTTTTGTAATCCACTATACCATACATAATGGAAGTGATGAAATCAATCAGATTTAGTTTGGTCCTGACCAACAACCTCCATAGCTGTGAATGAGAAGTCCCTCAGTATAACCCAATCCTCCTCCTTACATGATCATTCTGCAGGTGTCTGATCGCCGTGATGTCAGCGGAAGATAATGATTTATATCTGGACATCGGGCAGCGTCTCCGGTGTGGATGTCCGGTCACTGCCACAAGTACAATACTGAGGACCACCAGTCTGATGTCCATGGTTGGAGAATTGCTGCTGATCTGGAGACTTTGTTCTCTTCGTCTGAACCTGTGTAGAAGATATTAATCCATATAACAGATATATTCTCCATAAATCCATCATGTAAATGTCCCCAGCTCTGATATTGTATATATACACCCAGGAGAAGACGCACACCTGCCCGGCTGTCTTGTGTCTCTCTGCTGATGCTCTCAGCTCCGTCTCCAGTCTTCCCATGTTTCTCCTTTTATATTCCAGACTCCAGGAGAGAAATTCCCTCATCTTCAGGACGTGGAGATATCTTCTCTGTACGACCAGAATACAAGTGACATTAGACAAGTGACGGCAGCCGTGGGAACTCCTTCCAGCTTTCAGTTTCCTTACTATACAGGTGAGAAGGTGACTGCAGGTAAATGGGAGGAGACTCCTCCACTACTACAGGTGACAGGAGGAATCTCTGCTCTATACACGGATATAACGTGTAGTAATATAAATGTTAGAATGACAGATTAATCTTCATTACATACAATAGTTTTAGATTTATAAGAGGAAGACGTTTCCTCAGTGTTAGGAGGAGTCTCCTCCCATTTACCTGCAGTCACCTTCTCACCTATATAGTAAGGAAACTGAAAGCTGGAAGGAGTTCCCACGGCTGCCGTCACTTGTCTAATGTCACTTGTATTCTGGTCGTACAGAGAAGATATCTCCACGTCCTGAAGATGAGGGAATTTCTCTCCTGGAGTCTGAAATATAAAAGGAGAAACATGGGAAGACTGGAGACGGAGCTGAGAGCATCAGCAGAGAGACACAAGACAGCCGGGCAGGTGAGCGTCTTCTCCTGGGTGTATATACACAATATCAGAGCTGGGGACATTTACAGGATGGATTTATGGAGAATAATCCTGTTATATGGATTAATATCTTCTACACAGGTTCATAGGAGGAGAAGAAAGTCTCCAGATCAGCAGCAATTCTCCAACCATGGACATGAGACTGGTGGTCCTCAGTATTGTACTTGTGGCCGTGACCGGACATCCACACCGGAGACGCTGCCCGATGTCCAGATATAAATCAGTATCTTCCGCTGACATCACGACGATCAGACACCTGCAGAATGATCATGTAAGGAGGAGGATTGGGTTATACTGAGGGGATTCTCATTCACAGCTATGGAGGTTTTTTGGGTTAAAAGTCAGGAACCAAACTAAATGTGTGAGACAATTAATCTCATCCTTTCTAATATATATCTATGTGCGGCTCCTCACAATTGAGTCACTTTCTACTAAATAGATAATTCTCTAATAGATAGTCTTACTGATGTCATTATACTGACTGTATAATATCCATTCCATTATGTAAACCTCTAACAAATCCTTCTGTAACTTCCACAGGAGAAGAACATGTCCACCAGCGCCATCAAATGCTACAGAAGAATGATGAGACACAAGCCGTCTGTATGTGACCTGAAGGTAAGGACATGTCTCTGTTGTCTACCATAACTATTTCCTCACATACAAAGAATCCACTTTCAGAATCTATAATTTCCACCATCTTCTCTTCTACAGCCCAGTGACCGTCTGATTCTCACCTTGGAGCGAGTTACAGTAACTACAGACGTTCTGGCAAATCTGTCCACATCTGCTGGGCCTGACCCTGTATCACAGTCACACATCATGTTCCTCAGGATCAGAGATGATCTTCTGATCTGTGTAAGTTCATGCAATGTTCATGGTTCACACTTTGATGTTTCGGTGCTGGTTCTGGACGTAGTGACCCATAACTTGTCTTCCTCTTGTATTTCTCACATCCAGAGAGAATTATCAGGACACAGTAAAACACCTTCTGAGGAGCTGAAGCCATGGCTGCACCATCTCCAGCACTTTGTGGAAGAGGTAAGTGTCCTATAATGATCTATAGATGTAACTTGTATCAGCGTCCTCCATGGTGGAGCAGATACAAGACCCCGGACATGTATGGTAGATGAGGATCTACTGATGATTAAAGGGGATTACAATATATAACGATCTGTACTTAATATATAAAACATAGGTGAGAAAGACGACCATGGATAGCAGATAAAGGAATACTTTCTTGTTATTGGTGAATCCACAGGATACATAATAAACCCTTTTCTTATTATTTTGTAGTCATCCCCACAATGTCTCCAGGACGCCGTGTTACTTGGCCTCATCCAGTTACTGGTGGAAGATGTTGGGTGTTGGGCTCATGGGAAGTAACTACAAAGAAGCTTCAATGAAGATCCACAAGACTACAGAACGCTCTTCATCTTGGGGACATCAGATCCAGATAATTCTACATAGTCCCCTTCATTGAAGATTTCCTGGTAGCATTAAAGAAAACATCCTTCTGTGGCCTTTCTGAAAGATACGATATAAAGAGGAATATTTTTAAGATTTTTTAATATTTATTATTTATTTTATCATGTATATAATACACTTTTTTATTGTATTTTTTTCCACGCTAATTTATTACTGGACACACCGGATGTAATTTATTATTGAATGTTAATGTTTTATTGAAATTAAACTGTTTTATAACTTATTGTATTGGCAAATGTTCTCTTTATTCTTTCCTGAACAATTTTTTCATATATTGATGTTCCACACTATAAATACGTTCTCCTATTCCCCACTGATATCTTTTACTGAAGAGAATTAGACATCTTACATATTATGGCTGGGTTCACACTACGTATATTTCAGTCAGTATTGTGATCCTCATATTGTAACCAAAACCAGGAGTGGATTAAAAACACAGAAAGGATCTGTTCACACAATGGTGAAATTGAGTGGATGGCCGTCATATAACAGTAAATAACGGCCATTATTTCAATATAAGAGCCATTGTTCTAAAATAACAGCTGCCGCCCGAAACGCCCCTATTATAATCCACTACTGGTTTGTAGCCTTAATATATTATAAGATAATAGTATATTTATTTCACTATATTATCCTGGCAGCCGGAAGTGTTGTCGTTTTGTTTGGTATCCCTGAGATCAGCGATCTGTTGGCGTCTTGGTAGGGTCCAATCATAGGCTCATTACATGGGCGCAAGGATGCAAGTGAGTTCCAATCAGCAAGATCAGCGCTTGTTAGCAGTGGCTTTAGAAGGCACAATTAATCGAGCATCCGGGCCGCACGAATGATCACTGTATCATTTGTGCAACCATTTTAATATATTGCTGTCGGCCATACTTCCCTCTTACACTGGGAGATGTGCTGCCAACGGTAATATATTTTATCACTTCACAAAAGATGGGATCAGTCGAGGATCGGGTGCTTTCCCATTCCTTGGCTGATTGCTGACACTTTTACATGGGACGTTTATCGGCTGAAGGAGCGATTCTAGTAACAACTAATCGGCCCATGTTAGAGGGGAATGCTTACATGGGATGACATAGCAGCCTGTTTTTGTCTACCCCCTTCGCAAATGTTGCAATTCCACAGCTTTTCCTAGTCACTTGCTAGGAACTTTAAGCAAGCGGAAAAGGACAATTCCTATAGACTCGCTCATGGGTATCTCAGATACATACAATAGACTTAACTTAGGCAGTGCTCCTAACGGTCTCACCAGACTGAAGCAGATGACTAACTGCATCAGAACGGCGTAGAGGAGGAAAGTAAGACACATACCTTCCTCCTCTGTGTTTCCTGTGAAAAAGGGACATATCAGCAGGTTAGCTTTGTCTAACCTGCTGATAGTAGTTTCCCTTTAACATGTCCCAAAAGATGCCCCTGCCCATTACCTCAGGTATTGCCCAAAATGTAACCTCTAGAAAGCTCATCTATTAGATTCTTTGGACAGAAATACTTTCATGAATAAGGAAGGTTTGGGATGTAAGTATTCCCTTCTTCCCCACACTACGTTCTGAAGTTTCCTCATGACAATAGCAAACATATTTTGTTGTCTCCATATTTAGCATCCACATTTCACTTCTGGCTACCAAGAAACGCATTTTACGTCACCTGTTAAATCCTACTGCCAAAGTGGTGTCAGAAGTCATTGAGGTTTTAAGACATTTATTACACAGTGATGTAACTATGACATTTCATAATATAGAATTGGACACAAATAATTTTTTTTTTTTTTTTTAAGAAAGCGCCGTATTATTAAAAATTGCATGTCCGGTACAGAGCGTAATTCGCCGAGATCATATTTTAAATACACGAAAATGATTTTGTTTTCAAGATCTATAAGACTCATTAGGCAGTCTCACAGTGTACAATGCAATAGCTCTGGCTGGATGACCATATCGCCCCTTTAAGGGTAAACCTTTATGCTGTATTGTTTTTAGTTGGTTTATGGTTTGTTTCAATACCCAAACTCATGGGTTCTATATATACTATCATCCGACAGATCTTTTTTGCATTGTGACCTTGCCTCTTCTCTGAGTGTTTAGGTCCTGAATTTTTTGTAAGATCTTCTTACCTATCAAGGTATGTTGCTCTCTTATAAATGGACATCTTGCACTGTGGACTCTCATTGGGATTCTTTTCTCTCACGAGGATTTCAGGGCCATCACCACCGGCCATCACCAGCTATATTCTCTACAGTTTAAAGGGGTTATTCAGCGCTACAAAAACATGGCCACTTTCTTTCAGAGACAACACGACTCTTGTTTTGGCTCTTAAGTACATTCTCTGTTATACAGCTCCATGCTTTCTTCCTCCGGGGGTAATGTTACTGATGTGTAATTTCTGTCCTTGTTTGATATACTTTGCTAAAATAAAAATTATTGTTAAAAAAATAGATATGCTTGGAGGGAAGCCATAATTGTGGTTGGGCTCAAGTTGGGGCTCTGTACTTTTTAATGCTGAGAGAAATCCCTGTTAAGAGAAGTTTTTCTATCTTGCAAGATACAAAGAAAATGTAAGAGTCCTTTTACACGTAAAGATAAATCACCTAAGCACTTGAGACAAAAGATATGTTTCCCTGCAAAAGATCAAACAAGTGTTTACACCAAGAGGCCTGCGAACAATTAACGATGATTCTGAATTTAGCTCAAGAGATGCGATCAACGACGTACGAGCGACTTTTCTTTCATCATTTGATCTTTGCCGCCTTTACACCAGAAGATTATCGGTCAATTCTGAACAATTTTGTTGATTTTGTGATTCATTGCATGATAATCGGTCCATTTAAAAGGCGCCCTTAACAATAGAAGTCATAGCTAGAACCTGTACAGAGTCTGGATGAGGCCATCATGGATGTTCTCTGTACACAATAAGAAAGAAGACAAAGCACCGGAGGAATCCTGTATGACTGAAGATCCACCCTGTCATCCCACTGTGAGGAAGCAAAACGCTGAAAATAATTCACCTAAATTTTATTGACTTGTTCAAATTGATGGACATGTGTCTTTTTTCAACCATATTAACTATGTAACTATGTAAAAATTGTTCATTGGTTTGGGATTGGAGGTAAAAGTCAAAATTCACATGACTTCTAATAATCCGCAGAACTTTCCACAGAATTAAACTCCTCATTGTCCGAGACAATGTGCGGAGACAAGACGTGTAAGCGGAAGATAGATTTTATAGGTAAGAAGGCAAGATGGATGGCAGAAGGCTGACCGGTAATTAAATAATATGTTACATCTTAAAGAGTACCGGTAATCATGGAAGCTTACCGATAGGCATAAAATCAATTCTATCGATGGAAGTTTAGGTATCCATGGATACCACCATGCCAGATAGGTTTCTTTTTTTTTTTTTTAATTCTTTATTTTGGGAACAACAGGAGTGGGAGCGCGGAGACAATACCTCCGTCTCCCAAGGAGATATAACAAGCCAGATAGGTTTCTGTGCATGTGCCGTATTGGATCAGAATGGGGCTCCTGCACAGTACCGACCCAGCATGGTCATATCCATGGATACCCGAACTTCCGGCGGCAAAATGTATTTAAGGCCTATCGAGTCAGCTTACATCAAGACAGGTACACTTTAAGATGACTAGGGGACTCCTTTGCAAAACACGTCGGAGTGGTTTTTATGTCATTATGTATTTTTATGGACAAGAAATAAACCATTGAAGTTTTATATGGAGCTATGGACCGTATTACTTTGTATGACACTTTAAGATCTCACATTTTATTCTATTACCCAGTCAGCCTTCATATAAGAACATAGTGAAAACTTACCAAGATGACTGTGAAATCCAGAGAGAAATACAAGTCAGATATAAAAAAATCTTCCCTGGTGGAATTTTCTGCAGATTGAGAAAAGTTCAAGATACATCACTGGGATGAATAATAAATTTGGTTTTGCTAGACAAGTCTGTAGGGTAAAACATGGCCCAAGAGACCAAGAAGTTTGTTGATAAATTAAACAATGTGCAGTCTGAACATCGGACATTAAAGATTCTTGGGGTCTGTATAAATGGTCACTGAATAACAGGTCCCATCTTCAAGGCCCATCCGATTTCCGTAATGTACCAATCCCCATATTGTAGTTCTTTTTAGATAGGAAAAAGGTTTTGTAGAAGAAGGAACACGATAATCTTCTCCTTTACTTTTGTTTAGGAAAAAGATTGTTCCTATACCTACAGAAGAAGTGTCCATCCCCAGGAAGAACAGTTACAAGGGATCCACCTAGTGAAGAATCAATCCAGAGGTGAAGAGTTCCATGAACAAAGAAAAGGCCGATAATGGAAAGGCCGATAATGCCTGAGGTGTCATTTCTGTGTGTTGTTACCCTTATAGACAAAGCAGTAATAAGGGCCAATGAGTATTCGTTGGTTAAAGACAGAAAACAATAAATGCCATGAGGCCTTGAGGATGAGGACACTTGAGGACTCCATAGGGCTTTTTGGATAAATTTTTCAGATTATGCCATTTTCAGATTATGACATTTTTCCAGTTTGGTGGAAACATACTGTATTTCAGTATCTGGTTAGGCAATAACCTGAATAAAATGGTGTGAATCAGGGCTGTGGTGGACAGGGAGCCAAGTTGGAGACTTTCACAAAGTCTTCAATCCATTCAGTCACTTTAAAGATTTATTTATTTCATTGTTAAAAAAAAACTTTTCTCTGAAGACCAATGGTGGAACAACATAGAACAATACAAAACTTCCATATAGCGCTATTTGCCACATTATAATATATAAATACATAAAAAATAACTTTAAATAAATAAATATTATTTTCAAGATATCAAAATAATAATAATAATAATAATAATAATAATAATAATAATCATCATCATCATCATCATCATCAATATTATAGGATAATGTCAAAAAATAAACCAAGTTATTCTCTGCAAATGTTCTTAAAGGTTTACAAATTAAGGATTTACATCAGAAAGACCTAGAGATGATTCTCCTTGTCTGCGGACCTAGCTTTAAGATCCATGGACAGTGATTTTCTTGTCAATTCTTTATCAAGGCTTAAAAGGCGATTGATGTCCTAATGATGTCCATGGTGAATGTTCCGAAAACTGGAAAGTGAGGAGCGTCCTTTAGACTTGTGAATCTTCTTTGAAGCTTCTTTGTATTTACTTCCTATGAGCCCAACACCCAACATCTTCCACCAGTAACTGGATGAGGCTGAGTAACACGGCGTCCTGGAGACATTGTGGAGATGCCTATAAAGAAAGGAAAAGTTCAGCATGTATCTTCTGGATTCACATTCTCCAATGTCATCTGCTTTTCTCATGTCTTTCTATGAAGTACAGATCCTTATATAATGTGATCCCCTAAAATCTTTAGTAGAACCAAATCTACTCTATATGTGCCAGGTCATGTATCTGCTCTACCATAGAGAACAGTATAGGACACTTACCTCTTCCACAAAGTGCTGGAGATGGTGCAGCCATGGCTTCAGCTCCTCAGAAGGTGTTTTACTGTGTCCCAGTAATTTTTCCTGAATGTGAAAGAGTAAAGTTATGGGTCACAATGTCCAGAACCAGCACCAAACATAAAAGGATGAAACAAGCAGACAATGAGCATGAGGATCACATGAACTTACACAGATCAGAAGATCATCTCTGATCCTGAGGAACATGATGTGTGACTGTGATACAGGGTCAGGCCCAGCAGATATGGACAGATTTGCCAGAACGTCTGTAGTTACTGTAACTCGCTCCAAGGTGAGAATCAGACGATCACTGGGCTGTAGAAGGGAAGATGGTGGAAATTATAGATACCAAAAAGCGGATTTTTTTGTATGTGAAGAAATAATTATGGAAGACAACAGAGACATGTCCTTACCTTCAGGTCACATACAGACGGCTTGTGTCTCATCATTCTTCTGTAGCATTTGATGGCGCTGGTGGACATGTTCTTCTCCTAGAATACAGAAGAATTTGTGAGAGATTACACCATGTAATGTATATTATACAGTCAGTAAACATGATGCCATTAAAGGGCCTATTCCACGGGTCTTTAAAGAGGAGCAAACGAGCGCTCTCAGCGCTCGTTTGCTCCTCGTTCCCCGCTCGCTGCCGCCGCTATTCATCGCGGCTGCAGCGAGCGGGTGAGTGCGGGAGGGGCGGCGGGGAGCTGTGGGGGGGCTGCCCGGGGGATCGCTGATCGCCTGGGCAACCCATAGGATATAGCAGCGTCTGCTGCCGACGCTCCTATTCAATGGAGCGACGGCAGCAGATCGCTGCTATATCAGTCGCTTGTTTTTCAACATGTTGAAAAACAAGCGACTGCAACGATCAGCCGACATGATCGATGTCGGCTGATCGTTGCACTCTATTCCACTGGACGATTATCGTCCATAGCGGCCGATGTCGGCCAAATACGGACGATAATCGTTCCGTGGAATAGGGCCTTTAGACTATCATCTAGTTAAATGTGAATTAAAAGTTAGGAACCACACATAGATATATAACAGAAAGAATGAGATCATTTCTCTTACAGATTATGTTTGGTTCCTAACTTTTCACTCATCAACCTCCATAGCTGTGAATGAGAATCCCCTCGGTATAACCCAATCCTCCTCCTTACATGATCATTCTGCAGGTGTCTGATCGTTGTGATGTCAGTGGAAGATACTGATTTATATCTGGACATCGGGCAGCGTCTCCGGTGTGGATGTCCGGTCACGGCCACAAGTACAATACTGAGGACCACCAGTCTGATGTCCATGGTTGGAGAATTGCTGCTGATCTGGAGACTTTCTTCTCCTCCTATAAACCTGTGTAGAAGATATAAATCCATATAACAGGATTATTCTCCATAAATCCATCATGTAAATGTCCCCAGCTCTGATATTGTGTATATACACCCAGGAGAAGACGCTCACCTGCCCGGCTGTCTTGTGTCTCTCTGCTGATGCTCTCAGCTCCGTCTCCAGTCTTCCCATGTTTCTCCTTTTATATTTCAGACTCCAGGAGAGAAATTCCCTCATCTTCAGGACGTGGCGATATCTTCTCTGTACGACCAGAATACAAGTGACATTAGACAAGTGACGGCAGCCGTGGGAACTCCTTCCAGCTTTCAGTTTCCTTACTATACAGGTGAGAAGGTGAATGCAGGTAAATGGGAGGAGACTCCTTCTAACACTGAGGAAACGTCTTCCTCTAGTACAGGTAAAACTATTGCATGTAACAAGAATAATCTGTCATTATTATGTTTATATTACTACACTTCATTACACGTGTATACAGGAGAGATTCCTCCTGTCACCTGTAGTAGTGGAGGAGTCTCCTCCCATTTACCTGCAGTCACCTTCTCACCTGTATAGTAGGGAAACTGAAAGCTGGAAGGAGTTCCCACGGCTGCCGTCACTTGTCTAATGTCACTTGTATTCTGGTCTACAGAGAAGATATCTCCACGTCCTGAAGATGAGGGAATTTCTCTCCTGGAGTCTGAAATATAAAAGGAGAAACATGGGAAGACTGGAGACGGAGCTGAGAGCATCAGCAGAGAGACACAAGACAGCCGGGCAGGTGAGCGTCTTCTCCTGGGTGTATATACACAATATCAGAGCTGGGGACATTTACATGATGGATTTATGGAGAATCATCCTGTTATATGGATTAATATCTTCTACACAGGTTCAGACGAAGAGAACAAAGTCTCCAGATCAGCAGCAATTCTCCAACCATGGACATGAGACTAGTGGTCCTCAGTATTGTACTTGTGGCAGTGACCGGACATCCACACCGGAGACGCTGCCCGATGTCCAGATATAAATCAGTATCTTCTGCTGACATCACGGCGATCAGACACCTGCAGAATGATCATGTAAGGAGGAGGATTGGGTTATACTGAGGGGATTCTTATTTATAGCTATGGAGGTTGGGTAAGAAGTTAGGAACCAAAGTAAATCTGAAAGACAATTGATCTTATCCTTTAATTTACATAACTGTATGCGGTTCCTCACTTTTGATTCACATTCTACTAGATTATTTTTTGAATGACGTCATATATACTGAGTGTATAATATACACTACATGATGTAACTACTAACAACTCCTGCTGTAACCTCCACAGGAGAAGAACATGTCCACCAGCGCCATCAAATGTTACAGAAGAATGATGAGACACAAGCCGTCTGTATGTGACCTGAAGGTGAGGACATGTCTCTTCTCCCCTTCTATCTTTATTTCCTTACATAAAAGGAATCTACGTTTCTGAACATATCATTTCCACCATCTTCCCTTCTACAGCCCAGTGACCGTCTGATTCTCACCTTGGAGCGAGTTACAGTAACTACAGACGTTCTGGCAAATCTGTCCACATCTGCTGGGCCTGTATCACAGTCACACATCATGTTCCTCAGGATCAGAGATGATCTTCTGATCTGTGTAAGTTCATGTGATGCTCATGTTCATTGTCTCAATGGTTCACGTTTTGATGTTTCGGTGCTGGTTCTGAACATAGTGACCCATAACTTGTCTTCCTCTTGTATTTCTGATATTCAGAAAGAATTATTGGGACACAGTAAAACACCTTCTGAGCAGCTGAAACCATGGCTGCACCATCTCCAGCACTTTGTGGAAGAGGTAAGTGTCCTATACTGATCTATAGATGTAACTTGTATCAGTGTCCTCCATGGTGGAGCAGATACGAGGGGCTGCTGATAAATCTTTGGCTTTACCCAGAAAGCACATATTCTTCACTGATGTCAACACACTTCTTACATTGATATTCCAAGTGCTGTAAGCCTTGCAAAAAGAAGGTTTTCGTTTGTACCCCAAACCAGTCATTCGTAGGAGCCATTCCAGCAGAAATGGTGTGAAATTTGGTACCCTTGAGGTGTTTCTTTAGGTTTGGAAACAGATGATAGTGGGAGGGACCAAGATCTGGGGAATAAGGTGGGTGGTCAACCAGCTGGAAGCCTAGCTTCATCAGTTTTGCCGTGGTCGCTTGTGCAGTGTGAGCGGAGGCGTTGTCTTGTTGTTTGGACAGCTTGCCGTGGCTTTTGGCCTTAAGAGCTGCCTTCAGTTGGTCCTAAAGTTCAATGTAATACCTTGCATTGATGGTGGAACCATTTTGAAGTCAGTCCACTAGCAGCATACCGTCCTTATCCCAAAACACAGACACCATTACCTTTGTGGCTGAATTTTGCACCCTGAAATTCTTTGGACCAGGAAAACCACTGGGCCTCCACTCTTTTGACTGCGCCTTGGTTTCATGGTCATACAAATATATACAGGTCTCATCCGTAGTTCGCTGATTCTCCAGTGTGAGGTTGTGCACATCATCGACGATCTCTGGAACAACAACCACTCTAGGTTGTCCAGGACGTTACTCATCATTGGTGCTGGAGCGGCCGTTTTAAATTAGCAACCCAGCTCTTTCCTGTAGAATATGAAGGACATTGATCCCCGAATGTCTGTGACATATTACCATGAATATCCTTTGCGGACTTTCCTTGCAGAAACCAGAATCATATCACTCCTCTGCTCTCATTTGCTGTGATTATCACCTTAGACTCAGCCACTTTGTGTTCCAGCATACCTAGGTCACTGTTGCCATAAGCTTCAAACACCAAATTTTTAAAACATATATTAGACACACAAGGCTTTCATGTGATGTAACATACATTAATATAGAAACAAAAAAAAAAAAAAGAACACAAAGCCAAAGACTTATCAGCAGCCCCTCGTACAACACCCTGGACATGTAGGGTAGATGTGGATGTTCTGATGATTAGGAGGGATTACATTATGTAAGGATCTGACATTTATAGACCAGGCACAAGGGAGAATAAAGATCATGGATGGCAGAATACTAAACGCTTTCCTTATTATTTTGTAGTCATCTCCACAATGTCTCCAGGACGCCGTATTACTCGGCCTTATCCAATTACTGGTGGAAGATGTTGGATGTTGGGCTCATGGGAAGTAACTACAAAGAAGCTTCAAGGAAGATCCAAAAGTCTACAGGAGGCTCTTCCTTTTCCAAGCTCAATTGAATAATTTCAGTTTTTAAAACATAGGCCACGGACATCAGTCACCTTTTATTCTTTAACATGGAAAAGACAACTCACCATCCATTAATTTTAAAGCTCATTGTAAAGGAGGAGACGGAGGACAAGGAGGAGAAGAAACTTCTTTAGAACTTTATTATATCCAGAAATGATTTCTAATTTTTATTAGGAAGGAAATTTCATATTTAATATTAATATTTTTGGAAAATATTTATTTATATTTAATGTAATATATTTATATATTTAAATGTAACTGGAATTATTAAGTCTAAGTTTTATATATTTATGTATTGCTCCTTGGAGGAAATATTGGGTTTTGTCAAAAATGCAATCAATAAATTTAAATTGATCATGAATAGGGATGAGCGAACTTTTGAAAAGTTTGGTTCGGTTCGATCCGGCGAACTTTCATGAATTTCGGATCGGTCCGAACCGAACTGAAAACGAACCTTGCTCTAACGGCTGAATAATTGCAGCTACAATAGTGGGAGTGTGATAGGGTATAGTTTCGTTTAGTTGCAATTGCTATTACAATGAAAAAAGTGGGGGGGAAAAATTCCAAAAATATTGAGGAAAAAAAATAAATAATAATAATAGGAATAAAATTAATAAAATATAGTGAATAAAAGTGCCAAAATAGTGAAAAAAAATATTGGAAAAAAAAGTTTACAAGGAGGATGCGGCAGCACTTGATTGCACCCAGGCCAGTATTGTTGAGAAGAGACAAGTCGAGCACCAGGAGGAGACAGCAGTAGATTGCTCGCCTCTCAGTCCAGTATTGTTGAGAAGAGACAAGTTGAGCAGCAGGAGGAGGCAGCAGTTGATTGATTCCAGTCCAGTATTATTGAGGAGAGGCTACTTGCGGAGGAGGCAGCAGTTGATTGATTCCAGGCCAGTATTATGGAGAAGAGGCTAATTGATGAGGAGCAGGAAGCAGTTGATCGATTCCAGGCCAGTATAATTAAAAAGAGACTACTAGAAGAGCAGGAGGAGGCAGCAGTTGATTGATTCCAGTCCAGTATTATTGAGGAGAGGCTACTTGAGGAGGATGCAGCAGTTGATCGATTCCAGGCCAGTATTACGGAGGAGAGGCTACTTGAGGAGGAGGCAGCAGCAGTTTATCTATTTTTATCTATTCCAGGCCAGGATTATGGAGGAGATGCTAATTGAGGACGAGGAGGCAGCAGATGATCTATTCCAGCCCAGTATAATTAAAAACAGACTACTTGAGCAGCTGGAGGAGGCAGCAGTTGATCAATTCCAGGCCAGTATTATTGAGGAGCGGCTACTTGAGGAGGAGGAGGAGGCAGCATTTGATTGATTCCATGTCAGTATTATTTAAAACAGACCAGTTGAGGACCAGGAGAAGGCAGCAGTTGATGGCTCTCTGTCACGGCCGCGGCGGCTTCCCGTGTTCCGGGCCGCCGCCGCGACCTCCTCCTGCCCCATGCAGCCGCCGGGGTCCTTGTGCAGGGACCCGGCGCTGCTGCTAGTTCGGCCCCTGGGGGCGCCTCACCTCTCCTCCGCTCCTGTCTCTCACTGTGCCGGCCGGCGCGCGCGTCCCCGCCTCCTAGGGCGCACGCGCGCCGGCTGTCTCAGATTTAAAGGGGCAGTGTGCTCCTAATTGGTTAGTTGCACCAATCACTCCCTATATATTCCAGCCCTGCCCCACTACAGGTGTTGGAGCACCTACATGCTTCCCATAGCGTTTGGCCCAGCTCCCTGTTGTCTCCTGATTCCTGTCCACTACCTGGTCCCTAGTCCTTGTTTCTGATCCCTGTCCGCTACCTGGTCCCCACTCCTTGTTCCTGGTTCCTGCTTCCCCGTTACTCCTTAGTTCCTGTGTTCAGCCCGTCACATGCGGTCTCACCTACAGACCATTGCCAGTATCATCTCCTGCCTACGGCTCCTGCCACGCCTCGCCTGCCGTCACCAGCAACCAAGCCAGGGGTAGCGACCTTGCGGCAGGCTCTGGTGAAAACCAGCGGCCCCTTAGACTCCGCTCCCTGGTGAGGTTAGTGCCATCGCTGGTGACGGTCCAGTGGATCCACTAGTCCAGGTGTTACAGTAGGCTCCAACCATGGATCCCGGCGAGGTGCCTGATATCCGTGACATAGCCCGTGTGGTCGCCCAACAGACGCAGCAGATCCAGCAACTCACTGCCGCATTACAGCAGCATACTACAGCCCAGCGCGCACCACCTCCTGCTGCTTTTTCTACACACCGACTGGCTCTCCCAAGCAAATACTCTGGTGACTCCAAGTTGTGCAGAGGATTCCTGACTCAGTGCACCATGCATATTGAACTTTTAAGTAGTCAGTTTCCCACAGAGCGCTCTAAAGTGGCTTTCATCATCAGCCTGGGCCTGGGCCACGCCGCTGTGGGACCGAGATGACCCTGCTGCTGCCAATCTCCGAACCTTCCTAGTCGAGTTTCACTCCGTCTTTGAGGAACCTGCCCGTGCTTCTTCAGCTGAAACTGCTCTCCTCAACCTCTCTCAAGGGAGCTCCTCTGTTGGCGACTACGCCATCCAGTTCCGTACCCTGGCGGCAGAATTAGACTGGAATGAGGCCGCTCTAATAGCCACCTTCAAGAAGGGCCTGTCCAGTCGGGTGAGAGACGTGCTTTCCGCCCGAGACCTACCTACCTCCCTGAACGAACTCATCCTACTGGCCACCAGAGTTGATACTCGTTTTTCGGAGAGGGAGGAGGAGGTTCGGCATGAACAACGACTAAGCCTGTCCCGTCGCCATCACCAGCTGGCGCCGGTCTTCCAGAACCCTGACATTCCGGTGTCCCAGCCCTCTCCTGAGATTCCTATGCAGGTGGAACGGGCTCACCTGACGCCTGATGAAAGAATTCGTCGTCTGGAGCTGAATCTCTGCCTCTACTGCGGTGGTTCGGATCACTTTCGGCTGAGATGTCCCCAACGTCCTCAAGCGTCCGGGAAATGCTCGCACCTAGGTCCGGTGGGACAGGTGTCCCTAGGTGTGAATGCCACCTTTCCAAGTTTGTCTATGCCGGTTTCCATCCAGACACCCTCAGGACAAAATCACCAGACTACTGCCCTTCTCGATTCTGGGTCAGCAGGAAGTTTTATTGCGGCAACATTGGTCCAAAGATGGCGGCTACCCGTGACCCAACTAGCCAGGCCCCTGACTATCTCCTCGGTCACGGGCGAGATTCTTACCGACCATGTGTACTACCAGACCGCACCTCTAGTCCTCCAGGTGGGTCCTTTACATCAAGAAAAGATATCCTTCTACGTCCTGCCCCATTCTTCTCCCGCCATCCTCCTGGGACTTCCTTGGCTGCAATTACATGCCCCTAAGCTGGACTGGAGAACCGGGGAGATTCTCAGTTGGGGTCAGGACTGTTCCAACCAGTGTCTCAAGTCACCTCAGACCAAGTACTTTATGTCATCACCTGACCCCGCCAAGCCTCTATCCGGCCTACCGGCGGAAGACCAAGACTTGGCGGATGCCTTCTCTGCCGAGGAGGCGGACTCTCTACCATCTCACCGGGCGTACGATTGTCCCAAAGACCTCTTTCCTGGTACTCCTTCTCCTCGAGGTCGGGTGTACCCTCTCTCCGTACCCGAGACTGAGGCCATGTCCTCCTACATCCGGGAGAACTTACAGAAGGATCTCATCCACAAATCCACATCCCCTCGCCACATTATACCTCCCGATCGCCTAGTACCAGTCGTCACCTCTACTCTTCAGAGAATACCCCCTGGAAAGACCCATGTTCACCCTGCACTTCGAAGAAGGATTTTGAAGTGGGGACATTCCTCATTGGAGGCCGGGCACCCTGGAGTCCAAAAGACCGGGCAACGGATCTCCCGCCACTACTGGTGGTCCAGTCTATTCCAAGATGTCAAGGACTTTGTGGCTTCCTGTACCATCTGTGCCAAAAACAAGTCCTCCCGACTAAGGCCTGCCGGCCTATTACAGCCCTTGCCAGGTCCAGACCTTCCCTGGCACCATATAGGGATGGACTTCATCACTGATTTGCCGCCATCTGCAGGAAAGAAAGAGGGGGAGGCCAAAGGGGGGGGGTACTGTCACGGCCGCGGCGGCTTCCCGTGTTCCGGGCCGCCGCCGCGACCTCCTCCTGCCCCATGCAGCCGCCGGGGTCCTTGTGCAGGGACCCGGCGCTGCTGCTAGTTCGGCCCCTGGGGGCGCCTCACCTCTCCTCCGCTCCTGTCTCTCACTGTGCCGGCCGGCGCGCGCGTCCCCGCCTCCTAGGGCGCGCGCGCGCCGGCTGTCTCAGATTTAAAGGGGCAGTGTGCTCCTAATTGGTTAGTTGCACCAATCACTCCCTATATATTCCAGCCCTGCCCCACTACAGGTGTTGGAGCACCTACATGCTTCCCATAGCGTTTGGCCCAGCTCCCTGTTGTCTCCTGATTCCTGTCCACTACCTGGTCCCTAGTCCTTGTTTCTGATCCCTGTCCGCTACCTGGTCCCCACTCCTTGTTCCTGGTTCCTGCTTCCCCGTTACTCCTTAGTTCCTGTGTTCAGCCCGTCACATGCGGTCTCACCTACAGACCATTGCCAGTATCATCTCCTGCCTACGGCTCCTGCCACGCCTCGCCTGCCGTCACCAGCAACCAAGCCAGGGGTAGCGACCTTGCGGCAGGCTCTGGTGAAAACCAGCGGCCCCTTAGACTCCGCTCCCTGGTGAGGTTAGTGCCATCGCTGGTGACGGTCCAGTGGATCCACTAGTCCAGGTGTTACAGTAGGCTCCAACCATGGATCCCGGCGAGGTGCCTGATATCCGTGACATAGCCCGTGTGGTCGCCCAACAGACGCAGCAGATCCAGCAACTCACTGCCGCATTACAGCAGCATACTACAGCCCAGCGCGCACCACCTCCTGCTGCTTTTTCTACACTCCGACTGGCTCTCCCAAGCAAATACTCTGGTGACTCCAAGTTGTGCAGAGGATTCCTGACTCAGTGCACCATGCATATTGAACTTTTAAGTAGTCAGTTTCCCACAGAGCGCTCTAAAGTGGCTTTCATCATCAGCCTATTGGAGGGTAGAGCTCTGGCCTGGGCCACGCCGCTGTGGGACCGAGATGACCCTGCTGCTGCCAATCTCCGAACCTTCCTAGTCGAGTTTCACTCCGTCTTTGAGGAACCTGCCCGTGCTTCTTCAGCTGAAACTGCTCTCCTCAACCTCTCTCAAGGGAGCTCCTCTGTTGGCGACTACGCCATCCAGTTCCGTACCCTGGCGGCAGAATTAGACTGGAATGAGGCCGCTCTAATAGCCACCTTCAAGAAGGGCCTGTCCAGTCGGGTGAGAGACGTGCTTTCCGCCCGAGACCTACCTACCTCCCTGAACGAACTCATCCTACTGGCCACCAGAGTTGATACTCGTTTTTCGGAGAGGGAGGAGGAGGTTCGGCATGAACAACGACTAAGCCTGTCCCGTCGCCATCACCAGCTGGCGCCGGTCTTCCAGAACCCTGACATTCCGGTGTCCCAGCCCTCTCCTGAGATTCCTATGCAGGTGGAACGGGCTCACCTGACGCCTGATGAAAGAATTCGTCGTCTGGAGCTGAATCTCTGCCTCTACTGCGGTGGTTCGGATCACTTTCGGCTGAGATGTCCCCAACGTCCTCAAGCGTCCGGGAAATGCTCGCACCTAGGTCCGGTGGGACAGGTGTCCCTAGGTGTGAATGCCACCTTTCCAAGTTTGTCTATGCCGGTTTCCATCCAGACACCCTCAGGACAAAATCACCAGACTACTGCCCTTCTCGATTCTGGGTCAGCAGGAAGTTTTATTGCGGCAACATTGGTCCAAAGATGGCGGCTACCCGTGACCCAACTAGCCAGGCCCCTGACTATCTCCTCGGTCACGGGCGAGATTCTTACCGACCATGTGTACTACCAGACCGCACCTCTAGTCCTCCAGGTGGGTCCTTTACATCAAGAAAAGATATCCTTCTACGTCCTGCCCCATTCTTCTCCCGCCATCCTCCTGGGACTTCCTTGGCTGCAATTACATGCCCCTAAGCTGGACTGGAGAACCGGGGAGATTCTCAGTTGGGGTCAGGACTGTTCCAACCAGTGTCTCAAGTCACCTCAGACCAAGTACTTTATGTCATCACCTGACCCCGCCAAGCCTCTATCCGGCCTACCGGCGGAAGACCAAGACTTGGCGGATGCCTTCTCTGCCGAGGAGGCGGACTCTCTACCATCTCACCGGGTGTACGATTGTCCCAAAGACCTCTTTCCTGGTACTCCTTCTCCTCGAGGTCGGGTGTACCCTCTCTCCATACCCGAGACTGAGGCCATGTCCTCCTACATCCTGGGAGAACTTACAGAAGGATCTCATCCACAAATCCACATCCCCTCGCCACATTATACCTCCCGATCGCCTAGTACCAGTCGTCACCTCTACTCTTCAGAGAATACCCCCTGGAAAGACCCATGTTCACCCTGCACTTCGAAGAAGGATTTTGAAGTGGGGACATTCCTCATTGGAGGCCGGGCACCCTGGAGTCCAAAAGACCGGGCAACGGATCTCCCGCCACTACTGGTGGTCCAGTCTATTCCAAGATGTCAAGGACTTTGTGGCTTCCTGTACCATCTGTGCCAAAAACAAGTCCTCCCGACTAAGGCCTGCCGGCCTATTACAGCCCTTGCCAGGTCCAGACCTTCCCTGGCACCATATAGGGATGGACTTCATCACTGATTTGCCGCCATCTGCAGGAAAGAAAGAGGGGAAGGCCAAAGGGGGGGGGTACTGTCACGGCCGCGGCGGCTTCCCGTGTTCCGGGCCGCCGCCGCGACCTCCTCCTGCCCCATGCAGCCGCCGGGGTCCTTGTGCAGGGACCCGGCGCTGCTGCTAGTTTGGCCCCTGGGGGCGCCTCACCTCTCCTCCGCTCCTGTCTCTCACTGTGCCGGCCGGCGCGCGCGTCCCCGCCTCCTAGGGCGCGCGCGCGCCGGCTGTCTCAGATTTAAAGGGGCAGTGCGCTCCTAATTGGTTAGTTGCACCAATCACTCCCTATATATTCCAGCCCTGCCCCACTACAGGTGTTGGAGCACCTACATGCTTCCCATAGCGTTTGGCCCAGCTCCCTGTTGTCTCCTGATTCCTGTCCACTACCTGGTCCCTAGTCCTTGTTCCTGATCCCTGTCCGCTACCTGGTCCCCACTCCTTGTTCCTGGTTCCTGCTTCCCCGTTACTCCTTAGTTCCTGTGTTCAGCCCGTCACGTGCGGTCTCACCTACAGACCATTGCCAGTATCATCTCCTGCCTACGGCTCCTGCCACGCCTCGCCTGCCGTCACCAGCAACCAAGCCAGGGGTAGCGACCTGGGGGTCGCCTGCCGCAGCAAGTCCATCCCGCCTTGCGGCGGGCTCTGGTGAAAACCAGCGGCCCTTAGACTCCGCTCCCTGGTGAGGCTAGTGCCATCGCTGGTGATGGTCCAGTGGATCCACTAGTCCAGGCGTTACACTCTCAGGCTAGTATTGTTACAAACAGACAAGTTGAGAAGGCAGCTTCCACCCAGTATGTTTCCAAATAGACAATTGACGGTGGGGGCATTAGTAGGAGTATTATTCTTTTGGACCCAGAAGGACCTAGTACAGACAAGTAAAGTTTGAAGCTAAGGATATTCATGTGTGTAAAAATCATTCTTTAAACATGGCAACATGTTAATGTACAGTTCAGCACAGGACAGTCAACGTTAAAAAACACCCCCTTTAACATTACACCTAGTCTAGCAGGATACGGATACGGTAAAATAGACAGAGAACCTCACCCTCAGAATGCATGAGGTGAAGAAAGGACATTTAAAAAGGTACAGATTCAAGAAGGCTTTACCCCAGTTCCATTATCCAAAAACACGTGTCCAATTTTCATTAAATTGACACCTCACTGGCACTTGCTTTACAAATTGACGCAACTACTCTGGTGTCAAACCTGTTGAATCTGGGCCTATGGCTGTTGGCGATACACATATATATATTTTTTTTTTCTTAACACCAGTTTGATGTCCTAACCGGGTGTAGCGTCCAATACAATGGATGTATGCTTTTGTGTTTTTTAAGTGCTGTCACCAGCTGGCTTAAAGGATAAGTCCGGTCAATTAATAAGTTTCTGGGTCAAGTAAGGGTACAGAAAGTTATTGACTGCCTGGACTTATCTTTTAAAGGGGGTAGGGGAAAAACCCCTGATGGGGTATGGGAGTGACCTCCCACCCTCGCTTTTGTCACTCCCAAAAAACCTCACCCTATGGGTACCTTCACATGTGGCTGCGGGTCTGCTGAGTAAACTCCACAGGGCATTTTTATACCGTTCACCAAATGGCATTCAGTACTAGGGTGCCGGCCGGACATACGCAGTTCTGCGCTGAACTGGGTATTTGCGCCCAACCCCATAGTACTGAAGGTGGCATAAAATCAGCCAACGATGCGCTGTGGATTTTAGCCAGCAGGGAACCACAAAAAAAGCCTCCCATTGTAAAGGCACCCGTAAAGAAGGCAAGATAACCTTCCTTTCAGCAACTGTTTGTTGCTGTAACTAACTGTTGTGGTTTTTTATATCACAGTTGAAGGACAGCAGCCTCCGTGATATATACCCCATAGACAGCCTTATTCCACACGTGACTGCATGAGAGGCGAGAAATAATTTGCACACAGAAGAACCCCATCGGGATTTGCGGTGCAAGATTTCACTACTCTCATGATATCCACAAAAGACCTCAAGAACAGTTAGTACCCACTCACAAAATGGTGAGTAGTGTTCCTTGGCACGGGTGCCAGGGATAGAACCCCACGGCTATAGTTCACAAAAGGTGAAATCCACACTTTTTGAAGCATAGTCGTGGGGATTATTTTAGGGTTGCTACTGTTTTTGGGGTATGGGTTGGACGGTGCACTGGTGGAAGGCATTAATCTGGTGTGGAGATGTTAAATGTCCAACACACCATGGGCATCAAATTTGGAAATGGGGATCTGTCATTTCAAATGTATCCGAATTAAGTTGGGAATTTTTAAGGTGATTTTTAAAAAAAAATTGGGGTCTAAGGGGGGAACATTACTTAATAAGTTAAATTACGGATTTTTACGTTGGGCACATATTTAGGATATCAAGGTCAATTTCTTGGACACACGGATTGCCATGCAAGACGGGTGACTGATGACTTAGTCATTCACATCAGGCAGGGGGGTGGTATCATCCGATGTAATCCAGGCACGATTCATCTTAACAAAAGTGAGCATCTCCACACTGTGGCAAGAGAGCCTCGTTCTTTGCGGTGTTATAATGTTACCCGCCGCACTAAATACCCTCTCTGACGCCACACTACTACCTGGGCAGGACAGCAGAGCCAAGGCAAACTCTGCCAGTTGAGGCCAAATCTCCAGTTTTTCTGCCCAGTGCTGCACGGGGTCGGTGACACTTTGGGGCAGGGTAGAATCAAGGTAGGCAGTGACCTGGTGGCAGAGCTCATGCTGGTCCACGCCATGAGTCCGGTGCTGTGTCCTTTCTTCACCAGCTGGCTGCATGAAATCGCTCATGAGGGCTTGCAGGCTGTAGCGACTTCTAACGTCTCCACTAGTGGTGGTGGGAGTGGAGCGCGCTGGTTCCCCCCCCCCCCCCCCCCCCCCCCAGAGGATGTTGTCTGGGAACCTGGCTGGTCTTGCAGGTAAGTTGAGACCAACTGACTGGTGAGCATGTCCCTGTAGTACACCATTTTAGCCTCCCTCTGGGATGACGGGAAGAATACTGCCATTTTGCGGCGGAAGCGAGGGTCCAACAGGGTGGCCAGCCAGTATCGGTCCCTCTAGCGGATGTCCACAATCCGGCTATCATTCCGCAGACACTCCCGCAGACACCTTGCCATCTGCACCAAGGACAATGACCGCCTCTCCTCTCCACTGTCCTCGGTGTAGTTCCAGGGTCTGCTGGGGTCTTCGTCCTCTTCCTCTACCACCTCATCCTCCATCTCCTCCTGTGATGGAGAGGCAGAGAAGCCAGGTGGCGGTGTGCGGAATGGCTGGGCGTAGACATCTTCCTTCTCCTCAACCTCCATCTGCACTTCATCCAGCTCTGGGCTCAAGGCGATGTTCAGCCTTGGAGTTGTGGCCTGGGAATCCTCGCTGATGATGTTGCTCAGCGCACTTTCCAGAACCAGGAGTAGTGGGATGATGTTGTTGATCCCATAGTCCTGCCTGCTCACAAAGAGAGTCGCATCCTCAAAAGGGATCAACAATTGGCAGACTTCCCGCATTAACTGCCAGTGTGTTACTTGGAAGTCGCAGTGTGGCGTGAAGCTGCCTGATTGCCCCATGAGGTAGTCTGTTACGGCTGACCTTTGCTCGTACAGGCGGTCGAGCATATGGAGGGCAGAATTCCAGCGGGTTGGCACGTCGCAGATTAGCCGATGTTGGGGCATGCCGCGCTGTCTCTGTATTCTGAGCAGGGTGTTCCTTGCAGTGTAGGAGTGGCTGAAATGTTTGCACACTCTACGTGACATCCACAGAAGGTCATGTAGTGCATGAAATGATCGGAGAAACCTGTGCACTATGAGGTTGATCACATGTGCCATACAAGGTGTATGAGTCAGCACTCCCCGCTGAACTGCAGAGACAATGTTCCTCCCGTTGTCCGCTACGACACTTCCCACTGTTAGTCGACGTGGGGTCAGCCATTCAGCTATCTCCTCCCTGATGGTCCGGAGGAGCTCCTGCCCACTGTGGCTTCGTTGACCCAGGCTCACCAAATGGAGGACAGCCTGAGAGCGGCGGGCCTGACATCGGTGGTAAGACACTGTGTCAGGTTGGACTGCAATGGTGGTGGAGGCAGAACTTGTGCTACCCACTGCTGGCCCCCTAAAGCACCGTGGAGGTGACAGTGGCAAGAATGGGCCAACTTCCTGATGGTCTCCTGGGAGGATGTTGACCCAATGGGCAGTAACTGCCATGTACTGGCCTTGCCCATAATTAGAGGACCAGACATCAGCACTCAGGTGCATGGTCTTGGACACCGAGAGTCCCAATGAGTCGCCAACCTTTCTCTTCACATAATTGTGCAGTGATGGGACAGCTTTGCTCGAGAAGTAGTGGCGGCTGGGGACTCGCCATCTGGGGTGTGCACACGCCATGAAATCCCTGAAAGGCTGGGAGTCCACAAGATTAAATGTCAGGGACTGAAGCACCAGCAGCTTAACCAGGTGTCCGGCCAGTTTCTGTGCCATGGGATGGCTGCTGGAGTACACCTGACGTTTGCCCATGGACTCGGTCAGGGATTGCTGCCTCATTAGGGGTGTACATGGCAGTGAGACTGTGCTGCTGCTGGCAACTGAGGCTGACAAGGCCTGAGTTGCAGTGACAGAATGCTGCATGATAGGATCTGCAGTGTATGGTGCATCCTGACAGGAGGTGGTATTGGGGTCACGTTTTTTCCAGGCCTGTTGGTGTTGTCTTTCCATGTGCTTCCTCATGGATGTTGTCCCAAGATTATCACCCCTGCCACGACTGACCCTCTCGTTGCACAGCAGGCACAGAGCGATGTGCTTATCTGTCCCCAGCCGAAAGAACTGCCAGATGACAAAGGACCGTGGTTTGCTGCCAGCCACGGGGGGTCTTGCGGCCTGTTGGCTGCCACTGCTGCCTGAGGGTCCCCTCTCAGGACCAAGGCTTGGAGGTAAGGGACTCTGCCTGGTAGGTTGTCTTCTACCCCTCCCTCTTGTGCCTCGCTTCCTTGCACCAGTGGGATGTTGCTGCTTCGGTAGCACCTCACTTTCCTCCCCTGATGACGCTGAGGATAATTGTGCTCGGGGGCGCCACGTCCGATCGGCGACATCATTATCACCACCACTGCTACTGCCTGCTACTGTCCTCCAGTGGCTGGGACAGGATCTCAGGTGTGGCACTGGATGCCCCTCCCTGGCTTACAGCCACCACCTCCTCTGCAGTCTTTGCACGTTCCACCTGCTGCCTTTGGTGGACTACCTCCTCCTCATCATCATCATCACTAAAAAGTGGTAGTGAATCCAAAGGCAGATCAAGATTTGCCAACAGTTCCCTGGCAGAAGGTGCCCCAGAGGTGGGTGGCATAGTAATAACAGGGGACGGGGCAGAGGACTGTCGCTGACCCTCCCATGTAAGGGTGGTGTTGGATGATCCAGCCAACCTCGTTTGGGAGCTTTGGGCGGTGGAAGTGGAGGATTGGGTAAGCCAATCTAGAACCGCTGGCTGTGTGGTTCTTACAGAACCACTGGGTGTCTGGGGTAGCTGCACCCTGCTGCCACGCCTGTTGCCCCGGCTGCCGCCGGGCCTGGTGCTGCCCCTTCTCCTACCCTCACCGCCTACCGTTGCAGTCCTTGCCTGGGAAGTGCTGGAAGTAGGACGCTTGGACATAGTTCTTTGGTTGGTGTAAATTTTGAAAAAGAAATAATCTATTGGGCAGAAGGCACAAATTTTCAGTGACTATTGCTTTGTGGGTTGGAGGCATCCAGCAAAGCAGAAATTTGCAGGTTATCCCAAAAAAACTTTTTTTTTTTTAACTTTTTTGGTTGCGGGTGGCTAGAGGGGTTTGACGGCAACCAGCAGAGCACAAACGGACAGCTTTTGTGGGGCGCTGACTTCACCTCAAATAGAACAGCTGATCACAAACAAACAAACCAACCAACTTTTTTTTAATTTTTTGTGAAGGTTTTTTTTTTACTTTTTTGGTTGCTGGTGGCTAGAGCGGTTTGACGGCAACCAGCAAAGCACAAACGGACAGCTTTGTGGGGCGCTGACTTCGCCCCAAATAGAACAGCTGATCACAAACAAACAAACAAACAAACTTTTTTTTTAATTTTTTTGGAAGGTTTTTTTTTTAACTTTTTTGGTTGCAGGTGGCTAGAGGGGTTTGACAGCAACCAGCAGAGCACAAACGGACAGCTTTTGTGGGGCGCTGACTTCGCCCCAAATAGAACAGCTGATCACAAACAAACAAACAAACTTTTTAAAAAAATTGTTTAAGGTTTTTTTTAAAACTTTTTTGGTTGCAGGTGGCTAGAGGGGTTTGACAGCAACCAGCAGAGCACAAACGGACAGCTTTTGTGGAGCGCTTACTTCGCCTCAAATAGAACAGCTGATCACAAACAAACAAACAAACAAACAAACTTTTTTTTATTTTTTTGGAAGGTTTTTTTTTAACTTTTTTGGTTGCAGGTGGCTAGAGGGGTTTGACGGCAACCAGCAGAGCACAAATGGACAGCTTTTGTGAGGCGCTGTCTTAGCGTCACCTAGAACAGTTGATAACAAACAAACCAATTTTTTTTTTTTTTTTTTAAGGTTTTTTTTTAAACTTTTTTGGTTGCGGGCAGCTAGCCGGGGTTAACGGCAACCAGCAGAGCACAAACGGACAGCTTTTGTGAGGCGCTGACCTAGCGTCACCTACAACAATCAAACAAACGTCTAGCGTCTCCTCTCTGTCACAGAACAGTAGCTGGTTCAATGCTACGTGTCCTGAGTGACTCTTCTCACTTTTCTCTCCCTATTTCTTTTTTTTTATCTCCCTATCTCTCCCTAGATATTACAATTTTTGAGTTAGATGGCTATCTCTCCCTCTCTCTACCTAACTCTTGATTTCTCAGCCTCTTTCACTATGTATGGGCTTATCAAGCTTTCCCTGTATCTTGCGATTTTTTTTTTATCTTCCTCTCTCCGGCTTCTTTCACAAACAATATATACTCCTTCTCTATCTCTCCCTGTTGTTTTGATATGTAATCTATGTGTTTTCCCTCTCTGCCTAACGTACACCTCCTCTCTCTCTGCAGTCTAGACACACAATGAGAAAAAGCATGGACGCTCAGGCACTACCTGTTCCTGGAGTGACGTCACACACCTTGATATTCACATAATAACAGGATACAAAGGATTATAGGAGTAATAATCCCTTGTAGCCTGTTCTATTCTCTGATTAAAGTACAGTTTTGCAACGCTGTTGCGATTTTAACGAACTTCGTCACAAACTTTTTGAAAGTTCGGTTCGGTTTGTAACAAATCTGTTTCGTAACGGTTCGGTTCGCTCATCCCTAATCATGAACATGAACTCACCTGACCCCATGTAAGTGCCATTCTCTTCTGTTGTTAAGGCACCATGTCCAACCAATTCCCAGAACTTGATGATGACTTTCTGAGTTGGCAACAGAGTGCCAAGCCTATAAGGGAAGCTCAGATTCTCTAGTTAGGCACTTACTCCCTGTACCTGCTGACTGGTACAGTATCTCTGTGTCTTTCTAGCGGT
This sequence comes from Dendropsophus ebraccatus, assembly GCF_027789765.1. Lineage (NCBI taxonomy): Eukaryota > Metazoa > Chordata > Amphibia > Anura > Hylidae > Dendropsophus > Dendropsophus ebraccatus. Next base: position 83,635,676 of record NC_091463.1, read on the forward strand.
CCTTTTGCCTTTTTGATCATGGTATCTTGACTTCCAGCTTGTGTTTCATTCTTCCTTGCCTGATGATTTGGACCTGATGTTACCTCCTGATTTGTGACCTCCTGATCTTTTTATTCCTGCTTGACCATCTGCTTTTGACTCTTTGGCGTGTTATCTGGTATTACTCTTGTACTAGTGTTTTTGTTTGTTTGTGCATGTTTGGTATTCACCTGGCCCATTTGACCTTTCTTCCCCTACTCTGTACTTATCCCAGTGTAGAGACTGTTACCCAGATGGGAACTATGCCATTTAGGTAGGGGCAGTGGTTGTGGTGAGAGCAGGACTGCAATGTTCCCTAGGTGAAATTACAATAAATTTGAATTCAACTTCTTAATATTACTACAGACAATGCTGCAACGGACCCCTACGCTACACCCGTGTGCTAGTCTCCTACCTAAACTCTGGGCCTATCACTAAAAAGTTTCCTCCAGATTCTGCCCTATCAGTTGTCGAGTTACCACACAGAGTGCTCCAACAACTAGAACCTAATCCTGTCCCTTCCATGTAAGTTTGGTAAGCAGATCACCAAATTAAGATTTTGTTCTAGTTTAGTTCCCGAGCAGATCTACACAAAAACAGAGTTTCTGAGGGAGTCCTTTTCAGGGCCTGGCCTTGCGGCCAGGTGCCTGGGTAACTTAAAGATTGTATCCTGGTTTCTCCTACAAGTTCCTGCTAGTCAGGCTATGGCTTGCTGAGCTAAAGGAGGGGTAAACTACAGCAAGCAAGGGGAACACCTGTTTACACCGTTGGGCATTGTCTCTCAAGTGTTACTATTAGTTGGTGTGCCCTGCTGAAACCTGCCCAGTACTATGGACAAGCCTGACATTGTGCCCTTCCTTGACAGCCTGTGACCCATATTATTGTATCTGGCATTCTATGATCTCAAGCATTAGGTGTAACTTCATAGTCACGAATACAACTAGTTCTCTTTATGCAAAGTCATGCAATATTGTAAGAATCCCCACAGAAGAGTGCAGTGCACTTCAAGTCTCGGCTCAATGGTACTGTACCATCAGCCCTTGCATATAAAAAACACCAAGCACCCCAGGATCACCACATTAGGACTTTATCTGGTCACCACACTCTCCCTCCATGTCATTATGGCCCTCGCTGTGTGTTCTGGGGCACAGTCATGCTGAAACAGAAAAGGGACAAACCCAAACTCTTCCCAAAAGGATAGAATTGACAATTGTCCATAATGTGTTGGTAGCTGAACCATTCAGATTCCCGAATTCTGGAACTAAGAGGTCAAAGACGACCTCTAAAGGACACCCTCATTATCCTCCTCCACCAACTACAGCTGGCACAATACAGTCAGGCTGGTAACATCTGCCTGGTGTCCCCAAACCCGCAACCATCCATCTGACACCAGGTAGAGATGTGTGATCACTTACTCCATTGAACAGGTCTTCTTTGCTCCAGAACCCAGTGGCGATGGCTTTACACCTATCTATCTGGTACTTGGCATTGTGCTAGGGGATGTCCAGTTGGGTGAACCCCACTAAGGCTTCTAATATGTTCGAATTCTCAACAGTGACAGCTAACAGTGAGGAAAATGAGAAAGTATTTTTATAATATTGCATATTTTACTATATAGTAAATGTACCGAAAAGCGGGGAAAAACATTGTAGAATCAGTGACAAAACTATTTACATTTATTGAAATTTTTATATTGAGAGTAACATAGTAACATAGTAACATAGTAAACAAGGTTGAAAGAAGACAAGAGTCCATCAGGTTCAACCTAGGAAAATCCTACTGTGTTGATCCAGGAAGGCGAAAAACCCCTATGAGGCAGAAGACAAACGCCCCACCACAGGGAGAAACTCCCCCCCCCCCTCCCCCGACTGCAATGGCAACCAGAACAATCCCCGGATCAACGTATCACCAGAAATCTAATGCCCATAACTTGTAATATTATATTTTTCAAGAAAAGCATCCAGGCCTCCCTTGAACTTATTTACTGAATCAGCCATGACAACATCATGTGGCAGAGAGTTCCACAGTCTTACCGCTCGTACAGTAAAGAACCCGCGTCGATGCTTATGATGAAATCTTCTTTCCTCTAGACGTAGAGGATGCCCCCTTGTCATTGTTACAGACCTAGGAGTAAAAAGACCACTACAAAAATCTCTGTACTGTCCATTCATATATTTGTACATTGTGATCAGATCGCCCCTAAGACGTCTTTTTTCTAGCGTAAATAACCCCAAGCGTGATAACCTGTCCTGGTACTGTAACCCACCCATTCCCTTAATGACCTTTGTTGCCCTCCTCTGCACCCGCTCTAGGTCAGCTGTGTCCTTCTTATATACCGGTGCCCAAAACTGTACACAGTATTCCAAGTGTGGTCTGACCAGTGATTTATAAAGAGGCAAAACTATGTTCTCATCTTTAGCATCTATACCTCTTTTGATGCATCCCATTATTTTATTAGCCTTGGCAGCTGCTGCCTGGCACTGATCACTAAAGTTGAGTTTACTGTCCACCAATACCCCCAGGTCCTTTTCGGAAGTAGTTTTACCCAGTGTTTTATTATTTAGCACATAACTGTACTTATTATTTCTATGGCCCAAATGCATAACCTTACATTTATCCACATTAAACTTCATTTGCCATTTCTCCGCCCAAGCCTCTAGCTTCTCCAAATCCCTCTGTAATATGATATTATCATCCTCTGTGGTGATTACTTTACCCAGTTTAGTATCATCTGCAAAAATGGAGATTCTGCTCTGTAGCCCCTCTACAAGATCATTAATAAAAATATTAAAAAGAAGTGGACCCAACACTGACCCCTGTGGTACCCCACTAGTAACTAAAACCCAATCTGAATATGTTCCATCAATGACCACCCTCTGTTTTCTATCACACAACCAGTTACTTACCCATTTGCATACGTTTTCCCCGAGTCCCAGCATCCTCATTTTGTAGACCAACCTTTCATGCGGCACAGTATCAAATGCCTTTGAAAAGTCCAGATACACAACATCCACAGCCTCCCCCAGGTCCAGTCTATAACTTACCTCTTCATAGAAGCCGATCAGATTAGTCTGACAGGACCGATCCCTCATAAATCCATGCTGGTGCTGAGTCATAAGATTATTTTCATTAAGATACTCCAGTATAGCATCTCTTACAATCCCCTCAAATACTTTACCTACTATAGATGTTAGACTTACGGGCCTGTAGTTTCCAGGATCACTCCTTGACCCCTTCTTGAATATTGGTACCACATTAGCTATGCGCCAGTCCTGTGGAAGAATCCCTGTCGTAATAGAATCTTTAAATAATAGGAATAACGGTCTGTCTAACACAGTATTTAATTCTTGCAAAACTCTAGGATGGATACCTTCTGGGCCCGGTGACTTATGGATTTTAATATTTTTAAGGCGTTTCCCCACTTCTTGTTGTGTTAGGCAGGTGAGATTTATGGGAGGATTAACATTATCCCTAGTCATATCGTCTGTTATGGGATTCTCCTCTGTGAATACAGTAGAGAAGAATGTATTTAGTAGATTGGCCTTTTCCTCTTCCCCCTCCACCATTACACCCAGATTATTTTTGAGGGGACCAACATTTTCGGTTTTAAGTCTTTTGTTATTTATATAGGTGAAGAACATTTTGGGATTTGTTTTACTTTCTTTGGCTATCCTTCTTTCTGTTGCTATTTTTGCTTCTTTTATTTGCGTTTTACACATTCTATTCTTCTGTCTATAGTTGCTCAATGCTTCCCCACTACCTTCTTGTTTTAGTTGTCTGAATGCTTGTTTCTTATCATTTATTGCACCCCTTACAGCTGTAGTTAACCACATTGGATTTCTCTTATTTCTACTACGTTTATTCCCATATGGTATGTGTCGTTCACACGATTTACCCAGGATGCTCTTAAATATGTCCCATTTCTCTTGTGTACTTTTATTTCTGAAGGCATTGTCCCAGTCTATGTTCCCAAGGTCCTCTCTTAGTTTTTGGAAATTAGCCTTCCTGAAATTTAATGTTTTTGTAGCCCCTCTGCTAATCATTTTATTGAAGGATAATTGAAAACTTACTATGTTATGGTCACTATTACCTAGGTGACCCCCCACCTCTATTTTTGATATTCTGTCTGGCCTATTGGTTAAGATCAGGTCCAGAGGGGCCCCCCTCTTGTTGGTTCCTCTACTAGTTGGGAAAGGTAATTATCTTTTACTATTTCCAAAAACACGCTTCCCTTCCTGGAGCTGCAGGTTTCTGCTTTCCAGTTGATATTTGGGTAGTTAAAGTCCCCCATAATAATGACTTCCCCCTGCTTCGCTGCCGCATCTATTTGTCTTATAAGAAGATTTTCTGATTCTTCTACTATACTTGGAGGTTTATAACTCACTCCTATAAGAATTTTATTATTCTTCGTCCCTCCCCTTATTTCTACCCAAAGAGACTCCACATTATCATCACATATATCCTCCCGCAGAATAGGCTTAAGGCATGACTTAACATATAGACAGACCCCTCCCCCTTTCTTATTTTTACGGTCATTTCTGAATAGACTATAACCCTGGATATTAACGGCCCAGTCATAGGTCTCATCCAGCCATGTCTCGCTTATCCCCACTATATCATATTTCTCTTCAACCATTATGAGTTCTAATTCCTCAGCTTTATTAGTGAGGCTTCGAGCATTAGTATACATACATTTAATATATTTGTCCATATTCCCTTTCCTTTTATCACTAGTGACTATTCTAACCCCTCCCGCCGCTCCACCCCCAGTTCCATAATCTAGGCCCAGCTCTCCATCTACTCTGTCTTTACTTACTATATTGTAGTTGCCCTCCCCCCCGGTCCCTAGTTTAAACACTCCTCCAACCTCTTAGCCATCTTCTCCCCCAGCACGGCTGCACCCTCCCCATTGAGATGCAGCCCGTCCCTACCGTAGAGCCTGTAACCGACCGAGAAGTCGGCCCAGTTCTCCATGAACCCAAACCCCTCTACCCTACACCAGCTCTTGAGCCACTTATTTACCTCCCTAATCTCCCGCTGTCTCTCAGGTGTGGCTCGTGGTACAGGTAATATTTCGGAAAATATCACCTTGGAGGTCCTAGTTTTAAGCTTCCTGCCTAAGTCCCTGAAATCATTTTTAAGGACCCGCCACCTACCTCTAACTTTATCATTGGTGCCAATGTGCACCATGACTGCTGGGTCATCGCCAGCCCCTCCCAGTAATCTGTCAGCCCGATCCGCGATGTGACGAACTCGAGCGCCAGGAAGGCAACACACTGTTCGACGATCCCGGTCTTTGTGACAGATTGCCCTGTCTGTCCCCCTAATAATTGAGTCCCCCACTACCAGTACCTGCCTGGCCTGCCCTGAACTCCTGTTTCCCACCTTACTGGAGCAGACACCCCCCTGGCTTTCAGAGGCAGTGTCCTGCTGCAGCAATGCCACCCCTGAATCAACATCCCCCTCATCCGCCAATTTGGCAAACTTGTTGGGGTGTGCCAGATCAGGACTGGCCTCCCTCACACTCTTCCCTCTACCCCTTTTTCTAACTGTGACCCAACTAGCTGCCTCTTCCTCCTGTACCTCCATGCTATCACTCTCTCCCCCATCTACCCCTTGGAGTGCTTGCTCAGTCAGAAGCAGACCCCTTTCCAGTTTGCCAATGCATCTCAATCGTTGCAGCTGCTCATTTAGATCCAGGATCTGGGCTTCCAAACCAGCAACATGCACACATCTCCCACAATGGTATGCACCCTCGATCGGTTGATCAAGGATTGCATACATCGCACAAGATGTACATTGGGCCGCATTGTCAAACATGGCGCTCATTTATATGGGGATATTATGTATAAAGAAAGAAAAAACAAACAAGCAACAAAAGCAAACAATGTGTTCAAAAGCAAATAAACAATTTGTTTTCCTCTAAAACTCCCCGAATCTAAAGTCCCAGAATATTAAAGTCCCACACTTGAGACAAAAACACACTTTAGATCAAAAACTCGCACGCTCCAAAACTCGCTCACAATACAATATAGAAGTACTTAGCTTGCAGAGTTTGTTGCTTCTGGCTCCTGTGTTGGAGAGCTGGCTCCTGTGTTGGAGAGCATTGGAGAGAGAAATTAAATCCAGGGAATCCAGCAGGAAACCAGGATGATAATAAATGCAATAATATAAATGATCAACATATAACAATTTAATATAATTAAATATAAATATTATATATAAAATAATATATAAAACATATTTTAAAATGATGAAAAATATTCATTAAAATTCCCAGCAAGATGATGTTCTCTTCTTTGAGTTGAAGTCCAGGAAATCTTTGATAGATATATCAATAGAATACATCAGTTTCAATAATACTTTAACATTTCATAATGAATTACATCCAGTGAGTCCAGCAAGAAATCAGCACAAAAATAAATACAATAATATAAAGTATAAAATATATAATAAAATAAATTATAAATTACATAAATATTTGAAAAATCTTCTAAAAATTCCTATCTAATATATCATTTTGAGGTCCTGGAAATCCTCGGTGACAGGTAACGATGTAGATCAGGGTCTAGACCCTCTTCTGTGTAGACTGCACAATTGATGTCCCCAAGATGAAGAACGTCTTGTAGAGCTCTTTGTAGTTACTTCCCATGAGCCCAACACCCAACATCTTCCACCAGTAACTGGATAAGGCCGAGTAACACAGCGTCCTGGAGACATTGTGGAGATGCCTACAAAATAATAAGGAAAAGGTTTAGTATGTGTCTTGTTAATTCACCAATAACTACAAGTCATCCTTTATGTCATCGCTTCCTCTTATGTCTTTCTATAAAGTACAGAACATTCTATAATGTGATCCACTTTAATTATCAAAAGTCCTCATCTACCCTATATGTCTGGGGTCTTGTATCTGCTCCAACATGGAGGACGCTGATACAAGTTACATCTATAGATCAGTATAGGACACTTACCTCTTCCACAAAGTGCTGGAGATGGTGCAGCCATGGCTTCAGCTCCTCAGAAGGTGTTTTACTGTGTCCCGATAATTCTCTCTGAATGTGAGAAACACAAGATGATGATAAGTTATGGGTCACTATGTTCACAACCAACACTAATCCACCAAAGCGTGAACCCATGCCGACAATGAACATAAGGATCAAATGAACTTACACAGATCAGAAGATCATTTCTGATCCTGAGGAACATGATGTGTGACTGTGATACAGGGTCAGGCCCAGCAGATATGGACAGATTTGCCAGAACGTCTGTAGTTACTGTAACTCGCTCCAAGGTGAGAATCAGACGATCACTGGGCTGTAGAAGGGAAGATGGTGGAAATTATAGATTTTGAAAGTTGATTCTTTGTAGGTCACAAGATAATTTTACAAGACAAAAGAGAGGAGACATGTCCTCACCTTCAGGTCACATACAGACGGCTTGTGTCTCATCATTCTTTTGTAGCATTTGATGGCGCTGGTGGACATGTTCTTCTCCTGTAGAGGTTACAGAAGGATTTTTTAAAGGTTACATCATGTAATGAATATTATACATTCAGTATATATGACATCATTCACAACATGTTGTGTTCTGACCACTTGTACAATCCCCTCAGTATAACCTCCTCCTTACATGATAATTTTGCAGTTGTCTGATCGCCATGATGTCAGCAGAAGATACTGATTTATATCTGGACATTGGGCAGCGTCTCCGGTGTGGATGTCCGGTCACGGCCACAAGTACAATACTGAGGACCACCAGTCTCATGTCCATGGTTGGAGAATTGCTGCTGATCTGGAGACTTTCTTCTCTTCCTATGAACCTGTGTAGAAGATATTAATCCATATAACAGGATGATTCTCCATAAATCCATCATGTAAATGTCCCCAGCTCTGATATTGTGTATATACACCCAGGAGAAGACGCTCACCTGCCCGGCTGTCTTGTGTCTCTCTGCTGATGCTCTCAGCTCCGTCTCTAGTCTTCCCATGTTTCTCCTTTTATATTCCAGACTCCAGGAGAGAAATTCCCTCATCTTCAGGACGTGGATATATCTTCTCTGTACGACCAGAATACAAGTGACATTAGACAAGTGACGGCAGCCGTGGGAACTCCTTCCAGCTTTCAGTTTCCTTACTATACAGGTGAGAAGGTGACTGCAGGTAAATGGGAGGAGACTCCTCCACTACTACAGGTGACAGGAGGAATCTCTGCTCTATACACGGATATAACGTGTAGTAATATAAATGTTAGAATGACAGGAAAATCTTCATTATATACAATAGTTTTACATTTATAAGAGGAAGACGTTTCCTCAGTGTAAGGAGGAGTCTCCTCCCATTTACCTGCAGTCACCTTCTCACCTGTATAGTAGGGAAACTGAAAGCTGGAAGGAGTTCCCACGGCTGCCGTCACTTGTCTAATGTCACTTGTATTCTGGTCGTACAGAGAAGATATCTCCACGTCCTGAAGATGAGGGAATTTCTCTCCTGGAGTCTGGAATATAAAAGGAGAAACATGGGAAGACTGGAGACGTAGCTGAGAGCATTAGCAAAGAGACACAAGACAGCCGGGCAGGTGAGCGTCTTCTCCTGGGTGTATATACACAATATCAGAGCTGGGGACATTTACATGATGGATTTATGGAAAATATTCCTATTATATGGATTAATATCTTCTACACAGGTTCAGAGGAAGAGAAGAAAGTCTCCAGATCAGCAGCAATTCTCCAACCATGGACATGAGACTGGTGGTCCTCAGTATTGTACTTGTGGCCGTGACCGGACATCCACACCGGAGACGCTGCCCGATGTCCAGATATAAATCAGTATCTTCCGCTGACATCACGGTGATCAGACACCTGCAGAATGATCATGTAAGGAGGAGGATTGGGTTATACCGAGGGGATTCCCATTCACAGCTATGGAGGTTGTTGAGTCAGGAGCCAAGGAACCAAACAAAATCTGCAGGATAACTGTTTCTTTCCATTGTGTATACTTTGGTGGAATGGAAGAGTAATCACTGGAATAGCTGCAACCATTGGTCTGCATGATGAGATTATATATGTAATTCCTGACTTTTGACAGATACTGTATAAGGGGTGAGACTTGAACATGTTGTGAATGACGTCATACATACTGACTGTATAATATCCATTACATGATGTAAGATATCCTGGTGTAATTTCCACAGGAGAAGAACATGTCCACCAGCGCCATCAAATGCTACAGAAGAATGATGAGACACAAGCCGTCTGTATGTGACCTGAAGGTGAGGCCTTGTCTCTGTTGTCTTCCATAATTATTTCTTCACATGCAAAGAATCTACTTTTTCGGAAACAATAATTTCCACCATCTTCCCTTCTACAGCCCAGTGACCGTCTGATTCTCACCTTGGAGCGAGTTACAGTAACTATAGACGTTCTGGCAAATCTGTCCACATCTGCTGGGCCTGACCCTGTATCACAGTCACACATCATGTTCCTCAGGATAAGAGATGATCTTCTGATCTGTGTAAGTTCATGTGATCCTCATGGTTCACGCTTTGATGTTTCGGTGCTGGTTCTGGACGTAGTGACCCATAACTTATCATCATCTTGAATTTCTGACATTCAGAGAGAATTATCGGGACACAATAAAACACCTTCTGAGCAGCTGAAACCATGGCTGCACCATCTCCAGCACTTTGTGGAAGAGGTAAGTGTCCTATACTGATCTATAGATGTAACTTGTGTCAGTGTCCTCCATGGTGGAGCAGATACATGACCTTGGACATGTATGGTAGATGAGGATCTACAAATGATGGGGATCACATTATACAAAGATCTGTACCTCATAGAAAGTCATAAGAAGACATGGATTGGAAATAAGATGAAGACGAGGTGAATTTGTAGTTGTATTTGTCCATGCTAAACCTTATCTTTATTTTTTGTAGTCATCTCAACAATGTCTCCAGGACGCCGTGTTACTTGGCCTCATCCAGTTACTGGTGGAAGATGTTGGGTGTTGGGCTCATGGGAAATAATTACAAAGAAGCTTCAAAGAAAATCCACAAGTCTACAGGACGCTCTTCATCTTGGTGACATCAGTAGATCAGTCTACATAGAAGAGGCACCAGACACTGATCTACATCGTCACTTGTCATTGAGGATTTCCAGTACCTTAAAATCCTACAATATATACAAATATTTGAAATATTTATGTTTTTTATCATTTATTCTATTACATATTTTATATTATTGTATTTATTTCCATGCTGATTTCTTGCTGGACGCACCGGATGTCATTTATTATGAAATGTTCAACGGAAATTAAATACTTGTATTGTGTATTGATAAATGGACCTCAAAATCATGAAAGAGAACATCATCTTCCTGTGAACTTTCAGAATTTTACAATGCGGAGAAATATTTATGATCATTGTCAAATATGTATTTTATATAATGCTTTTATATTTTATATTTATTATATTTATTTCGATTAAATTATTATATGTTGATAATTAATATTATTGTATTTATTTCCATCTTCGTTTGTTTGGACTTGTTTTATTTGTAAATGTGAACGTTTCGATAGACTTGAATTGTTTTATCACCCCCATTCTATTGACAAGTTTATTTTTTACGCTTTCTATAGTTACTAGTAAGATTAAAAAATATTCCCATATTTCCCCACTGTTATGTCACTGGAGTGAGTTACAACATATTAGAAGCCTTAAAGGGGTTATCTAGCGCTACAAAAACATGGCCACTTTTCCCCCTCTCATGTATCCAGATTGGATGGGGTTTCAAACTCAGTTCCATTGAAGTAAATGGAGCTTAACTGCAAACAACACCTGAACTGAAGACAAGAGAGGGGGAAAAGTGTTTTGTAGTGCTGGATAACCCCTTTAAGCCACTATTAAACGGGGAGACTGAGAGGAGCAAACGAGGGCTGTCAGTGCTCGCTTGCTCCTTGTTCCCCTTGTGAGTACAGAGGGGGCAGCGGGGAGTTCTGGGGGGCCTCCCGGGTGATCGCTAGATTGTCTAGGCAGCCCATAGCAGGTAGCAGCGGTCTGCTGCCGCTCCTGTTCCGCAGAGCGACGGCAACAGATCGTTGCTATATTAGTCGTTTGTCTTTCAACATGTTGAAAGACAAACGACTGCAACGATCAGCGGACATCGTTCATGATGGCTGGTCATTGCCTTCTATTACACAAGACGAACATTGGCCGTAACGCCCGATATCGTCCGATAATCGTTTCATGTAATAGGGTCTTTAGTGGGGATAATCTACTTATTGCACTTTATAACTCTAATAACTTTATCTGTTCATCCAAATTTCCTGTAAACGTGGTACCTTGGCAGTCACTGTATGTCAGATTATTAAGATTTTACTGTAATATTAATAACTGCGCCCCAATACACACAGCAAGATTATAAAGACCTGGAGGGGGACCTCAACCCCATCCAAAACCATTGGGAGGAACTAAAATGGAGATTGTGAGCCCAGCCTCTCCCCCAGTGGCATAGCTACCATAGAGGCAGGGAAGGCGGTTGCTATGGGGCCCGTGGAGGGAGAGGGCCCAGGGAAGATAAGAGCCTCCTGTGTCCGTTTGCTTAACCCCTTATTTACTGCAGTGTGTAAGTGACCCAGTGTTCTCTTACATGCTGCAATACAAAAAAGGGTTAATAAGCTAAAGACAATTAGCTCTCTGATAACCTCTGACTTCTGAGCTCCTGCAGAGGTCAGGGGTTATCAGTGCAGGAGTAGCAAGGAGAGAGCTAATTGTCTTCTGCATTAACTCTTTGCTTGTGTTGCAGCATGTAAGAGAACACTGGGTCACTTACACACTGCAGTAAATAAAGGGTTAAGCAAATGGTAGTCTGCTCCTGCACCTATGTATATAACCATGAGGCTCCTAATACGCTGTTATAGTATATATACAGTGGATGGACAGAACAAGCAGACACTGGCTTTCTCCTCTGTCAGTCACTGTTGTGGCTGCACGCAGGATTCTGCCTCTGGCCACAAGAGATTTATTTTTTGCCACATCACCGAATATATATATACAGAATATATATATATATATATATATATATATATATATATGGGAGGGGGGCCCCATACAGCTTTTTGCTATGAGGCCCCATGAATCCTAGTTACGCCCCTGGTCCCGGCAGCACAGTTACCAGTGAGCTCAGCGTCCGCCCCCAGCCTGTACTTCCGGCACAGGAGCACTTGTTAGAGATGCACCCTGCGCCGGAAGTACTTGCCCCGGCGGACTCTGAGCCACTATGAGCCCGTCACCTGTGCTGCCCGGGAATCCCCAGGACGCCCCCCGGGAGAAGAGGAGAAGACAGCCGACGGGGGAGTTAGGTGAGTTGTGTTTTTTTTTTTTTATCTGCTTTGCAAAGGGGGATAATACAGGGTGGGGCCATCTATGGGGTATATACAGGGGGGCCATCTATGGGGGATATACAGGGGGGATATACAGGGGAAGCATCTATTGGGAATATACAGGAGGCCATCTATGGGGGATATACAGGGGAAGCATCTATTGGGAATATACAGGAGGCCATCTATGGGGGATATACAGGGGAAGCATCTATTGGGAATATACAGGGGGCCATCTATGGGGGATATACAGGGGGACATCTATGGGGGATATACAGGGGGGACATCTATGGGGGATATACAGGGAGGACATCTATGGGGGATATACAGGGGGCCATCTATGGGGGTTATACAGGGGGCATCTATGGGGGGTAATACAGGAAGGTATATATAGGGGGATAATACAGGGGGCCATCTATAGGGGGACACCATAAGGGGGCATTTATAAGAGGACCAAAAGAGAGGGCATCTATAGGGGGACAACATGGGGGACCATCTAAAAGGGGATAGACAACATGGGGGGGTAATTTATAAGGGGCCAACAAGGGTGGCATCAGTAAGGGGGAATACACAGAGGGGCATATACTATAAGGGGATCACATAGTGTCAGGGCTACCCACTAAACAAGGGTGTAAAGGGGCCAATACAGATGTGCAGTGTGTATAGAGATGAGGATGGTGTCAGAGTGAGGAGCCTAATATGTTTCTCTGGCAGATTCTGTGGATTCGTGGCTCGGAGAAGTTCTAATGGCCCAGGAAGGATGAAGAAGAAAAGGAAACAACTCCGATCAGAGAAGACGTCCTCTGTGAGTCGCTTAATATAACTGTACTGTTATTTATATGGTGTACAGAACCTGTGTAGAGCTGAGTGTGTTGATGGCGTAGTGGTCGATTGAGGGGCCCAGCCATTTCTAGTTACGCCCCTGGGCACCATCCTTTTCTGTTGTTATGGCATCATGCCCAGCTAATTCCTAGAACCTAGTGATGGCTTCCCAGGTTGCAGACAGATTTTGCAGGAGGCGGCATCCCTTTTTTTCCCAGCATGCAGTAGGGGGTGGATCGCCAATTAAAGTCTGGAGTGTCAATCAGGGCGACTCCAATTATCTCCTTACTCTCTGTACCTGCTGCACTAAGGTGACAGTGATTGCTTTCTTTGAGGCTCACTAGCCTCCTTTATGCCTTGTACTCAGTTTTTTTAGTATTCTGACTTCTAGTTGGGGTTTACCTTTGCTTCTCCTGACAATTTGGACCTGTTGTTACCTCCTGTTATGTGAACCAGACTGCCTGACCTTTTTTTCCTGCTTTACTATCTGGTTTTGACCCTTTGGTGTGTTATGGGGTATTAGGGTCCTTTTACACTAAACCATCTTCAGCCGTCTACGGCCGAAAATGGATGCCAAGTCAGCTATTGTCGCTTTTGTTTGCACTGGTGTTGTGAACAAGGAACCTGCAGACAGGAACAATATCATCTTTATTGTTAATCCAGGGTCTGTTTGTGATGATGATGTCTGATGATGAGTTTCAGAAGCCACACTGGGTTTACTCTGCGTAAATTCTATATTGTAGGTATGTCGTCATTCTATCAGTGTCTACTGGGAGATGTAGGAGTTGTTCAGTTGGGTAAACCCCACTAAAACTTCTAATATGTGTTGTGGCATTTGAGGATCAACATAAAGCCCCCACAGCTGGGTCCTGGCCTCTAGGCCAGGCCCTGGAAAGTCTCCCAGGTTCTGTTTCGGTCACACTCAGTCTGTACTGAATCTGACTAAAAAGAGAGCCCAGAATATATGGAGGTCTGCTCCACCTGCATATATAGGCCTCTGGGAGCTTGCCGATAGGGGAGAGGGCATAGGAAGACTGTAAATATAACCTGCAAAAGGTTTACTAAATAGGGTAGGGACTAAGGATGGTCCAAACCTGCCAAGGTTCGGGTTCATAAGAACCCGAACGCTCGGCATCAGATTACCGCTGTCTTGCCGCTCCATGTAGCGGGTGGATACAGCGGGAGGACCGCCTGGAAAACTGGGATACAGCCATAGCCATAGGCTGTATCCCAGTTTTCCAGGCGGTCCTTCCGCTTTATCCACCCTCTCCACGGGAATCATTGCCGAGAGTACGGGTTCGTACGAACCAGAACCTCAGCAGGTTTGGACCATCCCTAGTAGGGACACCTGTGAGGTACCCTGGAAAGGGATTGGATACTCAGCCAACTCTCAGCTGGTGGCAAAACAAGAACAATACATGACTTTGGACACATACACATTTAGTTTTTTAAAATTAATATGTTCAGCTGTGCCAGGCAATAGTGAAGGATACCGTGAGACATCTAGTTGTGGGAGTGCAGTATTACACCCTTAGCCCAGAATAGACCCAACTTTTAGTGCTGACCTACAAAGAGAAACAGAACAGCTGTTGAACATACTGTATGTTCTGGGACAGCATTTTACTAAAATATTTTACTATATGATAACTACCGAAAAGTGTAAAAATACATTTTAGAAATTAGTAATAAAATAATTTATGTTTATTGGAATGTTGACATTTACAAAGAAAGTAATCCCAGAAAATCCAGCAGGAATCCAGGATAGAAATAAATACAGTAATATAAAATATCAATATATAACAATGCAATTTAATTAAATATAATATACAAAATAAAATATTTTAAAATTATGAAAAATATTCCTGTACATTGTAAATTTCTCAAAGAAAGACGATGTTCTCTCTCATAATTTTGAGGTCCAAGAAATCTATGCTTTCTATGTATTTATCAGTAGAATAGGTTAGGCAATAATTTAATTTCAATGAAACATTAACATTTCATATTAAATGACATTGAGTGAGTCCAGCAAGAAATTAGTACAAAAATAAATACAATAATATAAAGTATAAAATATATAATAAAATAAATTATAACATATATAATTATTAAATATTTTTTAAAATATTTCTATATATTTTTGAATTTTTAGGTCCTGAAAATCCTCGACGACAGGTGACGATGTAGATGGGTGTCTAGAGACTCTTTTGTGTAGATTGATCTACTGATGAAGATGAAGAGCGTCCTGTAGTCTTGTGGATCTTCTTTGAAGCTTCTTTGTAGTTACTTCCCATGAGCCCAACACCCAACATCTTCCACCAGTAACTGGATGAGGCCAAGTAACACGGCGTCCTGGAGACATTGTGGAGATGACTACAAAATAAAAAAAAGGTTTAGTAGGTATCTTGTAGACTCAACAATAACAAGTTTTCTTATATCTGCCATTCATGGTCTTTACTCTCCCTTGTCTTATCTATGCAGTACAGATCATTGTATAATGGGATCCCCTCTATCAGTAAATCCTCATCTACCCTACACAACCATGGTCTTGTATCTGCTCCACCATGGAGGACGCTGATACAAGTTACATCTATAGATCAGTATAGGACACTTACCTCTTCCACAAAGTGCTGGAGATGGTGCAGCCATGGCTTCAGCTCCTCAGAAGGTGTTTTACTGTGTCCCGATAATTCTCTCTTAATGTGAGAAACACAAGATGGTCATAAGTTATGGTTCACTATGTTCAGCACCGAAACATCAAAGCGTGAACCATGAGGATCACATGAACTTACACAGATCAGAAGATCATCTCTGATCCTGAGGAACATGATGTGTGACTGTGATACAGGGTCAGGCCCAGCAGATATGGACAGATTTGCCAGAAAGTCTGTAGTTACTGTAACTCGCTCCAAGGTGAGAATCAGACGGTCACTGGGCTGTAGAAGAGAAGATGGTGGAAATTATAGATTCTGAATAATGGATTCTTTGTATGTGAGGAAATAGTTATGGAAGACAACAGAGACATGTCCTCACCTTCAGGTCACATACAGACGGCTTGTGTCTCATCATTCTTCTGTAGCATTTGATGGCGCTGGTGGACATGTTCTTCTCCTGTGGAGATTTGTTAGAGGTTACACCATGTAATGTACATTATACAGTCAGTATATGACACCATTCACAACATGTTCTAATAGATACAGACCACTGATGTTTATTATACAATGTAGGTCAAAAGTGAGGATATGCATATATCCCGTCATGTATTAGACCAATGGCTATACATCATGAGATGGGAGGTCCACCATCTTGAAAACCTCCATATATGACATAATGGAAATAATGAGAGTTATTATCCTGCAGATTTAGTTTGGTTCCTGACCCAACAACCTCCATAGCTGTGAATGAGAATCCCCTCAGTATAACCCAATCCTCCTCCTTACATGATCATTCTGCAGGTGTCTGATCGCCGTGATGTCAGCGGAAGATACTGATTTATATCTGGACATCGGGCAGCGTCTCCGGTGTGGATGTCCGGTCACGGCCACAAGTACAATACTGAGGACCACCAGTCTCATGTCCATGGTTGGAGAATTGCTGCCGATCTGGAGACTTTGTTCTCTTCGTCTGAACCTGTGTAGAAGATATTAATCCATATAACAGGATTATTCTCCATAAATCCATCATGTATATGTCCCCAGCTCTGATATTGTGTATATACACCCAGGAGAAGACGCTCACCTGCCCGGCTGTCTTGTGTCTCTTTGCTAATGCTCTCAGCTCCGTCTCCAGTCTTCCCATGTTTCTCCTTTTATATTTCAGACTCCAGGAGAGAAATTCCCTCATCTTCAGGACGTGGAGATATCTTCTCTGTACGACCAGAATACAAGTGACATTAGACAAGTGACGGCAGCCGTGGGAACTCCTTCCAGCTTTCAGTTTCCCTACTATACAGGTGAGAGGGTGACTGCAGGTAAATGGGAGGAGACTTCTTCTAACACTGAGGATACATCTTCCTCTAGTACAGGTAAAACTATTGTATATAATGAAGATTATCCTGTCATTCTAACATTTATATTACTACACGTTATAGCATAGAATATTAGTATAGTATACAGGACCCTTAGCAAAGAAACAAATAGAAATAACAGGTAGCAAAGAGTATTCCATGTAGTATGATATCAATGGGTGATTAGACTACGAAGGCAATGTATTCTCTGGCATGGAAGGACACTAGAACACCTTCATCTATCACATACATGATGTCATAGTACAGAGAAGTTATTGGCTGTATTGCCACCAAATAATCTGCTCCCAAGGTGTTGCTGTAATCCCATGTGATATGTTTTTGTCATAATTTTATACAACTTTGTAAATTACTTCTATTTAAAAATCCCTAATCATCCAGTACTTATCAGCTGCTGTATGTCCTGCAGGAAGTGGTGTATTCTTTCCAGTGTGACGAAGTGCTCTCTGCTGCCACCTCTGTCCATGTCAGGAACTGTTCAAAGCAGCAGCAAATTTCCATAAAAAACCTCTCCTGTTCTGGATAGTTCTTAACATGGACAGAGATGGCAGTAGAGAGCACTGTGTTAGACTGGAAAGAATACACCACTTCCTGCCGGACATACAGCAGCTGATAAGTACTGAGATTTTAATTAGAAGAAAAGTTATATAACTTTCTGACATCAACTGACTTCCTGCTTTATGTGGTTGGGGGCTATATACTGTACACTAGTATATTGTACAACTTACAGGAAATGAAATGCATATACAGCCAACGCTGGCATCAACATCTTAGTGCCCCTGGGGATATAAACAGACGTGTCCTTGTTTTTTTGGCGTCCACAGTGACTCTGTCACCCGAGGGTCCACATAATGGACTGTAGAGTAAATGAGGGGGAAGCTGAATGCTAGAAGCTTCACATCATGGAATTCTCTTGTAGGCTTCTCCACAATGTCTCCAGGACGCGGTGTAAGGCTATGTTCACACTACGTAAAAGTATGGCCGTTGTTGCATCGGCCGGTATACGCTTCGGTCGGGATCCCGTGCGGCGCCGCAAATAACTGACATGTCAGTTTTCTGCGGCCGCAATTCAATGAATTGCGGCCGTAGGAAATCCTGTCATTTCACACAATGAAGCGAGAGGCTCCGGCCGCTTGCTTCATTGTGTGCTGTGGGAAGTTCTGATCAGAACCCTGCGGCCGGAAGGATCATCCGGCCGGTACTTAAGTACCGACCGGGATGATCCGGGCAGAGACCGGCCGTTCTGTGACGGGTCATGGAACAGCCGGTCTAATACGACGTGTGAACATAGCCTAAGGCTGCATTCACACGTTTCGTGTTCCGCACAGAACATGGACGTGGTATACCTGTAACGGACTCTCCCCCACCCGGCCAGCATCTGTGATAAGATGCTGGGAGCCAGGGAACTGTACAGATATGCGCCGCACCGTAATTATTCAGCTGCGTGGCCCTGTCATTACAGTGTGCCGCATATCTGTACAGTTGCCCTGCTCCCAGCATCTTATCACAGATGCTGCCCGGGCGGGGGAGGGTCCGTTACAGACATTCCACATCCGTGGTCCGTGCGAAACACGGAACGTGTGAATGCAGCCTTCCATTAATTAACTAGAACCCCATCCCCGATAACAGGTTGTCCAGGCTCCTCCATGGACTCACACAGGTATTTGCCGACTGCTTTGCATACCTTTTCGACTACTGTGGCAGTTCACCTTGTTAGACTTTCTAGATTCAATTTGATGTACAAAGGTGTGGTTAACCCCTTGCTAGCTTCTATGTCTGTGAAACTTCATGCAGCCTGCTTTTTGGTGCTTTAGTTGACCATAAATTGAACCTGTCATGACACCCATTGCCGGATCAGCGGCAAGGTTCTCTGTTAGGGTGGATTCATACTGAGGAATTCTCGAGGATAATGTCCGCGGAATTCCAAAGTATGTCCGTGCGCACGGCCGCACGCCTTTCCGCCGGCTCCATAGACAACATTCTATGGGCTGGCGTATTCCGCTATCCGCCGAAAGAAGTGACATGTCTTACCTTACATACTTACCTGTCCCACTGCTTTTGTACCACTTATCGGTTGTCTAGATTTACACATGCATTTTGATGCAGTTTTTGAGCCTTTTTACTAGACCTCTCCCATGTGTCTCTAGGCCAAACCCCCTTCTCAGTCCCAAAGCGTCTTAAATAGAGATGAGCGAACCTGGAGCATGCTCAAGTCGATCCGAACCCGAACGTTCGGCATTTGATTAGCGGCAGCTGCTGAACTTGGATAAAGCCCTAAGGCTATGTGGAAATCATGCATATTGTCATTGGCTGTATCCATGTTTTCCAGACAACCTTAGAGCTTTATCCAAGTTCAGCAGCCACAGCTAATCAAATGCCGAACGTTCGGGTTCGCTCATCTCTAGTCTTAAACATATTAAATAAGAAGCAAAGCATGTACTTCAGCTTTTAGTCATACAGAATTCTGGCATTTACTGAATAGTACCATGTTTGTGGCATTTTGGAGTTCACATGGGATCATTCTGTCCTTTCTTTCTCCATAGGCTTAAATAAAAAAAAAATATTCAAACTGTATTTTAAAGGAAAGTTTGCTTTGGTTCTCAAACACTTTTCGGGCACCCAGTCTTGAAGTACTTATTATCTGAACGTTTTTGTAAGCGTGGATGGTGGGTTGTACGTGGTGAGTTTAGCACTGGTGAGGCTTCACGTACAGTACTGTATAAGACTGCTGGAGTGCATATACAGTACAGTAGTAGTAGTACAGACAGTGCACCACCATCTCCCATCCTGTACAGTACTGTATAAGACTGCTGGAGTGCATCTACAGTACAGTAGTAGTACAGACAGTGCACCACCATCTCCCATCCTGTACTGTATAAGACTGCTGAAGTGCATATACAGTACAGTAGTAGTACAGACAGTGCACCACCATCTCCCATCCTGTACAGTACTGTATAAGACTGCTGGAGTGCATATACAGTACAGCAGTAGTACAGACAGTGCACCACCATCTCCCATCCTGTACTGTATAAGACTGCTGAAGTGCATATACAGTACAGCAGTAGTACAGACAGTGCACCACCATCTCCCATCCTGTACTGTATAAGACTGCTGGAATGCATATACAGTACAGCAGTAGTACAGACAGTGCACCACCATCTCCCATCCTGTACTGTATAAGACTGCTGGAGTGCATATACAGTACAGCAGTAGTACAGACAGTGCACCACCATCTCCCATCCTGTACTGTATAAGACTGCTGGAGTGCATATACAGTACAGCAGTAGTACAGACAGTGCACCACCATCTCCCATCCTGTACTGTATAAGACTGCTGGAGTGCATATACAGTACAGCAGTAGTACAGTCAGTGCACCACCATCTCCCATCCTGTACTGTATAAGACTGCTGGAGTGCATATACAGTACAGCAGTAGTACAGTCAGTGCACCACCATCTCCCATCCTGTACTGTATAAGACTGCTGGAGTGCATATACAGTACAGCAGTAGTACAGACAGTGCACCACCATCTCCCATCCTGTACTGTATAAGACTGCTGGAGTGCGTATACAGTACAGTAGTAGTACAGTCAGTGCACCACCATCTCCCATCCTGTACTGTATAAGACTGCTGGAGTGCGTATACAGTACAGTAGTAGTACAGACAGTGCACCACCATCTCCCATCCTGTACTGTATAAGACTGCTGGAGTGCATATACAGTACAGTAGTAGTAGTACAGACAGTGCACCACCATCTCCCATCCTGTACTGTATAAGACTGCTGGAGTGCATATACAGTACAGCAGTAGTACAGACAGTGCACCACCATCTCCCATCCTGTACTGTATAAGACTGCTGGAGTGCATATACAGTACAGCAGTAGTACAGTCAGTGCACCACCATCTCCCATCCTGTACTGTATAAGACTGCTGGAGTGCATATACAGTACAGTAGTAGTACAGACAGTGCACCACCATCTCCCATCCTGTACTGTATAAGACTGCTGGAGTGCATATACAGTACAGTAGTAGTACAGACAGTGCACCACCATCTCCCATCCTGTACTGTATAAGACTGCTGGAGTGCATATACAGTACAGTAGTAGTACAGACAGTGCACCACCATCTCCCATCCTGTACTGTATAAGACTGCTGGAGTGCATATACAGTACAGTAGTAGTACAGACAGTGCACCACCATCTCCCATCCTGTACTGTATTAGACTGCTGGAGTGCATATACAGTACAGTAGTAGTACAGACAGTGCACCACCATCTCCCATCCTGTACTGTATAAGACTGCTGGAGTGCATATACAGTACAGTAGTAGTACAGACAGTGCACCACCATCTCCCATCCTGTACTGTATTAGACTGCTGGAGTGCATATACAGTACAGTAGTAGTACAGGCAGTGCACCACCATCTCCCATCCTGTACTGTATAAGACTGCTGAAGTGCATATACAGTACAGTAGTAGTACAGACAGTGCACCACCATCTCCCATCCTGTACTGTATAAGACTGCTGGAGTGCATATACAGTACAGTAGTAGTACAGTCAGTGCACCACCATCTCCCATCCTGTACTGTATAAGACTGCTGGAGTGCATATACAGTACAGTAGTAGTACAGACAGTGCACCACCATCTCCCATCCTGTACTGTATAAGACTGCTGGAGTGCATATACAGTACAGTAGTAGTACAGACAGTGCACCACCATCTCCCATCCTGTACTGTATAAGACTGCTGGAGTGCATATACAGTACAGTAGTAGTACAGACAGTGCACCACCATCTCCCATCCTGTACTGTATTAGACTGCTGGAGTGCATATACAGTACAGTAGTAGTACAGACAGTGCACCACCATCTCCCATCCTGTACTGTATAAGACTGCTGGAGTGCATATACAGTACAGTAGTAGTACAGACAGTGCACCACCATCTCCCATCCTGTACTGTATTAGACTGCTGGAGTGCATATACAGTACAGTAGTAGTACAGTCAGTGCACCACCATCTCACATCCTGTACTGTATAAGACTGCTGGAGTGCATATACAGTACAGCAGTAGTACAGGCAGTGCACCACCATCTCCCATCCTGTACTGTATAAGACTGCTGAAGTGCATATACAGTACAGTAGTAGTACAGACAGTGCACCACCATCTCCCATCCTGTACTGTATAAGACTGCTGGAGTGCATATACAGTACAGTAGTAGTACAGTCAGTGCACCACCATCTCCCATCCTGTACTGTATAAGACTGCTGGAGTGCATATACAGTACAGTAGTAGTACAGACAGTGCACCACCATCTCCCATCTGTTACAGTGCTGGGATGGGGGGAGACTTTATACAGTAAAAGATGATTGAGGAGTTAGTGACTACTGTACTATAATTGCTGGTTCTGTTGAATGTTTCTTGTGTCTAATGTGCTGTACAGTATACAGTGCTGCTCTGTAATGTCCTGTACAGTATATAGTGCTGCTCTGTAATGTCCTGTACAGTATATAGTGCTGCTCTGTAATGTCCTGTACAGTATATAGTGCTGCTCTGTAATGTCCTGTACAGTATATAGTGCTGCTCTGTAATGTACAGTATATAGTGCTGTTCTGTAATGTCCTGTACAGTATATAGTGCTGCTCTGTAATGTCCTGTACAGTATATAGTGCTGCTCTGTAATGTACTGTACAGTATAGTGCTGCTCTGTAATGTCCTGTACAGTATACAGTGCTGCTCTGTAATGTCCTGTACAGTATAGTGCTGTTCTGTAATGTACTGTACAGTATATAGTGCTGCTCTGTAATGTACTGTACAGTATATAGTGCTGTTCTGTAATGTCCTGTACAGTATATAGTGCTGCTCTGTAATGTACTGTACAGTATATAGTGCTGTTCTGTAATGTACTGTACAGTATAGTGCTGCTCTGTAATGTCCTGTACAGTATATAGTGCTGCTCTGTAATGTCCTATACAGTATATAGCGCTGCTCTGTAATGTCCTGTACAGTATATAGTGCTGCTCTGTAATGTCCTGTACAATATATAGTGCTGCTCTGTAATGTCCTGTACAGTATATAGTGCTGCTCTGTAATGTCCTGTACAGTATATAGTGCTGTTCTGTAATGTACTGTACAGTATAGTGCTGCTCTGTAATGTCCTGTACAGTATATAGTGCTGCTCTGTAATGTCCTATACAGTATATAGCGCTGCTCTGTAATGTCCTGTACAGTATATAGTGCTGCTCTGTAATGTACTGTACAGTATATAGCGCTGCTCTGTAATGTCCTGTACAGTATATAGCGCTGCTCTGTAAAGTCCTGTACAGTATATAGCGCTGCTCTGTAATGTCTTGTACAGTGTATATAGCGCTGCTCATTAATGTACTGTACAGTATAGTGCTGTTCTGTAATGTCCTGTACAGTATATAGTGCTGCTCTGTAATGTACTGTACAGTATAGTGCTGTTCTGTAATGTCCTGTACAGTATATAGTGCTGTTCTGTAATGTCCTGTACAGTATATAGTGCTGTTCTGTATTGTACAGTATATAGTGCTGCTCTGTAATGTACTGTACAGTATATAGCGCTGCTCTGTAATGTCCTGTACAGTATATAGCGCTGCTCTGTAATGTCCTATACAGTATATAGTGCTGCTCTGTAATGTACTGTACAGTATATAGTGCTGTTCTGTAATGTCCTGTACAGTATATAGCGCTGTTCTGTAATGTCCTGTACAGTATATAGCGCTGCTCTGTAATGTCCTGTACAGTATAGCGCTGTTCTGTAATGTCCTGTACAGTATATAGTGCTGCTCTGTAATGTACTGTACAGTATATAGTGCTGCTCTGTAATGTACTGTACAGTATATAGTGCTGTTCTGTAATGTCCTGTACAGTATATAGTGCTGCTCTGTAATGTCCTGTACAGTATATAGTGCTGCTCTGTAATGTACTGTACAGTATAGCAGTAGTGGATTATAATAGGGGCGTTTTGGGCGGCAGCCCGGGCCCTGAGCTCCTGGGGGGCCCAAGACCACCCAAAAGACTTATACTTTCAGTGGTGTACTGTCTCCTGGCTACACTTCCGCCATGATTTGCAAAAAATCACATTTTTTTTTGTCAATTTTTCACAAATCAGGACATCATGACATTATCTGTCCTGTACTATGAACGACAGGCTAGTGCTGCCATAGTTACAGTAGGGTGGGGGGGGCCCAGGCTTGGTGAACAGCCCGGGGCCTATGGTAAAGTTAATCCGCCCCTGCAGTATAGTGCTGCTCTGTAATGTACTGTACAGTATATAGTGCTGTTCTGTAATGTCCTGTACAGTATAGTGCTGTTCTGTAATGTGCTGTACAGTATATAGTGCTGTTCTGTAATGTCCTGTACAGTATATAGTGCTACTCTGTAATGTCCTGTACAGTATATAGTGCTGCTCTGGAATGTCCTGTACAGTATATAGTGCTGCTCTGTATTGTCCTGTACAGTATATAGTGCTACTCTGTAATGTCCTGTACAGTATATAGCGCTGCTCTGTAATGTACTGTACAGTATATAGTGCTGCTCTGTAATGTCCTGTACAGTATATAGTGCTGTTCTATAATGTCCAGTACAGTATATAGTGCTGCTCTGTAATGTACTGTACAGTATATAGTGCTGCTCTGTAATGTACTGTACAGTATATAGTGCTGTTCTGTAATGTACTGTACAGTATATAGTGCTGTTCTGTAATGTCCTGTACAGCAGGCCCTAACTGGCAATCTGGCATACCGGGCAAATGCCCACCGGGCTGCCCAGATTGCCAGTCCGGGGGGGCCGCCCAGCCTGCAAAAATGTTGTGCCAAGAATACATGGCAGCGCCACGGCCGGCCACCGCCGTGCTACTGAGGGCCGCCGTCAAACTGAGAGGGCCGCCAGCTGCCATACACTATGCAAACTAACAGGCAGCGCAGCTCCTCTCCCTCTCTGAGTGTCCTCCTTGGTCTCCGCTGTCATCTTCCGGCGTGGCAGAGAGGTACAGACACGCTGTCTTTCCCTGAAGGTCCCGACTCCCGGCAGCCTCTATCATTTATTTATCCGACGCAGGCAGAGAGGTACAGACACGCTGTCCTTCCCTGGAGGTCCCGGCAACCTCTATCGTTTATCTGTGCCACATACACAGGTAGATGAATGATAGAGGCTGCCGGGACCTCCAGGGAAGGACAGAGTATCTGTACTTCTCTGCCTGCGTAGGTTAGGTAAACGATAGAGGCTGCCACTACTGTATGGGACACTATCAGGCGTCTATATGGTGCACCATTAAGGAATTACTACGATTTTGGACCCCTATAGGATTACCTACAGCATGGGGGAAATAATGGGGTAACTACTGTACAGGGACATAATTGGATAACTACTGTGCAGGGGCACTATTATGGGGTAACTTCTGTATGGGGCAGTAATAAGGGGTACTGTTAAGGGAACTAATATTGCATGGGCTACAGAGGAGAGCATTATTAGCATTTGGGGCAGTTTGGATGGGCAGCTTGTATAGAGGTGGGCAGGATGTGTTATAAAATGGCAGAGCCTAAAATGTGTGTCTGACAGATTCTGTGGAGATTAATCATGACCAGAAGAAATCATCATGATGTCCTGGGCCAAGTGGGGAAGACAACAAAAGAGGAAGACTCCAATAAGAGAAGACGTCCCTTGTGAGTCACTGAATGTACTGTAACTGTGCTGTACTGTGCTCAATGTATGGAGGTATAAATGGTCTGCATAAAGGGTTTATACACAGTATAATGGTATAAGTCATTATGTGGTGGTGATGTGTGGTCATGGCATGGCAGCATTATTTGCTCCCTGTATAGTGTTATTGGTAATATTACCTTTTGTTTTATTTAGTAAGATTATAATGGTAACATATTACTGTATGTGGTGGTAATATCTGGTAATGGTGTGGTGTTTCTCAGTGTACTGGATGTGGTCAGTATGATGGTACCATGAATGGGATTATATGTGTTCATTGTATACTCCCCCCATCCTTGATGGTGCATCACCTTCTCAGTCCTTATAGTTTGGTGAGGAGGTGCACACTATAAATATTGGGAGTAGGGTGTTGGTGCACTAGAAAGAATAGGGGTTCAGGGGTGTTAAGCCGTGTGGTTATTGTGTGGGGACAGGAAGTCCAGGATTAGAATTTCTTCTGGTGTTTGGGGTATGTTAACATGGTGGTCTGCGCTTACAAGGGTATGAATTTATTTTGGGGTCTGGGATATAAATTTATTCAGATGTCTGGGGTATACATTTTTGTTGTTTGGTGTAATGGGTGCGGAGACACCCCCAGGGGGGCTTCTAGTATAAGTGTAAAAAAAGAAAAAAAAATAAGTGTTATTTATAGTAAAAATCCCCTCCCCTAATAAAAGTCTGAATCACCCCCCTTTTCCCAGGTTTTAAATAAAAGTAAACAAATAAATAAACAAACATGTTTGGTATCGCAGCGTGCGTAATCGCCCGAACTATTAATCACGTTTCTGATCTCGGACGGTAAACGGCGTCAGCGCAAAAAAATCCCAAAGTGCAAAATTGCGCATTTTTGGTCGCATTAAATCCAGAAAAAATGTAATAAAAAGCAATCAAAAAGTCGTATATGCGCAATCAAGGTACCGATAGAAAGAACACATCATGGCGCAAAAAATGACACCTCACACAGCCCCATAGACCAAAGGATAAAAGCGCTATAAGCCTGGGAATGGAGCGATTTTAAGGAACGTATATTTGTTAACAATGGTTAACAACTTGAGGAACATGCATAACAAGTCAGTTTTACCCCAGGGCGAATGGCGAAAAAACACAGTTCCCCCAAATAAAAGAAATGCGTTTTTTGGTTTTTTTTCTATTTCACCACACTTTGAATTTTTTTCTGGTTTCGTAGTGTACCAAATGCAAAAATTCAGCCTGTCATTGCAAAGTACAATTAGTGACGCAAAAAATAAGGGCTCATATGGGTTTCTAGGTGGAAAAATGCAAGTGCTATGGCCTTTTAAACACAAGGAGGAAAAACCGAAAACGCAAAAACGAAAATGGGCCACATCCTTAAGGGGTTAAATCAAATCCGCTGTGATACAGTGTGTGTGTGTGAAGCTAAATCCACTTTTGACAATATTTGAACCAATTTGGAACCATACCGCCATCTAGAGTACTGTCCTGGTAACACATCCCAACATTTTTTTTTTTCGAAAACCTGTTGGCTCATTTGAACAATCTATTTCCATAGAACCTAAAAGGGCTCCTCTGCTTGTGTCCCTCCCTTATGGGCCTGAACAGAGAGCTGCTAACAAGGGATGGTCATCTATTTGAATGTCTGCTTATAATCTTATATAAAGCGACAACTCTCCCAAATACCACTTCTTGAGCTACCACCCCCTATCCAAACCAGATTTACTGTAATATTTTCCGTTTCATGGACTTCTTTTTTAAAAAAAAAAAAAGTCACATCTACTGTACTCTATACGCACTCCAGCAGTCTTATACAGTACGGAATGGGAGATGGTGGTGCACTGACTGTACTACTACTGTACTGTATATGCACTCCAGCAGTCTTATACAGTACAGGATAGGAGATGGTGGTGCACTGACTGTACTACTACTGTACTGTATATGCACTCCAGCAGTCTTATACAGTACTGTACAGGATGGGAGATGGTGGTGCACTGTCTGTACTACTACTGTACTGTATATGCACTCCAGCAGTCTTATACAGTACAGGATAGGAGATGGTGGTGCACTGACTGTACTACTACTGTACTGTATATGCACTCTAGCAGTCTTATACAGTACAGGATGGGAGATGGTGGTGCACTGTCTGTACTACTACTGTACTGTATATGCACTCCAGCAGTTTTATACAGTACAGGATGGGAGATGGTGGTGCACTGACTGTACTACTACTGTACTGTATATGCACTCCAGCAGTCTTATACAGTACTGGATGGGAGATGGTGGTGCACTGACTGTACTACTACTGTACTGTATATGCACTCCAGCAGTCTTATACAGTACAGGATGGGAGATGGTGGTGCACTGACTGTACTACTACTGTACTGTATATGCACTCCAGCAGTCTTATACAGTACTGGATGGGAGATGGTGGTGCACTGACTGTACTACTACTGTACTGTATATGCACTCCAGCAGTCTTATACAGTACAGGATGGGAGATGGTGGTGCACTGTCTGTACTACTACTACTACTGTACTGTAGATGCACTTCAACAATCATTTACAGTACTGTACAGGATGGGAGATGGTGGTGCACTGACTGCACTACTACTGTACTGTATATGCACTCCAGCAGTCTTATACAGTACTGTACAGGATGGGAGATGGTGGTGCACTGACTGCACTACTACTGTACTGTATATGCACTCCAGCAGTCTTATACAGTACTGTACTGGATGGGAGATGGTGGTGCACTGACTGTACTACTACTGTACTGTATATGCACTCCAGCAGTCTTATACAGTACAGGATGGGAGATGGTGGTGCACTGTCTGTACTACTACTACTACTGTACTGTAGATGCACTTCAACAATCATTTACAGTACTGTACAGGATGGGAGATGGTGGTGCACTGACTGCACTACTACTGTACTGTATATGCACTCCAGCAGTCTTATACAGTACTGTACAGGATGGGAGATGGTGGTGCACTGACTGCACTACTACTGTACTGTATATGCACTCCAGCAGTCTTATACAGTACTGTACAGGATGGGAGATGGTGGTGCACTGTCTGTACTACTACTGTACTGTATATGCACTCCAGCAGTCTTCTACAGTACAGGATGGGAGATGGTGGTGCACTGTCTGTACTACTACTGTACTGTATATGCACTTAAGCAATCATTTACAGTAATGTACAGGATGGGAGATGGTGGTGCACTGTCTGTACTACTACTACTACTGCACTGTATATGCACTTCAGCAATCATTTACAGTACTGTACAGGATCAGAGATGGTGGTGCACTGACTGCACTACTACTGTACTGTATATGCACTCCAGCAGTCTTATACAGTACTGGATGGGAGATGGTGGTGCACCGACTGTACTACTACTGTACTGTAGATGCACTCCAGCAGTCTTATACAGTACTGTACAGGATGGGAGATGGTGGTGCACTGTCTGTACTACTACTGTACTGTATATGCACTACAGCAATCATATACAGTACAGGATGTGACTAACAGAATAAGGGTTGAGGTGCAGTGTGTGATGGCTAAGTAGTGTATAGTGCAGAGGTAATGGCATACATCATCACAATATATCAGATGAGCATTGGAGGGAATTGCCGTCCGTGTTGTTCACCACATATAGATCACATTCAGACACCGCTCTCCTGGTTTATTGAATGCACCATATAAATATTACACAGTGGAACTTGCACCAGAGAAAATATCACTATCTGTTCAACCATAAGACAACATTAAAAATAAAAACACTTCTGAAGGGCCAATGTGTTGAAAGAGAAGTTATGAAATAAAGTGTGCGGAGACGACTTCAGCAAACCCTCAAGACCTATTCCACACAGGGTGCCGGCTGTCTCGGGCCCTGAATGTAGTTCGTGATAATAAGAAAAAGACATCTGCATCATTTCTATATTCAGATCTGTTCCTAGAAACTCCCCCCAGTGAACACCAGGTGTGAACACTGCCCTTGCATAAAGGGTTAATCTTAGGCGATGGCAGAAAATAAAATGGAGGCCCTGTTGTTGGACACAGCGCTGCACAGCTTCACGACTCAAGCTTTCCTAAGAAGTGGAGGTTGAGGATATTAAGATGGTTGTCCAAATCCATACGCACAATTCCATCTTCATTGTCTATATTGAGGAGGATGCCCATCGCCTCGCGATCTTCTCCTAAAATGACTTTAACCTGTAAAAGATATGAGGGACAGACGTCAGACATGATACAGCCTGACAGGAGAGCTGATAAAGGAGTCACAGTGGCATGACCCTTTTATATCACTGCCGCCACTTCATTCTAAAAACAGTCAGACCCTCAGCAAACATTAATAGCATCTACTAAGGCATGGGTCTCCAAACTGCAGCCCTCCAGCTGTCGCAGAACCACAATTCCCATCATGTCTGGACAGCTAAAGCTTGGGATTTGGCTGTCCAGGCATGATGGGAATTGTAGTATTACAACAGCTGGAGGGCTGCAGTTTGGAGACCCATGTACTAAGGTCATTACAATCATCTTTATTACTGGCTGTACATCACCCTGTGTAAACTGGTGGGCCCTGCCTTCAATTGACTGAGCTGTGTAAAAACTCAAAAGACAAGTCCTGGTTTTAGATTGGCGCTTGTCATCATGCAGCAAAGCATTGCCAAGACTCATATCAAATCTATATATACATAAACTTATTATTATTTACACACATGTACATACACTCCTATATATATACACACACACATATATTTACTATGGACACATAGAAGACTGTCAAAGAACTTTCACAATGTAAGCGTTACTCCACAAGTTTGCAGTTGACAAATGCATGGATTTCCAGTTGACCACTAAAATACTGTACGGTGGTAGTACATATATTTTTTCTTACTCTGCTATTTTTGGTGGGGGTGACAGGTTCCAAGTGTTCTCCGGAGATACTGATCACTTTATCACTGTCCTGTAACAAAACCGAGCACAGTCCACCCTGCAAACAAGAAATAACTTTTTAGACATTGAGCAATGGAAAGTGCATTTGTGACTTACAGAAGGTTTAGAGCAGGGGAGTCAAACTCCAGCTGTTGTAAAACTACAATTCCCATCAAGCCCAGACAGCTAAAGCTTTGGCTGTCCAGGCATGATTGGAACTGTAGCATTTCAACAGGTAGAGGGCCACGAATTTCATACCTGTGGATTAGAATGACTGCAATGTTATTTTTAGTAGCAACATTGGTGACATACAGAGACTGGACTTACAGTGACGCTACGAATGATTCCAGTCTGTCCTATGACCTGATTGTCCTGGAAGGTGTCTCTCACTTTCACTTGAATGTCTGTAGTAACCCAGTCACTGGAGATCTGTTCTATAGAGGAGCCCGGCGTGTGAGGGTTGTAGCCGCCTGGAGAAGGTGCCCCAGGGGTCATCGGACTGTAACCCATGGGACTGGGGCTTGGACTGGCCTGGAAGAAAGGAAATCAGAACACTGGTGAACATTTCTACCCATAAACATATACAATAAAGGAAAAGATGGGCACTTACCTGGTAAGCCATGGGTGATGGCGTCGGATGGTAACTGGCTGGCGAGTGTGTGTTCTGGTAACCAACAGGACTTGGAGCAACTTGATGGTAGCTCTGTGGACTCGGACTAGGCTGGTAGGAGCCTTGCGGAGATGGAGCTGCGTAGGGTGAGAATTGGTCTGTGTTGTACCTGTCAAGAATCACATCTCTATTCAGTCAGAACTGAAATATATATATATATAGGTGTATATCTGATTAAAATGTAACTCCATAATATATCAGGTATACAACTCTGTGCCATATGATTTGTAGGAAGAATAAACCCATGTGACCCATGGGACTCACATTGCAGGCGTTCCCGGTGTCTGTGGGTGATATGGTGCATTGACCTGCGGAGACGGTACATCAGGGTACCCTGGAGTTTGTGGATTTGGCGTTCCTCCGTAACCTTGTGGTGATGGAGATGGTTCATCATCATATCTGTAATCGTACTCTTCATCCGCCCTGTGAATACCAATTAAGCGTTAAAATACTAGAATAGCATCTATAGGGTGGTCTGAGAAGGGATTGTAGGGGTGAGCAGAGCTCTGTCAGCCAGGAATACACAAATTACAACCTTGAAGGGGTATTTGGGTTGTTGGGGTCCCAGGCCCCACTTTGAGCTGGAGTTCGGCTTCCATCGTGTACAGGTGTTTGAGACCCATAATAAGGTGTTCTGCTTCCTGTTTAACAAGAAAGAAAAAAAAAAAACATTTTATGACTCAATAGAACTGCATTCAGGTAAGGCTGGAAACTTGGAAGCATACACCATGACCCACATACCATCGTGAACCGGCGTCTGTGAGCCATACATTGGCGTCCTAGATCCTGTAGTATACATTGGGGTCTGCGAACCATAAATGGGTGTCCTGGCATGCGTGGAGGTCATTCCTCCAGGGCGACGAGCACCACTGTAAAGAAAGGAAGAGTTATCTGACATATTTCAGATCAAAGGGCTTTATATTTTCAGGGAGATAGGCAACCACCAGAGGAGGAGGCTCCAGCATGTACATTTATGTGTGCTTGTATTGGGAGGGATAACTATTTGGATAACAGCTATATTGGCCAACGTACACAAGCCATGACAAGGCTCCTTGTTGCTTTGTAAGCCTATGTACTAACGTTACTAACATAAAGGGATCAAAGTTAGAGAGTGTGTTTTCCGACCCCAACCGATCACTTAAAACGAGTGGGAAAGAGGTGCGGGCTCTGTGCATGTGATCAGGATGGTCCCTTACATTGGGTGTCAGTCATGTGGCATAGAGTTTGGAGGGGCATGTTCAGCCCCATGCTTCTCACAGCTCATTTAAGCCTTTGGTTGGGGTCTGAACACCCTAACACCCTGACCCAGAAGACATTGCAAACTTTTAAACATCCCCAGGCCAAAAGTTTTTCTTTCAAATCGCAGTGTCCATACACATTAATATTAATTGATTGGGATTTGCTGACAATATAAGTTTTATAGGGGGTCTCCCTGCAACAGATATACATGGAAAGCAGTATTGTTGGAGCTTAAGTTACTGTGAGAAGTGACAGGTGACATTGAGATAATAATTCTAGGAGCCCATATTCTCCTTGACACCTGTAACTAAGACTTTTGGATTCCTTGCACTAGTTAAATTCGCTATGATAGATGCAGGTCCCCATTTAGAAGGAACAAAAAGATTACTAACACAGTGGTGAGACGCTGTCTGTCCACAGAGATGGTCTGACAAGTGGAATGAAGTTCAACACGCGCAGTAGATTCTGTGGCGTCTTTGACAACTCCAATATAGCCTGGAAAGAGAAGACATTGTGGTGACCACTCACTACTATAAGATGATCTAACACAAGGATGGGGAACCTTCGGTCCTCCAGCTGTTGCAAAACTACAGTTCCAATCATGCCTGGACAGCTAAAGCTTTAGCTGTCTAGGCATGACAGGGATTGTAGTTTTGCAACAGCTGGAGGACCGAAGGTTCCCCATCACTAAACTAACACATGCTCCATGTCATGAACAAATCATAGCAGAAGTATTAAACATAGGGTGTGTTTAATGTTACTTACCCTTGTAGGGACCTTGTGAAATTCGTACAGTCTGACCAATGAGATCGTTGTCCCTGCGGCCTCTTCCTCTGCCTGGGCCTCCTCCGCCTGCCATACCGCCTCTCTGGCCTGCTGAGATAGGGCAACATAAGTGATGAAACACTTTCTATAATACAGTGAGTAGGATATAAGCTTCATTTCAGAACTACCTAGAACCAATTCACATTAGATCCCTACCTCCTCCACTCGGATGAGCCGGGCTGTTGATTCGCGGGCTCATTGGAGCAAATCCCCCGATGGTGAAGTTTGTCACATCTCTAGGCTGTGGGGGGAGAAGAAAAGCAGAGGTAGCAATCATTCAGACACAAGAAGCGATACTCAGGTAACCGTACTGAACAATTTGTACCTTAGAGCCTCCAGCTAGGACCAGGTAACGCGTTTTGCAGACAAACATGCCTCCGTTCTCCACCAGCTTTTTACAGTGAAGGAAGGCGTAGTTCCGGAATAAATGACGGATCTCACCTTCACGGCCCTAAAACATTGAATGAAGAGGCAAAGGACGTGTAAAGCTCTGATATGTTGTGGAAAGAGCTACTGGAAGTCATAAAAAAAATAATAATAAAGAGAAAAACAAGAGTATTAATCTTCCTCACCGAATGGGGTCCATCAATGACTTTGACTATATCTTTGACATGAATATTATTCTCCTCTGAGTCTAGAGCCACAGCAAAGCGATTGTCCTTCTTCCTGTTGACAGCTTGGTGTCTGACCGTGACCACCTTACCATGCATGTTCAACACCTTCAAAAAGGAAGAGAAAATGTCAAATATAAACTATGATACATAAAGAAATGCAAAACTATGTTAAAGTATGTGGAGTGGTCACACACTGGCATGAAAACACGTGGCTGTGGAACCTTTTTCACTACTATTAAAGGGGTTATCCAGCCCTACAAAAACATGGCCACTTTACTACACAGACAGCACCACTCTTGTCTTCAGTTCAGGTGTGGTTTGCAATTAAGCTCCATTCACTTCAATGGAACTGAATTGTAAAATCCCACCCAAACTGAAGACAAGAGTGGTGCTGTCTTTGGAAGAAAGTGGCCATGTTTTTGTAGCACTGGATAACCCCTTTAAGGTCAATGTAGATTTTTCAATCTGAAAAACTCACCTGGAAGGTCTCCCTCTCCAGACGAACAATAACTCCCACAGTCTGTGGGTCCAGCTGCACCAGCTCCCCCCATTCATGCTGTCCACCAACATCCACTCCTGAAGCAGTTTCTGAACAAAGCTGCAAGTCTCGAGGCAAAACCTTTAACTATAATAGGAGGCAAGAAAACATTTAAGGAGGTTTAACAGAAAGTGAAAAGACAACAATGAATGAAAATCAGCAAAGTCACATATACAAACAAAACTAGACACAAGGGAGCAAAATTCATAAGATATTTAAAACTTTAAAAGAACATAATATGGGTGGAAAGACCCTCACCTCGTGCATGGTAAGATCAGAAAAGAGGATGACAAAGTTTTCTTCAACCCGAACAACCAGACCTGTGTCACCCTCATAGCGTCCAGCGATGACTTTGACGTGGTCTCCCATACGGAAGTACTTCCTCAACTCATTAGCTGGAAACTCTAACATGTCCTATAGTAGATGAACAAGAAAGTTATACTTGCAAATGTCCCTTAAGTTATAGGATCAGAGAATGCATTTGGAAATCATGATTTTAGTATCTAGTAAGTACACAGGAGAACTGACAGTATATAGCACTAGGAGTTCCCGGGCCTCATGAAGATATGGGCTCTTAAAAAGAAAGTCACCTTAAGGTCCTCATGCTTGGGCAGGATAGTGATCTTGTTTCCATCCACGCTGAGAATTTTACCCTGAAGGTTTATCAACTCTCCTTCACACACTTCCACATTGTCTCCAGGCTGCAGACTGTGTTCACGTTCCTTCCCTGTAACAAAATGGGACAAATCAGAGTGTGGAAGATGTTTTTGTGGCCAACATAATCAACACTCAACAAAGTAAGTGTTAAATGATCTTTATAATGCCAATAAAAAAAAATCTTCTCCAAGAGGTTATCAAGCAAAAATATTTTTCTTTCAAATGAACTGGTTTCAGAATAGGTTATATAGATTTGTAATTTACTTCTATTAAAAATCTCAAGTCTTCCCATACTTATCAGCTGCTGTATGTCTTGCAGGAAGGGGTGTATTCTTTCCAGCCTGACAGCGCTCTCTGCTGCCACCTCTGTCCATGTCAGGAACTGTCCAGAACAGGAGAGATTTTCTATGGAAATTTGCTACTGCTCTGAACAGTTCCTGACATGGACAGAGGTGGCAACAGAGAGCACTGTGTCAGACAGAAAAGAAAACAATATTTCCTGCAGGGCATACAGCAGCTGATAAGTATGGGAAGAGATTTTTAAATAAAAAAGAAAAAGATTTTCACTGGATAACCCCTGGAGTTACGCTACCATGTTACCTTAGTGACTGTACAGCTAAAGAATTCTTCTAAGAAAGTCAGAGAAAACCGATTTCTGACATCTACCATGTTTTTGTAGCACTGGATAACCCCTTTAATGTAGTCAGGACTGGGATGAGCACGAGTGCAGAATTAATATACACGTGGATAAAATATGGCACTTCAACTAGTTTTAAATGGGTTTCCCAAATTATCACTTATTCTATAAGTGATAAAAGGAATAGGAGTATGATCAATGGGACCCCCATGACTAGAACAGGGACCTCCAAGTCTGAATGCAGTTTAAATCAAGCATGCATGTTGCTGCTTCTCTTAAACTTTAATAAAAGAGCCTAATGGGGTCGCAATGGTAAGGGGCCCAATAATCAAACTTACAAAATATCTTGTGGCTAGATGATATACTAAATGGGTATCCTGCAGCATAATTTATCCTATTATAAAACCTTACCTGTGGACTCTGTTACCACCTCCAAATCAACTCCTTCCGGCTGATCTTCAAACTTTTCTAATTCAGAGAGAGTCGGCTTCACTCCTTCTGTGATCTGCAGACATGAAGTGTCCATGTAATACACCAATAAACATACTGTCTTCTACATCAAACACATAAAAGGAGTTTGGTTCAGGTTACTTACCACAGCAGACATGGCAAAGCTCTTGAAGAGGAATCCTTTGCGACTGTAACGGTTACCTTCAAAGATGAGAAAGTCTCCGTCTGATGAAACATCTCCTCCAAGGGATCTGTGCAGATGGGCAGATCCTTGTTAGTACAAGAGAATATAACACGCACAAGAATAATAAACAACCCCTCGTGTTGGTGTAAGTCGTTACCTAATCTTTTCCGTATCAAAAAGCCTCTGTGGGGGTCTGCGGAACCTCTTTCTCTTGGCGGACCAATCTTTCTATATTTTGGACAGGAGAGAGTATAATGGTAGGAGTATTGAAGAGAAAGGATAGCATGAAAGAAAAGGCAAACGCAGCAATAGGAAATATTGTAGCACTGGGCACAGCTGTCAATGCACTGGTGTACAGGTAATTTCAGGTATGACTAAGTCTGCAGCATTTACACCCACTTACCTGGCTCATTCGTGCCTTGATCCGATCATAGTCGATTCTGGGAATCATTTTGAGGGAGATGGTATTCTGACTAGGCTCAACATAATCCACCTAGAAAAAGACAAGGTACTCAAC
Organism: Dendropsophus ebraccatus; assembly: GCF_027789765.1. Classification (NCBI taxonomy): domain Eukaryota; kingdom Metazoa; phylum Chordata; class Amphibia; order Anura; family Hylidae; genus Dendropsophus; species Dendropsophus ebraccatus. The sequence goes on from NC_091463.1 coordinate 83,672,865, forward strand.
TTTACTTGAAGAAGAAAGGAATACCACACTAAGTTATCTCAAAATCCCATAAGACAAAAGGGAAGAATTTATGACAGCTAAATAACTTGGGGATCACACTGCCCTATAAGCTTTGTTAGGGCACTGAAAGGGGTTATCCAGGCTTAGAAAAACATGGCTGCTTTCTCAAGAAACAGCACATCGCCTGTACTCAGTTTGGGCGTAGGTTTTGCAGCTCAGTTACAATTAAGTGAATACTGAAGCTGAACTGCAATTCCACACACAAGATGAGGACAACCAAGTCTGAACTTGACCATGCTGCTTTCTGGACTTTGGTAAATGTGTTCAGTTCTATCTTCTTACATACCTGAGCAATGTCGTCCTTGTAGATACCCCTCTTGAGCCGTACCCAAGACTTTGGTTTGAGGTTTGTGACTTCTTTTACCACCTTTAGGACGTCAGTCATTTCTTTGATGGGCACCATCTGTTGGTTCCAGTAACCCATGCGCAGGTTACCCACTCCTTCAATGGCTTGTTTGACATGAGTCTGTTTGTACGCCTCCACGTAGATGTAGCCCTTGACATGTTCTGGTGCGACCACAGATTTAATCTGAAGTGGCTGAGTACAAAGACGAAGACAACAGTTAGTGAAGACTGAAAGGAAATATGAGAAAGCGCGCAAGGGCATGTGATTGTGGCTCTAAAAGGGATGTGATTCTACGAGGTGCTGCCATAAAACAAATCAATCCAGAACAGAAAATTAAGTCAACTAAACAATGTAAAATATGGCCTGGTAAGTTGTGTGATCCAGAAGAAGTTGGTAACTAATCTTATAGCAGTGATGAACTGATGAATGTAATGCACTCAGGATTGTTACTTACTGCATCTGTGAACTGGTATGCAATGAATTTCCTCATCAGAGCAATGGCGGTGGCGCGTTCCTCTCCGATCTGCACGGAAAAACAAGTGTTTGAAACAATAATGCACACATGTCCCATATAGATTATGTCTAAAACTTATAAGCCCCTTTAGGATGCAGCTATTTAATGGAACAGAAATTTTTAGTTTTCTTATTGCTGTTCAGACAGTCACAAGTGTTTATTTTTATTTTTTTCCCCCACTGGGGAAGCCTTGACAAGGCAAAATAGCTGATTGATGGGAGTGCCTGGTATTGGCACCAGCCGGTCAGCTATTGATAGCTTATCCTGTGTCAATTATCCCTGGAAAACGCTATTAATATTTCCTATAATAGAGCCAGTGACGAATGCAATACGCACCATGACTTATATGGACTTTTTTTTTTTTTTTTTTTTTTTAAACTTCACAGTTTTTTTTTTTTTTGCCTGATTGAAGTGGGTCCTAAAGTCAGATCCTAATTAAATTTACATATACCTCCTAACTGCTTAGGGCTAGACTGCAAGACACTTGCAATAAAACTGCAACAATCCAGCAACTGAATGTGGATTCGCAGCAGTGAGAAACCTTTTGTAAGACTCACCTTACATTTCACCGTCCACAAATTGGGATCCCTGGAATAGGAAAGAGAAGTACCATTAGCGAATCCAAAACTGATCACTTCTACAGGCCACTGTGAAGATCAGTGCTTTCTTATATGCTGCCAGACTACAACTCCCAGACTGTCCTGACAATCAAAGGCTGTCAGGGGATATACTAAAGATGGAGACTGTTGGCATACATAATAAATATAGAAAACATACAGGATTAGAAGGGGATTGTGTGGCTTACTTGACACCGGGAAGTAACTGCTGCTGGGTGATGTCATCCGACAGTTCATCGGAGCCGCCATATATACTAAGGAAAGAGAGGTCAGAATTAGAGAACCACACATAGACAGGGCAGATTGTTGCTAAATGTGTAATAGAAAAAATCCTGGACTCACTGCTCCCCCACAGAGGACTTGGCGTATTTTTTCATGTAATATTCTCCCAGCTCCTCTTCTCTCTGATCTCTGTGGAGAAAGTTAATTTGCACATTTTGAGAACAACATATAATATTGGTAGAGAACCACTGAGCCATGCTAAAACCCCCCCAAAAAAACACCTCCTCACCTCCATAGATTCTGGAGACGTCTGGCACCAGATCGATCCTCATCCAGAACGACATTGTCGATATTAGAAGCTGCAGGAAGAGACTGACTGTAAAATCAAGGCCAATACAACGTGCCCATAGCTAAACTGTGTTCACCTTCCAAAGACAAGCCAATATGAAAACCTATGACGTCCTGTTATGACTCATTGTCATAACATCGACCTCCACCACCATCAATAACCAAGAGACCCCATAGCCCTATTCTGATGCAGGGAGCAGGATCAGCATGTTCTGTCTCTCTCCATACAATATAAATGGGGGCACTGGAAACAGCCACGCTCATTCACATCACTGAACCTGCGTAGATTTAATGTTGGGCCTTTTTTCTTAGGTTTCTCTACTTCTGCAATATCTGATAATATAAGACCTAATGGACATTAGACTGAATGAACACATGTTCAAATGACACTAGCCAAATGAGCATTTATTCTCATCAGAATATGCAACAGGCTGCGTACTCCCGTCTCCAATCTGTTCCTAATTTTATGTTTACATACATTAAACCATTACTGCAGGTTTAGACTACACAGGGTTTGTTCGTAGTCTGTTACCATGGATACAAATAGATAACAAAATAGAAATTTTAATCAAGATCTATTGTTATTTCATTTGTCATTTTAGACGTGTAGACAATTTTTTTTAAGAAAAAAAAAAAATCAGTTTGCGAAGGTGAACATAGTTTTTGACAGTGGATTCAGATATCCCTTCCTATCAGTACACTTATATTTTTTATAAATGCCCAATAAGCCAGAATATCTGATAACTTGGCACCTATCAATGATAATATAACTCAGGTGTTTTTTGTCTAGTTTTTCCCTTCCCCAAGTTTCCTTTCCTTCTGTCTGTGGACTATCAGTAACTATACACACTAAAATGGTTGGTGAACATGGCGTGACTGCTTACCTTCAATTTGTTCTGCTGTGACCGATGATGAAGCCAAGACACAATGGAGCAAAACATAGCGGCAAAATCAACCACGGGGCGGAGATGGAGGACCGGAAACGGGGGAAAGGGAGAAATTAAAATATGTGGCAAAAGCTGCAGCATGGAAGCGAGTCAGTGAGGCGGAAAAACAATGTGAGGAGGGATGGAAGCAAAACAGTGAGGAACATTTCCAATAAAATAGTATGACGTGCAAACAGAAACAATGCAGCCTATAGTAAGGTCAGGTTCTAGTTAGGACCATTGGCAATCACTACTACTGCACTGGTGGTTCTGTGTAACTATCCTCCATAGTAATGTAAGGGGGCGAGGAGGAGGCCGTCCTGCTGAGCATACAACACCCACTGACTACACAGAGAACCTCACACAGCTCTGTCACACACAGTGACCGGCACCACAGGTGATAAGACGGAGCACACAGTCACTAATCTCACATACAGGAACAAGGCTGCTATAGGAGAACCCCAACAAAAACCTGAGCATTTATCTGCCGTTAAGGGGCTAAAATAAAAACTAACTGAAAAAGAAAAAAAAAAGCTGAACAACCTGAGTCAAATGTTAGAGAATAGTCTAATTTCCCATAATGCAGCACAGGCGAGACCTCTATAGTGTAATGACAATAAAAAGTGTTTCCATTCTTTTTGTCAATAGGCTGGGTCCCTGCACTGACTAAATGGTAGCCATAGTGCGTAGGGACAGGGTCCATGGACCAATATAATCAATGAGCGTAGATACCTATGTCAGGGTTGGATATAATCCGGTCACCAATCTGCCCTGGTATTGCTACCAGTGACGTGCTGACGTCACTGGCCCCCATGGTGGCCTTGCCATACTAAGGGACGGGGGAGAAGGGGGTCCTAGAGTAACTGTGCCCGCTAGGTGGTCATAAATTATTTGAGAGCAAATGAAAGCTGAAAACATGACTGAAGCTAACTGAAATGCACTCAATGCCCGGGTGCCTCTGTCGCCTTTGCTGGGTGGGATGAATGCACTTTACTATGCTGTCCGATTCCAGCACAAGCACAATGAAGGGAGGATATGTCACAATGCATACACTACAACAGCACAACACACAAGAATAGAAAGAATCATTACCAGACACTGAGAGAAGGCATGCAAGGAATTAGAAGATAAACTGAGTGATATAGGTCTAACATATAGAAAATAAAAAGTAAAAAAGCAACAGTCTCTATAGCCCTGACCAGCGCATCCAAGAAACACTCCCCACACAAAGGTTCCCCAGGAATCAATCACAATGGGGCAAGAAACCATATCAATCATCCAATGGGGCCACAGCAAGTTCCAGTCTAATACTAACCTATGAGGAATCCAAGCTCAGCTTGGTGGCTCTGCCAATGTTAGATTATAGAAGCCTGTGCTCTATCTGGCACATGATTTACATGACAACTTGTGGGTCCAGTAGTTGAACATACAATCCCCCCTAGCAGCCCCTGAGAAAGACAATGGGAGCTAGGGAGACCAAACCAAGTTAAAGGGGTTGTCCAGCAAAAGTCTTTTTCTTTCAAATAAACTGGTGTCAAAAAGTTATATAGATTTGTAGATTACTTCTATTAAAAAATCTCAGGTCTTCCCATACTTATCAGCTGCTGTACATCCTGCAGGAAATGTTTTATTTTCAGTCTGACACAGCGCTCTCTGCTGACATCTCTGGCCGAGATCTGTCTCGGTTTTATATAAATCCCCATTAAAAACCTCTCCTGCTCTGGACAGTTCCTGTCTTGGCCAGAGATGTCAGCAGAGAGCACTGTGTCAGACTGAAAATAAAACATGTCCTGCAGGACATACAGCAGCTGATAAGTATGGGAAGACTTGGGATTTTTTAATAGAAGTAAATAACAAATCTATGACTTTTTTTTATCAATTCTTTATTTTAGTTTTCATATCAAAAGGTTAACAAAGTTGTCGGGTAAACAAACAGTAAAAAGAGCAAGAGTGTGTAGAGGTTTATATATTCCAGGAAAATTCAAGTTAAGACCTGAAGACGTCAGGTCGTGTATCAGGTGGTTAGCCGGGTAGTGCTAGGAATTGACGAGAGGTGACTTATCATTGTCATTGTATCTGGTGTATATCACTTCTCGTTGATGGTTCTGGAGGCAGCTCTCGATTCCTGGTACTGTCCATGTATCAATTTAACCTCGTTATAGTACGATCTACTGTCTGATGACCAAATGAGTAGACCATCTTATAGAGCCATTAACTAATCGAATAAACTGAGACAAGAAATGGGGGGGGGGGGGGGTGAAGGGGAGGGAGAGGCATAGACAAAGGTATAGACACTAGGGAAGAAATGGGAAGAGGGGGTGGGGGGGTAGGAGGGGGAGTGAAGTGGACTTGTGCTGCTGTATTGTTAAGTTGTGTAATACAGATGAATAGTAGTGACCCAGGCTAAGAGGGACCAAGGGGCTAAGTCACTTAGTTATGTAGTTGTTGTATGGGAACTCCTAAACAGAAGCCATGGTGCCCAGGTTTTTTGGAATACGTATTGTTTCCTTGCGAGTAGATTCGTCATTTCTTCAAGTCTGCAGATCTGATGGACTTTGGCAATCCACTGTGTTTTCGTGGGGGCTGTCAAATCTATGACACTTTTTGACTTGATTTGAAAGAAAAAGATTTTCGCTGGACAACCCCTTTATACCAGAGAGAGTAGAGGCAGCAATAAACCAAGCACGGATTGGATTCCCCCTGATGGTTTACTATAGATTCCCACCTGTAGCCATTCTGACATTAGGGAACTGCTATTTTGGAAATTCTCTAATATAATGTGTAAAGTGGCCCCAGACCAGAGTCACTTTAATGTAAATTATCATAAGCATTAGATGAACGGTAAGGCAATAAATCTACCAGGATTTTCACATCAGGCATCCTTCCTATGATACATAGGTCATAAAGGAAGAGAGTTTACAGGCCCTCCAGTCACTCGTGTGGCAGTCAGTCTAACCCATGAATATACAAGCACCGCTCTGCCTATGTATACCACATTCAGCATATACAAGTGTGCACATAGTGATAATGCAGGGCAGCACACAGCTGCACAAAATGTCCCAGAAAGTACCTTTCTCCAAAATGTCTTCTGCTCCATCTTCCCACTGATCTTCGTCTTCATACTCATCGTCGACATCTGCAGAGAAGAAACAAGTCTAGTCAGTGATCAGTCTCCTGGACGGACGGGTCGAGCTCCGGGCACTGGACATAGACAGCTTACCGGCTTCATCCAAGATAAATCCCCCATGTCTTGGCTTCTTTCTTGGACGGTCGTCATCATCCTCCTCTTCTTCCTCTTCGTCATATTCATCCTCATCTTCTTCTACCTCCTCTTCCTCTGCTTCTTCTCCCTTTTCGCTCCCAGCTGGACTGGCCCTCTCATCTGCTTCCTAAAGGTAATACAGGGAAGATATAAGTCTATAGCTTTATCTAGCATCCAGCACCTCAGCCGCTGTAGAAAGGTTTGGGAAGGAGGAGACTGCTCCTGGAGACTCAATGAAAAACTCAGTTTTTCTGTAGGGTTTTTATGAGATTACCTAAACACTAGATCGGCGCACATTTACTGGGCCTATTACATGGCCCGATAAGTGTTTAGCGAGGGCTGCAGGCCTAGTTTAAACACCATACTTAACCTCAACATGTTGCAGGTCTTCTCCTGCGCTCCTTCTTATTCCCAGTCCGCGCGCAGCAGCAGCTTCAGTGCGGCCTGTCAGAGCTGACAGACTGCTCAGGCAATCAATGGCCGCGGCGGTCCTGGCCAGTAATTGGCTGAGCATTCTGTCACCTAAGACAGGCTGCTGCTGCGCACGGGACCGGGAGGAAGAATGAGGGCAAGAGAAGACCTGCAACATGCTTAGGTAAAGCATAGTGCTTGTGAAATCATCGGTCGCCCACTGCACATCGCTATTCCACGCAGCGATGCACAGTCGGTGCCCGATGACCTTAGGTTTGAACATAAACGATCGTCGTCTCTATTCCATTGAGCGATAATCGGCCGCTCCGTGGAATAGGACCCTAAGATCCCTGAAAAGCCCAGGCGTAACTTCAAGGGAGCTTGTGACCTGTTATGAGAGAGGAATGGACATCACTTATGACCTGCGGAGGACTCAGTGATGTCCACAATTATAGATCCTTAAAGGGGCACTGGCACACACAGTGAAACAGTGCACACTAGTGGCCAAGGTGAGGTACTGCAGAGCACTAAAGTGAATGGACGTACCGCTGCAGTAACCTATAACCCTACAAAGTGTACATGAATGTCTACTTCACCGTGTATGCTGGCACCATAACTGCAGGGTGCCAGGTGTCAGCATCCAACAATAGCAATACTGATGATTATACTGAGAATGTCATCAATAATTTTTTCCCCAATAAGCCTCTTTTTTAAGGTTCTATATTATGTATTGTTTTATGTATAGTCCTGAATGGTAGGGATCACAGAGTATAAGGGACACATAAAACTAAGCGGACAACTCACCTCATTGTCCTCCACCTCCTCGGCCTCACTGCTCCTATCACTCTCCTCCTCAGAGAAGTTACTGTCCTCGCTGTCCGACATTTTATTTTGTTAAATACTGTGAGAAAAAAAAAAACACACCAGCAATAATAGAGATGCCAAGTATGTGTTACCTACCAATAGTTACTGTAAGCTCTGATCAATAAGACAGACTGAGCGCCAGGCCAGAACGTGAAGTGTGCTGCTCTGCACTTCTACCAGCCAGATATAGAGATTGGTGCTGAGAACCCGACCAATCAAAACTTTTGACTTGTCTGCACAACTGTTTAAAGGGGTTGTCCAGCGAAAATCTTTTTCTTTCAAATCAACTGGTGTCAGACAGTTATACAGATTCTATTAAAAAATCTCAAGTATTCCCATACTTATTAGCTGCTGTATGTCCTGCAGGAAATGTTGTTTTATTTTCAGTCTGACACAGTGCTCTCTGCTGACATCTCTGGCCGAGACAGGAACTGTCCAGAGCAGGAGAGGTTTTCTATTGGGATTCATATAAAACCGAGACACAGTTCCTGTCTCGGCCAGAGATGTCAGCAGATAGCACTGTGTCAGACTGAAAATAAAAGAGCATTTCCTGCATGACATACAGCAGCTAATAAGTATGGGAAGACTTGAGATTTTTTTAATAGAAGTTACAAGTCAATATAACTTTCTGACATCAGCTGATTTGAAAGAAAAAGATTTTCGCTGGGCAACCCCTTTAAATGCTAACATGTTAAAGTGTACCTGTCCTTTAAAAGAAAGGAAAAAAACACATCAAAAGTTTTGATGGGTCCGGGTCTGAGTGTTCAGATCCATACTGATCATGAGAACGAGCGGGGAAAGGACCATGCTGCTGCAAGGTCCACTCCCCGCTGTGTCAGTGAAAGTCGGGCTCCATAGACTTACATTAGGAGCCTGATTCACGTGACACACAACCAGGAAAGGACTGCGCTTAGCACAGTCTTCTCCCAGCTCATTTTCATGATCTAAACGATCTGAACAGTCAGACCCAGACACATCAAAACTTTTGACAGGTCTCTATGACAAGTCAAAAGTTCTTCCAAAGGACAGGAACACTTTAAACCAAAAAAGATGTATAATGGCTGGGGATTGATTCCTTCTCTGCTCCATTGATGTGGTTTCTGTTATTCTCTCAGCAGTGAGTGTGACTGGTTACAATAAAACTGGAGGAAGCAGCAGAATGGCAGTGGCTGAATGCCAATGCAATCAAAAGAAACAAAGACAACGACTACTGCAAACTAGGCGTCTGCCACATCCACAATCTCCATCAGCACGAGAGGAGCAATGGGGGAAGCATACTGTATAGCAGGGAATAACACAAAGGGTGCAGTATACTACACAGCAGCACAGTGACACCATGGATACTATATAATGGGGGCACGAGACACAGCCGCCACACAGCGCACACCAGGGGCACGGGACGCAGCCGCCACACAGCGCACACCAGGGGCACGGGACACAGCCGCCACACAGCGCACACCAGGGGCACGGGACGCAGCCGCCACACAGCGCACACCAGGGGCACGAGACACAGCCGCCACACAGCGCACACCAGGGGCACGGGACGCAGCCGCCACACAGCGCACACCAGGGGCACGGGACACAGCCGCCACACAGCGCACACCAGGGGCACGGGACGCAGCCGCCACACAGCGCACACCAGGGGCACGGGACGCAGCCGCCACACAGCGCACACCAGGGGCACGGGACGCAGCCGCCACACACCAGGGGCACGGGACGCAGCCGCCACACACCAGGGGCACGGGACATTACAGACCCCCTGGCCATTTGCATATCACAGAGAAAGATGCAAAGGAAAGATGGGGGTCAGCATAAGCAGCAGGGGCAGGGCAGAACGAGACTTCATCATTTAAAGGGCTGCTCCATTGCACCACACATGCAGTTACCCAGTACACTCCTCTGTGACCATTACACACAGGGCAATGCTGCTGTGACGTGCTAGTACAGTCTGTGGCCCTGAGGGCACGTGACCAGGGGCAGTATGGAGCTGTAAGGTTAGTTACACAGCGATACGTACAGGCCAGGGACAGTGAAGCCCTATAGTGCAGCATACTCTGAGGTCCTGAGGTCCCTATAGCGCAGTACAGACCGTCACACCCCGGTATACACAGCGCAGTACACCCCCCGCCGTAGCCGCACCGAAAACTCACCGCTCACAACAGACGTTCAGCAGCCCCGTTAGCCTCAGCTACATCCAGGAAAGCGCCGACCTGAGCGGACGTGACGTCACTAAACGGCCGCCCGAACCGGAAGCGACTTACTGAGGGGACTGAGAACGTCGCGCCAGATGTGACGTAGGCGAGATTCGGAATCGAAGGGGTTTCCATACCACGTGGGACGCGACTACCAATCAGAGAGCGAGAAGTGGGTCCGTAGCTGCATAGTTACTAAACCAATGGAGGGCTCGAAGAACTGCTCAAATGTCATACTAATAATTCAGTATTGAGTGAGGGATAGTAGGGCTTGTCTGTAGATATTCTATACACATATATTGGGGAAAGTAAAAAAAATTAGGCGTATATACATTTTAAAGGGGTTTTCCGGTGAAAATCATTTTCTTTCAAATCAATTGGTTTCATAAAGTTATATAGATGTGTAATTTACTTCTATTTAAAAATCTCCAGTGTTCCAGTAGTTATCAGCTGCTTTATGTCCTGCAGGAAGTGGTGTGTTCTTTCCAGTCTGACACAGTGCTCTCTGATGCCACCTCTGTCCATGTCAGGAACTGTCCAGAGCAGGAGACGTTTTCTATGGGCATTTGGACAGTTCCTGACATGGACAGAGGTGGCAGCAGAGAGCACTGTGTCAGACTGGAAAGAACACACCACTTCCTGCAGGACATACAGCAACTGATAACTACTGGAAGACTGGAGATTTTTAAATAGAAGTAAATTACAAATTTATATAACTTTAGGAAACCAATTGATTTGAAAAAAAATTATTTTCACCGGAAGATCCCTTTAACCCCTTAGCGACCCATGACGTACCTGGTACGTCATGGTGCCGCGGGGGGTGTTCAGAGCGGGGTCCCGCCGGGCAGTGCCTCTATTAGCCGGCGCAGGTCCCGTTGCCGCGCCGGCTAATTAACCCCTTAAGGACCGGGCCTGAAATGGCCTTAAAGAGAACCAATCACCTAAATGTAACTGTCCCTATTATGAAAGTATATCTCTCCCTAAGTCTATTCATGAAGATACAGACTGCATTTGCAGTCTGTATCTTTATACTTTACCTGATCCTCTGTTCTCTGGTTGTTCCGGTGGGCGCCGCCATCTTGATGACGTCACTTGCGTTCCAGCGGTGCGTTCCAGCGTGACGTCATCAAGATGGCGCCGCCGCCGGAACAGCCAGGGAACAGAGAATCGGGTAAAGTATAAAGATACAGACTGCAAAGGCAGTCTGTATCTTCATAGATAGACTTCATGAAGATACAGACTGTATTTGCAGTGTGTATCTTTATACTTTACCTATCCTCTGCTTCAGTGCCGCACGGCCGGGCGCCGCCATCTTGATTACGGGCCTTGCGTTCCACCGCTGCACCAAAGAAGAGGATAGGTAAAGTATAAAGCGATCCAGTATGCAGAGGCCGGGGTGATCAGGACAGGCGTCACACTGGAAAATGTTGTCCTTCCTGATCCCCCTGTTACGCCACACTCTGCACTTCTTCTGGGGTCTCCTGTTTTCCAGTGTGGGGGACGTCACCTGGAAAATGTTTTCCTGGTGCGATACGGGGTCCTTCATATCCAGAAGCGCTGGGTCCGCTGCATGGCTGCTAAATATTAGGGCGCTATTACGGCTTCTGATATTTTCGGATCGTGCCGCAAGCTACAGTAGCTCGGGCAGCGAGGGACCAGAAGAGGGGGTGCTGGTATAAAAGTTATCCCCGTACAGGTGGTAACCTTTATCCAGCAGTGGGAAGATCAGTTCCCAAACTATCTCCCCACTAACTCCGAGGATTGGGGGGGGGGGGGGGGGAGGAGGCATCTGGGGGCTGGATTCGGCTGTCCCTTCCTTCATACACTCTAAGAGTACGTGCACACTGCGGAATGGCGAAGGATAACCCTTTGTGCATTCCGCAGCTGGCACCCACCGGCGGACTGATGCAGGCGCGCCTCTCCGTCCGTGTCATAGACTCCATTCTATGCACGGGCGGATTCCGCTCTCCGTCCAACGTGTTCATTCTTTGGACGGACGATGGAATACGCCTGTGCATAGAATGGAGTCTATGACACGGGTGGAGACATGCGCCCACATCAGTCCGCCAGCGGGTGCCAGCTGCGGAATGCACAAAGGGTTATCCTTCGCCATTCCGCAGTGTGCACGTACCCTAAATCTGTAAGTGTACACTGAGGTACGGTCACAGAGTTTGTAGAATTTCACGCCATACCGTGATCTCTTATTGGGACGGTACTGGCGGAAAAGACGTGTCTGGGGGGCAGCGTACGCTACGCTACCCCCAGACACGTCACCGGATGATGAGGATGAATGGAGGAACGAAGGATCCCCCCATTCATCCTCACTGGCTGTTTCAGTGTCGGAGGCAATAATAACATATGCGTCCGATACCGAAAACACGCCAGGGGCCACTTTTATACAGGGATTGGTATATGGGGTATGTAGTGGTGTAGTGTCAAACTTTATTCAATGTAGTGTAGTGTGGTGTAATGTAGTGTTTTTTTACAGTAAGTATAAAAAAAAAACCTACGCCAAAAATGGTGTTGCTGATAAATGCCGCACTTATGTGCGGCACTTATCAGCAGACCGTGGCAGTAGGATATAGAAAAAAACACCCTACGCCAAAAAGGAGGAGTTGCTGATTAGCAGCGCACTTTCGTGCGATGCTGATCAACACTCAGCGGCGATAGGGTGCGGAAAATAGAAAAAAAAAAAAGATTGGGAAAAAAAAAAATTTACTACATTCTGAACATCCCTATAGTGGCTGATACGTGTATTACACTTATCAGCCGCTAGGGGGCAGCAGAGCGCAAGATCAGAAAAAAGACGACGCTGGAGCCGGAAAAATACGAAAAAAGACGACGCTGGAGCCGGAAAAAGCCGATCGGGACGTCACGGTAGAAGCCGAAGAACGAAGGAGAACACGAGGACCGGAAGACGCCGATCAGGACCCCGGGACAGGTGAGTAATGTACAAATACCTGCTCCGGACCCCTCAGCTACCTAGCTGAGGGGTCCGGAGCAGGTATTTATTACTTGTGGGGACTTTGATCGCCGTGAACGGCGATCGGGACGGTGGTACCGTGACCACCATTACTTTTTACAGTAATGGCGGTCGGTGCCGTCCTCGGACAGCACCGACCGCCATTTTTTTCCGGGTGATCGGGCCACCGATGGCCCGGAAAGGTTCTGATCGCCGCTATGGGCTGATCAGCCAATAGCGGCGATCGTCGGCATGGGGGGGGGTTAACAACCCTCCATGCCGACAGGGAGAGATGGCCTGCTATGTATTATAGCAGGCTATCTCCCCCGATCGGGACCCGGCCGGCCGCGGCGCCCTCTTAAAGGACCCGCGTACCGATACGTCATGGGTCCTTAAGTGACAGTGATCCATGACGTACCGGTACGACATGGGTCCTTAAGAGGTTAAAGGGAACCTGTCACCCCCCGTACCGGGGTGACAGGCTCCCGACCCCCCGTTAGAGACCCCTATACTTACCTCATCCCGCCGGGTCCCGCTTCTGGATTCGGTCGGGTCCCTGAGATCTCAGCCGCTGCAGCCGGGCGCGCGCGCTGAGAGATGAGTCCAACGCTCATAGAGAATGACGGGAGAGTCCAGCGCTCCGTCATTCTCTATGAGCGTTGGACTCATCTGTCAGCGCGCGCGCCCGGCTGCAGCGGCTGAGATCTCCGGGACCCGACCGAATCCAGAAGCGGGACCCGGCGGGATGAGGTAAGTATAGGGGTCTCTAACGGGGGGTCGGGAGCCTGTCACCCCGGCACGGGGGGTGACAGGTTCCCTTTAAGCACTTCAATGCAGCTGTCAAACAAAAACAGCGGCATCTGACCCATCCTGAGCCTCTCCAGAAGCAGTGGGGGTCGGCTACTATGTGTAACAGACCCCCACTGCTAATGACCCGCAGCCTGTCACACCTCAGCCTCCTGTCCCTCCTGGAATGCAGCCGGTGTGAGGAGCTGCGTCTAGGGCTGCGCTTCTCAGTGGGAGGTTGGTGAGGCTCTGATGCCGGTTAGCTCTCGGTCCATCTGCGGCGCTGTTCCTATGCATATTCATGTGTGCACACTCTCGGTGGCTGCGCTTCCTGACCGGCCTGAGTGTGCACACATGAATATGCACGGAGGAACGGAGGCCTGACAGCTGGGAGCTTCCCGGAGCTGAGGGGAGGGGGATTTGTAAAGGGAGCTTATTTAAGGTGGAACAGACAGCCTGAATCTCGGCCAGTAGCAAAGGTTAAAGGGGTTGTCCGGCGATAAAAAATTATTCACAGAATAACACACATTACAAAGTTATACAACTTTGTAATGTATGTTATGTCTGTGAATGGCCCCCTTCCCCGTGTCCCACCACCCCCACCCGTGTACCCGGAAGTGTGGTGCGCTATACATTACCTGTCAATTACTAAGAGACAAAGTCCCATTGTACCTAGGTTTCCTTGGCGGCTTAAAACTTAACTTTTAATAGTGTTTTAATAAAACTGTAAACAATTATTATTACTATTATTATTATTACTTCCGGGTCTAGCGTGGGTGGGGGGAAACATGGGGAAGGGGGCCATTCACAGACATAACATACATTACAAAGTTGTATAACTTTGTAATGTGTGTTATTCTGTGAATAATTTTTTATCGCCGGACAACCCCTTTAATCTTCCTGCTGGCCGAGGTTCAGGCTGTCTGTTCCACCTTAAACTCCCTTTACAAATCCCCCCCTCCCCTCTGCTTTGACAAGCCTCATGCTTTGAGTGGTACCGCAGTGAGTGAGAGCAGGGGATGTGTGCAGACATTGCAAACATCCCTGCCCTCTGGTGTGCCCCCCACATCCCTGCCCTCTGGTGTGCCCCCCACATCCCTGCCCTCTAGTGTGCCCCCCACATCCCTGCCCTCTAGTGTGCCCCCCACATCCCTGCCCTCTAGTGTGCCCCCCACATCCCTGCCCTCTAGTGTGCCCCCCACATCCCTGCCCTCTGGTGTGCCCCCCACATCCCTGCCCTTACACCCCTGCCCTCTGACAGGAACTGATCTGCCAGGCAGAGTAACCCTCTCTTGTCTGTCCAGACCTGGCAGCCTTCACCATCTCCCTGCAGTGTGGGGGTTGTAGTCTGTACCCAGTGGCGGATTAAATGTACCCTGGGCTGTTCACCCAACCTGGACCCCCCCCCCCCCCCCCGTCAATCCGCCCAAATTATAATCCACTACTGACCCCCCCCCCCCGTCAATCCGCCCACATTATAATCCACCACTGCCCGCCCCCCCCCACTGCTGTCCCCAATAAACACAATGTTTGGTCCCCTGCTGCACAGAGGATGTCAGGAGAGGAGGGGGCTGATCTTATAGGGGAGGTCACAGCAGCACAAAGAATGTCAGGAGAGGAGGGTGCTGATCTTATAGGGAGGTCACAGCAGCACAGAGGATGTCAGGAGAGGAGGGGGCTGATCTTATAGGAGAGGTCACAGCAGCACAGAGGATGTCAGGAGAGGAGGGGGCTGATCTTATAGGAGAGGTCACAGCAGCACAGAGGATGTCAGGAGAGGAGGGTGCTGATCTTTTAGGGAGGTCACAGCAGCACAGAGGATGTCAGGAGAGGAGGGGGCTGATCTTATAGGAGAGGTCACAGCAGCACAGAGGATGTCAGGAGAGGAGGGGGCTGATCTTATAGGGGAGGTCACAGCGTCACAGCAGCACAGAGAATGTCAGATGAGGAGGGTGCTGATCTTATAGGGAGGTCACAGCAGCACAGAGGATGTCAGGAGAGGAGGGTGCTGATCTATGGAGAGGTCACAGCAGCACAGAGAATGTCAGGAGAGGAGGGTGCTGATCTTATAGGGAGGTCACAGCAGCACAGAGGATGTCAGGAGAGGAGTGTGCTGATCTATGGAGAGGTCACAGCAGCACAGAGGATGTCAGGAGAGGAGGGTGCTGATCTATGGAGAGGTCACAGCACAGAGGATGTCAGGAGAGGAGGGTTCTGATCTTATAAGGGGGGGGGGGGTTATTTTTTTTCGAGTTATCGAACTGGTATCGAGTATCGAAGTAAAAAATCAAGTATTGGTATCGAACTCAAGATTCTGGTATGGTGACATCACTACAACATACCCATGTAATGTCCCAGGACTCGTTTTGTCTAGTCTGTTGCCGGCCACCTTCTCCCCGGTCCCAGCAAAAAAGTGCCCCCCCCCGCTGGAGTACCCCTTTAAGCTCGAGCAAATCATCTTTTCACATTCTCCTTAACAAGAATTCATCTGGGAAATAAACCCTGTCTTAGATCTTTTAACATGCTTCCATAGCCAAGGGATATTCTCTAATATAGTTATACTTGTAGGACTCGTCAAGTTCTATATTTTTGCATATGCATTCATTTAGTAATCTTGCAGCAGGGGCAGGGCAGAACGAGACTTCATCATTTAAAGGGCTGCTCCATTGCACCACACATGCAGTTACCCAGTACACTCCTCTGTGACCATTACACACAGGGCAATGCTGCTGTGACGTGCTAGTACAGTCTGTGGCCCTGAGGGCACGTGACCAGGGGCAGTATGGAGCTGTAAGGTTAGTTACACAGCGATACGTACAGGCCAGGGACAGTGAAGCCCTATAGTGCAGCATACTCTGAGGTCCTGAGGTCCCTATAGCGCAGTACAGACCGTCACACCCCGGTATACACAGCGCAGTACACCCCCCGCCGTAGCCGAACCGAAAACTCACCGCTCACAACAGACGTTCAGCAGCCCCGTTAGCCTCAGCTACATCCAGGAAGGTAGTAAAGCGCCGACCTGAGCGGGCGTGACGTCACTAAACGGCCGCCCGAACCGGAAGCGACTTACTGAGGGGACTGAGAACGTCGCGCCAGATGTGACGTAGGCGAGATTCGGAATCGAAGGGGTTTCCATACCACGTGGGACGCGACTACCAATCAGAGAGCGAGAAGTGGGTCCGTAGCTGCATAGTTACTAAACCAATGGAGGGCTCGAAGAACTGCTCAAATGTCATACTAATAATTCAGTATTGAGAGTGAGGGATAGTAGGGCTTGTCTGTAGATATTCTATACACATATATTGGGGAAAGTAAAAAAAAATTAGGCGTATATACATTTTAAAGGGGTTTTCCGGTGAAAATCATTTTATTTCAAATCAATTGGTTTCATAAAGTTATATAGATGCATACTTTCCAACTTTTGCAAAAAGCAAAGAGGGACATGTGCGCCGTGGTCCCCATAGCCACGCCCCCATAGCAACCCTCCATAGCCACGCCCCCATAGCAACCCTCCATAGCCACTCCCCTACAGTCACCACATGCTGCTGACTGAATAGTGCCCTATACAGTATCCCATCCTCCCAAAAATGCCCTATATAGTATCCAATCCCCCATTATAGTGCCCCACATAGTAGCCTATGCCCCCATATAGTGCCCCACATAGTAGCCAATGCCCCCATATAGTGCCCCACATAGTAGCCTATGCCCCCATATAGTGCCCCACATAGTAGCCAATGCCCATATAGTGCCCCACATAGTAGCCAATGCCCCCATATAGTGCCCCACATAGTAGCCAATCCCCCCATATATGCCCCACATAGTAGCCTATGCCCCCATATAGTGCCCCACATAGTAGCCAATCCCCATATAGTGCCCCACATAGTAGCCAATCCCCATATAGTGCCCCACATAGTAGCCAATCCCCATATAGTACCCCACATAGTAGCCAATCCCCCCATATAGTGCCCCACATAGTAGCCAATCCCCATATAGTGCCCCACATAGTAGCCAATGCCCCCATAGAGTGCCCCACATAGTAGTCAATGCCCCCATATATGCCCCACAAAGTAGCCAATCCCCCATATAGTTCCCACATAGTAGCCAATCCCCCCATATAGTGCCCCACATAGTATCCAATGCCCCCATAGAGTGCCCCACATAGTATCCAATGCCCCCATATATGCCCCAAAAAGTAGCCAATCCCCCATATAGTTCCCACATAGTAGCCAATCCCCCCATATAGCGCCCCACATAGTAGCCAATGCCCCCATATATGCCCCACAAAGTAGCCAATCCCCCATATAGTTCCCACATAGTAGCCAATGCCCCCAAATATGCCCCACATAGTAGCCAATGCCCCCATATAGTGACCCACATAGTAGCCAATGCCCTTAAATATGCCCCACATAGTAGCCAATCCCCCATATAGTGCCCCACATAGTAGCCAATGCCCCCATATAGCGTCCCACAGAGTAGCCAATCCCCCATATAGTGCCCCACATAGTAGCCAATCCCCCATATATGCCCCACAGAGTAGCCAATCCCCCATATATGCCCCACAGAGTAGCCAATGCCCCCATATAGCGCCCCACAGAGTAGCCAATGCCCCCATATAGTGCCACACAGAGTAGCCAATCCCCCATATATGCCCCACATAGTAGCCAATCCCCCATATAGTGTGGCCCCAGCTAAAAAAACAATAAACCAGAAACTCACCTGTCCTCCGGTCCCAGCAGCTCCTCTCCCGGCAGAGCGCGCACTCCCGTCATCCTCCGGGGTGGGCAGCGGGGCACAGAGTCACTGACTGTGCCGGAAGTGAGTCATGATGGAGGCTGCAGGTCACTTCCGGCACAGTCAGTGTCTCTGTACCCCGCTGCCCGCCCCGGAGGATGACGGGAGTGCGTGCTCTGCCGGGAGAGGAGCTGCTAGGGCCGGCGGACAGGTGAGTTACTGGTTTATTGTTTTGTATTGTATTGCGGGACAAGGGGGGGCGTTCCGGGACAGCGGGACAGCACCCCGAAAACGGGACTGTCCCGCGGAATTCGGGACAGTTGGGAGGTATGTAGATGTGCAATTTACTTCTATTTAAAAATCTCCAGTGTTCCAGTAGTTATCAGTTGCTGTATGTCCTGCAGGAAGTGGTGTGTTCTTTCCAGTCTGACACTGTGCTCTCTGATGCCACCTCTGTCCATGTCAGGAACTGTCCAGCGCAGGAGACGTTTTCTATGGGCATTTGGACAGTTCCTGACATGGACAGAGGTGGCATCAGAGAGCACAGTGTCAGACTGGAAAGAACACACCACTTCCTGCAGGACATACAGCAACTGATAACTACTGGAAGACTGGAGATTTTTAAATAGAAGTAAATTACAAATTTATATAACTTTAGGAAACCAATTGATTTGAGAGAAACTAATTTTCACTGGAAAACCCATTTAACCCCTTAGCAACCCATGACGAACCTGGTACGTCATGGTGCCGCGGGGGGTGCTCAGAGCGGGGTCCCGCCGGGCAGTGCCTCTATTAGCCGGCGCGGGTCCCGTTGCCGGGCCGGCTAATTAAGCACTTCAATGCAGCTGTCAAACCTGACAGCTGCACTGAAGTGCTTTACACTTCATATCCCTGGTGTCTAGTGGGTCGGATCTCCCCCCCGCGATGCGATCGCGGGGGGGGGGGGGGGGGGGGGGGAGATCCGTTCTTCTGGCCAGCCCAGGCCTCAGCGTCGCAATGACGCTGATCCCGGCTCAGGCCAAAGCAATCTATGACCGATGTGACTGATCATTGCTGTGTATATACTCAGCATTGATCTCTATGAGAGATCAGTGCTGTGTATATACAAGTCCCCCAGGGGGACTTCTAGTTAATGTAAAAAGAAAAGTAAAAAAGTGTTTTTATTAATAAAAAATCCCCTCGCCTAAAAAAAGTCCTAATCACCCCCCTTCTCCCATTTTATAAATATAAATTAATAAATAAATAAACATGTTTGCTTTCGCCCGAACTATTAAATTATCACATTCCTGATCTCGCACGGTAAACGGCGTTAGCGCAAAAAAGTTCCAAAGTGCAAAATTGCGCATTTTTGGTTGCGTCAAATCCAGAAAAAATGTAATAAAAAGTCATCAAAAAGTCGTATATGCGCAATCAAGGTACCGATAGAAAGAACACTTCATGGCGCAAAAAATGACACCTGACACAGCCCCATAGACTAAAGCAGTGCTTCTCAAACTGTGAGGCGGGCCTCACCAGTGAGGCGTCCCCTAGTTGTTGGGGAGGCCCGGCTGGGGAGCCAGTTTTTACAAAAGTAACTATAATCTGCACAGTCCTTTTGCTGTTTGCAAAAATCTCCATTTTAGCAACATTATTATTTTATTTTGTATTTTCTTTATTAGTATATAGAGCTTGGGAGACAGGTGGAAGATAGCCCTTGCATTATTTTCAGCTTTTAGATGGACTTTCACCACAGATGGTGAGTCCCAGGCACCCTCTTGGTCAGTCTGGTGAGGCCCAGGCATTGCCTTGGTCTGTTGGGTGAGGCTCCAGTAGAAAAAGTTTGAGAAGCGCTGGACTAAAGGATAAAAGCGCTATAAGCCTGGGAATGGAGCGATTTTAAGGAACCCATATTTGTTAATGGTTTGAATTTTTTACAAGCCATCAGATAATATAAAAGTTATACATGTTACATATTGTTGTAATCGTAACGACTTGAGGAACATATATAACAAGTCAGTTTTACCATAGGGCGAAGGGCGTAAATGCAAAACTCCCCGAAATCAAAACAAATTCTTTTTTTTTTTTTCAATTTGACAGCGCAAATGATTTTTTTCTGGTTTCGCAGCATATTTTATGGAAAAATAATGCCTGTCATTGCAAAGTACAATTGGTTTCGCAATAAATAAGCGCTCATATAAGTCTTTAGGTGAAAAAATGCAAGCGCTATGGACTTTTAAACATAAAATGGAAAAAGCAAAAGTGCAAAAACGAAAATTGGCTTTGACCTTAAGGGGTTATAGCAACTCTATAGCCACTGTGGAAACCCCCCAAACTACTTATACCTTGTTGTAGCTTAGGCGAATTCCTTTCTGGTAGTATGTTTTGTAAAGCAGGTTAGGCTTTGATGAGGCAGAAAATCCAACTTTACAAAACATACCACCAGAAAGGACTTCGCCTAAGCTACAACAAGGTATAAGTAGTTTGGGGGGGTTTCCACAGTGGCTACAGAGTCGCTTTAAGTGTTGCCAGGCACCATTTAGCAGTGATTTACATTCCCACCATTTGCCAATAAGGTAACATTATCCAGTGCGTTGTAGAGGTTTTTGGTGACAGATTTTACAGTTTTAGATTTTGAATGGAGACATGATTACAGTATGGGACATTACCCCGCCCCCTTGACCATTGGTCTGTTAGTGCCCTCCCTGCAGTGAAGGAGTGATATCACATAGTCCTCATTCGGGTTGGCTCTCACACTCCATATTGAAAAGCAATGGAGGACAGCATCACTTTACAGTGCGATGTTCTTTATTGTGCCAGGTGCACTTTTAATGTGGGAACACTTGGGTCAGGAGGGCTCGGCCCAGTACCCGGATAGTTGAGTAGGATGCTTAGACCTTGTTCACATGGGTTGGATTTGACGGCAGTTTAGGCACAGGCTGCACAAGTCCTTTCATATGTGATGGAAATAAGGGCCATTGCACTTGCTTTGGGGGCAGTGGATAAAGGGGTTATCCAGTGCTACAAAACATACACTTTTCCCCCTACTTTTGTCTCCAGATTGGGTGGGGTTTCAAACTCAGTTCCATTGAAGTAAATGGAGCTTAATTGCAAACCACACCTGAACTGGAGACAAGAGAGGGGGGAAAAGTGGCCATGTTTTTGTAGTGCTAGATAACCCCTTTAAGTGTCATTGAATGAAAGTTAAGCAAATTCTCATGCAGTTTTGCCCACAACATACCCATGTAATGTCCCAGGACTCGTTTTGTCTAGTCTGTTGTTTTATTGCTGTGGTGCTGCTGTTGCAATATGTTTGCGTTGCTTTGCCCCAGCCAACTTTCTGTAGCCAGACCCTACCCCTCACCTCTTCCTGTCTCTAGCAGCCATTTACATCTTTGTACATCATGTTGTCCCCAGTCAAAGCATATTAAAGGGATACTCCAGCGGGGGGGGGGGGGGGCACTTTTGTGCTGGGACCAGGGAGGAGGTGGCCGAGGGAAAAGACGTCCACTCACCTCCTCGGTTCCAGCTGCGGGTCCCGCATCGCAGTGCTCCGGTGCCCGTCCGTTTCAAGTCCACTCAGATTCCGCCTCCTTCACTGAGTGGCTGAGCGGACCTGAGACGTCACGTCTCGGGCCCGCGTCAGACACCCGGAAGCGGCCGGGAACCGGGCACCAGAGCGCCGCGATGCGGGACCCACCGCTGGAACCGAGGAGGTGAGTGGACGTCTTTTCCCTCGGCCACCTCCTCCTCAGTCCCAGCAAAAAAGTGCCCCCCCGCTGGAGTACCCCTTTAAGCTCGAGCAAATCATCTTTTCACATTCTCCTTAACAAGAATTTATCTGGGAAATAAACCCTGTCTTAGATCTTTCAACATGCTTCCATAGCCATGTTTTAAAGGGATATTCTCATCTCAACTAATATAGTTATACTTGAAGGACTCGTCAAGTTCAATATTTTTGCATATGCATTAATTTAGTAATCTTGCCTCCTTCTCCGGATATGCTGCTCTTTCCATCCCATTGTTAACAGCTTGATGTCTAGGTTACCGACCACCACTCTGCTCTAAAAACAGTGCTCTGGCTGGTATATATAGTTATGGTATATATATATATATATTTACATATATTATACAGCGGCGCGTGAACTGTAGACAAGAATAAATTATTATTCAAATGGAGGAGGATGGAACGATGGAAGCGCGCCAGACTGCGGCATGGGCAGAGAGCTGCAACTCCTTTTTGACACTTTGTTACATGTAGCATGCAGTGTATGCTTAATTGGATGTGTAAACTAGAGGTACCCTGTCCACAAGGGTGCTGTCACCTATATAAGGCCCAGTTCACACTGAGGAAAAAAAACAGGCAGAATTTCGAGCGCAATCTGCATCAATTTTCCACCCATTCCGCTCGAAATTCCGCCTAAAAAAATAGCTGCAGATTGATTTCTCATTGATTTCAATGGGACTGTACTGTTCACACTGCAGAAAATTCCGGCACGGATGCGCTTTCCGTCCAAAATAATTAACGTAAATTCTTTGGGCGGATTCCGCTAGATGGATCCCATTGACAATCAATGGGGATTTTATTTTACGCCTTATAAATATTCAGCACTGAATTTAGCGCCATTTCCGAGTCATTTCCAAGCGGACATATCGCTGAATTCAGCGCTGAATTTAAAAAGGATTTCACACTGAGCAAAACAGGCAGATTTGAAGAGGAAAGTTTACTGACTAAAATTCTGGCGTACTGATTTTGTGCGTAATTCTGCACAATTTCAGTACGCCAGAATTTCAGTCAGTAAACTTTCCTCTTCAATTGTGCCTGTTTGGCTCAGTGTGAACTGGGCCTAAAACTGTCAGATTCCCTTCAACTATAGGAGTTGAGATAGGTATACCCCTTTTAGGGAACTTGTCATGTTAAAATACTGTCCAGTCTGCAGGCATAATGTTAGAAAGCAGGAGGAGCTAAGAAGATTGATATATAATTTTATGGCAACAAAAAGTCCCAGAGTAATTTGTCATTAAATATTGCCTCATTCTGGGCTAAGTAGTCAAATGGGCAGTCCTAGTCATTGATTGACAGCTATCTGTGTATTAGCGCATCTAAGTATAGGCTGTTATTATCATTGTCTTAGAGAACCCCTTGAAATGTGTATTCCTACCAGATACATTGCTTTACCAATGTATATGTCAGGAAAGGACAGGAAGGCACAAGGACAGGTGAGCCCTGAAGCTGGCACCCGCCCCACTGGTCCTACCTACTTGCCCCAGATGCCCTAGATGGCATACGGACAACTGGACGGCAGTCCCTGTACTTTCTAAGGTGCAACACGAAACAAAACAAGACAGACACAGAATAAGAGAGAGGTCAGAACTCCGGGTCAGTAACAGTCGAGCGGCGAGGTACAAACACGAGTCCAAAGGATAGTCAAAAATACAAGCCAGAAGGTCGGGTAACGGGAATAGCAAGGTCAGGAAAGATTGCGAGGTCAAGAAAACACTAGGAGTACTAGGCTCTATCGCAGGCAAGGACTGAGACACAGGGGAAGGAACTTATACAGCCTGGAGTCCCAGCCCCCTGAACACAATTCGAGCTGAGGCTCCAGGCTTAGTATAGAGAGATGTTTTGACTGGGGCATTTAGCCGTCAGTCACACAACCCTAATGCCGCTCAGCTGGGGGAGAATGAGCCCAGCCGCGGCTAACAGTGTGGGCATCTTTTAGCAGACTGGCTGCCAGGGACGCCGCCGACGCGCCCCTAGCAACCAGCCCTGCACTAAGGACGCCGTCGGTGTCTCCTGAGCCTGGCCGCGCGCACCAGCAGAGCGAGAGCCGGGAGCGCGGCCAGCCGTAGAATCATAACAGCGGGCCGGCTGCTAGGGACGCCGGCGGCGCGCCCCCAGCAGCCGGCCCCGCACGTCACCCGGGACGCCAGCGGCTCTGCTCTGAGTCTGGCCGAGCGCTCCGGCAGGGCCAGGAGCCGAGCGCGCGGCTCGGATCCTGACAGAACCCCCCCCCCCCCTTGAGGAGGGGCCTCCGGACCCTCACAAAAGCCTCCAGGTTTGGTAGGATGTTCCTCATTAAATTTTTTAATCAAAACTGGGGCATGAAGATCCTGTGTAGTGACCCATGTGCGTTCCTCTGGCCCGTACCCCTTCCAATGCACGAGATATTGTATGGTTTTGCGGATTCTCCTAGAATCTAAAATTCTTTCAATCTCATACTCTAGTTCGCCTTGGACCACCACTGGAAGAGGAGGGGAACTGGTAATAGTTGGAGGAGTATATTTCTTAAGGAGGCATTTGTGAAACACAGGATGGACTTTCAAAGATTGAGGCAGTTGCATCTTAAAAGACACAGGACTTATAATGTCTACGATGGGAAATGGACCAATATACCTCGGGGCGAGTTTATACGAAGGAACTCGGAGACGCAGGTTTTTTGTAGATAGCCATACTTTTTCACCCACTACGTACTGGGGACCGGGACGGCGTTTCCGATTAGCATATTGAATTTGTTTTTCCTGGGAAACGGTTGGAGTCGCCAGACTCTCCGCCCAAACTGTGCACAGTTTTTTTGTAAGTTCATTGACAGAAGAAAAGTGTGTTTCTTGATTAGGGACAGCAGAAAACCTGGGATGGTAACCATAATTGCAAAAGAACGGAGTTAGTTGCGTGGAAGCATTTACGTGATTGTTTAAAGCGAACTCCACCATTGGTAAGTATTCTGACCATGTAAGTT
The DNA here is from genome assembly GCF_027789765.1 of Dendropsophus ebraccatus. Classification (NCBI taxonomy): domain Eukaryota; kingdom Metazoa; phylum Chordata; class Amphibia; order Anura; family Hylidae; genus Dendropsophus; species Dendropsophus ebraccatus. The sequence continues at coordinate 83,697,822 of NC_091463.1, forward strand.
GATTATCGGAAACGAAGCACCTTAGATATTGCTCAAGGGATGGATTGGTCCATTTTTGATTCCGTTTGACCGTTGGTTTCGGGGTGAAATGCTGAGGAAAAAGACAGTGATATATTTAACAGTTTACAGAATGCTCTCCAGAATTTTGAAACGAATTGCACCCCTCAGTCTGAAACTATGTTGGTAGGTATTCCATGTAGACGAAGGATATGCCGAACAAATAACTTGGCAAGAGACCTGGCATTGGGAAGTTTTTTCTCGTACGTCCCTCTGCCATGAGGGCCACCAGCAGGAGCGGGACAAGAGATAAGCAGTACCGGCAATACCAGGGTGGCCAGCAAGTGTGGACGCATGAACTTCTTTCAAAACTGCTAACCTAAGGTGTACAGGGACGAACAGTTTTTCAGGGGGTACATTAGCAGGCGCGTCATTTTGAGATCTCAAAATTTTTTCATTTAAGTCAATGGATACACTAGCGACCACAATACCTGGGGTTAAGATATTTTTGGGTTCCTCCTCAGGCATATCATTAGCCCCAAAGCTCCGAGATAAGGCGTCTGCCTTTACATTTTTGGACCCTGGACGGTATGTAACCACAAAATTAAACCTGGTGAAAAACAAGGCCCAACGCGATTGACGTGGGTTTAACCTTTTGGCTTTATCTAGATATAACAGGTTTTTATGGTCAGTTAGAACCGGTATCTGGTGTTTAGCACCCTCCAGGAAATGCCTCCACTCCTCAAAAGCCCATTTGATGGCCAACAGTTCCCTATTACCAATGTCATAGCTGACCTTGGAAATGGAGAATTTCCTGGAGAAGTACGCCACAGGTCTCAGATTGGTATACGGTTCCCTACCTTGGGACAATACTGCTCCGACTCCAAACTCAGACGCATCTACTTCTACCACAAATGGTGAATCTAGGTCAGGATGCACCAGTACAGGAGCAGATAAAAAACTATGTTTAAGCTGGGTAAAGGCTTCATCTGCCTCTATAGGCCAGGAGGTTGGATTCGCACCTTTTTTCATTTATTCGGTTAAAGGTTTGACAATAAGTGAGAAATTACGGATAAACTTCCTATAGAAGTTTGCGAAAACCAGGAACCTTTGAATCTCTTTCAAGGTGGTGAGCTTTGCCCAATTAAGTACTGCTGACACCTTCTGAGGGTCCATCTGTACAGATTCTGAAGTTAAAATATATCCTAAGAATCCAACCTCCTTAACCCCAAATAGGCATTTAGATAATTTAGCACAAAGGGTATTCTCTCGGAGTCTAGATAAAACTTTGCGGACATGTTTAACATGGAACTCCCAATCAGTGGAATAAATACAGTAAGTATGTCATCCAGATAGACTACCACATATTGACCAAACAGATCACGGAAAAGATCGTTAACGAATCTTTGGAAGACGGCGGGGGCATTACTTAACCCGAAAGGCATTACCAGATACTCAAAATGTCACTCCGGCGTGTTAAAAGCCATCTTCCACTCGTCCCCTTCTCTGATCCGAATCAAATTGTAGGTGCCCCGTAGGTCTATTTTAAAAAAACAATGGGCATCTACCACCTGGTTCAAAAGATCCGGGATCAGGGGAAGGGGGTGTTGATCTTTGATGGTGATCTTATTTAGTTCCCTGTAGTCAATACAAGGACGCAGACCACCATCTTTTTTTTCCTCAAAAAATAATCCAGTGCCCATAGGGGACACTGAAGGCCGTATGTGACCCTTCCTCAGACTGTCCTGGACGTACTGGCGCATCGACTCTCGTTCCGGAGGGGACAAGTTAAAAATGCGGCCCTTGGGAAACTTGGCCCCGGACACCAGGTCGATGGCACAGTCATACAGACGATGAGGAGGTAAGGCGTCAGCAGTGGCCTCATTAAACACATCGGAAAAATCTGAAATAAAATCAGGAATAGGAGAATCAATCACTGTACACATAATAGGATTCACTTGTAACAAATGAGAGTCATAGGAGCCACCCCACTGAACCAGCTCTGTGGATCTCCAATCAAATACCGGATTATGTTGGCGTAACCACAGTAGACCCAGTATTATATCAGCGGCCAACTCATCCAACACAAAGAATGATATCTCTTCACGGTGAAGACACCCAACTTGCATTAATATCTCCGGGGTACGATATTTCACTGCCCCGCCTCTCAGAGTGGCGGAGTCTACAGCGGCCGCTGTGAAGGGAGTACTGAGAGGCATCAATGTTAAACCCAATGACTCTGTTACGGAGGTACGGACGAAATTCAGGGCGGCACCTGAATCAACCATGGCAATACATGAGATTACAACAGAGTTACCGGTAAACAAAAATTATCAAACTGTCTAGGAGGTACCTGTGTGCCTGAGTGACCCTCCGGATTATCACTCAGGCACTGAAGTTTTCCGGCTTCCGAGAAGGCTTGGTGGGACAGTCTTTCGGGTAGTGCCCCGACTTTCCGCAGTAAAGACAAAGAGAATGCTCCATACGGAATTTTCTTCGGGCGGAAGCACTTCCCAGGATCATGGGTTCGTCGGAAGTCGTAGGAGAGGGAAGCGACTCTGTCACCTTGGGGAACGGTTTAGGAAGCTGGCTGATCCTCGACTGCACTGTGGTCACCCCCATTTTTTCTCGCTTTCTTTCCCTGAGTCTCCGGTCAATACTAATTGCCAATGTCATATATGCGCTAAGGGAATCAGGAGTGGGATGACTGACCATGGCATCCTTGATGAAATCCGTAAGACCTCTTCAGAGGGGAATCCTGCCATCCAGTCAGGGAGCACAATTGGCGGAACTCCGAGCAATACTCTTCCGCGGTGCGACGGCCCTGCTGAATGGACAATAGATGGGATTCCGCACCCGCCCCACTGGTCCTACCTACTTGCCCCAGATGCCCTAGATGGCAAACGGACAACTGGACGGCAGTCCCTGTACTTTCTAAGGTGCAACACGAAACAAAACAAGAACAGTCGAGCGGCGAGGTACAACAGTCGAGCGGCGAGGTACAAACACAAGTCCAAAGGATAGTCAAAAATACAAGCCAGAAGGTCGGGTAACGGGAATAGCAAGGTCAGGAAAGATTGCGAGGTCAAGAAAACACTAGGAGTACTAGGCTCTATCGCAGGTAAGGACTGAGACACAGGGGAAGGAACTTATACAGCCTGGAGTCCCAGCCCCCTGAACACAATTCGAGCTGAGGCTCCAGGCTTAGTATAGAGAGATGTTTTGACTGGGGCATTTAGCCGTCTTTCACACAACCCTAATGCCGCTCAGCTGGGGGAGAATGAGCCTAGCCGCGGCTAACAGTGTGGGCGTCTTTCAGCAGACTGGCTGCCAGGGACGCCACCGACGCGCCCCTAGCAACCAGCCCTGCACTAAGGACGCCGTCGGCGTCTCCTGAGCCTGGCCGCGCGCACCAGCAGAGCGAGAGCCGGGAGCGCGGCCAGCCGTAGAATCATAACAGCGGGCCGGCTGCTAGGGACGCCGGCGGCGCGCCCCCAGCAACCGGCCCCGCACGTCACCAGGGACGCCAGCGGCTCTGTTCTGCAGCGGCTCGGATCCTGACAGTATATTTGACTTTATCTGGCATTCAGCCATTACCACATACAAATGTGTCAGAAAAGAAGAGTTTTCTAACTCAATGGTTGGAAACAACAAAAGGACAAAATGCAGAATCAGACTACACAATTTTATTTGTAGTCTGTTGCCATAGACTCAAAACGCAGAAGGGGACTACTCAGTTTTATTTGTAGTCTGTTACCATGGAGACACATAGGTTTTATTATCAGCTTTACAGCTTTACCTATTCATTTCTAAATTCATTAGTTTAATAAAAAAAAAAGTTGTAACTATCTGTCATAAGCCGAGCCGCGCGCTCATTTCCAGGCACTGCTGGAGCACGCGGCTGGCCTGTCACACAAGCCGACAGCATCCTTGGCCAAACCCAGGCGCTCGGCATTAGTATTATGCTGACTGGCGGCCGGCACCAGCTGTTATCCTGGTTTTTAGATTCTGGCTATTGGCTTTTGACTTCCCTCTCATCTGACGATTTTGTACTACGCTGACCGTTAGTTGCCGACCTTTGCTTCCTGACTACGTGTTTGTCTGTCTTGACGACGTTTTGTGTCAGACCTTTGCAGGCAAGGGACTGTCAACCAGTTATCCGCTGCCATTTAGGACAGTTGAGGTAATTAGACAGGGATAGCGGGGCGGGTGTCAGTTATAGGGCATCACTTGTATTGTGTCCTCCAGTCCTCAAGTCCTGACACTATCTTTGTTAGACAAGAATATTGGTGCAGAGGTACGGATTCGTAGTACAGAACTTTACGAACACATAATGGGCACAGGGCAATTCGATGTGCACAAGACCTTCTACACCCTTTCAGCCAATAGAAAGTCAGTTAAATGAATAGAGAGAATGCTAGTAATGTTAAGAGCTTTGTTTATTGACAATAGAAAATGATTACACAAAAATAATGTACAGATATATAAAATGAGCCACAGGTACTGAGGATTAATAACTGCTCATATCTATGTACACAGGTGAGTTTATATTACACCACCCCAGTATACATACCGTGGTGTTCAGTCCGTACGAAGCCCTTACAGCAGAGTCCAATATCACAATGGATGCCAAGAGTATGTGAGATCACAACTAACTATTGCTACGTACCATTTAGAATTGGAGTCGTATTGGTCCGCGAATATTCTACTGTACAATGCCATCAACGTAATCCTGTTGTAATGTAGTCTATTGGGTACGCCATTGTTTTATAAGCATAGAACACTCTATCCCCATATTGGTAACTCAATATTGATTTATTTGGTCTTGTTTTATTTAAAGGGACACTCCATAATATAATCCGACGTTTAAGACTAAAGCTTATTGGTCAGAATAAATGCAGTCAGTGTTGGTCCGACAATCCTGCACGCACCAGTCTGTATAACAATTTTGCCTGCTAGTGGTACCAATAAACATACTAGTACAGGTGAGCATCTTCATACAGAGTTCCTGAGCCTGAGGTATCTATATTAGTAAAGATAAATGAGTGCAGACACTTCTTCCGTTGCATTGTATCATGACATAGTATAAGGTTCTGATATTATTCCAGAAATATACCAGTCCTTTATGTAAAGGGGTAATTTGTCTATATTTTTTCTTAAATTTTTCTTGTATTTTTGTATCATTTTGGCTTAGTGGTCGGCTGTTTTAATAATCACAAATGGTATGGGGGGGGGGTTATTGAGGAGATACAGCTGTATGAGTCTTACAGGCAATGACCCTTGGAATAGAAGTATGCAAATCTATAGGTAGCTACCCTATAAGTCAATGTCCGACCCATACGAGAGCCTTGGAATATGAACAGCTGAACTAGGGTCCCCATCAAAAGGGAGAGACTAGAGATGAGCAAACTTACAGTAAGTTTGAGTTTGCGCAAACCAGAATGCTTTGCATTTGAATCCTACTGCCTAAAAGGCTGCATCCATCTTCTTCAGGCTGTTGATTCAGATGCTTAGTGTTGGAGTTTGTGCGAACCCGAACCTACTTTAAGTTCGCACATCTCTAGAAGAGATACCCACCTGTAGACCGTGCTATACTAGATGTCTGTTCATCCCTGCGTCTCTGTTCACATGTTTCTAAGGAGACAGTTTTTTGGTAATAACTAGAGATGAGCGAACCGGGTTCGGGTTCTAGTCGATCCGAACCCGATCGTTCCGCATTTGATTAGCTGGGGCTGCTGAACTTGGATAAAGCTCTAAGGTTGTCTGGAAAACATGGATACAGCCAATGACTATATCCATGATTTCCGCATAGCCTTAGAGCTTTATCCACGTTCAGCAGCCACCGCTAATCAAATGCCAAACGTTCGGGTTCGGATGGACTCAAGCATGCTCAAGGTTCGCTCATCTCTAGAAATAACCTCTTTAAATAGTCTTGAATTCTTTTATTGAACTTCACAGGGTAGGGACGTGTTTTATGGGATATCACACAGCAAACCAAAATATGCAGTCAGTACCATTAGGGTATTGTTGTATGGATACAGCATCATGTACCTAGTTATCACATAGCTATAATGGCTGCTGTTATTCATAGCAGTATTCTTAATTTTCAAGTAAAAATGTTATCTGTCCTGTTCTGAGTGGCCTTTAGCGTCAATACAGTACTTGTATCATGTATAATCATGATGACTACCCCTGTATATATAGATATAAATGATCAATGGCAGAATTGGCAGGATGAATTTAAGTGGCCACAAAGTAAAGCCAAATCACAGTACTGCTCACATACATTACACTACAGTCTCTACATTCTCTAAACTTGCAATCAACTTTTCTTTACTTCACAAAAAAGCAGCCACTCTCCCCCATTGTTAAAGGAGAAGTCCAGTCTCCGCATATTTATTTTAAAGGCACAGGGGAAAAAACAAAGGGTACTAACTCACCTCTCCCTGTGCCTCTTTAGACACCGGGAACCAGCTGATGGACTGGTCGTTCAACCAGTCAATGACTGGGGCGGGACGCCGCTCCAGTAACTGAATGGCTGCTCAGTCTGTCCATCACCCGGGATGGGCATTTCCACCCGAGTTGTGACATCATCACAACTCGGAGGAGAATGTCTTCCGGCGGAGGTCCTGGGGCCGATTAGATGGTGCATCACAGGCATGGGGAGAGGTAAGCAGTGTTTCATTGTTACTCTCTCTCTCTACGTATATTATCATAAAACTACGGCCGTTGTTGCCGATTGCAACAACGGTCGTGATTAATACGAAAATAAACGCAACGTTGCCGCTTATGGAATATAGTATACACTCCGGCCGGGATCCCTAGCGGCGCCGCGAGAAACTGACATGTCATTGAATAGCGGCCGCAGAAAACCCTGTCAGAGCACACTGTGGAGCGAGCGGCTCCGGCCACACGCTCCATAGTGTGCAGTGGAGAGTTCTGATGTGGGAACGCACGGATGCGCCCGCATCAGAGCTAATCGGCGCTAAAGATCATCCGGCGGCCCTGCATTACTATAGAACACGACATATAATGGATTGCTGTTATCCCTGTAATACCTAATGACACATTTATTTCAGTGGCCTTTTCTTTGCCAATATTTGCGAGTTTTAAAGGTAAGCCTCATTTTACTTGCTAAAAAGACAGATAATCCTCTTGAAGGCCTAAGGAGTAGTGGTTAGATGTTTCTTTTATTGTAGGGATATTACTTCTCTCTGTAAAGTGCTAAATTGAGAGCCTGATTTATTTGGTAAAAACAACCTGTGACATAAGTTCTCAGAATATGAAGGATGTAATATTTGCACTGTATATACTCCCACTAGTGTTTGAAAAAAAATGGTGGGGATGATGCTGTTCTTCTTACATCTAATGCAATTTTTTTTATTACATTAAAGGGGCTAAGTGACTAAATTGCAAGGCTATTGGGATATCCAACATCTTCCATGTCCTCTCCATAAACCTGCACATTTGGCCAAGCTCACTTGTTTATTTATTAGAGTAGAAGTGTTTAGAATAGAAGTGACTAGACGTAGTATCGAAATCCAACATGCTGAAGCCTTGTTGCCCCGGTCGAGGAACAGTTAGATGGCCCCAGTTCACCTAACAACAGGGGTGTCTAACTTTGGCCCTCTAGCTGCCTTAGATCATTATGCCACCTTACTGAAATTGATGGGATCCACTGATGTAACCACACACAGATATTTCAGCCAAGTCCAGTGATCAAACCAATAACTGGGTAATGTACGGGTCTATACGTTTTGTTTTTCTTGGGATGTAAGGTATAGACACAAATATTGCCCATTGACAGGTTGCATTTGACTAAAGCATATTGGAAAATTCATATTGGAAATTTCAGATATTGCTTTTCCCTAGCAAGTATTTGTTTTGGGAGGAAACCTGGCCCAAATCACTGCCATATACTGCTTTTGTAATCTTTGTCTGCTTAAAGAATTTCTGTGATGCCCTTTCATGTAAACACGGGTTGGTACAGTAGAAAGTGGTAGATTCTCATTACAGAATTTAAAGATCAATGTCTGACCAGTCCACCAGAAAACAAATGGTTCCCCTAGGTTAGCCCATTCACTGGAAGGAAGTGGCCCTTCTCCAACAGGACTTATGACCAAACCCTAAGAAGACCCCCTTTGAAGTTGACTTAATTTACTTTCAAAATTAAATTTTTGAAAAACCCAAGGAATCAAAGTCAGACATTGATCCAGTAATGTGAGAACATTTACACTTACACATGGATTGGAATCAGAATAAATTTTCTTCCGATGGTGAAATGTTTTGTTGTTCCATATGGCAAATTGCTGTGTTCTTAATCAATGCTTCCTACATTGTTATCCCTTATACTTGTGTTCTGTCCTATAAGACAGAATACAATGCAATAAACGACTCTCATGAAATATTGTCTCATGTCCATTACCTAATAGGGGCGGTGAAGGTTATGTACAGAAGATCAACATATATCTTTTCTTTGGTGTATGTTTGGCAATACAAAAACCTTGCGGTGGATCTTTGCAGCAAAAAGTTCACTGTTAAGTGCAACCTAAATGAACTTTGTACTAATAAGTCCTACTGGCCGACCATCTTGTGGCCTGCCATATTTGCACACAATAACAATGCTCTACATAGAAAGAAAGTGCAGACTGGTATACTGTGTCTTATCTTTGGTATGTAACATTGTTCTTTGTTCTTCCTCTATTTTAGAGGACACGTTACTTATATTGAAGTCCCTCCCCACCTCACTTTTTCCTGTACTTCACATTTTTATGCTCTAAGGTGCTTCTATTAATGTTTATCTTCCTTGAAGAGAGAGTCTCTGGAGCTTGCAGCAGGGGATGCGTTAGACTCACCTGAGCATTACTAAAAGATGCAATTCTGCCACTTCCACCAATTTGTATGTTAACAGTGGTGGAGTAACTTGCTTTTAAGGTGGCTCTTTCTTTTGTGTCAGAAGAGTCCACCTTCTCTGTACTTTCATAATGCTCTATGGTTTCACTAGGCTCTGCCATCTGGGATTGCGAGGCGGCAAAATTCAGGGAACTGGTATTGTTGAAGAATAGGTCTGGTCTTTCATCAAGAGACTTGCATTGCCTAAATAAAGGTGGAGACCTCAAATCATATTTTTTCTCCGAGTTTGAAGATTTCTGTGTTTTAAAGGGCACATACTTTGTGCGTAGTTCTCGGACATCAGGCCAGTGAATGCTGGTTAACTCATGAGTACTGATGCCAGTGGTATGTGAATTTGATTCAGAAGCCAAACATGGTGGTGATCTGCTTGAACACCAAAATGTATTTTCTTCATTGGAGGACCCAACTGGGGAATGCAAGGCACTTGGGCTGATAGGATTGTCTCCAGTGCTGTATGCATTGCTTCCAAAGGATCTCCTGGAATGGACAGTGAATCCAGGAGACCAGGGACAAGGTGGGGGACTTGTGCAAGTTGGAGTAGAATTTGCAGATGATGAGGATGAACGCTCAAGATTGCTAAAGGAAAGTGGAGCAAATGAACATGCTCTTGTGTTAGAGAAGGAAGGGACGCGAGGAGACTTTGGACATACTGGGTTTTGACTTGGGGGAGGAGAAAACATCCTAGAGCGTAATGTCAAAGGGGACTGAACCCGTGAATTTGGTTCAGAGACTGTGGATGATGGAGTTTGTCTAATGGATGAAGGGCAAGGTATTGCAATGAGTACTGCTGAACCTGGAGAAAGACAGACTGGTCGGTCCATTGTATTTCCCTTTTGATATGTAGAAGATATAGGCTTATATGATATGTCACTTGTTGAAGTAGTTTGTGTTATTTTGGAATCCAGCTGATTTGCCTCACCATCTTTTCGGTTCCCTGACAAAACTGTATTCTTAAGGGTTTTGGGTTTTGGATCACTAAGCAAAAGTCCAGAATAAAGTGAATTTCTGTATGGCGATGGTCCAGAGAGAGAGGATTGGGACCTTATGAGAGGAATATGAGCGTCACTGTCTGAACTTCTAGACTTTGTCATGGGGCTTCGTCTTGGAAGAGCGTGCTGTGACTCTAGGTTACCTTTGGACATTGAAACCGCTCTAGCCAATTTCCTCTGCAAAATGGAAGGAGATAAGAGACCAGGGGTTGCCACAACTGCTTGCTGTCTCTTAATTTGTGCCTTTGGCTTGATTATGCCTTGAAATTCTTTAGCAGTCGAAGTGCTACCCTTAAAGGATGATGAACGAGTAGCCATGTTTAGTTTATTTGAGCTGTTTATATTGTTGGAGGAAGGAATAGAAAGTGATGAGTCGAGTTGCAGACGCTGCATCACATCCATAACTGCTGGAGAGACTCCCCTGGATTTCTGGGCTTTTTGAGATTCAGATGTGTTACTTGTAGGCATATTGTTTGATTCAACACAGTTAAAGTCTAAGCTTGAATGGTCATCATTCTCCTGAGCATTTGTAGGAACTGGGGATTTTGTTTCTTTAATTGCATGGTCTTGGTCAGTAACACAGGCATTAGTAATCGGTAGAGCTGTTTGCGGGTCATCACTATCAGCTTCGGTTTCACGTGACATAACATGCCCACTTGTATTTATAATAACTATAGCCTCTTGACCTTCTTCTGCAGTTTCTTTTGCTTTAACTATAGTGTAGTGAGCATTTAAGTGGTTCTTAAAAGACTCAGATTCAACCTCTTTTTCCTCCAACTCCTGGATTTCTGAAATGTCTGGAGTTGTTTCAGCATGAAGTGTATTTGATGCCATTAAGAAGTTGAGTTTATCGGGAACATTGATCTCTAATACACTAGTTTCTCTTTCTTCACAATCATCACAGGTAACAAATGTCTCCTCGTCTTCTATTAAGCATGGTCTATAAGCATGGACATTGTCTAATCTGGCATCATTGGATGTTGGTTTTGGTTGAGGTTCAGGGTCATAATTCATATGTAGTTCTTCATCCTCTTTTAACAACTCAAATGAGAGTTCTTGACATCCCTTTATTTCTGTAGGAGGTCTTTCCTGGGCAGGCAAAGCTACTTCATCTGTTTCTGGTGACTTTAGTAATGGGGTTTGTTCCTTTGTTGGGTTCTGCATCATTAAGGTCTCTTTCTTGAGAAGATCCAAGGTGCTCTCACGGGTTGCCGGGAGGATGAGACCATTTTCTTGAACACAATTAATATGAAGCAAAGTTTCATGGATCATCAGATGTCCATATAGCTGGGGCTCTAAATGCAAAAAGAACACATTGATATGTAATAAGAGTATAGAAACTGCTGTAAATACGTCAGTATTTTAGCATTAAAAGAGAAACCATCAGAACATTCATAGTGTAAGGAGCAAAGAATAGGCCCCTCCACCAATACAGGGTAGGTCTTTTAGTATAACATGGGTACAATTACACACCAGCTGTGCAATCCCTAAATGGGTTATCCCAATATCTAAAATTATCTTCTAACCACAGGATACAGGATATCTAGTTGATCTATTGACGTCCTATTGCTCGGATCCCACTGATCTCAAGAAATGGAAGTCAATTTTTCTCCAAATGAATGGAGCACTAGTGTCCCATGTGTGGCCACTACTCTTCCGAACCTATCCTGTGGATAGGGGATAACTTAATCTTGGGATCGTAATAGTTTTAAAGAGTGGTCTAAGGACATCTGGCTAGTAAATAATTTTAACCCCTTTGCGTCAGCCTACTGCCTATGACCCGTGCAGTAGGAATGTGTATATACAGTATTGCTTTGAAGAGGTTTTAATGTGTGTGGGGCCACTTCAGTGTGAGCAGCCCCGCAAACATGAGTGTCCTAGGAGCCAGGCATAACGATAGGCAGCTACGATCACATAGCTTCCTGTTTTTACCCATTAAACGTCCCAATGTATAGAGTCAGTGACAGGATAACTGACTTCAAAGAAAGTGATCGGTGATAGGATAAAAATGATCAGTGACAGGATCCCTTTCCCTGACAGGCGTGGGTATAATACTTACCTCTGTCCTGTCGGATTGGCGATCTTCTCATAGAGTCTGCCCTCAGGCAGTGCCAATCTATGATAATACTGATGAATGCTATGCGATGGCAAAGCATTGATCAGTTTATGCAATCTAATGATTCCCTAGGGGGACTTATAACGTGTAAAACAAAAAATATAAAAAAAAAAAACTCCCGCAATAAAAGTTTAACACCCCCTTTTCCATTATACAAATAAAATATGTTAAAAAAAACATATAGTAGCGTGCAGAATTGTCTGATCTAATAAAATATAACAATATTGTTCCTGCACAGTGAACAGCATAAACGAAAAGAGGAAAAGAAACACCACCATTTGAAAAAAAAATTAATAATTGCTTACACTAATATGTCACCAATAAGAACTATAGACCATAGTGAGAAAAAAATGATGCCCCAGCCAGCTCTGTAGATTAAAAAATAAAAGCCTTATGGCCCTTAGAAGGCGAGGAATAACAATCAATCAATGAGACCTGGACATCTGTGCATCAATGACCCTTGGTCATGAAGGGGTTAATTGTATAAGACAAAGTACTGTATTATTTTTACCTGTCATTTGTCTGTTCCCGGTACTTTCCTCCTTGATATGAGGGAAGGTCTTCACCGTTGCTTTCTTCTGATTTTCCGGTGTCTTGTTGCCCCCATTCTTCTTCTGAGTCTTCATCCTGCCGATCTTTTCACTGTACATCTTTGCCAGCAGTTGCACTTTGTTAATTATTTTCTCTGAGTTTTCAATCAGACAAATATCATCAGCTTCATAGAGACTAATGCCAGAAGAACATAAACTAGCTTTACTTGTGTCACCAGGCAAGCACTCGCGCCCTGTCTTCACGTAAGCATCCTGTTTGGTGATGGTTTCCTCTAAACTGTGCTTCTGTTGTTCCTTTACCAATTCTTTCTTCAGGGGACTTTCTTTTGGTAGCTGACTTCCAATTTCTAAATCCGATTCTTCCACAATTACCAGTTCACCACTGGGCTCTTCCATGTCTTTTCTCCTCGATTTCCCTCTTTTCAGCACTCTTCCAGTTTCTGCATTGCTCGGCTTCTCCTTTTCTTTCCAGGCCTTTCGTATCTCAGCACAGGACTTGTACTCTGACTCCTGCTCCAATCCATCCTTGTTTATTTCTCCTTTGATTTTGGCTACTTCAGCAGCCGGGGTTGGAGGTTTCCTTTGGCAATTGACTTGCTTTGATTCTGTAGCACACCCATTTGTCTTGCATTTGCTTTTTTCTCGATCTTTTTTGACCTCTTGCTGCAGAATGTAATTGAATCTCAAGATAGAGTCCTTAACCACACCTGTAGGAATGTAGGATATACTTTCCTCCTTACTTAGATATGATGCTCCAGCCTCTGCAGTCTCATAATAATTCTTGATTCTTTCAATCAACAGCCGGTCATCTGGGGTCAAGGTGGAATCTCTTTTAACCTTCATGTTTTTTTCTTTCTTTTCCAAGATGGTCTTCTCTGTATCTTGCAGTTTAGCCACTTCCTGTCCATCAACCTTTTGTTTATGCTTGGATGATTCACCCTCTTCTTTACCAGCTAATACTGATATCTGAATCTTCTCATTTTTATCGTCATTTGTTGTGCAATTGATAGGTTCATCATCGGCTTGCCTTGGCACCTCCAATTGAGCAGTTGCCTCCACCGAGGACTCTCCATTCTGTTTATTCTGCAAGTCTTCATCGAAAGATCCAATGCAGAAAGGAACTTCAGGGCCATCTTGACTGGGTTCCAGACTTCTCAGCTCATCCACAGAGTCAGATGAAGCTAAATCACCACTCGAAAATACTTCTGGTGTCTCACCAAGTGACGTGGAACTTGTTCTCCCAATCTCGGCATGGCCTTCTAAGGATCTGGATTGTCTCAGCTCACAGCGTTCAGATTCCTAGCAGAAATAAATAATATTTTGTTAACTTCACATCACCATTTAGATGGTTGGATAAATCATTTAACTGTTTAAAACAGTGGCACACAACATTCTGTCCTGTCGACCACTTTGTCAGCCTGTCCCACTTCCAAGGGCCGCAATTAAGAAGCACGATAGGGAAAATACCAGTCACGCACTGCTATAAGGTCTGTACCAAACATAAAACATAGCAGTTTTCATGGATTGCTCTAAGTAACTTAACCCTATAAAGTCACACAGCACCCCCACACCATGCACCATTAACCCTTGCAGGTTCTGGTATAAAAGATACATGTGGGCAGTCTTGTATCTTCCTGGATATGCACTGATATCTGTGATGGGTGCATAAAGAAGATGCATACAGATAAACATGTCTGCATCTAGAGAGTTGAGGACCACATGGCAGACACCCCAACTATTCCTTTCCACTGAATATGTCCTAGATATATATAAGTTGATATAAAATAGTGGATATGTTAGATAGAAAGAGTTGGACCCAGAGATTTACCTGCTCCTTATTGTCAGGTGTTGCCTGTTCCAACTCTGAAGGCTTGGCCTCTCCATTTAGTGGCTCACCCCGAAGTCCTCTCTGATTCAGTAGCTCCATTATTTCATCTGTGATGGATAGACTACCTGACAGAGCATCTTCTGGTAAACAAAAGGAAGAATCCTCAACACTGTCCTCACAGCCTTCACCTTCACCCGAGGCCTCCAAGATACATGACTCCAGAGTACATATGCTGTCCGCAGACTGAAGAGAGGTAGTGGATGGAAACAGTTCTCCTTCGCTGCCTGCGTGCTACAGGTCAAAAAGAAAGAAACACCTGATAATTCATCTTTTTTCCATAATGTAAAATATTTACTCCTTTAGACCAGGTAGCACTTCAGAGGTGCTTTAAAGACAAAGAACACCTTTGCACTGTTTTTTTAGTTATTGATTTGCTTCCTGCATGCAAAGTGAAGCATCTTTCTGGTCTTTTTTTTTTTGAAATTTTCTACAATTTATCTTATACTGAGAGAAAGGTTACATGCAAGCTGAGATAGTAAACGGGGGGAGAGAAATCTCGGAGGGCAGCTCACACAGACTGGAATAAAAAGAGAGATGAGCAGATACAAAACATAAAATATTAGAGGCTATAAAAGCAAAAATAAGCTACATTTTCAATAAAGACCTATTAAGAACATATTTATGCACCACAACTGCAAACGTAGTGTGAACAGACCATTGAACCGAGTTTTCCCTGTTTACATGCCATCTCACAGCAGCTCTTCACTGACAATTATTGTACAACTGATACTTGGATCTTGAAGCAAAAGTATAACATGCATTCATATAACAAGATTAAATGCAAGACTGATAGAAAAGATATGTCAGGTTTTTTCCCCCCAAAACGTTAAACAGAATGTTAATAGATACAATTAAGAATTTCCACATACTTACTTTCATCTGTGCCAAGCCTACAATAAATGGATAAAACACTGTGAGAATAAAGCTGGGCACATCTGCAGTTCACATTAGCAATGTATGAAAATTCTCTGCACATTGGTTTCATATTATATATTTGTAAGGCTGGTGATGCATTTATCTGCTACAGAGCTTCATATCCTTATTACATAGAAACTACAGCTAGGGGGAGCTAAGTGCATACATTTTAATACAGAACCCATTAAACTTAAATGAGAAGTCTGGCGAAAATTTTTATTACAGTATTGTACTGCCCCCCAAAAGTTATACAAATCACCGAATACACTTTTTACGGGAAATTCTTATAAAGTGCTTTTTTTCCCTGCACTTACTACTGTATCAAGGCTTCACTTCCTGGATAACATGGTGATGTCACTTCCTGGATAACATGGTGATGTGACTTCCTGGATAACATGGTGATGTCACTTTCTGGATAACATGGTGATGTCACTTCCTGGGTAAAATGTTGATGTCACGACCCGACTCCCAGAGCTGTGTGGGCTGTGGCTGCTGGAGAGGATGATGGCAGGGGGACACTGAGGGACACAGGGCACTGGAGGGACACTGAGCATCCCTCTGCCATCATCCTCTCCAGCAGCCACAGCCCGCACAGCTCTGGGAGTCAGGTCGTGACATCAACATTTTACCCAGGAAGTGACATCACCATGTTATCCAGGAAGTGACATCACCATGTTATCCAGGAAGTGACATCACCACGTTATCCAGGAAGTGACGTCACCACGTTATCCAGGAAGTGAAGCCTTGATACAGTAGTAAGTGCAGGGAAAAAGCACTTTTATAAGCATTTTTGGTAATAAGTGTATATTGGTATTTGTATAACTTTTAGGGGGCAATACAATACTTTAATAAAATTTTTCACCGGACTTCTCTTTTAAACTCAATAATAAATACCTCTTCACCATTCTCACCCTATGGGTGGCAGAAGGCAGGTAGAATCTTATCATTTAAGTCTACATCTTTATGGGAAGCATTTTGGAGCAATCCAACAGGAAAGCATCTAAAATATTTTGTATAACATTAACCAGCATAGAATTTTTTTTATCATAAACCACAATATAGATTCTAAATTTCTGATTGCTGGAGTCTATACTACTAAGTCCCTGACCAATCATTAGAACAGGGATCTTAAGATCACTGGTGCCAGTCATTGCAACTGGAAAGTCAACTTAAATGCGGCCATTCAGTGACTGTGGAGCTTACAGAAAACTCTACACTGGGCTTTGGACCCCTGTGCTAGTGTACTAGTTGTTTGTAGACGTCCTAGTGGTGGGACCCCCAGCAATCATAAATGGAGTGCCCTGCACATGGTAGCTGATCAGTGTTTATTTTGGGGGGGGGAAATCAAGTCTACAATTTTGGTTCAATGAAAAGTTATAAGAGAACATAGAGAATGTACTTACCACTTTGCTCAAATGCTGCTTGGATCTCTTTGGCAGGCTCTGTGGGAGGTAAGAAACATGTTATTACTAACCATGAAAATTTTCCAAATCTTGAAAAGTACTTCAAGTGATTTTTCCTTTCCATGATGACTGTGACCTGTAACCCATGACTCTTACCAGATAGCCTGCGCCCCCGACGGTGCTGAGAGCCGGAACCTAGGCTCTGGAGAGTAAATGATTTCTTGGTCTTTCCCGGGCTGCACATGTACTGAGGAGGTTCTGAAAGGAAAATTGCAGTATGCAGTATTATGGGTAAGAAGTTGCTAGTCCTTTCCGTCTAATCCATCAAGATTGCATAGTAATCTTTTAGAAAAGATTATTTGGCTTTATTGTAACAACCAGGGCCATCTGTCTCCAGACGAATAGTTGGCCAAGATCTGCTTGTATATGGACTTCATAAGATTTTCGAAAAGCTTTTATTCCTAACTCCACCATAGCCATGTATACTCAGCTATGCATTTATGTCTATCTCAGTGGGTAGAAGGGAAGAACATCTTCCACAGGAACGAAGGGCAAATCATGTTATTATCCAATACACCCAATCCTATAATACCCAATCTGTGTCGGGAATTGCATCTTAGCCCCTTTTAGTTTGAATAGGGCTCATGACCTCCCCTGATCTGATGTAATAAATATTAAACACTGTCAGCTGTGATTGGATAGTCATAGACAGCAACGGACATGCTCCGGCTTGAAATGTCCAGTTGACTCTTTTTTTTCATATATTTCAGAGAAACGACACAGAGCCGAAAAAAAATGTTCCAGAGCTGTTATCCCATGAGGAATACAAGTATTTACTAAAACAGACAAGTCAAGGGAGGCCAAAGGTCCACTTTATTGGAGGTAATTGGAAACACCATACACCCCATGGACCAGGGTGGGTGTTTTTACTAATTAGAATAGAATCCTTTCTTCTAAAATAAAACAACCACTCCACTGAGTGTTTGAGTCCATAGAGGGGCGGCAGGCTGGATGACAATCAGTGTTTACTGGAACATATCATAAGGCTTATTCGCACACATCTTTCTAGGGTTCCAGGAATTCTTGGCTGGAAATTAGAATTCTTTTGGTGCCACTCCCATGGTATTGACCTGACCAAGGCCTCTGTGGTTTGATTTTCTTCCGAAATGAAGCTAAAAGACATTGTTGTGGGAATTGCAGCTCTCTACAAGAATGTGGAAGACATCACTTCTACAGATTTGCATCCAAAAATGGCAGGAACATCAAACATGTGACTCAGGGAGGTAAGCGCTCATAAACAACACTTTAAGGCTATGTTGTTCACACCTAGTATTTCCATCAGTCTTTTGGTCAGTCTTTTTTCAACCAAAACTAGGAGTGGGTTGAAAACACAAAAACTATATATATATATATATATATATGTATATATATATATATATATATATATATATATATATAAATATTCCCTTGTCAGTTCCACTCCTGGACTGACCAAAAGATTGATAGAAATACTATGTGTGAACATAGCCTGAAAATATAGCTAGAAAACATAGCCCACAATCAGACTGATTCTGTAGCCTTCTTCAGGAGAGAGGGGTCTGTAAGCTTTTAGACCACTAGTAAACTCAAGGCTGGGGAGTGGTTTGCTCTCTGAGGTGGTGTGAGCTGGAGGCCAGAATACATTTAACCCAGACTTAGGGCCCTATTCCACCGGACGATTATCGTTCGCATAATCATTAACGATCTCAAACGACCGTTATTGCGAAAGACCTGAAAACGTTCACTCATTTCCATGGAACGATAATCGTTACTTATGATCATATTTGCGAATGTTTTTCTTCGCTATTTCTTCACTATTGTGTTCGTATCTACTGCGACCGACCGAACCATGTCTTATTTAATGCGAACGTTTTGCGAACGTTTTGCGAACGAGCAACGATAAAAATAGGTCCAGGTCTTAGAAAGCGATCAACGATTTCTCATTCGGTCGTTAATCGTTAATTGCATTTCAACCGAACGATTATCGTTTAGATTCAAACGATTTAACGATAATCTGAACGATAATCGTCCGGTGGAATAGGGCCCTTAGACTTCGACCCAGTTCACACTAAGCAAAAACGGCGGAATTCTGCAGCGAGCTCTCCGACGTGGAATCCTGACGTGCTCAGTGTCCTGCAGAGTCTGAATGGGAGGGTGCGTGCGCGTCCGCTTGCTCCCCTCTCCACTCAAAGAAATGACTTGTCAATTCTGCAGTTTTTGCTCAGTATGAACTGGGCCTTTCTGGGGGAGAAGTGGTTTGTCTGCTTTTCCATGAAGAAGGAATGTTATGGGGAAGACAGTGAGCTGGGTTTTGGAAGGTCTGGCAGTGGAGAAGTTTGGCTTATGGTGTTACCCATAGGCCAGCCTGGGAGTGGCTAGCTCTCGACAGTCTGCTGGGATTGTAAGACCATCCCAGTATAGGAAGCTAAAGTTAGGTCCTGTCTGGTAGCTGAAGAAAGATCCTTGTCCTACTGGGATGGTAGAGGGCTCTAGTGAGGTATAGTTACCCTACAGGCCTGGATAATGGCTTTTTGGTATAGTTCTGATGGGAAGACTGCGCCTTGGTATATAGAGTGAGGTGTAGGGCAGGGTTGTGGGGAGATATAGTTAGCAGGAAATATGTAACAAGTATGGGCCTGGGTGAAGTAACACAAGAGGGGCCCCGTGAAAAGCACAGGGACCTGAAATAGAATTTGTGCTGTAGAGTATTGTTGTACTACTGATATAACAGTTCCTCCTTGTGTGAATTTCATTTTGAAGTTTGTGCCTCATTTGTGAACCAACACTTTAAAGATTGTACCTGTGTATAAAAAGAAGCAAAGGCATATTCCCATCTGGACAAGTTATACTCAGGGGTCTGACCGCCGAGGAGAACGGGGACACAAGTGCCCCACAGTTAATGGAGCACTCAGTATGCCTGCGCTGCTATCTCGCCAAACATTCTCTATGGATCCTATGAGGAGAACCACTTGAGAAGCCTATGGTCCAATCGCAACTAAAAAATCTGACAACAACACATATTGACTGTAGTCTGTAACCATGGAAACACTTAGGTCTGTGTAGAAGCTAGAAAAAAACCTCACCAGATTGTCTCCGGTTACGGGGAAATGTCCACAAATCCTCCATCCAGGGAGATTTTGGGCTTTCAGGGGTGATAGGCACATCCGTAGAGTCTGTAGTAAGGAAATTATGTGCAAAATTACTATTGGAAAAAATAAATAGAATAAACCCAGTACCAATGTAAAGGGACCAAGGCCAATTATAAAATTACATAAAAAGTGGTTTTTGTAACTAGAAATAAATGGCATACCCTTACAATAGGCCATGATTGTTTATTCTTAGGTGTCTGAGCTCCAGGATCTGACGATAATAGCAATGTGAAAGGTCTAGGCAGCACAGCCACATGGACTAATGTGCTGCCATGACTACAATGGGGCCAAGTGGCCAGTCATTCAGCTGAGGCCCAGAGGTTAGATGCCCACTGATGAAACATTGGTAGCTCATACTAAGCATAGGCCATCAGTGTTTTAGTCCCAGAAAAAGCCCTTAAAGGGGTAGTGCACCAAAAAAAAAATTTCTTTCAAATCAATTGCTGCCATGAAGTGCCAGAGATTTGTAATTTACTTCTATTAAAAATTCTCAAGCCTTCCAGTACTTATCAGCTGCTGTGTGTCCAGCAGGAAGTGGTGTTTTCTTTCCTGTCTGACACAGTGCTCTCTGTTGTCTCCTCTGTCCATGTCAGGAACTGTCCAGAGAAGGAGTAAATCCCCATAGAAAACCTCTCCTGCTCTCCAGACTGGAAATAATACCACTTCCTGCTGGGCATACAGCAGCTGATAAGTACTGGAAGGCTTGAGATTTTTTAATAGAAGTAAATTACAAATCTCTGGCACTTCATGGCAGCAGTTGATTTGAAAGAAAAAATTTTTTGGTGCACTACCCCTTTAAATTAGTAAATCCAAAATATATATTACAATATCCTTAATATTTTCCATGACCAAGAAGTAGAGATGAGCAAAACTACAGTAAATTTAGTCCGCGTAACCCCAAATGCTCTGCATTTGACTCTTGGTGGCTGGAGAAGATGGATGCAGACCCAGGGCTGCTGCATCAGTCTTCTCTAACCACTTTGAGTCAAATGTTGAGCGTTCAGGGTTTCACAGACTTAGGCTATGTTCACACTAAAAGTACGGCCGTTGTTGCCATCGGCAGTGTGGAACATTGCCTACATTTCTATGGGATCCCGGCCGGAGCGTATACACATTGTATACGCTCCGGCCGGGATGCCGTGCGGACCCGCAAATAACTGACATGTCAGTTTTCCGTGGCTGCAATTCAATGAATTGCGGCCGTAGGAAACCCTGTCAGTTCACACAATGAAGCGAGCGGCTCCGGCCGCTTGCTTCATTGTGTGCTGTGGGAGGTTCTGATGCGGGCGCTCGCTGATGCGCCCACATCAGAACCCTGCGGCCGGAAAGATCATCCAGCCGGTACTTAAGTACCGGCTGGGATGATCCAGGCAGAGACCGGCCGGGTCACGGAACGGCTGATCTCATATGTAGTGTGAACATAGCCTTAAACTTACTGTAGGATCACTCATCTCTACCAAGAAGGTTTCGTCGCAAGGCTTCTAGGGTTTTATATGGAAAATGAGTGCAGTAACCTTAATCTTTAACATAACTTACTTTGGAATGTGTTTTCAAGCAGCACTTGTTTTGCCTAAGAAATAATAATAATTAAAAAATAAATAAATAATAGTATAATTTAATAATACATTCAAATTAACAAAACGTTATTAAACATAATGTTTTTTCAATGGAAAACTCTTTAATGGCCTATCCACAGGATAAATCTTCAACAATTGATTGGTAGGGTACAGACATCTGACACCCCCACGGATTATTGGAAAAATTAGATAATATTATTTCTGTAGCGACTAAATTTTACCTTTTGAGGAATTGACGCTGGATGGTTTTCCACAATAAGTCGCTTTATGTGATAAATCCAAAGACGTTTCTCCTCTTGATTCCTGGCCTGAAGAAGAGAGTGCTACTCAGAACCGACAGGGGGCAGTCACGTGTTCACACCAATGTACTTTTAGATAATACTTCTTGGCATGAACTAACCAACCCTGAAGCCATCCCTTACCTGAATAACCTGCTGATGCTTGGGAATGGTGAGGTCTGATACGCGGAAGCTCAGGCTGTCCTTAAGATGCTCAGTCAAGGCCAGACTACAGCACTAAAGGAGAAAGCAAAGGGATGTGTGTTGATTTTCCTAATAAGCCATAGCTCAAAGGTGTACTGGAAGGGACCTAGTCGGTTAATGGACACTTACAGGTAAAGCTTCATGGGAATAAGTATGCAAATCAGCTGTCCATTTGAAAAAAGAAAACAGTCTCTCTGTTGCCACCCATAGGTAGTTACCTTCTAAGTCAGCGTTGACCCATGAAAGAACCTTGAAACATGAGTCGAGTTATTGGCCTGACTAAGAAGTATCCTTCCCCCCCAACACACACAAATGAGGTTATAGCAATAGCATAATTGCAGAGTAGTGGTATTTACAGTATTTCACTATAGTTGTACATATTGTGTGCTCTATGTACTCCAGTGGACTATTATTATTGGTATAATATGTGAATCTCGTTGGGTGGCCCCTGAATTGGTGGTGAATTTGGTGGGCCTTGTAAAATCTCCACGTCTAAGAGAAGAGATTGTAGGTAGGTAACAGTACTAGCTCTTACGAAGATATGCATTTTGTATATGAACAGATCCATCCTCTTCTTGGTGATAAGCAGCATTTTGGTGAACAGGAAGAAGGCTCGTTCTTTCTTGACGCGTTGAACGCGGAATGTCCCCTCCATGATGAGCTCCCCGAACCCGCTTAGGTCTGGACCCTGCCAGTTTACCAGCTTGCTCTGGATTTCCTGGAGACAGAAACGTGACGCGAATACTGAAGGTTAGTACAATGGGGGAAGCAATATTCATTCGTATATATACAGTATATAGAGAGTCTATTGATAACAGTCCAATGTCCAAAAAGATGGTAACAACCATGAGATTGTTGTTGAGATATCCACTGATGATCCATTGTATTTAAAGGGGTTATCCAGCACTACAGAAATATGGCCACTTTCTTCCAGAGACAGCACCGCTCTTGTCTTCAGTTTTGGTGAGGATTGCAGCTTGGTTCCATTGAAGTGAATGGAGCTTAATTGCAAACCATACCTGAACTGGAGTCAAGAGCGGTGCTGTCTCTGGAAGAAAGTGGCCATGTTTTTGTAGCGCTGGATAACCCCTTTAAAGATAACTATAGACAAGGAACATTGACGGTTAGTCGAGAGATATTCAAAGGGAAGTCAGGAGATGTTGATGGAAAGTTGTGAGATAACAGATATTGGCCGAGCATTCCTGTATTCTCTATAGGGAGGAGAGCTCTCACTGCATCTTATCTCTTTGGAAATAAAGGGGTCGCCATGATGTAAATGTTCAGCCAACATCTATCACCACTGACTTCATCTGTTAGTGGTTGTTCGGGAGAACCCATACACCTTAGATTACCGTCCAAACCCGCAGCTCGCGGGGGGGCTTTAGGTCTATAGTCACCTTCACATGTGTACAGGGCAGCATACCTGGAGCCTGACAGCATGTTCCTGCTTCCTCTTCATGTCATTGATGTACCAGGCCACAGCCGTCATAGTGATAATGGCCTCCTCCATCACTTCGTACCCAGGAACATTTTTATCAAAGTGTTTGGCCAACTCCTGCAATATAATCCAGAGAAGACCTAAGTATATACGACACAGATCGGGTGGTGTCTATCAGAAGATACCAAGCTCCTGTCTCACCTGAAGAAGAAGATGGTACTTCATAATACGCTGGACGGGTTTCAGGAGATACGTCTCCAGAGGCAGGGAGTGAGATAAGACAGCTTGACGCTCTCTGAAGAACTGCACAAGTTCCTCATTCTTCATGCATTCACGGAGGACAGACACCGAGCTGGGGAAAGGGAGGGGGGTAAGTGCACAGGGCTGTGTGTTATTCACAAAAGCTTTGAATGCACTGTACATATGCAAGCAATGCTAAGAATTTCCCTGCTTATAACCCAGTATTTAAAGGGATTGTCCTAATTCAATAAAACAAGCAACCCCCTTTTGAGGATGTTTGGTGGTGCTTTGCACGCATACAAACACTCTGAAGAATAGGACATCTAACTACAGGGATTGCAAGAGTTGTAACATACTGTAGGGAATCGCCTTAACTTGGCGGCTACACACCGGCACCTTCAGTGTATGTGACAGATGTTTTGTGCAATCAGTGCACTTCCTCTGGACGTCAGAGGAAGTGCATTGATTGCATGAAACAGCTGTCACATACACTGAAGGTGACATTGTGTAGCCATCAAATTTTTATGGATTGTATCCAGAGACTGCAATAAAGGATGTTTTTATGGGTGTGTGCACCCTTCTTTGGTGAATATACTGTAGCGAATAATATAGAAAGTGTACATCCTAAAATTATAAAAATGTCTATGGTCAATGGTCTGACACTACATCTACCATCATACCCTGACACCTATAGGGTGGGAGTTGTAGTCTCAAAACTGCTGGAGAAAAAGGGTGAAAGTTTAAAGATGACTTCCATAGATATGAATACAATATTAGATTCACAGTACTTACATTTAATAGAGGTGATAGAAACGTATGATATAATATGTTATATAATATATCAGTGTAATATAGGGGGCTCTTACCTGGGATAGTTCATACAGTACAGTGTATAGATGTCAAACTCTTCACTCTGTGGATGAAAGGTAAGATCACAGTAAAACTAAAGTCTATCTTATATCCTCTTGATGTTATAGTGTATCCAGCATATTGTTCTCTGTTATCAGCCATTCAGGTAGGGGAGAGGCGGACTGTAATGTTGATAGCTTACTGACAGCAATTACAATAGGACTTAAAGTGACACTGTCACCCCCTTTGTGCATTCTGACTTCTCTACACAGATGCAAAGGGTAAATTTAGACCTTTAGGCCAGCCTGTTCCAATGGCAGGCGAGGGGGCGGGCCAACGGTGACATTGTGGGTGGGGCTAAGCGGCGCTAATGCCGCGAGGCCCCTCCCACTTAACACAACCTGCAGTTGATAAAAGATGACTTTTTACTTGAATAAGCACCATGACGTATGATATAAAATAGGGTATGAAAACCACTAAATTTACCCTTTACACCTGTGTAGAGATGTCAAAATGCACAAAGGAGGTGACAGTGTCACTTTAAGTTATTCTGCACGTCACATGATAAATTACTGTTTGTTCAAGTTGTATGTGTGCTAAACCTAACATGGCCAGCAGGGGGCATCTTACCCTCATGACAAAACACTCGGCAATCATGGGAGCCGACGTACAGTTCTCCAACTCTTCAAGCAGCTCGCTGTAAAAAAGAGAGGACAGTGAATTATAGAGCACGGCTCTAGGACAGATTCTTATGGCGCTGCCTGTAGGATTAAAATACATTGTCCTATTAGTCATTCACTGACCCAGCAGTCATACCTTGACCCAAGAGTCATACACTGACCCATCGTCGATACACTGCCCCATCGGCCATACCCTAAGCTATCAGTCATAACCTGCCCCATCAGTCATAAACTGACCCATCAGCAATACACTGATCCATCAGCAATACCCTCACCCATCAGTCATACGCCAACCCATCAGTCAAATACTGCCTCATCAGTCATACCCTCACCCATCAGTCATACATTGATACATCAGTCATACACTCACCAATCAGTGATACCCTTATCTATCAGTGATACCCTCACCCATCAGCCATACAATCACCCATCAGTCATACACTGACCCATGAGTCATACCCTGACCCATCAACCATACCCTGACCCATCAGCCATACCCTGACCCATCAGTCATACACTGACCCATCAGTCATACACTGATCCACCAGTTTTACCATGACCCATCAGTCATATCCTGCCCCATCAGTCATACCCTCACCCATCTGCCATCCACTGACCCATCAGTCACACCCTCACTAATCAGTCATACACTGACCCATCAATCATACACTGACCCATCAGTCATACACTGACCCATCATCCATACACTGTCCCATCATCCATACACTGTCCCATTAGTCATACCCTGACCCATCAGCCATACACTGACCCATCAGTCACACCCTCACTAATCAGTGATACACTGTCCCATCATCCATACACTGTCCCATCAGTC
Source organism: Dendropsophus ebraccatus (assembly GCF_027789765.1). Lineage (NCBI taxonomy): Eukaryota > Metazoa > Chordata > Amphibia > Anura > Hylidae > Dendropsophus > Dendropsophus ebraccatus. The sequence continues at coordinate 83,723,883 of NC_091463.1, forward strand.
ATACCCTGACCCCTCAGTCATACACTGTCACATCATCCATACCCTGACCCATCAGCCATACCCTGGCCCATCAGCCATACCCTGGCCCATCAGCCATACACTTAACCATCAGTCATAGACTGACCCATCAACAATACACTGACCCATCAGCAGTACACTGATCCACCAGTCATACACTGACCCACCAGTCATCATACACTTACCCATCAGTCATAGACTGACCCATCCATCATACACTCACCCATCAGCCATCACCGAACTGTATGAATGAGTAGTAAAAAGTGCAGTGTTTTGCAGAGTACATCGGCTATGAGGAAAAAGAGTTTACCATTCAGCATGTGTGAAAATCGCACAACCCCGGACCCACCATTCTTCCTGCCAATAACAACCGGTCTCCTACCATTTCTTAGTGCTCAGGAAGAGGAAAGCCGCGTCTGACTGATTGTTATGGGCAACAAGGATGGCTTATCTGTTTGGCAGTTGTGATATATCGGCCTCAATGGAGAATAGATGTCACAGAAAACCTAAACCAAGGCCTCGGGCTGGGGTATGACTGATCCGCTCACCTGTTAAACTCATAAATATCTTCTATGTTGCAGAATAAAGTGCTGACTTGCTCGGGTTTCAGGGGGAGTTGACCACAATCTATAATGCAGCCTAAATAATCCTGTATAGAGAGAACATGGAAGACAAAAGCATTACCATACAGACAATATATCCAGTAACATCCTGCTGGTGTGCAGGGTCAGCACTGCTGTCATGGCTGATGGATGAGTATCACAGTAGTGTAGCCATAGGGGGTACAGAGGTTCTCACATCCAGGCCCCACTGTCCGACCAGTGGCAGGTTATAATCTGGCTCCAGAGGGCCCTTTACCACCTAAAGTGCCCATCATGCTTTATAATGTGTTTGGACATTATCTATTGGATAACTCTTCCTGTCTGGGCTCCTCCTTATGTTCACATTGGGCCCTGGCACCCTTCAAGTGTTGTCCAGCGAAAATCTTTTCCTTTCAAATCAACTGGTTTCAGAAAGTTATATAGATTCTTAATTTACTTCTATTTAAAAATCTCAAGTGTTCCCATACTTATCAGCTGTTGTATGTCCTGCAGGAAATGTTGTTTTCCTTTCAGTCTGACACAGTGCTCTCTGCTGCCACCTCTATCCATGTCAGGAACTGTCCACAGCAGTAGCAAATTCCCATAAAAGAACCTCTCCTGCTCTGGACAGTTCCTGACATGAACAGAGGTGGCAGCGGAGAGCACTGTGTCAGACTAAGAAAGAAAACGACATTTCCTGCAGAACATACAGCAGATGATAAGTACTGAAAGACTTGAAATTTTTAAATAGAATTAAATTACAAATCTATATAACTTTCTGAAACCAGTTGATTTAAAAGAAAAAAATTTTTTGTTACACTTCCCCTTTCAACATCAGGATTTAGTGTGTATAAGCTTGCAACGTCCCATAGATAAATGGACAGGGTTAGGACCTGGTGTGGTATTGCCGGGATAGAAAGGAGCCTAGGAGCAAGGCAGGTAAGCACAAGGGCCGTAGTAAACAGATGCTGATCAGTTACCTGAGCCTATTACACCGTTCAGTAATCTTACAGCCAGACCTGCACAAACAATCACTAGATCATTTATCTGGCCCTTTGTTTTAATCAGCCAATGCAATACCAGAGGCAACCTGAGGACAGGAGTGGCGCTGTTTTTGGAAGAATGTAGCTGTTTTTTTTGTTTTTTTTTAAAGTCCTGGACAATCTTTGAAATATAGATATAAGGGTCTGCATTATTTAAGGCTTTGTCAGAGGGGGGCCTGTCTGAAAGCGTGACACTTTGTGCTAAAAATGCACAAGATTCTGGTGCAGTTTAAACCATCCCTTAGACTAAACCTAAACTAGACAGTCTATAAATGTGACAGCTTTATCAAACTGCCTGAACCAATGTGATAGATGATTTGGTGTATTATTAAACTGTCTGCCCAAAGTTTACATTGTCTAGGAATTGGACGGTGTTAGTATAATCTGCACCCCAAGGGGGGCGGGGGGGGGGGGAATTGACAAAAATGTCTAATTTTTAAAGAGTAATAACTGTCAGCAGAATCTAAAAAGACGTCATAAATGGGGTGCGGGTTAGGGCCCTATTACACGGGATGGGAATCGTGCGAAAAATCGTTATATTGTTCGAATTTAAACGATAATCTTACTGTGTGTATGCAAGCAACGATTGAAAAACCGATTGTGTGTAATTGATATCACATCTTTTAAACTGACCCTAAAATCATTCTTAATCGTTTACTAAAAGTCCTGTTACACAGACAGATTTATCTGACAGATTATTGAAGCCAAAGCCAGGAATGGATTTGAAAAGAGGAGAAATCTCAGTCTTTCCTTTATGACCTGTTCTATGTTTATAGTCTGCTCCTGGCTTTGGCAATCAATAGTCAGATAATCTGTCTGTGTAAAAGGGCCCTAAATGTTTGCTAATCAACCTTCTTTTGCTGGGATCAGGATGAATAATCTTAGTAACAATCGTAGTAATGATCTTAACTAACAACTATTGTTCTGTGGGTTATGGTGAATGATTTCCACTCGTTTGCGATCGTTTATTGTTAATTTTTTATTATGACCTATCTTAAATCGTTCACCCTATTACACAGGACAATGACTGTTACTCGCGGTCGTTCTTGCGCTCGTCCTTTCCTGGCTGATAAACCAGGGGATGACCGAACGACGTGTAATTACAACGAACGATGTTCCAACAATTTGTGACAATCAACAATCAAAATAGGTCCAGATTCTATCAAACAATCAACGATTTCTCGTTGGCCGTTTATTTGTTGCCTGCTATTACACGAAACGATTATCGTTGAAATCCCAACAATTTAATAATTTTTTGAATGATAATCGTCCCATGTAATATGGCCCTTATTTGAGAAACTGTTTGGCATCCCCAACACACAGCTCCCCTTTGTGATTCGTGAGTTTGTCCAGCCTGAATATTTAGGTTTTGAGAGTAGTTGGATTAGAGGATCAAACAAAGCACAGCTACTTTCTTCCAGAAACAGCACCACCCTTTGCCCTCATGTTGTGCATGGTATCACAATTTAGCTCCATTCACTACAATGGAACTGAGCTGCAATACCACACCCAAAACTGAGGACAGGGGTAGCGTTGTTTCTCAAAGAAAGCAGCCTTGTTTTTCCTTCAAAGCGAATGTACCAGCAGTAATGGAGCCGCGTCATAGAGGGGCGGGGGTTTCCTCCCACTGGGGGCGGGCTGGCTGCCTGCAGTGCTTCACACCCGCCCGATATTCTGGAATAGAATGGTACCATATGCGGGAAACGGCAGTTCAAAAAAAGGACCGCAGCACCGGCGCCATTCTATCCATGTGTAACCCTTAAAACAAATGTACTGCTGGTACATCCGCTTTAAGGCTATGTTCACACTACGTAAGAGACCGGACATTTCGTGACCCGGCCAGGTCATGGAACGGCCGGTGTCTGAAAAGATCATCCCGGCCGGTACTGCAGTACCGACCGGATGATCTTTAGCGCCACAGAGTTCTGATGCGGGCGCATACGTGCGTGCCCACATCAGAACTCCCCACTGCACACTATGAAGCGTGCGGCCGGAGCCACTCACTCTACTGTGTGCACTGACAGGGTTTTGTGCGGCCGCTATTCACTGAATATAAGCCGCAGAAAACTGACAAGTCAATTTTCTACGGCGCCGCTAGGGATCCCCGACGGAGTGTAACAACGGCCATAATTCCCACGGAACTTACATTGTGTGAACATAGCCTAAGAATGTATAAAAGCCCCTTTTTGGGGCACCAGGTACACCCCAGTATTCAAGATCTCATGACATCACTCCCAGTGCTCCTGAACTTTACCCCAGAACCCTTAGCAGAAGCCACCACCACTTTATCAATCACACATGTTTTTTCGCTATACCGTAGTCTAGCCGACAGCTGATATATTAATGGTCATACTCCTGTGCGTGCAGATCCCAGTCAGCAAACTGAGAATTGGCCTAAAATAGGGACTGAGACATTCCCGAAACGCGTCATCTAAAGTAATTTATGACACAACCATAAGGTTTGGATCATCTCCCTCCTATAGGACACATCAGCGCCTAATCCCGTCCTTCTCTTCTGCGCTGAATCCATGCTCACAATAGACATGGCACCTATGTGTTATAGCCGGTGATTCATGGACTTATCTACTGAACCGCACTTGTATGCAGACATTCCAACCTCATTGCTGATTTCCCTGTTTAGACTGAATGAATTAATACTGACCGGACAGATAAACCGAGCAATCGTCTGGATGACAACACCTCCGAGTCAGCAATATTTTATTTACATCTGTTATATCCCTGATTCTGCATAATGGAAGTCCTAGTACACATGGTTGTCTATAAATCTACTGCTTACATATAAATTATATAAAATGCGTTGCAGAGAGGAACTTGGCTAAGCTAGACAGCGGCACTCAATGCCAAGCAGCAGCTGCAAAAGCATATACAAGTATAACGCTCTTTATAAATACCTGGCCTCATATTGAATATTAGTCTATAATATGTCCATATGTATGGTCAGCATTAATTTTTGTATGCTTTAGCAGCAGCTGCCTGGCATTGAGCTGCTATTCTGTATTATAGTAGACTCTATTAGAGTCAATGATTCACAATCCGCCTTCAGGACATGGAAGTGGGCTCGTGTGGACGACTGTCCTGGCAGCTTTACATAACAGATGTTCTTTTAAGGCTATCGTGCGTCACGGCACCGTACCCCACGTTAAGCTCCCACCCAGGGGCAAGTGGAAGGCAGAATGATACACAACATATTATACATTTGGTGCGGGATATTCCACGGGCCAATACCTGGCGCTGACAATCTGCAGAGAAGACACTTATATACATAACATTAAAGCATCTGGGTCCCTCATCCTCCCTGCCTGATCACATCTGCCGTACATATGAGTCTTCAGAAGGAGTGGGGTCCGACTGGTTATGTGAATAGCAGAGGAAATGAGAAATTAAAGTACAAGCTCCATAACCCAGTTGGCCCAACACTTTATTTTCCCCATAAACAACACTACTTATGTACACGGACTGTGTGTGATATTGCAGCTGAGCCTTATCAACTTGAATGGAGCAAAGCTGCAAATCCAAGGATAAGGGTGGCATCATTTATGGGGGGGGGGCTTTATTCTTTTAGTCTGTTACTAACCCTTTAGGTTGAATAGAAATTGAGATGAGTGGGAAAAATTGTTCACATGGTTAAAATCCGAGCAAAACCCATGCAGGAGTTTTGATGTAGATATTAAAATGTACCATTGATGTCAACGGGAAAGTTCTTTTTTTTTCCAGTTTTTAACAACTAAAATCAATAGGAGATTTTTTTTATTCAAATCTGTGCTGGTTTTGATATGGAATTTATTACCCTTGTGAACAAGCCCTAAAAGCGGCCCAGCTATGTACATGTTCCAGTGGTGGCCATATTGTTGATTTATTTTGTGTTTTTACTATAAGTTTTGATTTTCAGATTATGGGAGAGATTTATCAAACATGGTGTAAAGTAAAACTGGCCCAGTTGCCCCTAGCAACCTATCAGATTCCAATTTTCATTTTCCAAAGAGTCTGTGAGGAATGAAAAGTGGAATCTGATTGGTTGCTAGGGGCGACTGAGCCAGTTTCACTTTACACCATGTTTGATAAATCTCCCACTATATTTATAGATTTATGAAGTCCGACGTTTTTTATGCTGGGCTTACAAATGTCCCCGGAGCTCAGGGGATTTATGTAGAAACGCACTGAAAATTTTGAAACCTACACCAGCTGGAGTAGGTTTCAGTATCATTTTTCCACTGAAAAAATGATAAATACGGTGCACGCAGAGGCTGCACCCCCTCTGCGTGCAGCCGCACCCCATGTAATGCCCCCTTTCCACCACACCGGCGAAGGTGGCGCAGATGGGGCAGATGCGAAAAAAATATTTGCAAAAATACCGTTTGCGAATATTTTTATGCCGATTTGCCCCATCTGCTCCTATAAAAGGCTGTCCCCCATACATGTCCCCCATCCTCTCTATAGTTTTGCATCAGATAGGAAAATCCAAGATCTTAACAATCTAGACTCTTTCCAAACCACTGATAAGATTTTGCAATACTCTGCGGTGCACAATCTCCACAGTTCAGCCCTTTGGTAAGTGAGGAGCCAAAGCCCCGCGGATTTACACCGGAAACTTTGTTTACAAATAGGGCATGTCTCCCATAGCGGATGAGAGGTCAGGATCTGTGCTCTGGAATCTCATAGCGAGAGGGAAACGGAGGGTGATAACTGCAGGCGAGAGGGCGGAGAATGGAGGAGACACATGGAGAAAGGAAAGAGGTAGCAAAGGAAGGATCTCCAGACTCTACTCTCTCTCTATATCATTTGTAAAGGGGGGGGGGGGGGGGGGAACTGTCCCTTGGGAATAATGGGATCTGTATGGTGAACATCTATCACACTTATGCTGCCTCTTCTGTTATGATGTCATCCAGACATAACATATGAATGTATAGTATATTATTTTTGTCTAGTCTTGGACTATGTACATAAAGAAAGCCATGGTGCTAATGCTAACAGAACATTATGGCACACATCAGAATTGCCATCACCTTTTCTACATTGCCATAATGTATAGTATATTATTTTAGTCTACTCTCTTTAGTCTAAGGCGCTAGTGCTTACGACTAGACAACCAATTATTGCTTACATTGCCATAATCAGTATGTGTCCGGGTTTTTTTTACCTTTTTTTTACCGTAGCACTCGCATTCTATTCATCCGGGAAGACGAAGAAGACAGATGTTTCTTATTTGTCCCAAAGCGTGAGCTTATCATCCCAAGACATAGCAGTATGTGTGGCTGCCATCTCCCAGGCCTCCCAGGGTGGCTTCTCTTAAAGTAAAACAGCATCCGAATCATCCATAGATTTACTACAGCCCTTCTAAGCCTGACCATAGGATTACGAACATATTATTGGAATGAATTCTCGGGCTACTTTATGGCTTGGATTCAACGACATTGCTATTGTAAATGTTTTGTTCACATGAAGAAGTAGACAACTTCATCATCCGTGAGAGGGGGGAAAAAAAGTCCAGTCTGAAAACATGTACTATATACAGATATTTCCTGTGCATCTGCCGTTATTCCCTGGATTGCTTCCTATCCTAATCTAAATATATATTTTTTTATGTTTTTCTTCTCGGCTCGACTATATGACTGACCCCATGTGTGTGAGGAGCGTAGGACGGCCATGCATTGCCCCAGTGGGATTCGTAACCTCTGCAATGTGACGGTCTCATTGCGCACTGCAAAGAGCAGGAAGAGGGCGAAAAAGGCTCCATGTTACGTTAGTGTGGTCTGCTCTCCCTCACACAATGACCTCTGCCCAGTGGGAATGTGTCAGAGAGACGCTGGGTCTCAGCAATCTCTGGAATTTCAGGAATAGCAATGGCCACCAGTTTATTCTGCCTGAATAATTGCACATCCATCACTGGGCAGATGTGGAGCCATAAAGCATTGACTCCATCCTTCTGGTAAGTCTCCCGCCAGCTGAGCTCCTCAGTGTATTTTGCTCTTATAAGCAGTTTTTTTGGAGAATTATATTGTTCTGAATAACAAACACATGGGTGTTCCCTTATACTACATCCCCTATGGGATTGAAGAGAGAAAGACTATCCAAAGCCATAAATTAGGTCTAACCGTAGAGTTTCACAATCGCCTTTACCACCTCTATCACACTTACTGGAAGCCCCATAGTGTACCCAATATAGCCCCCAATTTTTTCTTTCAAATCAACTGCTGCCATGAAGTGCCAGAGATTTGTAATTTACTTCTATTAAAAAATCTTAAGCCTTCCAGTACTTATCAGCTGCTGTATGCCCAGCAGGAAGTGGTATTATTTCCAGTCTGGAGAGCAGGAGAGGTTTTCTATGGGGATTTGCTCCTTCTCTGGACAGTTCCTGACATGGAGAGAGGAGGCAACAGAGAGCACTGTGTCAGACAGGAAAGAAAACACCACTTCCTGCTGGACACACAGCAGCTGATAAGTACTGGAAGGCTTGAGATTTTTTAATAGAAGTAAATTACAAATCTCTGGCACTTCATGGCAGCAGTTGATTTGAAAGAAAAAATTTTTTGGGTGCACTACCCCTTTAAGTCATTCTATGTAGCCTACACTATGACTGTAGGATCTGGGTGGTCATATTGGGTATAGACTCCATAGGGAATAACAATGTCTACAGGTATATCTGCTAGAGTTTTAGGTGGGGCATGTTTTTTTCTGGTTCTGCAGTAGGGAAGAGGGACTAAATTGATCTACACAATATAGGATTACTGGTAATAAAATTTTGGGGTGGTTTCAAAATGCTACCAGCCATAGAGTTTCCTCAAACATGACATTTGTCACTTTAAAGCGACTGTGCCATCAGGTACATCGCTTAAAGTTTTTTACACCGGGATAAAGCACTGGAGACGGACCCGTTGGCGCCCAATGCAATGAAACCCCCTCCCCTTTGTGACAAGACTCCATGATTATCAAGTGAGCCACATTAGAGAGAGGAGGGGGTTCGTCACACTGGGGGCCAGCGGGCCCAGCTTAAAGTGCTTTAGGCCGTGTTGGTGCCCGGGAATAGACTGGCGCTGTGCATGGTAATCGGGCCACGGTTCAAAAAAAGAACCGATGCACCAGCATCCATGCACCAGCGTCAGTCTATTCTTGGAAGAAAAAAAACTTAAAGCGATGCACCTGATGGTACATTTACTTTAAATTTTACTGTCATTGAAAAAAAAAAAGAATGTTTGACCAGTTGTGGTCATAGTGCTGGGACCACCACTAATTGTTAGCACAAACCAGGAGCTAAGGGCTTCTCTTCCCATCTCTCTCCTCACATCTTCCATAGAAGCCGTCTTCTTCAGCAAGGAGGGAGACAGGGAGAGAAGCGATATTCCTGCCTCATTTTTGTGATCTGTAGGGTTTCAACATCCAGACTCCGACTGATCAAAGCTTATGATGTGGCAAAAGTTGTACAAAAAGATAGATATTCGGCCATTGGAATCTCAGAGAATGGACTAGTTCCAACCATCAACAGAAATGGCTGCACATATTTAATACTATGAAGTGGCGAATACTGAGAGGTCTCTGCATCCCACAAACTTCTCTGCACCCTACGAATGCATTGTGGAGGTGCCATTCAGGTAACAGATACCCCTTCACTTCAGATGCTGAAGTCGCTATTGACCATACCATATGAGAGGTTAAACAACAGAAGTCTCATATCAGCTATATAATGTGGGCTCGTCTCCTGAGCCTGCACTATACTGTCCCAGTGCACCTATATGGCGGATATTGCCAAAAGCTTAAAAGACCTTCTGTGTTGATGTTTTTGAACTTTGGAAGAAACTTTCAAGAACTAACCCCATCCAGACGTGTTTAGAAAAGAAATGGATACTAGTCATAATAAAAGTCATTATAAGACTTATAGCCTTGGTTCCGCAATGTAAACTGTTGCCCCTAGGGATCACCAGTTTACTATTTTGACCCTAAGATCTTTAACTTAACAACCCATATGCTGAGACTATTGAAAACTCTTTCCCCATCACTGGTAGAGCCCGGGGAACACCATCTGCTGATCATGTCTGGAGACTGAAGAATTCCTTCTATCAATGATAAATCAGCAAATATTTAGGCGCAGAACATCCCAAAATTCCCAGTGTGAAAAGTCGGCACCGTTCTCTAGCACAGAAATGCCAGTTATGAAGACTATGACGGCACAGCTGCCTCCGAGCTAATAATACAACTGTATGGCACGGACAGCTGCGCCCACATCCGTCATTTTCATGTCAAGATGAAAATGTAAAAGTTGCTTCCCCCGACCCACTGTCCACGCTTGTCACTGGATTGTTACTTTGAACAGTGTGGTGTAAATGGCTTTATCTAAGCCTTACTGAAATCCAACTCGATTATCTAATATTTCACAGTAATGACGGTAGCGATATTCATGTTGACTTAAAGGAGTTATCCCTAGATTAAAAATGATCCCCTTTTCACAGGATGAGGATAAGTAGCTGATTGGTGGGAGTAGGAGAGACCCCCACTGATCACAAAAACATAAAAAAAACTCCTGGCGGGGCGATAATCACTAATCGCTTATCACTCTGTGTAGTAGAGACGGCAATCAGCCGATGAAATGATCATCAGCTGATCGTTTCTTTAGTCCCTGACCTAAAATAATCGGCTTCCGACCGTGCATCGCTACGCGTAATAGCCATGCACGTCCGAAGGCTAACGATTCATCAGTTTATATTTCCTGTCCACGTTTCCTGTCCACGCTCTGCTTCCTCCCCGTTCCCACACGCTGCAGCTTCAGAGCTGCTCAGTGGTCCCGGCCAGTGATTGGCTGCACGGCCTGTCAGTTGAGACAGGTCGCTCTGAAGCTGCAGCACACAGGAGCAGGGAGGAAGCAGAGTGCAGGAGACCACCGGGAACGTCAACAGGTCATATAAACTGTTTGGGCAAAGGCTGCACATACATCGCTTACAATGTCCATGCAGCCCTAGCTAAACGATTATCGAGCCATGTAATAGGCCCACTAGCAGATCAGCGCTCGTTTACAGTATTGATTGGGCCGTGTAATAGGACCCTTACTCTCCATGGCATGTGCTAAAGTGGCTGAACACTGAACTTGGCTATGTTCACTAGACCCATAGTGAATGGAGCAGTGACCAAGCGTTCACATTGCCACTTTATTTACTAGGGGGACAATTGACCTCTGTACTTGTCAACATGGTGTGCCAGTGGTCAACAGGATAGGGGATAACTTTTATTGTTAAATAACCCAATTTAAGATTAGGTGGAGCCTATGAAAACTTTGAACAAAAGTAGGGACAGACACAGAGTAGTAGTGGACCTCTCACCTCTACTATGCTCTTTAAATCTCGGACATATGCTTGCTCGGTTTCCAGAATTTCCAGCACCACTCTGTCCACATGCGAAAGCTTGGCCTTGGGATCCTTTGCTTTGCGCAAAATTGGAGACCACGTACAGCCAAGAAAGGCCCTTTCATGAGACAGCACCTTGTGTTCACTCTCCAGCTGGCCCACTGGCGTAAGGTCGAGGCTGATATCGCTGCCATTTTGTTGAGGATAAGAAGGGCCACAGTACTGGGAGGATCCAAGGGTCCCACTACTACCAAATGAGCTGTGACTGTCCTGGAGGGAGGCCGAAGAGGTGGAGGAGCTGAGGCTAACTGGACGGTCACTGTCCGAACACACAGTATTAACGGAGGTGCAGCTGCCAGACATCCCGGCTGCTATTCCACTCAGAGAACTGACAGATGAAGGCCTGGGGGCAGCTAGGAAAGAGAAGAGAATGGTATAAACTTTATTTTACAATTGGATATGATGGTGGCATGTATTCATAACCAGTACTCCATATTGTATTGGCGAATACAATAAGTTTTGGTTGGCTCTACCAGTGACCTAGTTATGTTCCCTTGTTAGCTTTTTCTATAGTCTAATTTGTTACTATATATAAAACTATTGGAAAAGTTACATGTTGTGTAGGCCTATCCTAAAGGCCAGGCTTCACTTATTTGCCTCAGTATATAAGCTGCAGGTACCTAATGCCCGTCTTTCCTCACTTCTGGGTCACTAGTCTTAATGTTATTATCTTTTTTCTCATGTTGTAATAGAAAGCAGCTGTCTGAACCAGTAATGTTACAGGAGGTCACTCCCTGTAGACATCCAGAATGTTAAAAAAATTATTTTATTCTCCAGTGCAAAGTGCCAAAGACTCCAGACCCTGAATTGCGACAAGCGGTAATGTCTCTTCACTCCCCCTCCCATTCCTGACCCTGCTTTGGGCTCAGCTTCCAGCTGACTGTCAATCAATTAGAGGTAGGGATGGGAGAGAGAGTGAGGAGGCATTAAAGCTTGCTGCAATCCAGGTGCTTGGGAACGCCTCTTTGACACTTTAGAAAATTATTTTTCTGCATATGGAAGCCCAGACGGATATATAGGAGGTACCATGTGTCTTCTTGCCTAATGAAGTTATAAGAAAGCCGTCGAACATTCCCAAACGCTCGACATTTGACTCACACTGCCTGAAGCAGTTGGATGCAGGAAAACATGTATACAGCCTCCCTAGGGTTTCATCCAACTTCTCCAGGCAGTGGGAGTCCAAAGCTGAGCATTCGGGTGCGGACGGTTCGCTCAACACTACTATCTAATGGCATCAGCAGTTTGGAACCTTAAACTGCAGATGACAGATTCACTTTAAGTTCTTCAACAACAGGTCTTGCCTCCTGAGGTTACCACCTTGGATATGTATGCTGTTTAGGGACCAGTATGGTCCCCATCTATGTTCCATATTGGTTTTAGAAGTGAAGAAAACAAGCTGTCTACATTTATTTAGTACTGGAAGTAAAGGATGGGGTAGAAAAGACAAGTGTCCTAGAAGTTTACTGTAAGAACCCACCTTGTTCACCTGGTCGCTTTCTGCTTCCTTTCAGGGCTCCTTCCGGCATGTTGAAAAGATGGGGGTCTCCCCGTCCTGTTGGGAAAAGAATGTCATAAATAAATGTAATATTTAGATTATCCTATATTTATATTATTTGGAAGAATTAAAAAAATTTTTGTCACTTCTAGGAGGTAGCGTCTCAAGTCTTGATCTATTGATCTCAGCTCATGTCTAGATCCCATATGTCAGTGATCTGTCAAGCTTAATGATGTCCTTGACCTACTAAATTACTTTCCACTTAGCGGATGAGGGGTTAAGGCCGCTGCCACAGCCTGTGGTCTATTCCTCCAGCCCAACATTATTATTAGTACTGACTTATATTCACCAAATCTGCAATTAACGTGAACCCACCATCCCCACATGTTACAGCCCCGGAGGGGGAGACATCAGAACAGACCATACAGTAATTCTATATGATATAATATTATTAATGACGGTAAGAACAACAAATCACTGTGTGGTGTGCAAATCGTACGGGGCAAACCAAAGAGGTTGTTTCTGTGGTAGGTTCATTCTTGTGTTATTGTACGTCTTCCAAAGGGTCACACCATCCAAGCAACCCCTTTCTCTATATTCTGTTAGGACATATAGTTGTCACTAAGATGGATCACCTACGTGGTATCCCTTTCTATTCACCAAAACAAGACCCACAGTCTCCTTCACAGATAGAAGGTGATCACTACAAATTACAGCCATCATGGCAATCGGCTAATCGCCAGTGGGTGGGCATTCAGTGAAAAGGGGTTATAAAGATAGAAAAGGGGTGTCCTTCAAAGGGGTATTCTAATTAATAAAAATGTTGCTGGAGGATGGTAAAGATAAGTGATACTTCCACCGCCTTCTTCTGGTCCCACACTCCTCAATACTTCTCGCTGCTTCCAAGATAAGACGTTAAAAGAAGACCTGCCTGATCAGTGAATCGCTGGCCACATTGGTGTCTCCTCAGTGATTGGTTGAAAGGTTGGGTTCCTCTAAAAAGACTTATCTTTGAAGTAGCAAGAAGCGGTAACCAAAAAAGTACTAGATCGTGCGGGAACGGGAGGTGTGGAAGACTTAGATAGGTGAGTATGACCCCTCCAGCAATATATCAAAATTGTTATGATACTTGAATAACCTTTTATCTGTGACCAGTTTTACTTTACCTCTTTAATTTCCCCAGGAAGCAGGATATGGTAACAGTTACCACTACAAAAAGGGGTACTAATTTGATTCTACTGTGGCAGGTGGGTAACTATAGTAGCTGAATAGTTTGCATTTGTACCTAGGACATGAGGCCTGAAATTGTGTGTTGGTGATGGTAGACTCAAGATCCCTTCTGACAACTTGTGTTGAGCATAATTGCCAAATTGTTCAGGTTCGGCAAAGTTCTACGAACCTGAGTGTTTGGCGAAGTTAGGTGTCGTCCTAGGGAGTCCTGGGAAACATGTATCCATGTTGTCCTGGCAGCCATAAGGCAGCATCTAACTTTTCAAGCCTCCAGGAGTCAAATACCAAGCGTTTGAGTTCGGAGAACATTGCCAAACCCGAACAGTTCCGTAACTCTGCTCAACACTACTGCCAGCAGTTATCCATCTTGACCACAATACCACTTATCATGGAGTCAACTTTCTGGACTTGGAAGGGGACAGGGTTTGCTTAGGATGGAATAGGGAGGAGAAGCTCTTACTGGACTATATACTTTCAGCAGCTGAACCAGTTGATCATCTTGTCTCTTTGGTGGTTTATAATCAAAAAGTTGTCATCCAAATTGGGTCAGCCCCTCTAATGTTTAGACTTATGAATGCATGTCCACATACGTCAGCCGCACCCCGCACCCACCACAAGTACATACCCACATTATCTGCGCCCATAAATTGTTGCATGTTTAAAATTTCCTGTTCCATGCCATGGTTCTCATTAAACTAATCCCATATAAAAGAAACCAAGTTACATATTTTATGAGACAATTTTGAACAAAGGGAAAACAAAAACATACCACTGTTACTGGGAATCAGTTCAATGAAAAATGACCGCCCAGCATGGGGGTATAGCTCTGCCCTCCTCAGATGTGGCAACGCTACTTATTCAGAATGAGTATGGCTGCATGTTAACCTAATGCATTTCCGCGAATGCTTCATGTCAGGCTTAGAGGTGGAACAATGCCTGACTAGGTGGCATTAATGGGGGCGCTGTTGCACTGATGTCTTCAGAAAGTTGTTGCTTCAAATAGTGGTGAAAAATGGTACTGCAAGTGAGAATTGGAGTATGTTCAAACTTTGGCCCTAATACACGGGACGATTATTGTGCGGAAAATTGTTATATTGTTTGAATTTAAACAATAATCGTTTTGTGTAAATGCAGGCAACAATCACAAAATCGTTTTTGAGCGGAACCTAAAATCATCAGTAATCGTTCAGTGTAATTCCAGATGGGATCAGATGGAGTAAATGGCCGTAGTGACGATTGTAGTACTGATCGTAACTAACTATCGTTCTGTGTAATATAGTGAACGATTGCGGTAGCTCTTGTTTGTGAACATTAATCGTTAAAAAAAAAAAAATGTAATAGGACTCTAAGGAACGACACTCAACCTATAATTTTTTAGTTGTTGCAAAAGCTACCAGCTACCATTCTTGCCATATGTAGACCCAAAAAGACTCTCATTGACTGAACGGTCCACTGAAGGGGCTTATCTGTGGATGAAAAAGATGGCTTCCTGGCTCTACAGCCTATTTGGGTCTACCAGAAATGGTCAGGAAGCTGAAAGCAGCCAAATTGGTGCGGCACTATTTGCACAATTTCAATGGGACTTACCCAAATTCTTCCCGACCATCCCTGGCAGCCACAAACAGACTGGTAATAACCAGGGAGCATTCTTTTACATCCATGGGAAAACCCCTTTAAGAATAGTCCTCTGCCCATAAGGGGAATTAGTGTATGATTGGGGGGAGGGGAAGGGATTATGGTTCCTGAGTCTCCTGTAGGGTCTATGCAACATTGGAGTATTAGTCACTCCAAATTGATATCAATGGTTTGTCTGTAAGATTCTTGGACATGGCGAGTCCTCCATTAAGAAAGACTCTCTTTGTAACCGTTCTCCACTTTGGCCGATAGGTAACATTTAATGCTGTCATTTCTATTCCTGACCCCCCCCCCCCCCCCCCATATTATATAAAGAGCCTGCAATGTGCACAGATCCCAGTTAGATTATGTATATAACAAATAACTCAGTACTGGGCAACGTAACAGAAGACACATGAGATTGTGCTGGCTTTTCATTCCAGCTTGGAACATTCCACCATTTTAATTGTTTCCTTCACATGTGATTTTGATATAAATCGAGTCTGATGGAAAAGCTGCATCTGTCTTCGAGTTCCTTCTGCTTGATATATGAGGTGTTTCCACTTACAATCTGTATATGCAAAGATTTGGATTCTGTACCAACTATTGGCATCACAGCCCGGCTTACGCCTACTGTTCACTGTACTGCGGAGTCAGCTCTCGGCAAACCTTTGTATGTACCATGTAGATGTTGTGTGTACCATCTTATATACCATGTTGTGTGTACTATCTTATATATATTATATAGTGTGTACCATCTTACAAATACCATGTTGTGTGTACCATCTTATATATACCATGTTGTGTGTACCATCTTATATATACCATGTAGTGTGTACCATCTTATATACACCATGTAGTGTGTACCATCTTATATATACCATGAAGTGTGTAGCATTCTATATATACCATGTAGTGTGTACCATCTTATATACACCATGTTGTGTGTACCATCTTGTATATCATGTAGTGTGTAGCATCCTATATATACCATGTTGTGTGTAGCATCTTATATATACCATGTAGTGTGTGCCATCTTATATATACCATGAAGTGTGTAGCATTCTATATATACCATGTAGTGTGTAGCATCTTATATATACCATGTAGTGTGTACCATCTTATATATACCATGTAGTGTGTAGCATCCTATATATACCATGTAGTGTGTAGCATCCTATATATACCATGTAGTGTGTAGCATCTTATATATACCATGTAGTGTGTACCATCTTATATATACCATGTTGTGTGTAGCATCTTATATATACCATGTAGTGTGTACCATCTTATATATACCATGTAGTGTGTAGCATCCTATATATACCATGTAGTGTGTAGCATCCTATATATACCATGTAGTGTGTAGCATTTTATATATACCATGTAGTGTGTAGCATCTTATATATACCATGTAGTGTGTACCATCTTATATATACCATGTAGTGTGTAGCATTTTATATATACCATGTAGTGTGTAGCATCTTATATATACCATGTAGTGTGTAGCATCTTATATATACCATGTAGTGTGTAGCATCCTATATATACCATGTAGTGTGTAGCATCCTATATATACCATGTAGTGTGTAGCATCTTATATATACCATGAAGTGTGTACCATCTTATATATACCATGTTGTGTGTACCATCTTATATATACCATGAAGTGTGTACCATCTTATATATACCATGTAGTGTGTACCATCTTATATATACCATGTAGTGTGTAGCATCTTATATATACCATGTAGTGTGTACCATCTTATATATACCATGTAGTGTGTAGCATCTTATATATACCATGTAGTGTGTAGCATCCTATATATACCATGTAGTGTGTAGCATCCTATATATACCATGTAGTGTGTAGCATCTTATATATACCATGAAGTGTGTACCATCTTATATATACCATGTTGTGTGTACCATCTTATATATACCATGAAGTGTGTACCATCTTATATATACCATGTAGTGTGTACCATCTTATATATACCATGTAGTGTGTAGCATCTTATATATACCATGTAGTGTGTAGCATCCTATATATACCATGTAGTGTGTAGCATCCTATATATACCATGTAGTGTGTACCATCTTATATATACCATGTTGTGTGTACCATCTTATATATACCATGAAGTGTGTACCATCTTATATATACCATGTAGTGTGTAGCATCTTATATATACCATGTAGTGTGTAGCATCCTATATATACCATGTAGTGTGTACCATCTTATATATACCATGTAGTGTGTACCATCTTATATATACCATGTAGTGTGTACCATCTTATATATACCATGTAGTGTGTAGCATCTTATATATACCATGTAGTGTGTACCATCTTATATATACCATGTAGTGTGTACCATCTTATATATACCATGTAGTGTGTACCATCTTGTACATACCATGTTATATGTACCATATCAGGCCCAGACTGAGCTATGAGAACATTAAAGGGAAATACCTCAATACAATAACACTCTTTGTATCTGGCATCCAGTAATCCTAAAGAAATTGTTACAGTCCAACATTTGTATTTTCATGGAACTAAAGGATTTGTTACAGATTCTAGATATGGCACCATAATCTACCGTGGGAAGACAAGTGAATCTCCGAATGGAGGAATATGGCAGTACATAGACCTGAGAGCACGCCATATGGTATTGCACAGATTTGGGAGCACACCAGGTAACAGTACACAGGCCTGACAGCACACTGTATGGCAGTATATGGAGCAGAGAGCACACCATATGGTAGTACATGGACCTGAGAGTATACCGTATGGCAGTATGTGGACTATGACAGCACCCTGTATGGCAGTATATGGAGCAGAGAGCACACCATATGGTAGTACATGGACCTGAGAGTATACCGTATGGCAGTATGTGGACTATGACAGCACCCTGTATGGCAGTATATGGAGCAGAGAGCACACCATATGGTAGTACATGGACCTGAGAGTATACCGTATGGCAGTATGTGGACCTGACAGAACACCATATAGCAGTACACAGACCTGACAGTACATCAAATGGCAGTACACAAACCTGACATTCCACTGTGTGGCAGTATGTGGACCTGAGAGCCCACCATATGGTAGTACATAGACCTGAGAGCACACCATATGGTAGTACATAGACCTGAGAGCACACCATATGGTAGTACATGGACCTCAGAGCCCACCATATGGTAGTACATAGACCTGAGAGCACACCATATGGTAGTACATGGACCTCAGAGCCCACCATATGGTAGTACATAGACCTGAGAGCACACCATATGGTAGTACATAGACCTGAGAGGACACCATATGGTAGTACATGGACCTGAGAGCCCACCATATGGTAGTACATAGACCTGAGAGCACACCATATGGTAGTACATAGACCTGAGAGCACACCATATGGTAGTACATGGGCCATAGAGTATACCATATGGCAGTATATGGACCTGACAGAACACCACATAGCAGTACACAGGCCTGACAGCACATCATATGGCAGCAGACAAACCTGGCAGCACACCATATAGCGGTAAACAGATTTGACAGAAAACCATATGACAACGGATGGACCTAACAGCTCACACGTCTTGGCAGAACATGGTATTGAGCTCATTGTATCTCAGATTGACTTCCTGGAGGGTCATAAGGATAAGCATGTGTGGGACGTTTCATGGGACCAAACCTTTACAGAGCAATAATTGTAGGTTTCATCCGTTACCTGCAGTGCTGCCCGAATGGACTGTAATTAGGATTAATGCTTTTTTGCATGATGTCCAGTGTGGGACATTAGACTGTGTCTTGGCATAAACCTCGTCCATGTCTGTAAGAAAAGTTCTATTTCCTCAAAGTTTAGCTCCGAAATTTTTTTTTACAAACTGCTCAAATTTTATAAGCATTTTTCTTGCCAACCATGTAAAATGTCTTTACCAACTATCGCCCGGTGTAACTAATATCCCCATAGTTTCTCTTCTCATCCGGTACATACATATACTTATCCTCTCAGCCACTGCATTTCTATATATAAAATGCCTTCAATTCTTAGAGCTAAATAATGCAGTCTGTGGCTTGTGTTTCTGGGCCATGGGCCAGTTCATCATAGATACTGTCTGTTCAATAAGTAGACATGTGGCACATCTTAAAGAGAACCTGTCATCACATTTATGATGAACCATAAGTCATCAGGGGCGGTCCCTGGTGGCTTCTCTCCGCCTCACTAGCCTTTTCTGATCAATCTCTTTCTATATCCAAAGAGGGAGAGATCTATCAATCAAGGCTGGCGGGGTGGTGAGAGGTCAATGGGGACCGCCCTCATGACTGGTGATTCGGGCAGTGTGAAAGGTTCCCTTTAATAAACCTCAAAGAGATGGTGAGGGAAGAAGGGGCAAATACTCTAGGGCCTATACCATTCAGGATAAATACAGGTCCTACAACAGACAGCCCATGGCACTGTTATGTGGTGTTATTATATGGCTTTGTTAAACTAGGGGTAGTGTATTATTACTTGAGTTTTACTGCTATGGGTGTACCATGGGGGTCAGTGTTTTGCAAGCACTGTATATTGATACTAGTAGGGGCACAGTGGGGCTTTAGTGTTTTTGAGGTACTATATATTGGCATTAGTAGGGGCACTGTGGGGTCTGTGTTTTGGAGACACTGTATATTTGGGACTAGTAGGGGCACTGTAGGAGCACTGTGGGGTCAGTGTTTTGTAGCCACTGTATATTGGTACTAGTAGGGGCACTGTGGGGTGTTTTGGAGGCACTGTATATTGTACTAGTAGGGGCACTGTAGGGTCAGTGTTTTGGAGGTACTGTATATTGGTACTAGTTGGGGCACTGTATATTGGGACTAGTAGGGGCACTGTAGGGTCAGTGTTTTGGAGGCACTGTATATTGGGACTAGTAGGGGCACTGTGGGGTGTTTTGAAAACACAGTATATTTTTTTAAAGTCAGGGCACTTTATATTGGGACTAGTAGGGGCACTGTGGGGTCTGTGTTTTGAATGTACTGTATATTGGGACTAGTAGGGGCACTGTGGGGTCTGTGTTTTGGAGGTACTGTATATTGGGACTAGTAGAGGCACTGTGGGGGTCTGTGTTTTGGAGGTACTGTATATTGGGACTAGTAGGGGCACTGTGGGGTCTGTGTTTTGGAGGCACTGTATATTGGGACTAGTAGGGGCACTGTGGGGTCAGTGTTTTGTAGTCGCTGTATATTGGTACTAGTCGGGGCACTGTGGGGTCTGTGTTTTGGAGGCACTGTATATTGGGACTAGTAGGGGCACTGTGGGGTCAGTGTTTTGTAGTCGCTGTATATTGGTACTAGTCGGGGCACTGTGGGGTCTGTGTTTTGGAGGCACTGTATATTGGGACTAGTAGGGGCACTGTGGGGTGTTTTGGAGGCACTGTATATTGGTACTAGTCAGGGCACTGTATATTGGGACTAGTAGGGGCACCGTAGGGTCTGTTTTTTGTAGCCACTGTATATTGGTACTAGTCGGGGCACTGTATATTGGGGCTATTAGGGCCCTGATTAATATTCATATACTGTCAATATATCATGAATATGCTGTATGGGAAGCCCACCTCTAAGTGGTACAGCCTAAAAGCATGAAGCTCAGACTAGAAAAGATGTAGACACTAAATGATACTATTATGTTGACACTGCATAACAGTTATTTAGACCGGCCCTGGGATGATCCATATGTCTTCTTGGTCAATAATAGATGCGATAACTTGGGACAACAACTTTTGAGGTGTAAGCTGTTAATGCCTTACTTTACGTCAGAGTGTGGATGTGAGCGGTGTGCTAGCCATCTATCCAGATAAGCCAGACAGGAGGGGGTTAACCATCTGGAGGGGGTTCAGCAGGGGAAGGAGGGTTTGGATGTTGGTGCAGGGAGGAGGGGGGCTGTGTACAGGAATGCTGGAGTAATCTCACTATGTCCCCGCAGCTGGAGCAGAGGAGACAACAGCAGCAAGAAGAGACAGCAAGCTTCTCAGGGGTCCGGCCATCATCTACATATCTGCTTATTGTGTTATTAAAGCACTTTATCATGGTGGTAGCGTAATACTGATATCACCATATAATAAATAATACTGCCATACGTTACACTGAAACCTATATATAGTGATAAACCGCATAAATAATGTTACTTCCCCCATACAATGTATAATTCTCATATCACTATATCATAATACCATATATAAAATGATACCGTATATACCGTATAATGTTGTCATCACCTTACAATGTGTTATTCTGATATCAGTATACAATATTGGTATCACCTTGTAACATGTTATAATATATAAAGCAAGGCCAGAGACATACACATAATAGGCAGACCATGTGGTTATTATGGGGCCCTGGGAGAGAGGGGCTCAGCCCTGCTTGGCCCCATTCCTTGTTATAGTGTTAGGAAAGTGCACAGGGCTCCCCAGGGAAGTACATTGTCATCAAATAAAGGAATGGAGGTATTGACCCCCCGGTCATAGAAAGCAAGGGGGATTGAACTGTAGGCCATTTTGTCCTGGGGTGCAAAGTCACCATAATAGGAGGCCCATTTCAATCTTGGCTATGGGGGCTCTGTGTACTAACAGGATTTCCATTGCTCCATTAAGTTCTGTCTCCTTATTGTTCTCATCCCATCAATCTACTTTTGTTTTTTGTTCTTTTTTTTGTCGATCAAAACAAATTTCCATCGAGGACAATGGAATCTGCTTTTAGACATCAGTGGCCTCCTGTGTAATGTATAAGGCCGGGGGAACAAAGAAGTGGTATCATTAATGGTTGTTTTGAGTATTATAATAATAAATTGGACGTGGACATCAAAAAGGGTGATGAGGCATGAGAAAGAATGTAGGGTTGAGGACCACCACACCCGGAGGACCACTAAGGCCCAGGTTCTAAAGGGCTATGATGTCTGAGGAGCCATAGCTACAGTATATAACCATACTGATCACCCCAGAGAAGCCAGAGTATGACTGAAGAAGAGACCTAGGTGCACCATGGCCATCCTGGCAGCTTTATAGATGGCCCCCTGACCTTACAGCTACCGATTAGGGTTGTAGAGTTAAGGAAAGCTTAATCTTTCATGGGAAAGTAGGAGGATTGAAATAATTCTGCCATGGTTCAGTAAGAGAAGTAATTTGAGTTCCTCCTCTCCCGACATCTGGTCATTAGCGGGGCCTACCAGGCGGATCTCATCCCAGCTCTTCTCATGTGTTTTCTGTAAACATTCTCCTAATCTCCCTCTTCCTCACTTCCTGCTTCTGCAGCAAAGTCCTCTTGTGATCTCGCCTCTCCTCCTTACACTCTCGCCTTAGTCACTGTCAGATTATTACATTGTATTTATTGGATATTAGGATTTTATAGGGGACAACTGGTAATAATGGTGGCGGTGGCACTATCAGAAATTTCTACAATTGGTTGGCAGGTAGACTTAACGTAAAAGTGCCTATCAGTACAGTTCTGACAGATTCAAACGTACTGCTCATCCCTAGTGGTGGGGAAGTCGGTGAGTGCTTAGGGGTTCAGTAGCTGGGGAGAAGGCATCTATAGCAGGGATGGGGAACCTTTAGCCCTCCCGCTATTCAAAAACAACAAGGCCCATCATGCCTGGATAGCCAAAGCTTTAGTTAAAGCTTTGGCTGTCCAGGTATGATGGAACTTCTAGTTTTGCAACAGCTGGAAGGCTGAAGGTTCTCCATTCCTGACCTACAAGATCCATACACTTTGGAGAAAAGATGGCTGAAAAACTAGGTGGGGCTGACTGGTCGACTGACTAATTTGTCTCTCTCCCAATAGGTGTTGTGGGGAAAAGAATGGTCAGCCATGAAGACTTTCAATACCTGATCTTTTTTTCTTCCATAGGGATAAGCCTACAGGAGGTGTCTGGCAGGAACTTTCTATCTCCATTGAAAACCAATGCACTCTTGGTGAAGTGTGCATGTATGTGGGGGGATTAGGAAAATTAGCTGCCAGCCATATGAGCGTCTTGCCAACAGCTGTTGAAGGTATTACAGACTTGCTTCTGCCCTATGCCGACTATAAGAATTACCAATAGATCCCAATCTGAAACTTAAAGGAAAAATGTCACCCCCCGTGCCGGGGTGATGCCCGCCCGACCTCCCCGGTGGAGCACCATATACTTATTCCTTCCTCGAAGTCCCGGTCCTGGACCCGCTCCCGCTGACGAGATATCGCCGTCAGAAGCCATGCGCGCACTCATCAAAGATGAGTC
Source organism: Dendropsophus ebraccatus (assembly GCF_027789765.1). Taxonomy (NCBI): domain Eukaryota; kingdom Metazoa; phylum Chordata; class Amphibia; order Anura; family Hylidae; genus Dendropsophus; species Dendropsophus ebraccatus. The sequence goes on from NC_091463.1 coordinate 83,747,537, forward strand.
TGGCTTCCGATGGCAATATCTCGTCGGCGGGATCGGGTCCAGGACCGGGGATCGAGGAAGGGGTAAATATATGGTGCTCCACCGGGGGGTCGGGCGGGAATCACCCCGGCATGGGAAGTTTCAGGTTTCCTTTAAAGGGGTTATCCAGAATTACAAAAAAAAATGGTTGCTTGCTTCCAGAAAAAGCACCACTCTTGTTTTCAGGTTGTGTGTGGTATTGCAGCTCAGTTTCATTGAAGTGAACTAGGCAGAGTTGTAGTACCACACACAGGTGTGGCGCTGTTTATGGAAGAAATCAGCTATGTTTTTATACTGCTGCATAAGACATCACTGCTCCTCTCTGGTGACGTCATCCTTGTAAAAGTATACAATTTACCAAGTATTTCTTGTGATATAGTCACACTGGGAAATGATGGCTTTGCGGACAAACTTTATCTGTAAAATAAGATCTCTAGTAGTGTTGAGTGGAGAGGTAACTTGACTCCTCACGGCCGCAGAGGTTAGAGGCAGTCCTAGAAAGTTCTGGAAAACAGATACAGCCATAGGCCTTAGGACCCTATTACACAGAGCGATAATCGGCTAAATCGTGCCGATTTGGCCGATTATTGCTCCGTGTAATAAAGACAACGATCAGGAGATGAAACGATCATCAGCTGATCGTTGGTTTGGGTTTGGACCTAAAATCGCCGGGTGCCAACCGCGCATCGCTACGTGTATTAGCGATGCACTCCCGGTCGTCTCTCCTGTGCTCCTGAAAAGACCAGGAGTGGAGAGAGGTAAGGTATCAGATGTTTGGACAAGGGCTGCATGGGCATCGCTAACAATGTCAACCACTTTTGTTGGCAAATTGGAAAAGGGTCCCATCATCAAAGATTAGGGCAGTATTATCTCCATAAACTAGATTCCAAAATTGTCTATGGCGTCTTTGGTGGTGTCCATAAAGAAAGGACCACTGTACATGAAGGACCTCTATGTATGGCTGGTCCCATCCTACTTTCTCGTAGACTTCATGCCGGCCTATCCAAGGAAGAAGGGAAACAGTGTATAGACCACAAAATTGGAGGTGTGAGGAAAGTCTGGTCTCCTTTATGGGGCTCTCTCTTCTGGCGTTCATCTGTATCATATTCCCCGGCATATCTATAATTTACTGCTTTATTCTTCGCCATCATGGTTTTTTTTGGACGTTATAACACTACGGTTCTGTTTTTCTATGATTCGCCTTGGAGAATTAAAAGAAATGAAACATATGAAAGAGGAGGCAGCGATGCACAAAGGTCGTATAATAAAATGAATATGGGGATTGTGGTCGCCATAAGCGCTGTAAATAGATAATAGTAGGAATTGGGTAGGAGTAACGTGTACATCTGCATCACCGTACAGAGCGGCAGGCACGGAGAGGCATCCCTGACATTTATATTACAATGGGCTCTTTGTGCAGAGGAGATACTAAAAAAGAGTCACTAATAGTGAAGGGAGTGATCTAAACAAGGGTGGGCCGAGTCACCCCTGACCAGGTCCTATTAGAAGAATTTGGGTCGGAGGAGATGATTTAACCTGTTATGGTCCAGCCGTGTGTATGGTGAAGCCTTGTAGCAGATTCCATAGACCCCGCACCCTCACCCAGCTAGGCCAAACCAACAACACCTTAAAGGATTTACTTTTTTTTTTCGGAAAAATGTTACTATGGCAACTAGAGGCCTCAACACCGCTATAGTGTTAGTATGGTGGAGAGCCTATACATTACAGAGGATGTGAGAGGAAACTGGCACTTGACGTGAGGGAAGGAATAGTCTGGGACTCACCAAAAATAGCCACTGCCAGATATCTTCATCCCATTGTGAGAGGGTGTAAATTCTGAGGAGGATGAAGAGCCTAGTATCTCTGAGGCTGGAAAGATATGAAAATATTAGGATTAAGACAGAGAAATAGAACAAATATTTTAATTGTTTGTCCTTATATACATTTTAAATTATAATAAATGTCAGTAAAAAAAGGACTGATACTTTGTAAGGTACCTATGGGCTAGGAGAGGCCACTGGCTTCCATTCCACCGCACTATGACCTTTAAATAACGTTCTCAGTGATTGGCTGTGAGTCTCTGAGTAATGTCATCAGGTGGGGACGTGATGATATCACTATCATTACCTTAAAGGCTCAGACAAAACTAAGCCCACCCCCGCCTACATATAGATTGTGTATTGTATACATGTGATAGGTCCTCTGAGTGATAGACACTCTTTGTAGTTGCTTTTTCCTCTACTTATTAGATGAAAATTCTTAACTAAGAACTCCTTTCAATGGAGTTTCTAAACCAGAGATCCCTTTAAGTGACATCACTGCTTCTCTTTGGTGACATCATCCTTATATAAAAGTATACAATTTACCAAGTATTACTTGTGATATAGTCACACTGGAAAATGATGGCCTTGTGGCCAAACCTGGGGTGGATTAAAGGACAACTCCGGCGGGACCCCCCCCCCAAAAAAAAACACAGACACACACAGACACCATACTCACCATCCCTCCGGTGACGATCGCCACTCCATTCGCCCGCCGTCCGCCTCACCGTCCCCTTCGTCCGCCGTCCAGCGATGTCTCCTTCTTCCGGGTCCATGAGAGAGAAAAGGCTGCCAGCGCGCTTGCGCACCGGCAGCCTTTTCATTGGCTGGAGCGCATCACATGGCTTCCAGCAAGCTCAGCCAATCAGGGCTGAGCAAGCTGGAAGCCATGTGATGCGCTCCAGCCAATGCAAAGGCTGCTGGTGCGCATGTGCACCAGCAGCCTTTCTCTCCCATTCACTCTCAATGAAGACGCCGAGGAGGAAGAAGACCCGGACCGCCCCCAGCTCTGACATCACCCGACACCAGAGAAGAGGACCGTGACGACCGTAATAGGTAATGTATATATTCTTTAACTTCCGGGGTGGGGGGTCGGGGGTCGGAAAGTGGGGGAAGGGGGCCAGACCGGGTATTTAACCACATTACAAAGTTATATAACTTTGTAATGTGTGTTAAATAAGCCAAAAAAATTTTTCGCCGGAGTTGTCCTTTAACTTTACCATAGACCCTGGGCTGTTCACCAAGCCTGGGCCCCCCACCCAACAGTAACTATGGCAGCACTAGCTTGGTGTTCCTAGTACAGAATAGATAATATCACAATGCCTTGATTTGTGCAAAATTGTGTTAAAAACGCTGCATTTTTTTTTTGTAAATCATGGCAAAAATTTAGCCAGGAGACAGTACACCACTGAAAGTATACCGTAAGTCTTTTTGGGTGGCCATGGGCCCCCCAGGAGCTCAGGGCCCCAGGCTACCGCCCGAAAAGGACCTATTATAATCCGCTGCTAGAGACTTTAGGTCTCTAGTAGTGTTGAGCAGAGAGGCCAAACTGTTCCTTTAAAATAAGTTCTCAGTGATTGGCTAGGAGTCCCTGAGTGATGTCATCAAGTGGGAGGCAGGATGATATCACTATCATTATCTCAAAGGCTCAGACCACACTAAGCTCCACACCTACATGTGCTCTACCGTACATAGCATAAATATGTAGCATAGGAACAAGTTGCTTGGTTTCAGAGACCAAGATATAACCCGACACAGATGGACAGTCAGACCTCCATGGTCATATTTTAGGAAGAAGGACTAATATAGACATGCATAGTAATCATGCCGGGTTCCCACCAGTCTCCCAGTAGTACACAAAGGAATCTTACATACATTCTGATGGATAGAAACAAGGTGGGCCTTGCTAAATTAAATAGGATGGTATCACTAGAGTGAAGAGTCATCTGTAATATGTGTTAGGGAAATCCTAGAGAAGGGCCTGTTATATACCTATTGACTTTTAGAAACGTATAAAATACACCCAATAACCGATTTACCATAATCTCACCCCGTTACACCCCAGCGAGACATTACTAGTACCTGGCGCTCACTTATTGATAAAAAGTGAAATAAAATTATGATATTTTTCCTGCTGTCACTCACTGCATGCGTATTAGTGTGTTTAATAGGAGCTGTATACATCCCTATGAAATACCCCCCTCTAGTGGCAGCTACAAGCAGTCACAATTTTACCATGTAACTAGAGGGAAACAGGACATTGGATGTCTGTATAATAAAAACAAGTGATGCATTTTGGACCCTTTTTTAGGCTTCATAAAATTAAATAATTGGTAAATTCACTCTATTTCATGCTAGTATTTATCATCTCCACCAGATATACTAATTATATGTAAATTCTTTAGAGAAAAAAAAAGTGCTTGGAAACTCCTTTAAAAACATTTAGCATTTTCCTCTGACTCCGCCTATTTCTAATTTCACCCATTTATAACCCCAATATAGTAATGGCCATGGAATAGTCACCCTACAATACCATGCGGTGGGTTGGGGTTGGGGAGGGGGAGGGGGGATTTGAAATATCTGCTGATCTTCTATGCTTCTATGATTGTCAGCCTACTGGCAGCTAGCCATCATTGTAGCCAGCTACCCATGCATGGCATTTACATTTTATTTCCTTAGTTAAACTTCTATAGTTAATCGACCCTGAATATCCTTATCAGCAGGACTTCTCCTGGTTCTTCACCGTAATGTGCCTACACCCTCCTCCCACACTCCTCGTAGCCACATTAAGTACAGGAATCCCACATAAAGCAGCAACCCGGTGCCAATAAACCTTGGCTTCCCGGGATTCATTAACACAATTACATTTCATTTCCTCATATAGGTAATGGAAATGTAAGTTTATAACATACTCACACCCAGGGTCAGAAAATGACTCGGGCTTTTGACACTGAACGTAACAATGGCCTACATAAGAGTCATACACAGAGTCATACTTCTTCCATTATCATCCTTTCATTCAAGAAAAGTCATTAGGAAAAGAAAATCAACATCTCTATAAAAAGAATCCAGCATGAGACTTGGCAAACGTACTAGCTTATGGCTGTATCCATGTTTTCATGGACTGGTATCGCAACATCTAACTGCTGCAGACCCCACCTGCCATTTAGGTGATGACTTCTGCATAGAATTTACTGTAATTACACCATTTGTATTTGTCTGGAGTGACTGCATCATTGTACGCCAAATATACGTCGTCAATGCTCCGCACCCCATAAATGTGACACCATGAAAACTTGATAGTGATTGCAACCTTTGCTTTTCTTAGGGTTTGTTCATTCACTGGGGCTAAATCTAAGCGTGTTATAAGATGTCTGGTAGGTTAGTAAGGTATCTTTAAAGGGGTTACAAAAACATGGTCACTTTCTTCCAGAGACAGCACCATTCTTGTCTCCAGATCATGTGTGGTTTGCAATTCAATGGTTGTAAAATCCCACACAAACTGTGAGACAAGAGTGGTGCTGTGTGGAAAGTGGCCATGTTTTTGTAGCACTGGATAACCCCTTTAAGAAGAGAGTGTTCATTACAGTCAGAAAAAAAGAATATACATATATATATATATATATATATATATATATATATATATAGGTATATAGACCAACAAGCCATTCTTTTAAGTTAAGTTTGGTGATGCCATACACATTCACGTAGGGTCATCCAGAAATGAAAGAGTTAAAGGGTCTGCTTAGGTCATCGAGGGCTGTATTCCCAATCAAAGGATTTTGCTAGTGTACAGAGTTCTTATCCTTTAAGTTTCCAGACCGTTCGGCTCGGATTTCAGAGCAGTGCTCAGGGGTATACAGTCAGGAAGGAGGATCCAAAATTAGAGCTGTTTGACCCTAGTGACATCCTAGGGTTATCGAGTGGTGGCATAGCATTCTTCCTGGCATCGATCATCCCACAGGAGCACCCACAACTGTCCCTTCCTCTTTTCCTGGAATCTGAGCATATGCTCGTTGTTGAACGGAGTTCTGATGATGGGGATAGGAGACTGAAAGGCTATGGTCCTCATGCCTTCTCTGTCGAAGTTCATCATCGACCACGCAGCTGACCAAAATAGTTTCATGTTTCGATTTTTAGTAGTTGTTCTCTATTGCTATGATTTTTCAGCATCTACATTGTATAGGTTATCGTTCCACGCTACAGATTGTATAAAATGCATCGTAACGTTAGAATGTGCAACTCAAAATGGCCTCATGAACCGAGCGAAAAATAAAAAACAAAAAACCCCCATGACAATATAAAAAGTGTTTACGCCAGCACACAAAAGGGAGGCGCGTCTCCCCTGCACATGATGCAGCGCGTTTCACACAAAAAGTACATTGGGTACACGCGGCGGTGTGCATTACACACTCGCTCTACAATCTTGCTCTCTGACCCTTCCAAATATGGAAACAATCAGTTTCCAAAATATCTGACATGTTTCCAAAAATACTTTTGGGATCAGATATCGTAAAATGCTTTCTGCATAATATGAGCCGGTGCGAGAGGCCTCAGCGCTCCCACAAACAAAAAAAAACATGTTTTCTCACAGGCAATATGTTCTGCCTTACTCCTATGTAACCAATAGATGGTACATGTAGAATACGCAGCCTGATGATGTTCCCATCACTGATCCAAGCCAATGCTGATGATGGGAGATCACTGGACCTTGACATTCTTGATGGGATCCACAGATAATCCAATACCTATTCCGTCTGCCAGGAAAAATGTTTTTCCGTGGTTTTGTCTGTTCTCCTTCCTCCAAAGCACCCTGTAGTACTAAATGAACCCGCTAATGGGGGAATCAGACAGTAGAATTGTCGGCCAAAACGTTTTAGGGACAATTGTTTTTTGTCTACAGCCGCTTTCGGGTTGTGGAGTTTTATGTGGCTTGTGCTTGTGTTTGATATTCCATTGTGTTACAATAATACACGGAAAGATTATTGTGCGAAAAATGTAATTGAATCAATACTCTTTCCATGTGTATGCCGGCAACGGTCAAACGACTAATGAAAATTTGGTCGACTGTCGTTGATCGCATCTTTAGAGCTCACCATTAAATCATCTTTAACCGTTCCCTCATCGTATACAAGTCTTTTGGTGTATGTACACATCGTTCGTTATTACAATTGTTCCAGTTGAGTATACGACTGATCATAATTACAATCGTAACTAACGACTATCGTTCCATGTACTATGATGAATGATTTCAGGTCGTTCCGAAAGGGTACTTGTTTACAGTCATTATTTGGAGAAAACGAAAAATCGATTTGTCTAATAGTACCCTAAAAGTATGGAAGAAGATCCACACTAGCACCCAAGTTGCATTGTAACATTGCATCCTATAAGATACTGTCATGGATCCCAGGAGAAGTGGCCAAGAATGTCGCTACTATGGGGTCTCCCAGACCTCCCTTCTTCTCCACACTGTTAGTACTTTGCCTTTTTAACATTCAGTTAATGGCAGGACTATAGAGGGTGCAGAAGTTCATGTTCATAGAACAAGTATGTAATGAAGATTCCTCCATCCTAGATCCCTGATAGCTGGTCCGACTGGTGCGAGGAGGGGGGGGGGTCATCATTTTTGATATGCTGGAAACCCCCTTGAAATCCTGCCTTGGGTATAATATACCATATGACAAAGATTGAGAATTAATCTTAAAAATAATTATAACAATTAGATATTTTCTGGCAGATCCAGTTGATTTGTGTGAGATCTGTCAGCAATGAAATACGTATGGCCAAATAATGGGTGGAGTGATGGGGGAATGTTGGGACCAGCCACGTAGATCTTAAATTTTCTATTATGTGAAATGAATAGTCCACCAAAGAGGGAGCTGTTCCTTGTTAGTATCTCTCCTTGCTAATAGTGGGGGGTCTTGAGTGGGGAACCCCAAACTTTAAGGCCCAAAAGGCAACTCCTCCTATGAAGTGATCCTTCCAGGGTAACGGTCTATGGGGTGTGACAACCTCATAGTCATCTTATAAGCCATCTCACCTAAAACACCCAACATTTAAGAAGAATTGTCAAGGAGAGGAGGGTTTAGAGCAGCATTTTTCTTACATATTGGGGCAGAGTAAACATAGCCAAATTTCTGGACTATGAGAAGAACATTTTGGTTTTATGTGGTTGGTAGTAGAGATAAGCAAACCTCGGGCCCGCTCGGGTTCGTCCATACCTGAGTGTGTGGCATTTGATAACCGGTGGCTGCTGAAGTTGGATGCAGCCGTAGGGAGTCCTGGAAAACATAGATACAGCCTATGCTCTATGGCTGTATCCATATTTTCCAGGACTCCATAGGGCTGCATCCAACTTCTTCAGCCACCAGTAATCAAATGCCACACACTCAGGTTTCAACGAACCAGAGCGTGCCCAAGATTCACTCATCTCTAGTTGGTTCCATGCCTCCTCCAAGTGTAAGTTGGGATTAGTACGGATAACACAATGTAGTGTGGACACAATGATGTCACTACATCTGTTAGACCTTTCTCCTGCATTTGTACACTGTTCCTCCCATACCAATGGCGATGTAAGTTGACACTGATTTTGTTCTAGGATCTCTTCTACCCCCAAGTGTATTCTTTTGGGTATGCTGAACATCCAGTTTAGCATGAAATTGCTCTCTTTAGGACCTTGACGTTACCGGCTTTTCTACATAGTATGACATTGGAGACGATATTCGTACAAGTTTCTAATCTGCATGTTGTCCCTCATCTCTGGGACGGAGAAGTTTGTAGTTAAATGGAACATTAACTATGTGGTCTGCAAAAGTTCATCGCTGGAACTACTTATCCCCATCCATGTAGGACGAGGACGGAGAAAGGGGGGATGGGCGATAATTGTTTCCTACAATCCTCTAATTACTGGGCTCATTTTAATCATTAGAGGAGTAAGTAACATGATAAAACACATCACAAGGCAGTAATAAGGATGGCGGAATTTCTCAGAAACCCTTCAAGTAATTGTTGCATGTCCATTTTCTGCTTGATCATTTCTCAGTCTCGCCTTCAGTTGACCCAAATCATTATTACTGGAACAGAAGATCAGAGACTACTATGAAGCGACCCTTGACCGTCCCAAGGAGAAGTCATTCCCAGCCACATTTGGTTCTCCAGATGTTATTGGGGTTGTACAAGATGAGAAAAACGAGACTGCTTTTATCCAAAGACAGCTCCCCCCTGTCCACAGGTTGTGTGTGGCATTGCAGCTCGACCCTTTACTCCGAAGAGCAGTAAACATCAAGTGAAAAATAAACAAAAAAATATAATGTCCAGCGGCACTCACCATAAAACTTGAACTTTATTCAATATCCAAAAGATATTCTAACAAGAACATAGAGCACCTTTACTCAACTTTCCTCACAGCCTCACCAATGGCCATTTCATGCTTTCCAGCGCTTCCTCCAGGCCTCAAAGTCTCTTCTATGTTTCTATATACAGCTTTAGAAGCAGCAGCAGCATGGGGAATGTTATAAAGCAGTATAAGGTAGTCTAACCTGAGGATTAAGTACTGAGGGATCTAATACAGTAGAATTTTGTGATTCTGGCTACCTCTACTCACTGTACTCTAATCATTCTCTCTCCTTACCACCCTCTCTCTATCTACTTCTATATGGCAGCCTGTAAACTGATCTCTAAGGGAGCTGCAAGTCCCTCTTATAAAGACAAAAGGGGACTGAGGTGAAGATGAGGATTTAAGAAAGAAACATTTTTCTCTGATAAGATATATTACACATTTTCCTAAATTGCTTGTACTACAGGAACAGTTGCTGTTGGAATAAGAATAGACCAAGAGAAGGGCAGATAGGTGAGCTGACTACATGTTATGGGGCTCAGCTGGTCAATGTCAGAGAGCTGAAAGCTTATTTACAACCAGCATGAGACAAGCCAGGGAGCCAAAGAGAACGATGGACCATGAGACCATGACCGTTTTGGCTGATCCGTGTGGCAAAAAGTAAACCCTTCAGGACGGGGACTGAGACGTGTAATCAGACACAAGGCCTGTCCTCCTTGCCTTAGTGAGTGAATGGTTGGGAAAAGGGGACGCGTTCCACAGTATTATTTCTCCTCCGGAGCCCAGTCGAGGAACTCTCAAGAGTTAACATTGTGTTCTGCAAATATTAAGCATCCTGTGTTGAAAGTTATTGTTATATTGCTACTGCAGATTAGCCTGAACGGTCCTTTGAAGAGGCGGTACCCCATGAACAAGGACTTGGACTGGAACTCTATCTGCCACTGTTTGGCTCGGGGTCTGTACTATTGTGTCACACAGAGTATCATACAACTTGCACTTTGCACGCTTACAGAGTTGGGTCCCATGAAATCTAGTGGTGTGGTGGCCTGGAGGACCAAATGGGGTGCAGGAGAATTCATAAGTGAATGGGATAATCCCACAAAATAAATGGGGCACTAGAAAGTAGTTTCACAGAGGCCCATAGTTATATGCTAGGACAAGGTAAGACCCAACTTTGGCACAGCCCAATTCGGTGGGACCTTCAGCAGAAATTGAGTTCCAAAACCCAAGTGAAGGACTACTCGGAAAGGTTGTACCACTTGTTTAAATGCAACATCTGTGTTGTTCTGCAGAGCCCCTCTTACATACTAAGGAGAGTAATGTAGACAATCCTATTTGGAACCTGTGCATTGCCACCACTGGTGCCGTAATATAGCAGAAAACAAGAAGGACTAAAGTAGAGAACAACGGGACACTAATAATAGTGATACCAGATGCCGCACAGGTGGGGACGTAGCCATATATCATGTACAAACACACTAACCATATGTACATATTGCATCCTTATATAAGTATATATGATATGGGGAGAAGAACCCCGCCCCATCCCTGCGGTAATCCAGATCAGCACTCGGAGACCAAATTGCAACACCAACCATATGACACAGTAAGAGCACCACATGTGCTTGGCTAAATGACCCATTTTGACAAAAATATATATGGCCCCTTTAATCCCTAAGGAGTGGACTGACCTCTCCAGTAATCTCCAGAACGTTGCCCTGTTACACCAGATTACTTACAGAAAGCGTGACCCATTAATATACATCAAATCCAGTGACATGATTGATTTCTTACATGTTGCACTCCGAAACAGATCTGAATTCAGTCCATGTCTGTATATTATTACAAACATTTTGCACTCTGGCTCAGGCTTTGTGAAACGCAAAGCCCCTTGCTAGACAACCACATTGGTCCATGAAATGAATACTCCTATTTTTGGACTTGTCTCTATGGGATCTACTCTACGGGGTTAGAAGGCTTCCCCCACACTGAGATCACAACCATCAGCGACAGCTTAATACCAATGACCTAAGATGTAATATCCTTCTCCTACCACTTGGGGCAGATTGAGCCGTTACCATTGGTCCTTATGTCTTTTGAAGGAGTGTCTTGACATCTCTTGACATGTGAGTATTGGGCCTGGAATGCACTTCAACCCAAACAAATGTCAAAATGCACTGGACTCCATTGACATACATGGGGCGGCTTTATTATGTAATGGAAAACAGATCTACCAAATGTCAGAAGGTGAAACATTCACTTCATTGCAAATTCGCTCATTGGAAAGCCCTGTCATTCCCAATAAAATCATAGCAGTAACTTGCCTCATTCACTAGCACACCACCATACATGTGAAACCAATTTTACCTATTACATAGACAACACGAAACCGGTCGGTAGGTAATATTATCATAAATTATAGAAGAATGCAGGGCACCGGAACATAGCAGAGCCTATTATAACTCAGCGTACAGGAAGACAATGCTATGCACAGTCAATGGGAAGCAGAAGGCAGAACAGTGAGGAGGTATACCAAGACCCAGACATCATCTCATCAAATATTCTGTTAGGTCATGTTTACATGATGGGAATTTATAGTTGGACCGGCCCACAAGAAGACCATGCAATGGGCCCTGGTTTTAGCATGATAGCTGACCAAAAAAATTAGTTAAAGGGACCAGTCATCAGTTTCATGCTGCCTCAACCACAAGTCATCGAGGCTATCCCTAGCATCATCTCCCAGCATGGTTAGCCTTGACCACTAGATCTTTCTCTATAAACAAACAAGCAGTGATCTATCAACCTAGGCAAGTGGGATCAGGGGAAACTGGGATCATCCCAATGACTCTTGGTTAAGGAAGCGTGAAGGCAAGGGACTGACTTAGGCCTTAAAGAGTTAGGCCATGTTTACACATGGTATATAACACCGGCTGTTCTGTGACCCGGCCGGGTCACAGAATTACTGGTGTTACTGAAGATCATCCCGACCAGTATTGCAGTAATGGTCAGTTGTTCTTTATTTCAGGTGAATTTGGATGCGGGCGCACCAGTGTGCGCCCGCATCCAAATTCACTGCTGCACACTATGGAGAGTGCGGCCGGAGCCACTTGCTCCATTGTGTGAACTGACATGTCAGTTTTTCGTGCGGCCGGATGGAATCCCAGCCGGAGCTTATACTACGTTTATAGGCTCTGTCCAGGATTCCAATTATTCAAATACAACGTATTTTTAGCATAAATCACAGCCGTTGTTGCAAATTGCAACAACAGCCATGATTTATGCTAAACATACGTTGTGTGAACATGGCCATAGGCTGTAAAATTAGAAGATAGACCCTCATAATTGTTTAGTTAGATAGGCCTTAAAGGGGGATTCCAATTATTATTCCCCCATACTCAGAGGGTAGGGGGAAAGGTAAGAGGGGATGGAACTGTATGGTGTATACCAATTTTAGAACAGGAGTCCACTTTTAATATGTTTTTATTATGGTGGATGGCATATTGTCCTCACCGATAGATAGTTTCTCCAGATTTGTTCCCTGAGTGTTAGTTCCTCATATTGGGGGTTGGGTCCAGGGTTCACAGGGTGGGTGATATGGTTTGTATGAACTTGTATCACTACATTTTGCTCCTTTAAAACAACCACACAAGTTGCAAACTACTCTGTATGAGGAGGTGCGGCCAATGTTGGGAAGAATTTAGCGTGCCAAAGTTTTTGTGTCTACAGGCTCCTGCAGTCCAAGGCTGATAACTTGACAAAGATAAATAGTATGCACACTGAAATGTATGAAGGACGGCTGCTATGTGCATGTGGTACGTCACATGTCAGCTGTGCTCACCAACAATACACATGACTTTACAGAGTGAATTCTTGGCATTTCTTGGAGACAGCAAGCACTATTAGACGATGTACACATTTGCACCAGATGGTCCAGCCATAGCTGGCCACCCAGTCTACGATACACATTCAGCAGGCTTTAATATTCCCTATGAAGCTGTAGGAAGTGAGAAAGGTTGTAGACATGGTTCAACGTTATTGATGCACGTGATACTCCAAGTATATACAAACATATACCCATATGTATGTTTCCCGTTTTATGAGTTATGGACTCGTTTTATGAGTTATGGAGGGCTTCCTTCTTCAGGTGTAGGTTGGGACTCTCTAGCAAGGCATCACAGAAACTGACAATGCTCTTGAGGGTTTCATCAGTAGAGACTCTACTGACGCCACTGTTTATGGGTCTCGAAGGTACCGACCATCCCATGGATATATATGAGACCATACTGTCTCCCGACCCTGTGACACACTACATTGGCAGCTGTTCTCTTGTCTCACTGGTATATTCCTTTTACCTGATGCGTCACAAAGTCTACCACCCCTGGTGAGTCCTGCCACTCATAACACAACCGTGTCAGTCTTACTCATACTAAAACAGTCCGGTTTATTGAAGTTTTTAGGGCCAGTCTGACTCACGGGTCAAGGGTTTTACTCACTTAACAAATATATGAATAGCTGCTTTTAAAGTTTCAGGATGAACTAAAACTCGAAAGTCATAAAAGCTGGGACTTTTTCCATAACCATTAGAAAGGAATTGGGTGAAAAGCTGTATAGTTTGGAAAGGAAGAGATGCCAGGAGTCACTATTGTCCTGGGGCAAATAAGGCCTCAATAGGAATTATATTATCCAGCCATTAGTCAAACATCCGCGATATCAAAGACACGTACATGTCGGCAAAATGTCAAAATAGGATGTCGGCGTAGACATGCATGGAAAGGAACATGCCCATTGACTTTATGGCCTAAACACAGACCCACATTTATGTCATTTTCTTAACGTATTTCCTAAGTCTTTGGGCTCTAACCCAAAAACGTGGTTTGCTGCATTTTTGGGTCCGAGCCCAGACATATATACATTTGGAAATGGACCCAAATGTAGTCACTAGCTGACCACGTTTGGGCCATTAAAGTCACCAGGGCTTGTGTCTGTTCTGTCCATGCATAGACATGTTGGCATCCCATATACGTTCCTGAGATGGCACAATCATAATGTGAACCTTCTGTAAAGCACACTGTAGCCAAAGTTGTGGTGTCCATTGTGCTAAAATCATCAGATCCTACCCCCAGAACTTTGTCCCATCAGCCGAAACAACTGCAGTCCCCCTTTACCAATCTTCTCGATGTTTGTCGAGAACGCACTATTTACACACATGTTCATCTAACAAAGGAGCTTTGGCCTTGCCGAATGCAGGAGATGTGTGACTATCCAGGGAACAGCTGTGTTTGCAGACATTATATACTGAAGAGAAAAGGAGGACAATGCTCAAGACCTACTACTACTATACGTGCAGTTAAAGACCTGAATAAACTCTTAGTAGAACAGTTGTAAGGACCTTAGTCACCAAGCAATTGAATGGAATCTTTTGACAAATGTCATTTGCACTAGGATGCTATTCAGGTATAAGGAAAATGACTACATGAATATCAAATGAACTTTCCCTGGGATGGTACCATATGACTTTGACTGTATCCCCAAATTACAATAAAATATCTTGACAGTCACTGAATTCGTATGGAAGCCTTAAAGGTCCATCTCGTTCCCCATCACTATTGTCCTATTGTCTAGCTATTTAGTTACACCTGTTTCTTCTCAAAATCCCACGTCCTTAAGGAGGAAGCCACTTGTAAGGAGGTCGTGTCATTTACAAGAGTTATGGGTCAGAAAGACAATGGTGGATCCTACTACTTGAAGAACATGTTCAAGGGGTTGGGAACCAATGTGCAAATGGAGACTTTTGGAGTATAAAATGAATGATGAGACCCTCGAAAGACCCAACCAGACACAACGACTAGATAAGCCAACTCATACATTGCTGACTCAGTGGGAATGATTCACCGATGTATCCTTGCAGTCTCTCGGGACTTGTAAGAAGAACGTGATAGAACACAATGAGGATAGTATACAGTGGAGTATAAAGTAATAGAAATGTTTCGGCGCGGCAGTCGGGATGGATACAATCATTTTCCTAAGGACATGTAACCTTATATATCCTTTGTGGTGTAGTCAGAGAACATCGGAGCTGGAGCAGATCTGTGTTTCAGCCAATTTGAGGGTCTTGCCCCCCCCCCCCCTTTATCTAGCTCAGCCCCCATACTCCTATTGTTCTATGCAAGAGTGGTCTTACCTTATCTGTGCAACTCTCCGTGCCCCAGTTTGAGGACCACCAGTCAGACAGATGCCATCTGGTACCCCCTAAAAATCACATCCTTAGCCACATGCACTGATGATGATGAAAAAGAAGAAGTCCCTTTTCCAAGTTGGAGACCTGGCGCTGAATCCTGAGAATGGTCCCTGTATCTAAGTTTAAAGACAAAGTCAGATTCATTGACAGGGTGCCCCGTCTCCCCCCCAAGCCACAGGGGACTGGTGCAGTCTATGGAGAGAGAAAGAAGCTGGACAATCCAGAGGAAATAAGGGGCCAGGGCTGTGTAATCAGCCAGGGAGGGGAGGGAGAGAGAGAATGAGAGCAGGGGGAGGGAGGCACAGCTGAGAGGGGGGAGACTGGGCTGGAGCAGTAACAAAACTCTCAAAAGTTTCCTGCTTCTCTTAACCTCTAAATTGCTGGATGGGAAAGTACTGCATGCTAGGTAGGACCTACCTACCTAGCACTGTGCAGGTACCTACCTCCCGATAAACCACTGTGCAATGACTACTATCCCGGTATAGTTTGCTGGTAACAGATAACTAATTGTAACTTGTTCTATATTGGTGCCTGGTTCTGTATCTCATGTTCCAGTAGATGAAGGACAGAGACACAGAGATGTAGCCAATTGTACGAGCTGAGCTGCAGGCAGATAATATACCCCGTGCGCCCCAAGACGTCCCGATGTGGTGATTAGATTCAGGGTTAGGGCAGCAAAGCCAACTAAGTACAGTGAAACATCTGTAAAAGACCAGACAAGATTTTGTATGCTGGATTTTAAGGCCACCGTAAATTATACATAGCGGCCATTTTGTTTAAGACCACCTCCAAAGACTAGTGGTCTTCTCAAAGAGGTTTCACTGTATTTACCCTAGGTGAAGAACAGCCTAGCTAAAACGATGCCCCCCTCTGACAGCGGCACAGAACTTTAGGAGCTTCCTATAAGCACTAGCATAGAGGATTTATACATATCATGCTCAGCGCTCCAGTGTCAAGGAGGTATTGCCAAGCCGCAGCATGCACGCTTCTGCCTACTCTGCATTGACTGCATTGACAAGCCGAGCCTTGTACATAAATCAGTGAAGGCAGCGCCTTGTCCCCCTTCACCAATAGGCCATCATTTTTTTTGTAGGCTGGTTAAGCCCTTTAAGAAGTCTAACTTTTATAATGTTGGAGTTTCCCTTTAATCATTATCAAAGCATTCCTTCCATACACAAATGCTCCGTTATAATGGGAGAGTTTTTCTCACAGAAGTCACTCCAGTTATAGCGCTCAATAACACAGTTAAATATTTGCATTGACCCGTGCGGGAAATTCTCAGATGAAAAGATGTTATTACAGTGACAAAAAGCATTTACTTTACGGAGCAATGAACTTATTTGGACCAGTTGTTCAGCAAACAGCAAAGGAGTCAGAGTCTGTAAGGTAAAAGGGGGTTTCCTACTGGGCTATAGGGTGCCTCTATTGCCCAGATAGGGCCAGAGAGGATGCCGAGTGTGGGTCTAAGGGAGTTACAGATGTCCCACTGCACTCCCTGATAGATGTGCCCCCCCACCATAAGACCCACTGCATTTACCTGATAGATGTGCCCCCCCCACCTATCAGACCCACTGCACTCCCTGATAGATGTGCCCCCCCATAAGACCCACTGCACTCCATGATAGATGTGCCCCCCCCCACCATAAGACCCACTGCACTCCCTGATAGATGTGCCCCCCCATAAGACCCACTGCACTCCCTGATAGATATGCCCCCCCCACCATAAGACCCACTGCACTCCCTGATAGATGTGGCCCCCCCACCTATAAGACCCACTGCACTCCATGATAGATGTGCCCCCCCCACCATAAGACCCACTGCACTCCCTGATAGATATGCCCCCCCACCATAAGACCCACTGCACTCCCTGATAGATATGCCCCCCCACCATAAGACCCACTGCACTCCCTGATAGATATGCCCCCCCACCATAAGACCCACTGCACTCCCTGATAGATGTGGCCCCCCCACCTATAAGACCCACTGCACTCCATGATAGATGTGCCCCCCCACCATAAGACCCACTGCACTCCCTGATAGATGTGCCCCCCCTATAAGACCCCCTGCACTCCCTGATAGATGTGCCCCACTCCCTGATAGATGTGCCCCCCCATAAGACCCCCTGCACTCCCTGATAGATGTGCCCCCCCACCTATCGTCCCCACTGAACTCCCTGAGAGATGTGCCCCCCCCCACCTACCACACCCACTGCACTTCCTGATAGATGTGGCCCCCACCTACCACACCCACTGCACTCCCCTAATAAATGTGGCACCCCACCTATAAGACCCACTGCACTCCCTGATAGATGTGGCCCCCCCACCTATAAGACCCACTGCACTCCCTGATAGATGTGGCACCCCACCTATCATAAGACCCCCTGCACTCCCCTAATACATGTGGCCCCCCACCTATTAGACCCACTGCACTCCCCTAATAAATGTGGCACCCCACCTCTAAGACTTACTGCTCTCCCTGATAGATGTGCCCCCCCCCACCTATCAGACCCACTGCACTCCTCTAATACATGTAGCCCCACACCTATCATACCCACTGCATTCCCTGAGAGATGTGACACTCCACCTATCATACTGCTCTCCCTGATACATGTGCCCCCCCACCTACCATACCCACTGCACTCCCCTAATACATGTGGCCCCCCCACCTATCAGACCCACTGCTCTCCCTGATAGATGTGCCCCCCCACCTACCATACCCACTGCTCTCCCTGATAGATGTGCCCCCCCACCTATCAGACCCCCTGCACTCCCTGATAGATGTGCCCCCCCCCACCTATCAGACCCACTGCACTCCCTGATAGATGTGCCCCCCACCTATCATACCCACTGCACTCCCTGAAAGATGTGCCCCCAACCTATCATACCCACTGCTCTCCCTGATAGATGTGGCACCCCACCTATAAGACTTACTGCTCTCCCTGATAGATGTGGCACCCCACCTATAAGACTTACTGCTCTCCCTGATACATGTGCCCCCCCACCTACCATACCCACTGCACTCCCCTAATACATGTGGCCCCCCCACCTATCAGACCCACTGCTCTCCCTGATAGATGTGCCCCCCCACCTACCATACCCACTGCTCTCCCTGATAGATGTGCCCCCCCACCTATCAGACCCCCTGCACTCCCTGATAGATGTGCCCCCCCCACCTATCAGACCCACTGCACTCCCTGATAGATGTGCCCCCCACCTATCATACCCACTGCACTCCCTGAAAGATGTGCCCCCCACCTATCATACCCACTGCTCTCCCTGATAGATGTGGCACCCCACCTATAAGACTTACTGCTCTCCCTGATAGATGTGGCACCCCACCTATAAGACTTACTGCTCTCCCTGATACATGTGCCCCCCCACCTACCATACCCACTGCACTCCCCTAATACATGTGCCCCCCCCCACCTATCAGACCCACTGCACTCCCTGATAGATGTGCCCCCCCCACCTATCATACCCACTGCTCTCCCTGATAGATGTGCCCCCCCCACCTATCATACCCCCTGCGCTCCCTTATAGATGTGCCCCCCACCTATCAGACCCCCTGCACTCCCTTATAGATGTGCCCCCCCACCTATAAGACCCACTGCACTCCCCTAATACATGTGGCCCCCCACCTATTAGACCCACTGCACTCCCCTAATACATGTGGCCCCCCACCTATTAGACCCACTGCACTCCTGATAGATGTGGCACCCCACCTATCAGACCCACTGCACTCCCCTAATAGATGAGGCACCCCACCTACCAGACATTTACGATATATTGTAAGGAAACATCCATAACTGTATAAGTATATAGTGCATACATTTACAGGGTCCTCTGCAGAATGACGCCACTTATGGTTCTCCCTGTATTGATATTTCTCGGTCCCGGAGGGCCGCTTTAAGTTGCAGGCTCAGGACTTTCAGGTACTTTTTAAGATCTCCAGTTTTCTAGCCAACTTCTCGGCATCATTTAGCTCAGTGTCTGTTGCTTTGCTGTATTTGCACTGTAAATGTCACTTCTATGATGTTGAGACTGTGAAGATCCCATTCCTTCATGGACAGTCACCCTCTACTTAAATAAATAGTCCGGGAAAAGCTAACGGTTCACTTGTGGTTTGTAGTACCAGTATACTGGGACCAGATTATACCACCACACCATGACCACTAGCAGGTAAGTCCCCCACTGTAGTTAGATAGTTCCCCTGCTATGTATATATGTACACCAAGTAGGCAGGTATGTCCCAACAATAGTTAGGTAGTTCCCTTAATAGACAGGTATATCCATGGGTAGGTAGATCCTAAGGTTGGTATAACCCCCACCCCCCAGTAGGTAAGTACATGTTAAGTATCCCCTCTACCGCACTAAGGATGTATGTCCTTTCCTTAGGAAGGTGACCCCCCTCAGTAGGCAGATGTGTCCTTAGGTTGGTATAACCCCCACCTCCAGTAGGTAAGTAAAGGCATATTCTTAGTAATTCCCCCTGCTCCACATAGGTGAAGAAAAATTCATAAGCCGGAGGAAATAAGCTTGCTTCCTCTCCCATGCAGTGAACCCCAGCTGCCTCCTTCCTTGGGCACCAATGAGTGACATTATGGCTCCTGCAGTGCCTTGGGGTAGAGGTCACACTCTGCCCTCAGTATAGGCCGCAGGTCTGATGCTGCCTATGGCCTACACTGACAGCTTTCATCTTCATGTGCGCATACAGTTGAGCACCACTCATTTATCCAGGGATACGAGGGCAAATATTCTCGATCCCCTGTTAGTAAGGGAGCCCTAAAGCAGAATAAAATGGGGGTGGTGGCCAAGACTTAGGCCATCATTACAATCCACCCCTGCCCACCCTCTTCTGTTGCTAGGTGACGCTGCCTGAGGCGAGTTACTAAACTCACTGCATGTAAATATCACAATTATTATGTGGAAATAAATAAAAGTTTCATATCTGTCATCTGTGTGGAGGGATTCCTTTCTGTAGGTTTCATTATTCCCCTAGGACATGTCTAAGTGACACTTTACATGCGAGTGGTATAAGTGAGTCCTCTATCATATCCCCCCACCCATCATTGGTCACAGTAGTGTCCTGCTTGGCACCACATTTGCCCTCAGAATAGGTCTCACTGATGCGGTTACAGATGCTGATACCACACAACCACATCTTTATTACAATGGTCACAGCATGATGGCCGCAGCTCGGCCTGCACTCTCCACCTCCCTCACCAGGGCCGCAGAAGTATGGCTTCATCCTCTGCCGTCTTGTCTTCTGCGTTTTTCCTGTCTCTTTGATGAACGCTATGTAAACCATCCATTGTTTGGAGAATAATCACACAAGCGCCGTAGTAAATAGTTTTCTTACATTTATTTCTCCGAGATCCTCCGTCTGACAAGGTCTCTCCCTGGGGGCCTCGGAGATTATTTGCTTTTTGCTTTTTATCTTTCCTCCCACAAATCCATCCTGGTTCATCACTGTCATGGCTGTCAGGAACCTATAGCTCTGTTCATCCTGATCTTTCTGGTTCATGAATGGAACTCTGCATAAGATATGCAAATTATATTATTTATAGATCTGCCAACCCTATAGGCCATGAATGGGGAACCTTCGGCCCTCAAGCTGTTGCAAAACTACAACTCTCATCATGCCTGGACAGCCAAAGGCTGTCCAGGCATGGTGGAAAATTGTAGTTTTGCAACACCTGGAGGGCCGAAGGTTCCCCATTCCTGCTATAGGCAATGTTTTTTTTAACCCAGCAAGTTTCTAATTATAATTTTTTTATTTCACCTTTTGTACGTAATTATAGGGGAAGCCATATTGTCTGAGCTTCTGTGCTTTCACTGTTAACAGCATTTAGAGATATGCTTTACAGCAGCTACATGGATAAAGGCAAAATAACAATTGTCAGCTTGTCATCACTCAGATTGGCCCCTCTCCCCATTAGGGCCCACAATCTAAATGATCACCTATTGTGAATGATCTGATTCTGTCTTATTTAGATATCGATGTCAACTTTTACTATACAGTGATCCCTCAACTTATAATGGCCTCAAGATACAATATTTTCAATATACAATGGTCCTTTCTGGAGCCAATTAATATCGTATGTTAAGGGACCACTGTATTCCTGTATGTGATGATAAGGAGGAGACTGCTGAAAAGTAATCTGTACAGGAGAGGATGTTTTAGCATAATATCAGGCCTAGTGAACAGACTGAAAATTGCTAGTTATCATTTTAAAAAACTAATTAATAAAAAAAATCTATCTATCTATCTTCTATCTATCTATCTATCTATCTATCTATCTATCTATCTATCTATTATCTATCTCCTATCTATCTATCTATCTCCTATCTATCTATCTATCTATCTATCTCCTATCTATCTATTTATCTATCTATCTATCTATCTATCTCCTATCTATCTATCTATCTATCTATCTATCTATCTATCTATCTCTTATCTATCTATCTATCTATCTATCTCCTATCTATCTATCTATCTATCTATCTCCTATCTATCTATCTATCTATCTATCTATCTATCTCCTATCTATCTATCTATCTATCTATCTCCTATCTATCTATCTATCTATCTATCTATCTATCTATCTATCTATCTATCTATCTCCTATCTATCTATCTATCTATCTATCTCCTATCTATCCATCTATCTCCTATCTATCTATCTATCTATCTATCTATCTATCTATCTACTATCTATCTATCTATCTCCTATCTATCTATCTCCTATCTATCTATCTATCTATCTATCTATCTCCTATCTATCTCCTATCTATCTATCTATCTATCTATCTATCTATCTATCTATCTCCTATCTATCTATCTATCTATCTATCTATCTATCTATCTATCTATCTATCTCCCATCTATCAATCTATCTCCTATCTATCTATCTATCTATCTATCTATCTATCTATCTATGTATCTATCTATCTATCTCCTATCTATCTATCTATCTATCTATCTATCTATCTATCTATCTACATATACCTCACCATGAGTTAACCAATGGATTCACTGGTGACA
The DNA here is from genome assembly GCF_027789765.1 of Dendropsophus ebraccatus. Classification (NCBI taxonomy): domain Eukaryota; kingdom Metazoa; phylum Chordata; class Amphibia; order Anura; family Hylidae; genus Dendropsophus; species Dendropsophus ebraccatus. The sequence continues at coordinate 83,769,992 of NC_091463.1, forward strand.
CATTTTCTTCTAGAAGTGAAAGGGAAATAATTATATATATATATCCATGAGTTAAACAATAGGATAGGATTCTCTGGTGACACATTCTCTTCTAGAAGTGAAAGGGAGAGACATGTATCATATGTCACATAACTAGGCTTATTTACCATTCAGGAATGTGGGAAAGTTGGATGCCGGCCCCTGGGGAGCTGTAAGGGAAGCCATAAAAATTTCTGTGCAATTGTCCAGAATATATATGTGTACTGTATATGACTTTTAGCTAAGGCCTCCTAGCTAGTTGGCAGATTAAGGCTACGTTCACACTACGTAAGTTTCCGGCCGTAGCGCGTTCCGTTCCGTTCCGTAGTTTGCGTACAATGGAAAGTATACGATCTACGGGCGCACAGTTCACACTACGTACGAACTTACGCCCAGATCGTATGCGGCGCCGTAAAAAATGATCCAGACCATTGTTTCCGGACGGAAATGCCGTAACTTACACCCGTAGCGTAACATGCGGTCCCGTACGTAGTGGTGATTTCTTCATTTTGCCAACTTTTTGTTCCGATCCAAAAGGTTCTGTGGGGTGTCCGGGGCTAGGCGAAGATTTCCAAGTAAAAGACCGCTGTTAGATCGATATGAAGAGCGCTCGGGAAGCGTAAGTACGCTATGGGCGTAAGTTCGCGGTCCGTACGTATCCGTTCGCAACTTGCGTAAAGTAAAAATATGCCGCCGGACATATACGTAGTGTGAACCTAGCCTAAGGGTGCATTCACACGTACAGAATCTGCAACAGATTTGATTTGCTTTGAATCTGCAACTTCAAATCTGCGCCATCAAATCTGCTACAGATCCTGTACGTGTGGGGTATTCCCATTTGAGCTTCATTGCTGGTTGCTGGGGGGGGGCGACCACCAGGACCCCTACAGGTCCTAAATAAGGGGATGCAGTTGTCCCAGCAATGAATGTTGCGCTCACCTCACCTGTGCGGCCACCATGGCCTGGGCTCTATTAACCGTCTGTGTGCCACTGGAGGTACATGACCCAGCCATTCCCGCCAATCCTCTGATTATCATGTCATCCCTTCCCAGACAATACAGCACGGCCATGACTCATACTAAAGACTCTTCCATCACATCTGCTCATGAGACCAGAGGTTCCTGTCTACACATACATAGTTGCCAACATTTGAACAAGGGGTGTGGCTTATTGTCTGTGTAGGGTGTGGACTACAGTGGGTGTGGTTTGTCACCAGTGGTGTATTATGATGTTCTGCAGCAGCTGTGCTATATCCTGGAACTTGTAGTAGGGAAATTACAGCTAAAAGAAGAGGCTGCACTTATAAAGGTGAACAGTGCTACACTGACATCATAATAGACATGGAACCTCATAATACACACCTCAGATGCTGCAGCACATCATAATACAGACCTCAGCTGCCGCAGCACATCATTATACACACCTTAGATGCTGCAGCACATCATAATACACACCTCAGATGCTGCAGCACATCATAATACACACCTCAGATGCTGCAGCACATCATAATACACACCTCAGCTGCCGCAAATCATAATACACACCTCAGATGCCGCAGCACATCATAATACACACCTCAGCTGCCGCAGAACATCATTATACACACCTTAGATGCTGCAGCACATCATAATACACACCTCAGATGCTGCAGCACATCATAATACACACCTCAGATGCTGCAGCACATCATAATACACACCTCAGCTGCCGCAGAACATCATTATACACACCTTAGATGCTGCAGCACATCATAATACACACCTCAGCTGCCGCAGCACATCATAACACACACCTCAGATGCTGCAGCACATCATAATACACACCTCAGCTGCCGCAGCACATCATGATACACATCTCAGATGCTGCAGCACATCATAATACACACCTCAGCTGCCGCAGCACATCATAACACACCTCAGATGCTGCAGCACATCATAATACCCACCTCAGATGCTGCAGCACATCATAATACACACCTCAGCTGCTGCAGCACATCATAATACACACCTCAGATGCCACAGCACATCATAATACACACCTCAGATGCTGCAGCACATCATGATACACACCTCAGCTGCCGCAGCACATCATAATACACACCTCAGATGCTGCAGCACATCATGATACACACCTCAGATGCTGCAGAACCTCATAATACACATCTCAGATGCTGCAGCACATCCCAATACACACTTTAGCTGCTGCAGCACATCACAATACACACCTCAGATGCTGCAGCACTTAATAATACACACCTCAGATGCTGCAGCACATCATAATACACACCTCAGATGCTGCAGAACCTCATAATACACACCTCAGATGCTGCAGCACATCATAATACACACCTCAGCTGCCGCAACACATTATAATACACACCTCAGATGCTGCAGCACATCAAACTACACACCTTAGCTGCTGCAGCACATGATAATACACACCTCAGATGCTGCAGCACATCATAATACATACATCAGATGCTGCAGCACATCATAATACACACACCAGATGCTGCAGCACATCATAATACACACCTCAGATGCTGCAGAACCTCATAATACACACCTCAGATGCTGCAGCACTTAATAATACACACCTCAGCTGCCACAACACATTATAATACACACCTCAGATGCTGCAGCACATCAAACTACACACCTTAGCTGCTGCAGCACATGATAATACACACCTCAGATGCTGCAGCACATCATAATACATACATCAGATGCTGCAGCACATGATAATACACACACCAGATGCTGCAGCACATCAAACTACACACCAAAGCTGCTGCAGCACATCATAATACACACATAAGATGCTGCAACACATCATAATACACACACCAGATGCTGCAGCACATCATAATACACACCTTAGCTGCTGCAAACCTCATACACCTCAGCTGCTGCAGAATCTCATATACCCCAGCTGCTGCAGAAGCTCATAACACACCCCAGCTGCTGCAGAACCTCCTAACACACCCCAGCTGCTGCAGAACCTCATAGCACACCCCAGCTGCTGCACCTTTAAAAAATCATCAACATGGAGCCTGCTGTTGATGGATCTTATTATGGTTGTGTTATGATTATGGCTTGTATGCAAACCTATAGCCCACTCCTGGACCTGGTCCCCGGATGGAGATATTGGCGTCGGTGAGCGCTTGCTCTATGCAAATTACATGAGATGAGTCCAATGCCCATAGAGAATGACTGGAGCCGTCATTCTCTATGGGCGTCAGACTCATCTCTGGAGTGCGTGCGCACGGCTGCCGACGTCGATATCTCCGTCCCGGGACCGGGTCCAGGAGCGGGACTTGCGGCAAAGGGTAAGTATCCAGGGCTGCATCGGGGGGTCGGGCGGGCTTAGCATCTGAATGCCGGGTGACAGGTTCCCTTTAACACATGAATACCTGATGTTCTGTACACACCTATGTCCGATGATAACTAGAATTGGGGGTCTTGTTAGCTCATCATCACCCTAAAGCGGGGCAGAGCCTTCACATAGCTGTCAATGAAATGCTTATTATTCTGACAGTTAACTCTTCCATTTAAACTTACTTTCATGTGTTTTAAATAGGAGTGGGCAGTGAGCCGCTGCCAGACTCCTCTGGTGGTGACTTATTACCCTGTTTCCCCGAGAATAAGAGATCCCCTAAAAATAAGACCAGGTAGAGGTTTTGCTGAATTGCTAAATATAAGGCCTCCCCTCAAAGTAAGACCTAGCAAAGTTTTTGTTTGGAAGCATTCCCGCCGAACAGAACACCAGGGCATGCAGGTGTGATTCTTTTTAGCCGCTGCCATTGTCCCCTACCTTCACTGTCCGTTGCAGAGCAGCTGCATGCAGGACATAAAGACTGTCACCTGACGCCAACCCCTATGTTCCCTTCCGCCAGATGTAGAGCTGCACACAGACTGCCATTATCCCGTTGCCTGCCGCCATACCGTATGCTGTCTCTGCTGTGCTTTATGAGTGTGCTGTGGTGAGCTGCCCCTGGTGACCGGAAGCCGCCATACCGTACGCTGTCCATGTTGTGCTGTATGAGTGTGCTGTGCTCCCCCTGGTTACTGGAAGCCACCATACCATACGCTCTGTCCCTGCTGTGCTGTATGAGTGCGCTGTGGTGAGCTGCCCCGGTGGCTGGAAGCCACCATACTGTTCCTGCTGTGTATGTGATGTGAATTCTTCTTCATGGAAAAAGAAGACATCCCCTAAAAATAAGACCCAGCTCATGTCTGGGAGCAAAAATTTATATTAGACACTGTCCTATTTTCGGGGAAACAGGGTACCATGAGAACAAAAGGAAGGAGCAGCTTGCCTGATCCTTCTCTCCTAATTCATTTGAGGGGAGTTGGAACTCCCATATACATTAAATAGTCCCTCGGAAGGTTAGGCCGATATTAATGTGTATGGCCCAACGTAAATCCATTTCAATTGCGTGGCCCAGGAGGACCATGGTAAAGGTCTCAGCAGTGAGATACTTACAGAGCATGGTTTCAGCAGTGAGATACTTACAGAGCATTACTCTTGACATATCGAATGACAGTGCCCATCTAAGGAGACCTTCAAACTGGCAAATAGAGTCTTGTACTCTACAAATGCTCCATGGCAAAAAAAAAAAAAAAAAAAAAAAAATATATATATATATATATATATATATATATACAGTATATATATATATATATATATATATATATATATATACAGTATATATATATATATATATATATATATATATATATATATATACACAGTATATATATATATATATATATATATATATATATATATATAGTGAAGTAACTCTCCTCCAGCAGAAAAAGAGTTCGCTCTTCACTGCCATCTATGGTAAAAGGGTGTAACTACATATAATTATAAGATTAAAGGGGTTATTCAGAGAAAATCTTTTTCATTCAAATCAACATCAGAAATTTATATAGATTTGTAACTTATTTCTATTTAAAAATCTTAAGTCTTCCCATACTTATAAGCTGCTGTATGCCCTATAGGTAAAGGTGTATTCTTTCCAGTGTGACACAGTGCTCTCTGCTGCCACCTCTGTCCATGTCAGGAACTGTCCAGAGCAGGAGACGTTTTCTATGGGTATTTGCTGCTGCTCTGGACAGTTCCTGACATGGACAGAGGTGGCAGCAGAGAGCACTGTGTCAGACTGCAGAGAATACACCAATTCCTGCAGGACATACAGCAGCTGATAAGTATGGGAAGACTGGAGATTTTTAAATAGAAGTAAATTACAAAACTATATAACTTTCTGAAACCAACTGATTTCAAAGAAAAATATTTTTTTGCTGGATAATCCCTATTAAAATAACCTCAGCTATAAATACTTACTGGAGTATATAGAACTATATATGACATGGTAGCTGATCCTTTCTAAACAAACCATCACCACATTATTAGTGAATTCCCTTTTACATGCATTGTCTGTGTATTGAGTCATTTTCCTTCTTTCTCTTTGTTTCTCATAGGGCCGTCTGGTGGGCATGTGTTTGTCAGCAGACAGCTCCCAGACTTCATACATCTTGAGACCAGCAGGAACTATTATCCATAGCCATCCCCGTCCCTTTGTGTAGACAGCCCCGACGACATCTGTAGCTGTACATTGAAAACTGCAATGCAGGATGGGAGTGGTAGGAATATAAATAAACTTGTAAAATGTGCAAATACTTTACAAAAATTTACAAATCCCTATAGGAAACATCTCTTGCTTTGGACAGTTCTTGACATGGACAGAGGTGGCAGCAGAGAGCACTATGTCAGACTGGAAAGAATACACCACTTCCTGCAGGACATACAGCATCTGATGAATACTGGAAGACGTAAGATTCTTTAACAGAAGTAATTTACAAATCTGCATAACTTTAAGATTTATCAAACATGGTGTAAAGTGAAACTGGCTCAGTTGCCCCTAGCAACCAATCAGATTCCACCTTTCATTTTCCAAAGAGTCTGTGAGGAATGAAAGGTGGAATCTGATTGGTTGCTAGGGGCAACTGAGCCAGTTTCACTTTACACCATGTTTGATAAATCTCCCCCAGAGTTCTCCTGAGTACTCCTTTTAACTTTAAGAACCTGTGAGTCGTAGCTTGGTGTTTCTTTACCAAGAACAGAGATTCCTGGCCTACCCTTTATCTAAGTGCAGTATCCCAATACACTAGTTGAGTGGAATGTGACATCTATCTGTAAAAACCTTGTTAGCCTGTTAGTTTATTGAGTAGGGATTGAGTGGAGTAGGCTTTCGTAAGAGTAGGAGAGCAGAAGTCTAAGGGTACAAACCCACACACCGTATACACAGCAGATACGCAACAAATACGCAACAAATACGCAGCAGATTTGTTGGTACAGATTTGATGCTGTGTTCAGTTATTTAGATATAATCTGCTGCGTATTTGCTGCGTATTTGCTGCGTATTTGCTGCGTATTTGCTGCGTATCGCAGCAGTAAATACGCTGCTTATACGGCGTGTGGGTTTATACCCTAAAAGAGAATGTAGAGTAGGAAGAGCCGGCAAGGAGTTAGCTGCCAAGGCCTACAGAGGGTTACATCAAGTCTGGTTTCTGCAAGGAGTTTCCAGCGTACCAGCTTTGTACATGGGCCCCATATTCTTTTTATGGCCTTGGAGAGGAAGAGAAGCACCACACTTCTACTAGTCTGAGAGGGTAACAGTTGTCATAGACATCTTAGCCATCTGAAACCTTAGTAGACTTCCAGTCAGGTTTGGACAACGTCTACAGTCCTGGTCAACCAATGTGATTTTTCAGGAACTGACTCCACCAACCGGAACCGCCTGTTGTTGTTTCCCAACTATTGGAACTTTACATCATCCAAGAGCTGTGGATGATCCATTTTTTTAAAGCGACTCTGTACCCACAATTCCCCCCCCCCCCCCAAACCGCTTGTACCATTAGATAGCTGATTTTTAATCCAAGATCTGTTCTGGGGTCTGTTCGGCAGGTGATGCAGTTATTGTCCTTAAAGCGTAACTGTCATTTCAGGGTCATTTTTCTGAAAACATTAAATATCAACAGTACAAGCGATTTTAAGAAACTCTGTAATAGGTTTTATGTACTAAAAGAGTTTTCTTCTGTACTGAAAAAGCAATCTCCCAGCCTCCCCCCTCACATTAAATGAAGCAGGATTTCTGTCTCCATTATGTGGCTATGGAGAGGGAAGGGGCTGTTAGGAGTGACTGAGCACGGAGCAGTCCTGCACAGCACAACACCCTGCAATCTTCTCTCAGTAAGTTCATAGATAAGCACTGACCTTTCTGACCCCAGAATCCTGCGGTTTAGGTGCCCAGAGAGTCTACAAACAGCTGACCTTCATGTCACCTCTTCCTGCTCCCTCATCTCCCTCAGCCCCTCCCCTCTTCATAGGCTGACAATGGAGAGAGCAGAGCCCGTCTTCACTGGCTTCTCTATAATGAAGACGTGTTTGCCTGATAATGCACAGATAAGAAGTCAGGGGGGAGGCTGGGAAACAGCTACTTGAGTACAGAAGGAGGCTTTTTTGGCTGATGAAACCTATTACAGAGTTTCTTAAAATCGCTTATACTACTGATTTCTGCAATAAAAAAAACATGACAGTTACGCTTTAAAAAACTACTTTTAAACTGGTAGCCCTGTGTCCAATGGTTGTGGCCTAGATTGTGTATGCATTAGGCTGACACACCCTCTCTGTCCCTTCTCCCCACCCTCCTCATCATTAGGAATGCTCCAGACAGATTGTCTCCTATTCCCCACCTGTGTCAGCACGGCACATGGGCTGGATCGTTAAGGCACCTGTGCAATGTTCAGACAGGAGAAAATGTTTCAGTGGCATTCCTAATGATGAAGAAGGTAGGGAGGAGGGACGGAGGGGGTGGTGCAAAGTTAGGGCACAGATACTCAATTTCTATGGAGATTCATAGAAAACCGAGACAGAGTTCCTGTCTGGGCCAGAGATGTCAGCAGAGAGCACTGTGTCAGACTGAAAATAAAACAACATTTCCTGCAGGACATACAGCAGCTAATAAGTATTGGAAGCCTTGAGATTTTCTTAATAAAAATAAATTACAAATCTATATATCAGCTGATTTAAAAAAAGAAAAATATTTTCGCTGGACAACCCCATTTAAGCTAGTGCATACAGGTTCCGCCTTGCCCTCTGCTTATTATCCCCATGGTGTCATGCTGCGTAGGTACCCAGGACATGGTATCAACTGTACTAATCAGTTGCTGTATGTCCTGTATGAAATGTTTTCTTTCCAGTATGAAACAGTCGAGACAGGAACTGTACAGAGCAGGAGAGGTTTTCTATGGGGATTTGTTACTACTCTGGACAGTTCCTGACATAGACTGAGGTGGCAGCAGAGAACACTGTGTCAGACTGGAAAGAATACACCACTTCCTGCCGGACATACAGCAGCTGATACGTACTGGAAGACTGGAGTTTTTTAAATAGCAGTAAATTACAAATCTATCTAACTTTCTGAAACCAGTTGATTTAAAAAAAATAAATAAATAAAGATTTTTTTTTTAAATGCTGGCAACTTGAACCACGAAGAAAGTTGCAGAACTTTTTTTTTTATTATGCAGCAAAACTTTTTATTGAATTAAAAGTGAAAACCCCCTTTAAGCCCTTCAGTGGATCTCCTTAAGGATTTGAGCCCTATTATGGATTTTGGGATTTGATCCCACACCTCGTGCCATACAGAGATGGATACATCCTGGCCAGGCGGATGTGTCGCATTGTAAACACCTCATCTGGCCCTGGCCGCGCACAGTTCCTCATTTGGCCGCCGCGGAGGGATCACCTGCCCGAGTTATTGTGCAATAGAAGAGAAAAACTTTGCAAAACTTTCCACCTCTTTTTTTTCTCCATTTTGCAGGATAATTGCTGCAGATGCCGCTGACCGCAGAGCCCGCCGCCGGTGACCCACGCTCCGTTTGAAGCCGTCTCACTCCGGGGCGCAGCTGTTTGTCTTGTCAGCAGAATAAGCTTCATGTTCTCCCAGATGTCGTCACTTTTTTGTGTCCCGCGAAAGATCTATAAGAACATATCCAGATCCTGCCCTAATTTAAACCTGACATCCAGGCAGGGAAGTGATCTGGGGCGAACATGTCATCTGCAGAAATCCCATAAAGTCAGTAAAAACTTTGTAGCCAATAAAATTTCCTGTCTGCGATGCCAGACGCTAGGCCTGTAAATAGCAGAGCTGTAGCGGCTATACGCCATGGGACGGAGGAGAAGCAGGGGGCTGGAGTGTAATCCCCGTACTTGAGGGGGGTCATTCGCTATACGGCCAAACTACACAATGAGGGCGATTTATAAAAAACGAGACGGAGCAGCGTCAAATGGATTCATTGGAAAGTGATAGCAGCAATGTAATTGGGGGCCACAATGCTTTACATTATGGGGGAGATTTATCAAACTGGTGTAAAGTAGAATAGTCTTAGTTGTCCCTAGCAACCAATCAGATTCCACTTTTCATTTTTCAAAGAATCTGTGAGGAATGAAAGGTGGAATCTGATTGGTTGCTAGGGGCAACTAAGACAATTCTACTTTACACTAGTTTGATAAATCTCCCCCTATATCTCTAGGCCACGGATGAGGAACCTTCGGCCCTCCTGCTGTTGCAAAACTACAATTCCCATCATGCCTGGACAGCCGAAGCTAAAGCTTCGGCTGTCCAGGTATGATGGGAATTATAGTTTTGCAACAGCTGGAAAGCCGAAAGTCATTCTAACAATTGACGAGGACCCCACCGATTAGAAAGTAATGGCAAAGGGGTAATGTTTCTTCTTGAGGAGAGACCCATCTAGATGTTTGCAGGCTTATAGGCTGTTCATACCACCCCGGGGATTCTGGGAAGATGGATATGCAAAGTTGACTTCAGAGACCTGCTTTCAGTTTCCTATATAAATTGGTTGATTTAGAATTTAAATTGTAAACGGAAAAGGGGACAGGGACCAAGAGGAGTGCTGTACAGTTCTGCAGAATACGTTGGTGCTATATAAATACGAGAATTATTATTATTAGTGATATGAGATATCCCCTTATAGAGTGTTGCTCCTTCTTTGTTAAAAGCTGGTAATACTATAAGTACAGTTGAAATGGTTTCCTCATGCATAGAGTAGCATGGCCATAGGAGTCATCAAAGTCATGGTTGCAACTAGGCCCCAAAGGCAGAGAGACCTGCTGGTCCTGTTTATTATATTAACTCTCCCCTTAAGGGTATAAACCCACACACCGTATACGCAGCAGATTTGTTGGTACAGATTTGATGCTGTGTTCAGTTATTTAGATCTAATCTGCTGCGAGTTTGCTGCGAGTTTGCTGCGTATCGCAGCAGTAAATACGCTGCATATACGGTGTGTGGGTTTATACCCTTAAGGGATATTTTCACCTCAAGTAATATAGTTAAACCTGTAGAGCTCATCAATTTGAATATTTTTATTCAGCTTTATTTATATAATCATTTAGTAAATTTGTCTCCTTCTTCTGATATACTGCTCTTTCCCTCCAATTTTTGACAGATTGTTGTCAAGGTTACAGACCACCACTTTGCTCTAAAAGCAGTGGCCTAGGTAGTGGGTGGTTCTCCTTGTATTATACACATCCAGGTAAAACTAGTTCACTCAGGTGCCACAGCTAGTGCAGTTTGTTGCTGTGCCCTACTCCAGCCACTAGGTGTCTCACTCCCCCTGTGCACAGCTGCAGTACAGGTAGGAAGGTTAGTCTGTTCTCACTCTTAGGGTACAAACACACACACCGTATACGCAGCATATTTACTGCTGCGATACGCAGCAGATTAGATCTAAATAACTGAACACAGCATCAAATCTGCTGCGTATCTGCTGCGTATACGGTGTGTGTGTTTGTACCCTTACACACAGTTCTGGTCCTATATAAGATAGGGGGGCTTCCTGTTCAGTTTAGTTGAAGAGGAGTTTAGTGAGCAGAGAGTTCAGAGAGGAGTTAAGAACAGTTCCAGTGTGGGAGATTAGAGCTGTCGTGTACTGCTAAACTTAATCCTGGGGTAACTGGAGTTACAGGAGTAACCCCTTGCCAACGCCGTGGATCTTCACTTCAGGACAGTCACCCCCTAGAGAGAAAAGGCAGTGGGACTGATCCGCAGTAGAGAACAGATGCAAGTTAGCCGCTTTCTACTGACAACTATCAACTACGGGGGAAAACTTCTTCTAGTTAGCTTCTAGTTAACTTTACTATGGGCCCTGGGCTGTTCACCAAGCTTGCCCCCCCCCCCCCCCCCCCCCCCAACCCACTGTAACTATGGCGGCACTAACTGAAGTCTTTTTCATCCCCAAAGCAGCCTGTAAAGGACCTGTGGTGACATCATTGTCACATGATAAGGTCCTTCAATATATTCTCTAATGTCACTGCATTGTCTCCTGGCTGCAGTTTTGCCCTGATTTGTGCAAAATTGCAGTAAAAAGCAGCAATTTTTATGAAAATCATGACTGAACATAAGTCTGTTTGTGGGGCTATGGGCCCCTCAGGAGCTCAGGCCCCGGGCTACTGCCCAAAATGGACCTATTATAATCCGCTACTGTTGGTAACCCAGACAACGAGCTGTCAACAATGGGAGGGAAAGAGCAGCATATCAGGAGAAGGAGACAGGTTTGCTAAATAAATGTATTTGCAAAAATATTTACCTTCATGATTCCTACAAGTATAACTATATTAGTTGAGATGTGAATCTCTGTAATAATCAGGCATATAGCTCCTGAATAACTGTGTAGCCAACTGGCCATTCAGTTACAGCTGCACAGTGAATCTCTATTCCCTCCCTGCATTCATCTCTATAATCAGTGCAGGGCATTACAGCCAGAGCAATGCTGGAGACAGGAGAGGCGAGCAACCACCAGGGCCGTGGTCCGGTGCCTAGGGCGGTGCCCCGCGGGGGGCGGCACCCGCAGGGAACAATATATTTATTTTTTTATAAAAAAAAAAATTAACCCCCGCCGCCATAGGCACCGGACCACAGGTGCCTAGTCCGCGCCCGGGGGGGGTTTGCAGCTTTGGGTCCGGTGAGCTTCCGGCACACACGGCCTCTATCACAGGCCGGAAGCTCACAGCTGCAGCCCTGCGGTCCTTCTCTCCTGCTCGGCAGGGGCGCACGTGTCATCATCGCGCCGAGCAGGAGAGAAGTTCGTGCACCGCGGGGCTGCAGCTGTGAGCTTCCGGCCTGTGATAGAGGCCGTGTGTGCCGGAAGCTCACTGGACCCGAAGCTGCATTGGAGGGGGGACCTGTCCAGCCTACCCAGACTGCCTCTGTCCCCCGGCTGCTCCCTCTTCCCCCCAGCCTCTCCTCCTGCACCCCCTAGCCTCTCCTCTTGCACCCCCCAACCTCTCCTCTTGCACCCCCCAACCTCTCCTCTTGCACCCCCCCAGCCTCTCCTCCTGCACCCTCCAGCCTCTCCTCCTGCACCCCCCAGCCTCTCCTCCTGCACCCCCCAGCCTCTCCTCCTGCACCCCCCAGCCTCTCCTGCACCCCCCAGCCTCTCCTCCTGCACCCCCCAGCCTCTCCTCCTACACCCCTAGCCTCTTCTCCTGCACCCCCAGCCTCTCCTCCTGCACCCCCCAGCCTCTCCCCTAGCCTCTCCTCCTGCACCCCCCAGCCTCTCCTGCACCCCTAGCCTCTCCTCCTGCACCCCCAGCCTCTCCTTCTGCACCCCCAGCCTCTCCTCCTGCACCCCCAGCCGCTCCTCCTGCACCCCCAGACGCTCCTCCTGCACCCCCCAGCCTCTCCTCCTACACCCCCCAGCCTCTTCCTTGCACCCCCCAGCCTCTCCTCCTGCACCCCCCAGCCTCTCCCCCAGCCTCTCCTCCTAAACCCCCCAGCCTCTCCTCCTGCACCCCCCAGCCTCTCATCCTACACCCCTAGCCTCTCCCTGCCCCCCCCCCAGCTTCTCCCCCTGCCTGTCACCCCAGCTGCTCCTCCTGCCCCTCCAGATTCTCCCCTGCCACCCCAGCTGCCCCATCTTCTCCCTGCCACCCTAGCTGCTCCCTCTGCCCCCATCTTCTCCCTTTGCCCCCGAGCTGATCCCTCTACCCCACAGTTGCTCCCCCTGTCCCCCCAGCTGCTCCCCCTCATCCTTTTCACCCCAGCTGCTCCTCCTGCCGCCCATCTACTGCCCCTGCCACCCCCAGCTTCCCTCCCTTCCCCAGTCACCCCCAACTGCCCGCCTGCAGATGAGTTATGGTCGGAGAAATCTTCATGATGGCTGCGCCAGATGGAGAAGAAAGCAAAAAGTGAGCGACAGCAATCGGAGAAGACGTCACCTGTGAGTCATTAGTAACTGCACTGTAATCACTTCTATAGTGTGCAGAGCCTGTGTACCATTGGGGTCTAACTGGGTCAGTGTATTGTTTGCGGTAGTGTATTGACACAGCCCTGCGGTCACTTCAGTACACTAGCGCAAACGTTTAAACTAGGACCCAACTACAACAGCCGCAGGCACTACAACATATGCTGAAGGCTGAAGACTGTCAGTACATGCTGGGAGTTGTGCCTGTAGCTGTTGTAGTTGGGTCCTATACACTGGATGCTTTGTGGTATATAAGAATACAGAGATCTGTGAAGGCAACTGCAGTGTCCCAGAACAGCCCTTCTTATGCTCACACTTTTATTATAACCAGTTCTGTTCTGGAAAGTGTTCTGTTCTGCAAACTGCGTGTATTGTGTCACCCCTGCAGTATTCAGGTCTGCTATTTCATTCATTTATTGCATGTATATTCAGGTATCAGTGCCTAATGGTATTATGTCGCCTCCCAGTGTTCAAGTATGGTACTTCTCATGTATATTTCTCTGTATATGCCTAATGGTGTGATGATGCAATGGCTGGATGTCACGTGACTGTGTCCTGCTTCCATGGTAACTCCAATGGTCATTGAGCTTTTGGCTGGGGTTACCATGTGACTTCCTGTTCTACCTCAGTCTATCTCCTGCCCCAGAGGGGATAGGGTGTGTTGCTCTGCTGTTCCTGTGCAGTCTAGTCTTGCTCTCCACCTTCAGGAGACAAGTTCTGTGTCTGTCCTCTCTCCCTGCTAAGAGAGAGGCCTGCGTGTGCTCTGCTGCTCCAGTCCACTGGCTGTGTTCCTGTCTCAAGTCTCAAGATTCTCATCTGGGTGTCGATTCTTCAGTCATTCTTCAGTTCCTCTCATCATCATCTTCTCTAATCATCAACAGCAAGTATTTCATTCAAGTCTCATTCCACCCAGAATCTCAACTTCAGTTTCACTACTACTCCCATCATTCAGCACGCTACTCTCACAGCCTATTGCAGCATCACCTATTACTCTGCTTTATTCAAGATTGCCTTATTCCCGGTTGCATCCGGAGAGACTGTTGCTACTAGTTACCACTGTTACAATAAATATACAACTACCGTTGTTTCTGAACCTTGGCATTGGTGTGATAATTGGTGCCCTGACTAAGGACAACGAAGAATCGCATGCCCAGTATTCCCGCATGGTCAGGAGCCCGGCTTCCAGCTGTATCACCCTCGTGCCTACACCGTGACCACATTATCCTACAGCTGCCCCGGTTCCTGCCAGTTAGCACCATCTACACTGCGGAGTGGCCCCTAGGGGCCAGGGCATCGCACAACGATCAGCCGAGACGCAAAATGCAGAATGCACAATGGTTGTCTTTAAACATGATCTATCACAACGATAACGGCGGGCTGCTGGCCGTTATGGCCCTGCAATTTCCGGCCCTGAGGCTTCCAGCCATGAGGTAAAGTTACCCAGGTGGTAGGGTGTCCAAGCTAAAGTTTTTGCACCAGGGCATGGGCCCCTGGACATAGAATAAACAGCAGCGAAGCCCTCTGACCTTCAGCTGTGCAAAACAAACAGAGGATAGTGAGACACCAAGTGGTGATAGTGCGGAAAGGCACCCATCATCCCAGAGTGTGACACCTAACCATAGTTACCTTTAGGGCTCTATTAGACGGAGCGATAATCGGCCATATCGGCCCTTGCTAAATGGTTATCGGGCCGTGTAATAGGCCCAGTAAACGAGTGACAATCTAGCAGATCGGCGCTCGTTTGCAGTATTCATCGGGCCCCCATCGACCTGTGTGATAGGACCCTTAGGTGTTATACAAGACGTAGTGGCACACCTGTACTGGGACACTACATAAGTGGTACTTGGTTAAAAAAAAAAAAAATTCTATTTCCTGCTGACATCTGACAAGACTCATCACTGGACGCCGGAGCGCTTTTTATGAGACAACCTCTTAAAAAATTTGTAAAATTTGTCTTGAATGTTCCTCGGCTAAACACGTTCCATCTGCCAGTAAGAAAATCTAAGCACATGTAGGGCACCAGTGTGGGGGGGGGGGGGTCTCCCAGGGAGCCGGTCGACATTCATATTCTGCTCATAGGTAAATGACCTTAAGGATTTTTTTTTTCCTTTTCTCATATTTGTCTTTTACAGATCTGTTCTCCAGCTGGATAACATCAGAGGCGGCTGAGCGGAGGACACTGCTGGTGGGGACTTGTCAAACATTTCCTCATACTGTACTCATTACATCCACAAAGACCTGGGATATGACTTATTGTTTCCATGCACAGTATACATATATATGTGAGAGAGGCAACGTACAATGGAGAGGATACAGATGGATCCTACTGGGGCAATGGGAAAAAGTGGATCATTTGCCCCCTATAGCCTTGTATTAGATCGCAGATCTCAATTTTTGGAAACCTTTTTGACAATGACGAATCGATCTGATTGGTCAGTGTGATCGTAGCTGCCATTTTTTCATCTCTCCTTTCCAAGAGCCGTAACATTTTCTATTTTCCATTGACGTAGCTGTAAAGGGATGAGCTGAGAATTTTTTTTATATACCATTTAAAGGAGTACTCCAGCGGACCGATAAAAAAAAAAAAACACACACACAGACACATACGGCTTATATACTTACCATGCCTCCGGTGACAATCGCTGCTTGAATCTCCTGCCGGCCACATCCCCTTCTTCTACGGCCGCCATCTTCAGATCTCCCTCACTTCCAGGTTGTGGAGCAGTGAATGGGAGAGAAAAGGCGTCTGGAGCGCATCACATGGCTTCCACCTTGCTCAGCCAATTAGATTGCGTATTGACACACATTACAAAGTTATATAACGTATAATGTGTGTTAATTAAGCTTAAAAAAGTAAATCACTGGAGTACTCCTTTAGAATCGAAGGAGCCGCGTCATAGAGGGGAGGCAATTCCCTCCCACTGGGGGCGGGCCGGCCTACCTCCAGTGCTTGATCACCGGAAAGAACGGCGCTGTACAGGGGAACCGGGCTGCGGTTCGAAAAACGGACAGCAGCACCGGCTTCCCCATGACGGCGCCGTTCTATCCCTGTGTCAGGTTAAAGAGGACGTACCTGGTGGTACATCCTCTTTAAAAGAAAACAACATTTTCTGCGGACTTACAGCAGCTGATAAGTATTGGAAGACCTGATATTTTTAAATAGAAGTAAATTTTGAATTTATATTACTTTCTGAAACCAGTTGATTGGAAAGAAAAAGGTTTTTAATTAGATAACCTCTTTAAATAATAATTTGAATCTCTTTAATTATCACTAAGGGGAGCTTAAGTGCTCACTGTATACAGTTAAAAGGTAAGACTAAATTGTAACAAACTGGTGCCAAAAAGTTATACAGATTTTTTAATTACTTCTATTTAAAAAAAAAAAAAATCTCAAGTCATCCAGGACTTATCAGCTGCTGCGTATCCTGCAGAAAGTGGTGTTTTCTCTCCAGTCTGACACAGTTCTTTCTGTTACCACCTCTGTCCATGTCAGGAACTGTATACAATTGTATACATAATACATATAGGCTGTGGGGAGAGCAAATCCTCTCCCTCCCCACAGCCTATATGTATTATGTATACAATTGTATACAGTTCCTGACATGGAAAGAGGTGGCAGCAGAGAGCACTGTGTCAGACTGGAAAGAATACACCACTTACTGCAGGACATACAACAGCTGATACTGGAAGACTTGAAGTCCAGGAAACCCCTTTAATACACTGATCTGGACAATAAAGCAGTATGCATGCTGCTGCTAAGCTCCCTCTAGTGGTGACTGAAGGAATGACGATTTTTTTCATTTAACTCTGTGTAAGCAAATTGTAGCGCTGCATCAGAAAAATGAAGCCACAACCGCTATAAAGATATGCTAAGAAATTACTCAGCATGTTAGACCTAAAAATGACCGAGTGTTAAAAATGGACATTCATGTTCAGGAATCCATGGAATAATAAACAAGATGAAACAATCTGTGAGTGGGCTGATAGTAAAGGCTGCCAAAATAGGGAACGTTCTGTTATGTGGTGCAGGAATATAAAAGTAACACTCCATTATAATGATAGAGCATACTACCCCGCAGTCATCTAATGCTGTCACACACCTGTAGTGACCTGATGTTATGGGCAGCACTAGATTTTATAATTACATCCCTAAGGTCTGCATTAGGCTAGGTTCACACAACGTCTTTTTTTGGCCATTCGACAGCTGTCTTTTTGGACACCCATCATTTTGAGGCCTAATAACGTCCGTTATTTTGAAATCGCGGACGTCATTGCAAAATAATGGACGTTATTTGCCCTCAAAATTACACACGTCCAAAACACAGCCTTCAAACGGCGAAAAAAAAGGATGTTGTGTGAACCTAGCCTTACAGCAATACAGACTCAGCCCTGTCCCTTGATTTTAAAGAACTCACCAGATTACTCAACTCATCACTCGGTTGACCTGTAAACCCGGGCTTAGAGTATAGTTGTTAAAAGGAATCTGTTGTATTCAGTGTGCAGTCTGGTCTGTCAGCATCATGTTATACAGCAGGAGTAGCTGAGCGGATTGATATATAGTTTTGTGGGAAAAGAGTCAGTATAACTTGTCATTTATTCATTTAAATCTTGGCTCATTCTGGGTTAAGGAGTCCAGTGGGCGGTCCTAATCAGTGACTGACAGCTATCTCAGTCATAGACGAGGGTTCTCAGTCATTGACAGGACCCATAAACCTCTGGCCCAGAGTCCAGTGGGTGGTCCTTTCAGTGAGTAACACCTATCTTTGCACGTAAATTAAAACAGGCAATGCTGTCAGTCACTAATTAGGACCGCCCACTGGACTCCTAAACCAAGAATCAACAGAGATTTAAATGTTATACTAAATCTTTTTACAGAAAACTATATATCAATCTGCTCAGCTCCTTCTGCTCTATAACATGATGGTGATAGATTGGACTTCATTTTCCTAGTGGCAGGTTCCCTTTAAGAATTAGCTCTCGTGTTGTGATGACTGAAGGAACTGGCTATAAAATCCTGCAGGTGGACAGTCCGCTTCTGACATGGCCGGGGTACAGAATTCCCGATAGTACCATAGACTGCATTGTAATACACAGTCGACTAGCCACCTCCGTTACCGAACCGCCTTATATAGAGGGGGAGGCGCTGAAATCACAGAGAGGCCTGCAGCTGATTGGAGGAAGACAGAGTGGAGGAGAAGACCTGACAGGTAATGTATGCTGCTGCTGCTGCTTCTCAAATTCCACCGTAGCTGCTGCTGCTATTCCACCGTAGCGATGCGCGGTGGGGGAACGATGATTTTAGGTCTGGCCCTAAATGAATGATCAGCCAATGACACGATCATCGGCTGATTGTTCTCTCTATTTCACAGAGCGATAATCGGCCGAATCGGGCCAAATGGGGCCGATTATCATTACTGTGGAATAGGGCCCTTAGTTGTCATGACGCTCGGCTTCCATACCTCTCATAGATTTGTATGGGAGAGCAGCATGCACGCTCTGCCCCCTCTATCTCCAATTCCTTCCCCCATTTCTGGCTGAGATATATAGGAGTGGGGGGTCTCCTGTAATAGTGATTGATGGGAGTTGACCCCCCAGCAATGTTGCTATAATGACCGACTGACCGCCTATAAGGGGGGTAAATATGATATACCCTACAAGGAAAGAGGTTAATGGCTCAGCCTGACAGAACGCGGTTACATCTACAGACTACACAAACAATTGTATTGTAAGAGATGAGTCCGAGATGTGATCCTTAGGGGCAGACATTGCATACATAATACATATAGGCCACGGGGAGAGGTTCCTGGTTATTCATGTCAATGGTAACAGGATACAAGCCTCAGGACCGTGTCTCCTGGCCGGGATCTCCACTCGCAGAGCTATTCTGTGGGGAGAGAGACGGGGGTCCTATTGGCAGTGAGCTCACCGCCTTGGAATGTCAGACGCTACAAATGAGATTCTCCTGAAATAAAACACGTGTTATCCCCAATTGTCAGCAGGAGCGAGATCAAACCCCAACCTATATATAACACCGCCAGGGGCCGGGGGGGCCCTAGAAACCTCGATTCATCTTAGCGTGAACCAAAATTACTACAACAACGGGTTTATGGATCCTATTTATATCTTACCTTAGGTGCACTCTGTGCGGCATCAGAAAAGAAAATTCCACATATATACTGGTAGTAAGTCTTCATCGTTCTTTTACTTATATCTGTTCCTGGGAACCAACATGGCTGTGATTACAATTGAGATCACCCAGCTTTCTAGCAGTCCTGACTGACATATTCCTAGTTGTCTGTTAGGCTATGTTCACACTACGTACGATTCCGGCCGTAGTTTGTACGCCGCCGTAGATGTGCGGCTGAAACTACGGCCGTGGGAAAAATCGACATGCGGCTGGATGCGTGCAAACCGCGAACATACGCCCGTAGTACAGTTACGCTTCCCTAGCTTGTTTCGAAGCGATCTGAAACAGGTCATTTACTTGGAAATCTTCGCCCAGCCCAACAGAACCTTTGGATCGAAAAATCAAGTTCAATTTGGCTGAAATAAGTACTTCGTACGGGACCGCACTGAAATCCACAGCCGTGAGTTGGAACAGTTATGTCCTCAAACAATGGTCTTGTTCATTTTTCACGGCGCCGCATACGATCCGGCCGTAAGCTCATACGTAGTGTGCATTGTGTGGGCGTATATCGTATACTTTCAAGCGAACGCATCAACCTCAAAACTACGTGCATATATTCGCGGTTCACACTACGGCCGGAATCGTACGTAGTGTGAACCTAGCTTAATACTGGAACAGGGGATGTGATCCCAGTGCCGGACTGACCCACTGGAAGACTGGGGAATCCTCCGGTGGGCCCTCAGCTCAGAACCTGCAGTTACAATTATCGACTTGTCATTTCTCACTGGTTCTTTATTGACGGGCCCCAGGTACCCTAGTCCGACCAGTATACCGCACCTGGGTGGATTTGCTAACCCTGGAAAGCAGCCACATTTAAAGCAACCCAGTTTTTTTCAGAAACAGATAGGGCAATATCTGGTTGTGCGACCCTCAAGTGACCAGACCCAGTAGTCGTACGAAATCCATCTAAAATAGATTTTTATTTTAGACTGCAAGATCGCAATGCAATCCAATTCATTTTTGTGTGTGTGATTGCAGCGCAGTGCAGTACACTCTTAAAGCAGGGATAGGAAAGCCTGCTTCGCTTTGGCTGTCCAGGCATGATGGGAATTGTAGTTTTGCAACAGCTGGAGGGCCGAAGGTTCCCCATACCTGCCCTAAAGAATCCATAAAATAGAAAAAGACGTCCTTGTGCCATCATGTTTTTCTGCGGTATCCCATCCGCCTCAGAGCCATCCCGGGTGAATTTACCCTGAACTTCAGAATTATCACACAAGTATATTGTATACAGCCGGTTCACTTGAGAACACCCTGAAAATATAAGATTGGAGAAGTGAAGGCCATGAAAATATTATTTCTGTCTCCCGTAACAACGCGCTAAATTTACAATCCCACTAAATACACGGCAGACTAAATCCAGCTTCATCCTAGTCTATAGTGAGCTGCTCCACCCGGGAGTCCTCCTTAACTCTGTGCAATCTGCACCCTGACTACAGGCATATTGTAAGGTATTAGGGCACTGGGGAGCCAGGGTGATAGGGGGCAGTATAGAGCTGGGGCACTATCACACAGAGTAAAGCAGCTTTTTGTGCAGAAATGGAAGAGCTGTCACTATCGGTCAGTGGTAGTAAGTGAATAGTTCCCCATATAACAAAGCTGTGGTTAAAGTGATAGGTGACCAACATACATTCCTCTCCTTGCTTGCCATGATTTGGCTAAATAAAGTTGTGGGTTGCATGGGGAGGGAGGAGAGTGTCCGTGTAACAGGAAGGAACTGGAGCCACCTTCTTTATTAACCTTATGGTGTGTTTACACAGACAGATTATCTGACAGATTTTTGATACTAAAGCCAGGAATGGATTTGAAAAGAGAAGAAGTCTATGACCCGTTCTCTGTTGATAATCTGTTCCTGGCTTTGGCTTTAAAAATCTGCCAGATAATCTGTGTAAACGCACCATTAGAATCATTTTACACAGAGAGATTTGTCTGACAGATTTTTGAAGCCAAAACCAGGAACAGAGTAAAAACAGAGAACAGGATGTGGTGTCCCACCACGGGTGTTTTGTGTTTCACACCCGTCGCAAAAGCTTCTTCTCTAGGTTAAGTAGTGATGAAGGTAGCTTTCTATAGTTTCGCCACAAAATGTCAGTGTTTTATATATAAGCTCTTATGGAGTGCACAGCTGTAGCTAACAAAGGGTTACTGTTTCTTATGTATTATACACTTTTATTGTCTCCAATAGTATTGAAGATATTCTTTCTTTCAGACCTATCCCTCTTCTCCTTTTTCTTTGCACACATTCCTTTCCACAACTTACAGGGTTTCTTACATATCTCTGTAGGAAGCTACTTGGTGGGAGAACATGTGGCGTCAGTTCTACCCAGATTCTCGTGGGAGGGGGACACCCAGAGCTGATGTCCCTTCTGTAGCCAAACCAGGGCCTGGCTCTGCCAGGACCCTTGTCCAGGACAAGTCTAGTCTAGACAGTGTGTTAGTGAGGTGGTGAGACAGGTGTATGAAGCAACCAGAGACACTCAGTTCTTTTAGTCTATCTCCTAAATCTACTATGCAGTGCTAGACACTACAAGAGGGAGAAAGTCAGGGATAAACCCAGCCCACGCCAAGAACCAATCAAAGTGCAGGGCAGTATCCTACAACACAAAGGAACTAACCTGGATAGGACAAAGCTACCAGAGTGTCTACATATCCTATCTTGCAGTGCAAGTAACCCTGAGAAGTCTCGAACACTTAGCTTCACCCAGGTAACCACGGCTGGGGCTTGTATCACCCTAGTAGGACGAGTACCTCGACTAGACTCTCCTCCACACACAGCCGACTGGCCACCTCCGTTACCAAACCGCCTTATATAGAGGGGGAGGTGCTGACATCACAGAGGGGCCTGCAGCTGACTGTACGGGTGCTAGAGTTTATGGTTAATCTCTTTCTCCCGCCCAGTGACACTCCAGACTGCATATGTGGCTGCCATTTTGTTGTTACAACTTTCTTTAACAAATCCGCGTGAATTTGCTTCTCTCATCTCTAATTTTCAAGATTTCTAAGACCATGATACTACATTCAGGATTATGATTACTGAATACAAATCCAGGAACAGATCATATATGGAGGACATGAATAAAAGATACGCCGAGATTTCTCCTGTTCTGAATCTGTTCCTGACTTTATATTCAATAACTGCTATGAAAAAAACCCTGAATGTGAACACAACCTTAGGGGGCAATCGCATTTCCACTTGGGACCGCGTATGGCTGAACAGCAGTTTTCCTTTAATAAATGGAATGAAGTGTGACAAATAGAAGAAATCTGGAAAGGGGCAAATACTTTTTTTTTTTACAGCATCCTAAGGAATCCTGTAAGTTTCAGCAAGTTTCTGTTTGTTTAATAAAAGGTTATAAAGTTTTTCCAATCAACTTTATTCCTGGTGGTTTCCTAGCGCTCTGCTCGCTGTCATTCATCGTTTACATCCAGGGGATATACTGGGAAATGGTGGAGCTTTCATTCACAAACAATAACATTTATTTGCTGAAACAGGAAACCCCCTTTAAGAGCATCATGCTGAAGTAGAGTGATTTTCTTGGCTCTCACCTTATAAATGGTCTCTGTTCTGCACTAAACTCCGCTCCAATGAAAACCTAATGATGGTATTGAATAAAACTGAGCGAGCCACTGTGCTATGTAACAGTATAGTGACACGAATGATGTATAAAACAGCTGCGAAGTGCACGACACTAAAGAAACTAAACAGTATAACCGCAAAGATGAGATAGTATGATATAAAGCCACTGATGTAAGCTGTCCTGACAGAGACAACATACAGACGGCCGAGCAGAGACGTCTGCACGGGGACGTGCTGACCCTCCATGTCTACCTTTGCATTTATTAAAAAATCTTTAGCCAAAAATAACAAAACTCAGATTACAGTGTCCTGAGAGTGACAGAAGTGGCCTGAAGTGGACACTGTAGGGGGCATATAAACCATGTAGTAACTGAGGTGGGCACCTGGGGTTATGTTCAGGGACGGTCTTGGCATTTCTGGGGCACCAAGCGAAGTTATGTCTGGGGCCCCCCCTCGACACGCGTTCCAAAACAATAGACCGCGGTGTTTTGCCCCCAGTAGTATATACCCCTAGTGCGCTACCGCCAGTAATATATACTCCTTGTGTGCTGCCCCCAATACTATATACCCCTTGTGTCCTGCCTCCAGTAGTATATACCCCTTGTTTGCTTCCCCCAGTAGTATATAGACCCCTGTGTGTTCCCCCAGTTATATATAGCCCCCCGTGTGCTCCCGCAGAAGTATATAGACCTCCTGTGTGCTGCCCCAGTTGTATATAGACCCCCTGTGTGCTGCCCCCAGTTGTATATACCCCCTGTGTGCTCCCCCACTAGTATATAGGCCCCCTCTGTGCTCCCACACTAGTATATAGCCCCCCTGTGTGCTCCCCCACTTGGATATAGACCTCCTGTGTGCTTCCCCACTTGGATATAGACCCATGTGTGCTCCTCCAGTAGTATATAAACCCCCTGTGTGGTTCCCCCAGTAGTATATAGACCCCCTGTGTGCCCCACCAGTATTATATAGACCCCTTGTGTGCTGCCCCAGTAGTATACAGACCCCTGTGTGCTCCCCCAGTTATATATAGACCACCTGTGTGCCTCACAAGTAGTATATAGACCCCCTGTATGTTCCCCCAGTAGTATATAGACCCCCTGTGTGCCCCACCAGTAGTATATAGACCCCTGTGTGCTCCCCCAGTAGTATATAGCCCCCCTGTGTGCTCCCCCACTTGGATATAGACCTCCCGTGTGCTCTCCAAGTTGTATATAGACCCCATTCTGCTGCCCCAAGTAGTATATAGACCCACTGTGTGCTGCCCCCAGTAGTATATAGACCCCTCTGTGAAGCCCCAGTAGTCTATAGCCCCCCTGTGTGCTCCCCCTGTTATATAGCCCCCCTGTGTGCTCCCCCCATTTATATAGACCCCCGATGTGCGCTCCCCCAGTTAAGCAGACCCCTGTGTTCTCCCCCTCCCCTATAGTGTATAACACAATAAAACAAACACTTATACTCACCTGGATCCGGGCGTCTCCTCTTCTCTTCACTCTTGTGGCCGCAGGAAGGGTTTTCCCTGTGATCACAAGAGGCCGCACTCCCCTTGTCCTGGCGCTGATGCTCCAGTGATGTCACTGGAGCGCCGGCACCACAAGGACAGAGCGGCCACTTGTGACCGTAGGGAAAACACTTCCTGCGGCCACAAGAGTGACTGACAGGAAGGGAGCCAATGTCTCCCGCCCTGTCAGTGCTGCTGCATGTAACTATGAGTGCTCATTACGAGTGCTCATAGTTACAGTTCAGATGGCGGCAGCGAGCGGGGCAGCGGCCCTGTCCAGCGGTCTTGAGCACAAGAGCGGGGCGTGGGGGCCCCCCAAGATGTTGGGGGCCCCAATCGATCGCTTGGGGTGCTTGGTGCCAAAGACCGCCACTGGTTATGTTGCACAGGACTAGCTGGGTGCAGTAGTACTTTGGATGTGCCATGCGGCAGGATGGTATTGCTAACCCAATGTCCTCACTCTTTATGAAGAAGCTGTTTCAGTGATGCCAAGTGCAGGCGAATGACCTCTAACAATAGGATTCTGTGAAACAACTGTAATCTGTACTGTACACTTCCCCGCTGCCAGACATCACCATCTGAACGGAAATCACTGCATCACTGGACAGAAATACCATGCATTCTCCTGATCTGTGGGGGTCTCAGCACTGAGACCCTGACCAATCAGAACTTTTGACATGGTCACATGCTCCTCCACGCTCAGCCATCTTATGGACAGGATTGCTGTTCAGCACATAGAACAGGATGACGCAGTCTGGAGGAGGAGTGTCCGATTCTAGCACTCCCTAATACTGTACACCAGGGGTGGGTAACCTATAACCCATGGGCCACATCTGGCACCCGAGATCGGATGCCGGCTTGCATGCCGCACTCACAGTGTCCTCCTGTGTCTGGCGGCACCAGCAGGGCCGTATTTGCCCCTAGGCACTTGTGGTCCGGGGCCTAGGGCGGCACCCGCAGGAAACACTTTTTTTTTTCTTTTTTTTTTAAACCCACTCCGCAGCCATAGGCACTGGTGCCCAGTCCGCGCCGGGGGGGGGGGGTGTCTTTGATTGCCGGGGTCCGAGTCCGGGGTGAGCTTCCGGCACACACAGCCTGACAGAGGCCGGAAGCTCACAGCTGCAGCCCCGCGATGCCCGATCTTCTCTCCTGCTCGGCGATGACGTCAGATCACGTGAGTGCCGCCGAGCAGGGAAGAAGTCCGGGACTGCGGGGCTGCAGCTGTGAGCTTCCGGCCTCTGTCAGGCTGTGTGTGCCGGGAGCTCACCCCGGCCCCGGACCCTGGCGCTGCATTGGTGGGGAGGACTAGCCTGCTCATCCTGCCCCTGCTCCCCCTGCCCTCCAGCTGCCTTCGGCCGCTCCGTCTCCCCCCCCCAGCCTCTCTCCCCTGCATCCTCAGCTGCTCTCCTGCCCCCCCTACTGCTCCCCCTGCCCCCAGCCTCTCCCCCTGCCCCCCAGTGTGTACCATTGGGGTCTAAATGGGTCAGTGTATTGTTTGCGGTAGTGTACTGACACAGCCCCGCGGTCACTACAGTACACTAGCACAAACTTTTAAACTAGGACCCAACTACAACAGCTGCAGGCACTACAACTCCCAGCATATCCTGAGGGCTGCAGACTGTTCTGGGAGTTGTAGTGCCTGCAGCTGTTGTAGTTGGGTCCTGGAGACGTTGTGGGAGATCAGAATACATAGATCTGTGGGGGCTCAGTGCAGGGAAGTGACCCCAGAACATCACTAATAGGGGATAGAACAAAAACATCTCCCCCTATCCCCTATAAGTGATGTTCTGGGGTCACTTCCCTACACTGAGCCCCCACAGATCTATGTATTCTGATCTCCCACAACGCCTCCAGGACCCAACTACAACAGCTGCAGGCACTACAACTCCCAGAACAGTCTGCAGCCCTCAGGATATGCTGGGAGTTGTAGTGCCTGCAGCTGTTGTAGTTGGGTCCTAGGTGCATTATACACTGGATGCTTTGTGGGAGATCAGAATACATAGATCTGTGGGGGCTCAGTGTAGGGAAGTGACCCCAGAACATCACTAATAGGGGATAGAACAGAAACATCTACCCCTATCCCTATTAGTGATGTTCTGGGGTCACTTTGCGATGCCCTGGCCCCTGGGGGCCACTTCCGCAGCGCTGGTGTTATGAGCGGGCAATGACCGGTGCAGCTGCCGGGGTTATACTTGTCACGGTATAGGCCTGAGGGCGGCACAGCTGTAGGGCCGGTCTGAGGAATCTGCGGGTGATGATGGGCATGCGATTCTTCGCTGCACTTAGTCAGGGCACCAGTTAGTGGACACCAATGCCAGGGTTCAGTAACAGCGGTTTTATTATAGATAAGGTAACTAGTAGCAACAGTTCTGTCCGGATGCAACCGGGTATATAGCAGGCTTTGACAAATAAAGCAGGAGTGGTGCTGCATAGGCTGTGAGAATACGTGCCGGATGATGGGAGTAGGAGTATGAGAGAAATAGCGTTGCTGGGTGGATTAGCTTGAGAGTAATACTTGCTGTGAATCCTTGCAGCGATGAGGAGAAATAACGGAATGACACCCAGATGAGAGAGAAGAATCCGGTCACTTGAGCAGGCAGATACAGCCGAAGACTTGAATACTGCAGAGCATCTGATCCACACTTCTAGTGGTGAAGTGGGAGCTGCAGAGAAGAAGCCCAACTCCTCTGAGGCAGGAGAGGGACGACACACATCCTCCTTGCTTGGAAGCAGGGGGAAGACTAACTTGTTAGGAGGAAGTGGAAGGTCACATGGTTGCTCCTGGCCAGACCTAGTCGGCCATTGGAGGAACCATGGTTACAGGTCACGTGATCAACAGCCTTGCATACCACTGTACACTGTACTAATACACAGGAATACATGACAATACACATGAAAATGCACAATACCAGAGAATACTAGGGGAAAACCAGCAGCAGTTGCAGTGCAAACACTTACCAGAACAGGCATTGACACAGCAAGAGAAATGGCCATAATAGGAGTAGTAGTCTGCATGTTCTGGGACACTGCATACCTCCCTAGCAAATTTGAGCCGACCTCGGCGAATCTAGAAGGCAGCAAACATGAATAGACTGGACAATCAAACCACAGGAATGAATGATGAGAGTGAGTGTGATGAGGTGTGTGTTTCCCACGCCCAAGGCACAGGTGAGAAGAGAGAGAATGAGAAACCCTAGTGGCAGGACTTCACCTAGGGGTGCCTAACGTACTCTGGCGACCAGGTAGCTAGTGCGTGAACCATCTGATGTGTAAGCCAGGACAACTTAACTGCTGGCGGGGGACCCTCCATATTCCAGCCAGTTAGACAGTAGGTTTTCTGTTAAATGTGTTACCCTACTGGAGGAGAACGTGAAGACCTGTGTACTACCCTGGCGTGTCTGAGTAGTGTCTTGGATACCTGGAAGAGAAAAGAACAAAATAATAAAAGCAAACATACATGGGGGCCCCTTACATACTGGTCAATCATACAACACAATTACTCAATAGGCCAAACACACAAAAGGGTATCCAAGATGCGATATGTATGGACCAGTGTGAAGGTTAAGTAAGACTATGTGTGATTACTACTGTGTTGGGACAAGACAGAGGTGAACAAATACTGGAAACAAAAGGAAAGGAAACACAAGGGACAACAAATACTGCGAGGTCTTGAGGAGAACTGGCTCACATGACTCTGAATGAAAATCTGAGAGAAATCTGAATGAAAACCTGAGAAAAATCTGCATACGAACTGGCTCAACTAAATCTTTCCAGTTATAGATATGATAATAATACACAATAATGAGACTGGATGAGAAAATACACTCCTACATAAACTGGACTTTCTCTGAGGTATATGTAAACTGACTTCTCTTACTCAGAGGAGGAGCTATCTGACTTAGACACTGGAAAATATACTGTTTTACAAAAGAGGCACTCTACTCTGAGGCAATCTATGTAACCTTGTGCTTACTCAGAGGAGGAAATACAAAGACTTTGATAACACTGGAATACAATAGTAGAATAAGTGCAATAATACCCTGTGTGGAACACACAATCACAGGAAAGTGCATTAGGAAGGAATGGGTTAAGTGTCTCTGTTAGGTAGAGTCTCTTTTAGGCAATTAGAACATCGTCCATGTAAAAGGCTCTGGGACAGGCACTAGAGAACCTTTTGTTACTGTAAGTGTCCATCAGCTCATGGCTGGTTAGTACAGGGAACTTGGTCAGGAGAACCAGGCACGAACCTTGAACGTTGCATACACTAGAATGGTGAAACAGTTAAGGACTCTGGTCTCTGTAGCGAAGTGGAGGAATTCCTCTGGTAGAGCGCTCAGACCGTCTCAGCGGAGGATCCTCTTCAACAGTGATTGGTGCAGGTACAGGTGGAAGATCACGCCCAGTGTCTGGTTGTAGAGCTGGAGTTGTTGGAGGCACAATTGGAAGTGGAGGGGCCACTGGAATGTGTACAGGGACCGCTGGATAGCCTATGGCCATGAGGAACGGTTCAACTTGGAACATTTCTTCCAGAGAGAGAGGTTTAGCTGGAGCTGCTGGGGGAGCCGGAGGTGTGGATGCAGGTACCGGACACGGTGCTGTAAGGCCCTGTAGGTCCTCCTTAGTGCAACGTTTTATCCTATTCCGGTGCACCGTCTGCGGGGCTAGCCCTGGTTTTTTTACTTCATACACATCAGTCTCTGGGTAAGGGATAGAAGAGATGACATAGGGCTCAGGCTCCCAAAGGCTTTCAAGTTTGTGAGAGCGATGATATTTCTTTAGCCAAACTTTATCTCCCACTTGTAGTGGTGTGGCATTCGCCCTTTGGTTGTAGGCATCCTCTTGGCGCTGCTGAGCTTCCCCCATCCTCCGGTCAACAATTTCCCGGGCATCCTGGATTCTCCTCTGATGCTCCCGAACCCAGTCAGTTTCAGGTAGGGGGTTGAAGGTGTCAGGAGCTTGGACTCCCAGAGCACGGTCCTGAGGAAGTTGGCCTTGGCGGCCGAACATCAGGTAGAACGGGGAGTAGCCAGTGGAACAATGAGTGGTATTGTTATAGATCTCCACTAGTTCATCCAACAAGTGGGGCCACTCTACTCTCTTCGTCACTGAAGCCGTTCGGAGCATGTTGATAAAGACCTGGTTAACTTTTTCACACAGACCATTCCCTTGAGGGTGATAGGCCGTGGTACGGAGCTTCTTACATTCATGGTAGGCACACAGCTCCTGGAAAAGTTGCGACTCGAAGGCCGGTCCCCGGTCCGTCAGCAGAGACTCTGGGCACCCATAGTGCTTTACATACTCCTTGTAAAAAGTAAGGGCGGTGGTCTTGGCGGTCAAGTCCCTGACAGGTACCACGACTACCCACTTGGAGTAATGGTCGACCATGGTGAGGGCGTAGGTATACCCGCATCTTGTAGGGGCCAGCTTCACATGGTCCAGGGCGACTAGCTGATTCGGCCGGTGGGAGGTGATTGGATGCAAAGGGGCCCTGACTTCTCTTCCCCCAGCTTTGGAGATATTACAGGCAGGGCACTCGGCACACCAGTTCTCGATGTCAGCCCTCATCCCGATCCAGTAGAACCGCTGTCGGATAGTGGCCTCCGTCTTGTGTACCCCGAAATGACCGGACCGGTCATGGTAGGCATCTAGCACCATCTTAGCGTCTCGTCGGGGAATGAGGATCTGGTGGCACCTCTCCCCGGAGACCGGGTCAAGAGAGTTCCGCAGGATCAGTCCCTTCTGTAGGAAGAGCCTCTTTCTTTGCCTCCAGAGTCGCCTTAGCTCGACATCAGGATAGGGCCTCTTTATCCGCATGGGGACCCGACCAGTAGAGAGGTAGTCATAGATCTCCCCCAGGATGCGGGACTCTTCCTGGATGGTCTGCCACCTGGCCAAGTCTTGCGGGGCCCTAGGTGGAGGCGAAGGCGTTTCAGGCCTAGCTGCATCAATAGCACTCTGGGTAGCGAACCTTTGGTAGAAGGGAGGCATTTCTACATCTTCCCAATCGCTGTCCTCTGGGGCCTCTTCGCCCTTGGGTAGTCGGGACAGGAGGTCTGCATTGACATTAGCCTTGCCACTGCGGTACTTAATTTCAAACTGGAAATTGGCCAGTCGAGAAGCCCACCGCTGTTCCAGGGCGCCCAGCCGAGCAGTGTTGAGATGCGCCAACGGGTTGTTATCCGTATAGATGGTAACAGGGGTGGCAGCCAGGTAGTCCTTGAACTTTTCGGTGACGGCCCACACTAGGGCTAGTAACTCCAACTTGAAGGAGCTATAATTGTTGTCGTTCTTTTCAGCGCCCCGAAGACTCCGGCTGGCATAAGCTACAACTCTCTCTTGGCCATCTTGAACCTGGGACAGCACAGCTCCCAGGCCTTGGAAGCTGGCGTCCGTGTAGAGCCGGAAAGGAAGGTTATAGTCCGGGTAGGCCAGGATAGGAGGCGTAGTCAACAGGCGTTTCAGGGTTTGAAAGGCAATCTCCTGCCGTTCGGACCACTCGACGGGGAGCCGTCGGTTGTAGCTTTCTCGAGGGCAACCCCGGAGTAACTCATTGAGGGGCTCGGCCACTTGGGCAAAGTGGGGAATGAAGCGGCGGTAATAGCCGGCAAATCCCAGAAAACTTCTCACCTCCTTGACTGTCTTAGGGGTATCCCAGTGTTCCACAGCCGAGATCTTCTCTGGATCGGGTTGTATCCCCTCAGCACTCACAACATGCCCCAGATAGTTCACTTGGGGTTTGAGAAGGTGGCACTTGGAAGGCTTGATTTTCAGGCCGTGATCGATTAGGACCTGGAACACTTCAGCCAGATGATGGACGTGATCTTCGTAGGTACGTGAATAGACAATCACATCATCTAGGTAGAGCAGGACACTCTGAAAGTTGAGATGGCCGAGACACCTTTCCATCAACCGCTGGAAGGTAGCGGGGGCGTTGCACAGACCGAAGGGCATGCTGGTGAATTCAAAGAGCCCCATGGGGGTGGTGAAGGCCGTCTTCTCACGGTCTTCGGGTGCCATGGGCACCTGCCAGTACCCACTGGTGAGGTCCAAGGTGGAGAAGTAGGCGGCTGACCCCAAAGCAGCAATAGACTCTTCGATCCGGGGCAAAGGATAGGCATCCTTGTGGGTGATTGTGTTTATCTTCCTATAATCCACGCAGAACCGGATGTTACCGTCTTTCTTTTTCACAAGGACAATAGGGGCAGCCCACGGACTCTGACTTTCTTGGATAACGTTAGAGTCTTTCATCTCCTTGAGCAGTTTCTTGACCTGCTGATAGTTGGCAGGGGGGATTGGCCGATGTTTCTCTTTGATAGGCAAATGGTCCCCAGTGTTGATCCGATGCTGGACCAGATTGGTCTTTCCGAAATCGAGAGAGTGTTTGCTGAAGGCCTCGTGATACCTTTTGGCCACCTTGAGGATGCCGTGGAGGTATTCAAGTGGGGTATTGGCATCGCCAATATGGAGCTCGTCCCACCAAGGGGCGAGAGCCCTGTTTGAGTCCCTTTGAGTGCCACGGATGGATCTCTGATAGGCAATGGTCTCCTCACAGACGATGTCCTCAGGATCGAGTTGGTATAGCATGGCCACGGTGGTGAACTTGGGTAGGTCAGCTGGGGAGTCTCCAAGGTTCACCAGACGGACAGGGACCTGACCATTGGAGACGGTCACCAGGCTTCTAGCGGCCCTGACAAGAGGTTGCCCCTCAATTTCAATAGCATCCAGAAGGGCCACATAGTCAGCATTGTTAAGGCCCGGACGGACCCTGCACCAGATGAGGAACTCACTGTTAGCTGGGATGATGATCGGACGAGCATCTCTAGTGCGGACACGGCAGATTTCTCCTCGAGGATTGGCAAACTTCCGCTGAGCGGTGAGCACTTTAATGGTCTTCTGGACGGCTTGCCTGTACTGAGGAGAAGCACAAGACATAGAGGCATTCAAGGCATCCAACACTTCAGTGAATACATGACGGATAATATTCATGCCTAATACCACGGTCCTACTATCTCCCTGAGCCTCAGTAACAATGATACCCTGACGTGCTAGCTCTTGCTTCCCTATGCAGACAGTGGGTTCCCAGTAACCTAGTTGCACAATAGGACGACCATTACTAGCAATAAGTTTCAGACGGTATTTCTCAACTGGACCTAGGGTTCTCAGATCCCAATGTTCTTCAAACACATGCCTCGGGATAGTGGTAACCTGGGAACCCGTATCTACCAGAGCCTCCAGGGGGACTCCGTCCACCCAGAGAGTCACATGCGGGCATTGTGAGAGGAACCTTGAGAACCACTGTGCTTCCTGCGGGCCTGGATCTCGACCTCCTGGGTATTGGCCCTCGGACCCAGGGGTAGCCCCGTTTAACTGATAGCATTGGGAGCGGTAGTGTCCATGTCGCCTACAGTGGCGGCAATAGGGGCGCTCAGGGGATCTAAGTCTCTGTGGAGGAGGCCGATCGGGAACTGCATACTCAGGGCAGGGGTCCTGTGGTGGTGGAGGTGTTGGATAGGCCCCTTGTAGCCCCCTTAGGGCTTGGCAGAGAGAGTCAACCACTTGCGTAAGGAGAGCAGGGATCGCTGGTGAGCTAGCCGGGATAGACTGTTGGGCAGCTTGTATAGCGGAAACCGGCGGAATCATATTGGGCACTGGAGGTGAGGGTATAGATCCCACCGGGTCCGGGCAATCTGAACCTGGAGTACAGCCGGCACAGGGATTGTCAATGCCAACCACCCTCAGAGCCAGAGTCTTGAAGTCCAGGAAAGGCATTGTAGGGTTTTGGGCAGCTAGCATACGCAGTTGGCTCTGGATGAGTCTAGAGTCCACCCCCTCTATGAAGCGGTCAGTGATCATACTCTCCACAGCCGAGGGGGCTATGGTATCAACCTGTCTCAGGGCCCGGTAGGCAGATTGGAGGGCTAGTGCATAGTCTCTGAGGGTCTCACCTGGCCTTTGTCGTCGGTCATAAAACTTAAGGCGGACCTCCGTGGGTGACTGTACCTCAAATTCTTTACTCAGCCGGGCCAGGATCTGTTGTACATTAGCTTTCTCCGTAGCTGGCCACGACCGCACCTCCTCTGCAGCGGGACCCTCAAGTTGTCCTAGCAGCAACTGCACCTGCTGAGTGGGAGAGAGTGAGACAAGTTCAAGGGTGCGGGAAATTTTTTCCTTGAAATCAGCCAACGTGTGGGGTTCCCCTTTATAACTAGGAAGATTGTTGGGCCCAATGAAGAACGGGACCGCTGCGGTAGCCATAGCAACGGGAGCCGCGGGAAGTCTTCGCCGGGCCATCGGCGGACTGCCGGACCCGTCAGAGTCACTGTGATGGCCGGTGGACATGATGAGGGGTTCTGGTGTAAGGCGTCTGGAAGAGAGCAGAGGTGAGGAGAGCTTGCGGGAACAGCAGGCACCGATAGGCAGGGTGTCCGGGACCGGAGAGGGATAGGGCGGAAGTCAGCACCAACACTTCCGGCGGTCCGGGCACAATCTCCTTCCCTCCTGCAACAGAGGCTTGGATACTGCAGGGCCGGGGCGGAGCTTGAGTGGAGTGCGCGCGCGCGCGAAGACAGTGCGTCACAAGCTGACTTGACCCCTTAGCAGGCCGCAGCGCGGCAATAGCAGAGTCTCTGAGGATGATGAGGGGTAGCAGTACAGTTCTGGGGACACTGACAGTTGGCACAACACAGTCTGTATCCTGTTCGTGACGCCAAATGCGATGCCCTGGCCCCTGGGGGCCACTTCCGCAGCGCTGGTGTTATGAGCGGGCAATGACCGGTGCAGCTGCCGGGGTTATACTTGTCACGGTATAGGCCTGAGGGCGGCACAGCTGTAGGGCCGGTCTGAGGAATCTGCGGGTGATGATGGGCATGCGATTCTTCGCTGCACTTAGTCAGGGCACCAGTTAGTGGACACCAATGCCAGGGTTCAGTAACAGCGGTTTTATTATAGATAAGGTAACTAGTAGCAACAGTTCTGTCCGGATGCAACCGGGTATATAGCAGGCTTTGACAAATAAAGCAGGAGTGGTGCTGCA
Source organism: Dendropsophus ebraccatus (assembly GCF_027789765.1). Taxonomy (NCBI): domain Eukaryota; kingdom Metazoa; phylum Chordata; class Amphibia; order Anura; family Hylidae; genus Dendropsophus; species Dendropsophus ebraccatus. Next base: position 83,804,633 of record NC_091463.1, read on the forward strand.
TAGGCTGTGAGAATACGTGCCGGATGATGGGAGTAGGAGTATGAGAGAAATAGCGTTGCTGGGTGGATTAGCTTGAGAATAATACTTGCTGTGAATCCTTGCAGCGATGAGGAGAAATAACGGAATGACACCCAGATGAGAGAGAAGAATCCGGTCACTTGAGCAGGCAGATACAGCCGAAGACTTGAATACTGCAGAGCATCTGATCCACACTTCTAGTGGTGAAGTGGGAGCTGCAGAGAAGAAGCCCAACTCCTCTGAGGCAGGAGAGGGACGACACACATCCTCCTTGCTTGGAAGCAGGGGGAAGACTAACTTGTTAGGAGGAAGTGGAAGGTCACATGGTTGCTCCTGGCCAGACCTAGTCGGCCATTGGAGGAACCATGGTTACAGGTCACGTGATCAACAGCCTTGCATACCACTGTACACTGTACTAATACACAGGAATACATGACAATACACATGAAAATGCACAATACCAGAGAATACTAGGGGAAAACCAGCAGCAGTTGCAGTGCAAACACTTACCAGAACAGGCATTGACACAGCAAGAGAAATGGCCATAATAGGAGTAGTAGTCTGCATGTTCTGGGACACTGCAACTTCCTGCACTGAGCCCCCACAGATCTTTGTATTCTTATATGCCACAAAGCATCCAGTGTATAATGCACCTAGGACCCAACTACAACAGCTGCAGGCACTACAATTCCCAGCATGTACTGACAGTCTGTAGCCCTCAGGATATGCTGGGAGTTGTAGTACAGTTTCTGCCGCTGTAGACAGATGTATCGCTGGACCTTCAGGGCTGATGGATGTCACCCACAGATTGCAGCCACCAGGAGCCTCTGCACACAGTGATTTATTACAGGGTTGTCCTCTCAGAAACTACAACTCCCAGTCTCACTGCTTCTATATTGGTGGGCCCCAGGTACCCCAGTCCGACACTGGACAGAACCGGTCCCCAAACTAAGATGTCCCCGGCCTCCTTCCTTCCTCCATCATGTCTGTTTGATGAAAACAGTAGGCATCAAGCAGCGCGGCACCCAGGGTATATACCATGCATGTAACTGGGGGGGGGGGGGGGCACCTCAGTATGCAAAGTGCCTAGGGCAGCATGAACTCTAAATACAGGCCTGGGCACCAGGCACATTCTGAGTGCGGCAGCCACCAGACATAGGAGGGTGCAGTGCCCGCCAGGTCATGTAACCCATAGTGACGCACATCTTTTTTTATCCACTCAGGATGACGTCATTTCATTGTGCACCGCCTTCAGGTGTAGATGTGCACTACTCCGGCTTCAGGGGAAGGCCAGCAGGCCAGCGCTGGAGCAGAGGAAAGGTGACTTTGGAGGCATACATGCGTTTAGCATGGGTGCCCAGGGACTGCTAATGCTTGTAGATAGGCAAGCTTAGCAGATGCAGGGCTTAGATGGTTTTTTCCATTATGCTTCCTCCCCCCCTCCTCTCTTTGGCATATGGTAGCTCCGGGACAACCCCCTTTTGGGCACATGATGTTAGCCGGCCAATGGTATCTAGGTAGAAGGAATAAGACCCCCTCCTACAGCTTACCTCTTCCTCTTGGTGGTCCGGTAGCAAGCAAGACACACGCTCCCTTGCTGTCCGTTGTTTCCAGAGTAATGGCCGAGGATCAGCTGCTGCAGGTTATCAGGGCCGGTCTGCATTCTGACCAGGGCCACCTGGGCCGGCTGATGGCCGTCATAACGCCCCCCCCCCTGCCTCCGGTAATGTTGCCCACCCGTGTGATCCCTCCGACTCCGGTACCGTTCTCCCCCCTTTTCAGGTGAGCACAGGGAGCCGTCGGTCCGCGCGAGTGTCGCGGCCTCCAAACAGGCTTAGCCCAGGCTCTGTCCACTTAGCAACGGGTCGCCGCAGCAATCCCTGTCCTCCTCTCCCTCACCCTATGTCCTGCCCCCCAACCGGAAGTCTTCCGGTGCGCCTCGCGGCAGTGTTATTCCCGCGCTGACCGTCGCAATGGGAGCACAGTCCAGCCGCTGTTCCTCCCCTTAGGGTTCGGACACCCCTCAACTTTCCCAGTCGGAGATGCTGCCGGGGCAGTCGGGACTTGCTTCCGCTCCTCCTCTGGTGGCAGTAGCCCCTCTTTTGCCCGTCACTGTTGCTACTGCGGGATCTGCAGCGGTATCCCAACCCCCTCCCTCTCACATTATGGCCCCCGCTCCTGTTTCCTTCCAGCAAGCTGTGAGTTCTGCTCCTGCTCCCACTACCCCTCAGGTCGCCTCTAGGCCTCATGAATCCTCGCATAGGCATAGGCATAGGTCCAGATCCTCCTCTTCTTCACAAGATTCTGGGAGCCGTAGTCATAGAAGTTCCCGAAGGCGCCGCTCCCGCCATTATTCCAGATCATCTCGTCGGTCCAGACACTCCCGTTGGCGATCCCCGTCTTCTTCAGAATGGTCCTCCGGCGAGACTGGTCGGTCTCACACACGCATGAGGCTGGAGCCTCCGCCGCCCAGGACATCCAGCCTGGTTCCACATGATGACCCCCCCCCCTATTTCTATTCCTCCTGCACCTGTTTCTCCTCCTACTCCTCTCCCTGTTCCTGCTGCACCTGTCATACCAGTTCTGCCTCCTCAACCAGCTGCTACGGGTGAGTTTCAGCAGACTGCTGCGGGCGATTTTACCTATGCTGATGCTTGGGGGGCGGGTTCCGGGGATATGTTACTGTTAATTAAATCATTGCTAGACAAAGTCACTCCCACTGGTCCTGCCCCTCCTTTACAGTCTGGTCCCGCTACTGCAAAAGTGATACGCCCTCCGGTTAGCGCGCAAAAGGATGTTTTCTTTTGTGGGGTAAGTCTGTTGGGCACTCATGTAGATCAAGAAGTGAAGGAGAAGATCTGAGCCAACCAATATATAGACATATGGTCACTTATATCTGTAGATCATTTCACTATTGATAAAGAGAGACGTCTCCCTGACGCCAGGCCCTATGACCGCAGGCCCAAGCCTGCGAAAAACGATGAACAATTGGCTGCAAGCCTTTTCGGTATTGGGATGCGTTATGGGGCAGAAGCACCCGGAACGCTGTCAAGAACTGTTTACATATTTTGACACGGTCTACACAGCATATAAAACGCACGGGGGTTCGGCGTGGTGGCGCTACGATGAGGAATTCCGGCGGCGTTTGAGTCTCCAGCCCGATATCGGCTGGGGAGTAAAAGCCACGGATGTTTGGTTACGTTTGATGACCGCGCCACAACGTCCTTCCCCCTTTCAGTCAGGGGCCACTGCATCAGGGGCAGCAGTCCAGGGAGCAGTGGCCGTACGCAGACCAGGTGCGTGCTGGTTATTCAACGAAGGGCACTGTAGATTTGCCAGATTATGTAAATACCGTCACGAATGTTCAGTGTGCGGAGGTAATCACACTGCCATCCGATGTAAGTTACACGCTACAAAACCCACACGTGCAGGTGCTAGTGAAGCGAAGGACTCCGGTGAGCGCAACTGCGATGGAGCCTTGGCTAAATCAGTACCCTAATAAGGTGGAAGCTGCGCAATTAAGGGACGGGTTCACTTATGGCTTCTTCATCCCTTTTATCCTTAGCAGGACTACCCTGTTTGCGGAGAACCTTAAATCAGTTACAGATCATCCGCATGTTCTTCGGGACAAATTAGCAAAAGAAGTTTCCCTCGGTAGAATTGAAGGCCCCTTTTCTTCCCCACCCTTAGGTGTGGTCCCGAAAAAAGAACTTGGCAAATTCCGACTTATCCATCACCTTTCGTATCCGAAAGATATGTCGGTGAATGACGGCATCTCGCAGGATGATGCATCGGTCTCGTATGTTTCATTTGACAGAGCGGTTATGTTGGTGAGACAGGCGGGACCTGGTGCATTAATGGCAAAATTGGACATTGAGTCGGCCTTCCGTCTTCTTCCGGTTCACCCGGATTGCTATCACCTCCTTGGCTGTCACTTTGAAGGAAAGTACTATTACGACACCTGTCTGCCTATGGGCTGTTCCATATCTTGCCATTATTTCGAGATGTTCAGTTCTTTCCTTGAATGGGTGGTAAGATGTGAAACAGGTTCCACGGCCATATTGCATTACTTGGACGAATTCCTCTTTGTGGCCCCTGGAGGTGATAATCAATGCCTTTATCTCCTTAACTCTTTTCGTTTCCTTATGACGCGATTTGGAGTCCCGGTGTCGGAGGAGAAGATGGAAGGCCCTAGTACCGTTTTATCTTTTCTAGGGATAGAAATAGACTCGGTGGAGATGGTGTTCGGACTTCCCCATGACAAACTTTTTCGGCTCTCACAATTGATTGATGGCTTTTGTGCGGTTGAAAAGGTGACATTACAACAAATGCAGTCTATGTTAGGGCTTTAAATTTTTGCCTGCCGAGTTATGCCGATGGGCAGGGTGTTCTCCCGACGCCTGTCGTTGTCAACTCGGGGGATCAGAGCTCCAGGACATCGCATTCGGCTCAACAAGCAGCTGAAATGTGATCTACAAGTATGGAGATCGTTTCTTGGTTCCTACAATGGGCGCACATGTCTCAGGAGGGTTGAATGCAGCAATGGTGAAATAGAACTTTTCACAGATGCCTCGGGTGCCTGTGGCTTCGGGGCAATTTTTCAAAAGTCGTGGTGTATTTCATCCTGGCCGGAACATTGGAAACCATTGTTGTCTAAAAATTTAACTCTCCTAGAACTTTTTCCCATTGTGGTTGCTATAGAGATTTGGGGCTCACAATTCAGTAATCGTCACATCTGCTTCCGCACAGACAACTTGGGGGTTGTATACTCTATAAATCGTCTTTCTTCCTCTTCACTCCCTGTTCTTTCTTTGCTGCGGCATATGGTGTTACGCTGCTTGGAACTTAACATCCACTTTCGGGCACGACATGTCCCAGGTAAGGAAAATGTTCTTGCTGATGCCCTTTCTCGCCATCGTTGGCAGGAATTCCGGGAGTTGTTACCGGGAGCGGATATCCATGGCCATTCATGCCCTCCACATCTATGGGAGCTGGTGGACAGCGCCTGATGACCCTTATCAGTTCCTCCGTTACGCCACCCACTTGGCAGAGACTCGGTAAGGCTTGGAATGCGTGGTTACAGGTAGCGGGTTCTCGGGATGTCTCTTTAAGTGATGATATTAGGTTGAAGGTCACGCTCGAGTATTTCCTGCAGCTGCGCGACGCAAAGGTTTCTAGCGCGGTGGCACTGCGCTCGCTTTCTGGAGTAGCCTTTTTTCTAAAGTTACATGGTTGGTCAGACAATACGAAGCATTTCCTTTTTAGACAGGCTCTGAAGGGCTGGAAAAAAGAACATGTGCGTCGGGAAGCCAGGCGCCCAGTGTCCTATAAGTTGTTAGCGCGCATAATAGAGGCATGTAGTCACGTCTGCTCTTCAGCCTTTGAGGAGCGTCTTTTTGCGGCCTGTTTTTGCACTGCATTTTTCGGGGCTTTGCGAATTGGGGAACTTCTCCCTCCTTCGAAATTGAAACAAGGTGGTCTTCTTTTTGATGATGTCCTGGTTTCTAATGGCTCTTTACATTTGCGTCTGCGTGTTTCAAAAACGGATCAGTACCGGAAGGGTGTTTGGATACCCATACAAGGAGTGCAGGGCACAGTTTGCCCAGTGCAGTTTATTTCTGTTTTTCGGCATTGTCTGTCGGCCATCGGAGTCCCCCCTGGCGATTTTTCCTCTCACTCTTTTCGCATCGGTGCAGCAACTGAAGCAGCCAGGGCTGGTTTATCGGAGGCTGAGGTGAAGCGTATTGGCCGTTGGCGTTCATCATGTTTTGCTAGTTATGTGCGCCCGGAGTTGTTATTGTGAATTAACACTGTTTTCTTTTAGGTCATGTTAGTCCTGAGATATGGATTCTTGGCCATTCATACATTGCTCGTGCGGCACAGAGAGCGGAATGTCGACCTACAGGCCGTGATCTGGGATTTCGTGGGCTGAATGTCCATTGGAGGGTTATCGGTGGCCTGAGGTGGCCACAGGTGTTGCCTGAAGTTATTGATATCAGCTCCAGAGTGGCGGGTCCAGTAGTTCTAGTGCTACACGCGGGAGGAAATGATCTCTGCTCCATGAGAATAGCCGAGCTATTAACGCTCATGCGGGTCGATATTGATCGTTTTTCTACTTTCTTTTCTGATTTTGTAGTTGTATGGTCAGAGATAATTTCCCGAGCGGTATGGCAAGGGGCAAGGGATGCCGCTGCTGTTGAAAGGTCCCGTAGGTCCATTAATTCACGGGTGTCCCGTTTCGTCAGGTCAAGATCCTGGGTGGTGGTGAGACACCGGCAACTTGAGGGGGAGAATAGCAGCCTTATGCGGCCGGACAGAGTACACCTTAATGACATAGGCTCTGATATTTTCATTTCTGGCCTTCAAGACGGTATTGAACAGGCCTTATATTTGCTGGGCGGGGGTCGGAGCCCTATAGGTTTATAATGGCTCCTCCGTGGCGGTTTCGAGATTAAAAGGTGGTGATTATGGAGCCTGGAAGTTCGATGTGCCCGCTGGGAGTCCAGCGGCCGGCACTCCGCATCCAGCCTGGGTATCAGTTCTCCACAATGGAGAGAGTTTTGCAATTCTTTAAGAGTTTAACAATAACCAAATAAATGCTGTGGCCGACCCTTGTCCAGCAAAAGTTTAATGTTGTGGTGTTTTATTTAATACAGCCAGCAATCTGCACCGGGGGGTTAGGGTTTTGGTTTTGTTACCTGTTAGCAGTCTTGGAGGCATACATGCATTTAGCGTGGGTGCCCAGGGACTGCTAATGGTTGTAGATAGGCAAGCTTAGCAGATGCAGGGATTAGATGTTTTTTTCCATTATGCTTCCTCCCCCCTGCTCTCTTTGGCATATGGTAGCTCCGGGACAACCCCCTTTTGGGCACATGATGTTAGCCGGCCAATGGTATCTAGGTAGAAGGAATAAGACCCCCTCCTACAGCTTACCTCTTCCTCTTGGTGGTCCGGTAGCAAGCAGGACACACGCACCCTTGCTGTCCCTCCCTCCCTCCCCTTAGTTATAAAAAAAAATAAAAATAAATATTGGTTATGGTCATGTGTGGAAAAGCTCTTTCCTGGATGTTATGGTTATGGGTTGATGTTTTGCTAATACTGGTTTCTTTAAGTCACAGCAGGCGGTTTCGAGATTAAAAGGTGGTGATTATTGAGCCTGGAAGTTCGATGTGCCCGCTGGGAGTCCAGCGGCCGGCACTCCGCCCCCGAACACATCTTCTCTATCCTCAAGCAGGCGAATGACGTCATATCACAGCGCCTGCTGGAGGATAGAGAAGATGTGTTCGGGGGCGGCGGCCTGCTGTCAGGTGATGGGCCGGGGAGGAGCTGAAGTCCGGCGATCTGCGCAGATCATGCAGTCGGCGCGCGGGGCGGCAGGAGCTGCGGTCGGGCGGGGGAGGCAGATAATGTGGCCGGCGGGAGGGCTGGAGGCCGGCGGGGGCGTGCGCAGCTAGGTGAGGTCTGGGAAGGTGCCACCAGCGCCCCCTAGCTGTCGGCGCCCCGCGCGGTCGCCCGGCCCGCCCTCCGCTAGAAACGGCCCTGACTACAACTTTAAGGGCCCTGACCGGGGTCAATACTTTGCCTTGCTCTAGAAGCTGCCAACCCACACTCTGTCACTACTGTGCACAGTATAATGCTGAGCTCAGCAGCCTTGTCTTAAAGGGGTTTGTCACTTTATAGTAAAAGTGTTTAGTGGGGGGGCGTGGCCTGGCTATGGAGGGGTGAAGACACGCTTTCTGTAGGCTCCGCTGACAGGGCGCCAAACAGCCTTCCTATACACCCCTAATCAGCTCCAAAACACCCTCAAATGGTGGGTGGTCGGCGAAAGACTAGACCCAGCACCAGTTCCGCCCGTTCCCGGCCCGCCCGCGGCAGTTTGGAGCAATATTTCCCTGCTGCGAACCGCGGCCTAGCTGACCGGCCTGCAGCCTCCATACTCCCCGGCTCTCGCGTGACCAGAGCGTCCGCGGCCGCCGCTCGTACCTGTCCAGAGCGGAGCTCCTGTAGCCCGGAAGGCGTCCCACTGTCGGCAGCCGAGGAGGTACGTGCTCCGGTCCCGGAATCCCCCACACCGGTGATACCGGGCTCCCGCTGTGCCGTCCGTGCGGGGCCTCCGGCGGCTCCCTGCCAGCTTCCTGACGCGGCCTCTGCTGACTTCCTCCTTGCACGGCCTCCGCTGACCCCCCGGCCGTCTGTTATCTCTGGGGCAGAGTCTCGGGAGCAGGAGACCACCGGTGCCCGGATTGGGGGAGCTGAGGAGACCTGCTTGCCACAGACTCAACAACATCTGGGCTGCATTATGTCCTCACTCTCTCCTGCTGCACTACCATTCTCCTCCACTGGGGACAGTATGATACACAGTGCTGGCTCTGCTATGTCTGTTAACCCCGGGAGCGCTGCTGTACCCAATAATCCCCTGTGTGCTGCCTCATCCAGCCCCTCTATGAACTCTGCTGCCTCCATTAACCCTGTGTGTGCTACCTCATCCGGCACTACTATGAACGCTATGCCTTCCATTAACCCTGTGACCTCCGCTGCACCAATTAACCCCGTGCATGCCAATATGGAGTGGGATTGGAGAGAATACATGAAATTGCTCCCTACGCGTTCGGACATGGAAAAGTTTGTGGAACGCTTGGAAACTTCCTACAAGCAGGAATTGAATTCTCTGAAATCTGAGGTCCATACGTTGGAGACGAAAATCTCTGATGTCGCAGCAGACCACAATTCCTTAGTCTCCACTGTGGATAATGTCCAGGTTACGCTTGCGAATCAGGAGAGTCAGATCCGGCACCTTTACAGACTCCATGATGATGCTGAAAATCGGAGTCGCCGGAATAACATCCGTATCCGAGGGTTGCCAGAAGCGACTCGAGCAAACGATCTCATCCCATCTCTCCAAGATTTATTCGCTTCCATCCTCAAACGTCCACCAGGCGCAGAGTTTGAAATTGATAGAGCTCATCGTACACTGGGCCCGGTCTCTCGTGATGTGAATAGGCCTCGTGATGTCATCTGCAGGCTCCATCATTACAGAATAAAAGATGAGATCATGAAGGCGGTGCGCAACATGGACTTTGTTGACTTTGATGGAGCTCAATTGATCTTTCTCCAGGATTTGTCCAGAGCTACGCTGTCCCAACGACGTTCCCTCAAGCCTCTATTGGAGCTGCTCCGTGAACGTGATATACCATACTCTTGGGGCTTTCCCTTCCAGCTGGTGGTTCGCAGACAAGGCAAGCGGGTAGAGCTCCATACTCCAGAAGATTTACCGGCCTTTCTGATGGCCTTGGATCTTCCTCATATAACTTTGCCGGACTGGGATCCGCTATTGTCATTTCCCACTGGTAGGCCTGTTCGCCCGCCTGGAACTGCTGCCCCGGATGATTGAGGACGCTATGCGGATCCGGCATTTTCATGCCTCACAGAGTCTTCCATGCTGTGGATGTATCTTTTTCTTCTCTTTTTGGTGTTGGCTACCATATGTTATGTTGTTATTTTTCTCTGGCCAACGTCATTGTGTTCAGTATAGTTCATATGTTCTTATTCTAGATAATATGTTTCCCACATCGAATGCTTTTTGAGTGGGGAGAGGTTTCGCGGCCTGGCCGCCCACCACGAGTTGCTCTGTTCTGTTTACATTTTTTGCCCGCATTTATGAAAAGTGTATTGCTTATTAGCATTTTCCATTTTTGGTGCCCTGTCGCGGACTCGCAGACCTTCCTCTGTTAGTCCGTCTCTCATTAGTTTAAGACGCTTTAGGCGTTCTTGTACCCATTTGGGTTTTTTCCCGGTAGTGTAGCTACTACCTGGATACGGAGGTTTTCCTCTACGGGGAACCTTCTCTTTCCGACTGCAGGTTCAGTCTTCTGCTCTGTGTTTTCGATTCTCCTTTTATCTCTTTCTCTCTATTTTTCTTTTTCTTATTCTACTTTCTTTTTTCCTCTTCTCCCCTCTTTGGGTCTTCTCCTGAGGTGGGGGGATGGCTGGGATGGACATTAAGCTGGCGTCTCTCAATGTCAGAGGACTGAATGTCCCGCAGAAGCGGGCTCAAATTATCTACTCTATGCATAGACAAAAAGTGCATATCTTACTATTGCAGGAAACGCATTTTAAGACCTCACAGACTCCGCGCATGCGTCTCAATTACTACAATGTCTGGTCCCACAGCACTAATCCTACTGCCAAATCCAAAGGTGTCTCCATTGCTTTGCATAAGTCTCTGCCACATAAATTGCTAGATACTCTGGTTTGTCCTCAGGGACGATATGTTTTCCTCAAAATCGAGATACAAAACCGGGTGTACACTGTTGGAAATATATACCTTCCCAACTCCAATCAGGGTAGTACGTTGCGCGCTATACTTAGGACTGCCTCCACCTTTATTGACGGTTTGTTGATTCTAGGTGGGGACTTTAACCTAGTTATGGATCCTTCCCTGGATACCTCCTCTGGCAGGACCGCTGTGCCACGCTCTGAGTGTGCGTTGGCGAGGTCGACCCTTAGTCTACATAAACTGGTTGATGTTTGGAGAGTCCTTCATCCTCAGGGTAAGGATTTTACCCATTATTCTGATGCACATCGCACATATGGTAGGCTGGACATGTTTTTTGTGGCGCAGTTTGCGTTGACTCTGAGCCCTGCGGCCAGCATAGGCACTGCCCTGTGGTCGGATCATTCTCCTATCTTTTTGTCCTTACAACTGCCGGGGTTGGTACCCGGGGAATGGTCGTGGAGGCTGAATGAGTCGCTTCTTCGGGATGTGGCATGCAAAGCGGCTGTGTCGCAGACAATACAGGACTTCGTGCGAGACCATGCTTCTGATGACACCCCCCTGCCTCTGCAATGGGAGGCTCTTAAATGTGTTGTTAGGGGGACTCTGATTCAGCATGGGGCTCGGCTTAAGAGAGAGAAAAGCGCAAAAATTGTAGCGTTGCTAGGTCGGGTTGAGGCACTTTCCACAGCCCATAAACGGAATGCCACTGATGAGAACTGGACTGCACTGACCCTGGCTAGGGAACAACTAAAAGATACTCTTGCTCAGTCCTCCTCCTCTCAGCAGGAACGGTACCGTAGCTTTCTCTATGAACATGCCAATAAGAGCGGCAGAGCTATGGCCCGCTTAATTCATCCGAGAACGCAGGTTACGCACATCCCTAGTCTCCTTGATCACCAGGGCAAGGCGGTACATAATCCCAAAGAAATCACAGCTCTTTTTCGCTCCTATTTCTCCTCTCTCTATAATACTAAGGGCCGTTTCTCGGAGCTGCCAGTGGAGGAAATGGAGACTAGGGTGTCCGCGTATCTGTTAGACACGGCATTACCTACCGTTCCTGCGGAGTCGGCTGAGGAATTGGAAGCTCCCCTCACGGAGGATGAGTTTCGGGCAGCCATTACTAACACTAAAGGGGGTAAGAGTCCGGGACCTGATGGCTTTACTGCCGGATTTTTCAAAACATTTAAGGAATTGTTAGTTCCGTTTATGACTGAGTGCTTTAATGACGTTTCTGCTTCCTGTCCCTTCCCTCGCCAGTCCTTGGAGGCGCATGTGGTGGTCCTGCCCAAACCTGGTAAGGACCCCAAATACTGCAAAAATTACCGCCCTATTTCCCTCATTAACTGTGATCTCAAACTCTATGCTAAGGTACTGGCAACTCGTCTGAGTCTCCTTATCCCCCAAATCATCCATGTCGACCAGGTTGGTTTCGTACCGGGCAGGGAGGCGAGGGACAATACCCTTCGGACGCTTTCGCTGCTGTCGTGGGCTGGCCGTTCGGGATCCCCTCTGTGCTTACTCTCAGTTGACGCTGAAAAGGCTTTCGATAGAGTGCATTGGGGGTTCCTGCGGTCGGTTCTGGCAGGGGTGGGACTTGGTCCGCAATTTGTAGATAAGATCATGGCGTTGTACTCCTGCCCGTCAGCTCGTGTTCGGGCCAATGGCATACTCTCTAGCTCATTTACGATTCACAATGGTACACGCCAGGGTTGTCCCTTGTCTCCCACGCTTTATATTCTCACAATGGAACACCTGGCTGTGGCCCTACGACGAAATCCTACAATCCAAGGGGCAGTATTTGGACAGGACCACCACAAATTGGCACTCTATGCGGACGACCTGCTTCTATATATATCCTCTCCTATCACTTCCCTTCCCTCCATTCTCCAGGAATTTCAGCGGTTTGGGGACCTTAGTAATTTTAAGGTCAACCTGTCTAAAACTGAGGGTCTCAACGTTTCAATCCCACAAGAGACATTTGGTGTGGTCAGGGCCTCCTTTCCTTTTCAGTGGCATGCGGACTCTATTGTATATCTTGGTGTTAGAGTCCCCTCCGCTCTTAGCTCTCTCTTTGCCTTGAATTACACTCCCCTGCTGAATAAGGTCTTGTCGGAAATGACCTCCTACTTCTTAAAACCAGCTTCCTGGTTTGGGCGGATGGCTATTGTAAAAATGGATGTCCTTCCAAAGCTGCTGTACATCTTCCAGACTGTACCCATTGTCGTGCCGGTGGCCTTTTTCAGGACCCTGCGCCGTGCCATCTCAAAATTTATCTGGGGCAAGAGCAGGCCACGGATCAAATACTCCACTCTCACACAGTCCAGATCCCTGGGTGGCATGGGTCTCCCTGATTTACGCTCTTATCATGAGGCAGCGGTTCTGCGTGGGGTCCTGGACTGGGTGCACGGCAGGGGTCTGAAGAGATGGGTGGACCTGATGTTTTCCCTGTGCCCGGTTGACCCCCCTGTCCTTCCCTGGATACTTCCTGAAGACCGTCAGGTTTTCTCCGGTCTCCCTTTTCTGATGTCTCATACACTTTGTGTCTGGGATAGATGGGTCGCTAAGTGGGGGTTATCTGTTACCCCTGGGCCGCTCTCCCCTATTCTCCAGAATCCGAAATTCCAGCCCGGACGGCAGACACACACGTTCCTGTTATGGGACCGATCTGTCAGTCCTAGAATACGTGACTGCATGACGGGCAGGACAGTTTCTTCTTTGGCTTCTCTCCAAGCCCAGTCTGCGAGAGGTCGGCTGTCCTGGCTGGAACATAATCAGTTGGTCTCTTTCATTCAGGCCCTCTTCCCGCGGGACACTTACAACCCGACACTCACTGACTTCGACAACCTAGTTGTCTCCACATCTGCCATTCCGCATTGCATCTCAGTTATTTACCAGATCTTGATCAATACCGCTAACCCTGACAGAGCTTCTTTCTTTGATAAATGGGAAGCAGACCTCAACACCTCTTTTGATTCGCAGTCTGTCCAGACGATATGCGAACTAACCCACGGCATTTCCATGGCTGCTAAAGCTAAGGAAAAGAACTACAAAATTATCTCGAGGTGGTATTACTGCCCGGTCACCTTGCATAAAATGTTCCCTGAGGCTTCGGATCGCTGCTGGCGGTGCCTAACGGAGGCTGGTGATATGTTGCACGTTTGGTGGGCTTGCCCGGGGATCCGTGACTTCTGGGACAAAGTCTTGGGAATCTACAATGCGTACTCTGGACAGACTGTTGTCAACTCTCCTCAACTGACTTTACTATCTAAACTACCGGGTTCTCTCTCTAAGTCCAAAAAGGGACTCTTGCGACACTTTCTGACTGCTGCTCGCATGGTTATCCCCCGGCACTGGAAGACTCCCCTTGTACCTACCCTGGCAGAATGGATGAGTGAGCTTAGAGACCTTGGCAGAATGGAAGAGTTAGTGGCTGAGGCCCATGACCGATCTGACAAATTTGAGAAAATATGGTTTCCTTGGCGCTTGTTCATGGATTCAGAGGAGTTTCTTGTTCTTACCCGCTAAATCCTGACACCCGGAGATTCTGTGGTTCTGGGATTGGCGAGTCTAACTGACTGTAGTGGTCATTTTCCTCCCCCTGCCATCCCCCTCCCTCCCTCTGCTCTTCTTTTCATCTTTGTTTTCCCTTTGTCTTTCTTTTCCCTTCCCTTTTTCTTTTTTCCTACATGCATATCCATCAATGTTACTTTTTGCTGACTGTTGGTTCTGTTTGGTGCCATGTGCACCTCTAGCAGCATTATGCTATAATTGATAGCTGCTTCTATTTGTATTCTTTTATAATATTAGAAAACCTGACACCATGCGACTTGCAGGTCGCAGTTTATTGCGTGTGATTTAATGTGTATCTGTTCTTCTGCATGGTTGCCAATAAAATCAGATTATACATAAAAGTGTTTAGTGTACAGCAGGGGTGGGGAACCATTTTCCTGTCAAGGGCCATTTGGGCCATTACCTGGGACAGTAATACTAGAGAAGGCACCTGGGACAGTCATACTGGAGGGGGTACCTCAGACAGTTATACTGGAAGAGACAGCAGAAACAGGTACTGTAGAGTGTACCTGAGACAGTGATACTGGAAAAATACTGGAAGAGACATCTGGGACAGAGATATAGCATGGACACCTGTAACAGACACTCCCTGGGCCCCAAGCTCCTCGTGTTCAGGGCCTTCACAATTCCCATGCTATGTTATTTTGGGATATAGCAGGAGATGAGGGGTAATGTTACTCAGAGGTTGCAGTGGATTAAATGCTCCTTTTCCCCAATTAATGTCCCTGAATTGTAGCTTTTGCTGGTGCAGGCGTCCGTTGATCCAATCTTGTAACTATGTTATGAGTACATAGCGAGGGCGCACAGAGGCCGTGAGAGTTGCCATTCAGAATGATATTTATTTTTACAGGACACTTAGTCAGTTTAATAGACAAAATATCCAGTCCCTCAGTGCTTAATGCATTCAGGACATCTATAGGGCGGAAGTTATGTGGCACAGACAGGAAGGGGCAACCTAGTTATTGTTCTGGCCACCACATCACCCGCTGCTGTAGTCAGTCACATAAGCCAGCAATTACATGCAAGGTCAGTGTCAAAAATCATCATAGGAGAGGGTTAAAGGGGTTGTCCACTTTGTATTCTCCCTTTTTGTTGTAAGAATTCCCTGGAAATAAACTGATCACATGTTGTGCAGCTGCTGTAATCTGCAGAAGTTGAATTTCCCTGCAGTGCCTCCGCAGGGGATAATAGGTATTACACTGTCCCAGCTAAAGTAAATGAGCTGTCTTTGTAATGCGTGGATGTGTCATGTCCCCCAGGGTGATAGCTGATCTTTACTCTGACAAAATGTTGAGGGACCTGAATAGGGAACACCCCAGAAATCCCCAATAAGGTGTCTGAAAATGGGTTCTAATTTGTACTTTGAAATAAACCATCTCTTTTACAGTCTCTTTTAAGCAACATAAAAGCATCTGCTGTCTTCTCTGCTGACGCGGACTGTAAATGTTGAGCACCGCGTGACACTGTGACATCATGCTTGGCTGACTGTTCTTGTTTTCTAAGTTCCCAGGGTCAGAAGAACTTGTCTGGTGGAGGGGAAGATCTAAACCTGGAGAGAATCAATGAGAAGAAGAGAAAGAGGAGATGGCAGGAATAAAAGGCCGTACTGATGTGCAGATTACTCACCCATGTAGCACAAAGCGGTATTATCCGACTTGGGACACATGTATTCAATATATAGAAGCCCATACAAATACATGGAATATATTGAGTCCATGCAGATGGTGTCCAGGTCAGATATAAGCCCTGTAAATGTCTGCTCAATCCTTGTAGTATAACACAGTAGATAGTTACATGGAACATGAGAGGGAGGAGGGGGATGCAGCTGCAGCAGCTCTCTCTCCATAAGAAGAGAGAACGGCATAATGGGGAGACGTGATTGGCCGAGACCTCTGTGATTAGTATTCACTTCACACTAGGAGCCGCCGACTGCTCAGAGCTGGAAAGAGAAAATATGCAAAGGAGTGGAAAATACCTGGAAGCACAGGTTAGACCCACAACTTTCATATGAGCTATCACATGGAGGCCATTGAGATGATTCATTGGCTGTCTATGTAATATATCTCAAAGCCACTTTGACTTATATGTGGTGTCCCATCATGGGTGTTGCTAGTAGTTACACCCTTCACAAAAGCCTGTACTTTTTGGATGTAAGTGGTGATGTAGTAGTGTTAAAATTCCGCCACAAGATGTCGCTATTGTAAGTGTATGTACTTTGTTATTGCACAGCTGTAGTATTGAAAGGGTTATTGTTTGTTGGTATGTCCCATGGATCTGTAGGCCAATGAGCGTGTTTTCTTCTGTCCTATCATTTCTCTCTTTACTTCTTAGATTTGCACTCTTCACCCATTCACAGCACACCTTACATGGGCTGTAGATAGGAAGTTACGTAGGTAGAGTAGTGTAGTTGTCTTTTGTCACTAGACTCTGTAGAGGAAGGACACAAGCCAGAACGATCTCTACAGCGGTCCAGTTGGGCCCGGCCCTCTGCCAGGTCCCCAGTCTTAGTGTGCAGTCTAGAAGCAGACTCAGGCACATGAAGCTAACCTTTCCTTCTCCCCTAACTCCACTCAACACTATGCAGTGCTTAACCCTTCACTAGAGAGGACAAGTCAGAGATCATGTCAACCCACGCTGTGGACAAGGAGAGTCACAGTGCTGGACAGTATTGACAAAGCAAGGCTAGGAACTGATCAGGATAGAGCAAAGTTGCTAGAAGCCTATGAACTCTATCTCGCAGCGCGGGTAGGCAGGGAACCCTCAGCATTCCGCTCATCCCAGATAACAAGGTCTGGGGCTTGTGTCACCCACTAGGACGGGTCCCCCGACACTGGTGGGCAATAGGTGGTGCAAAGACCCAAGAGTCAAAACATGTGCACAGGTATTTTTGCTCTTCTCAAGTATACTTCTTCCTCTACCTCCAATATCCCGGCACATCACAGTACTACTTGGGTTGGGAATCTTACGACATCCTCCTCTCTACTCCCTATACGCTCCCTGTACTACTCACTATACGCTCACTACAGATTTGGATCCTAAACTATCAAGTGCTTTATTAGGTATAAAGTCTTATATCAATGCAAAGCTGTATGACCTGCTGCATACAAGTATCTTCAGAGTAAAGCAGATTTTATTTATGGTAAAGAGACTCTGTGATTCCTCATCCAGCACCAACACAGTACACCTACATTTCTTGGGTCATCTCCCCTTTTTGTGGGTGGCAATACCAATAGTCCAGGTGGGTTACTATTCCACTACGGACCATCGTGATAACCCAAGGGACCCTGCAACAACCCGGCAGGTCACTGTCCAAAGGGGAACAAGGTGCAACTGGCCCTTTAAACTAAAAGCAGGTGTGCCACCATACCTGTGTGCCCAACTGGCACTGGCGTCATGACATAACATTACTGGGCTTTTATCTCGGTCAACCACCATAGAACTGGCCTCACACTTTACCATCTGACAAGTGACCAGCCGTACCCTCACACCTGGGGTCACCACATATAGAAAACGGTCCCTATCTAGGTGCTACCTCCTCTATGGCATTCATAGGCTGATAGTAATTGTCCTGATGGGAGAACTCTATTAGTATAGATTTACAGCTGCCTATGGGGTAATTGTGATGTTTATTTGCCCGATAACATCCTGTAGTTGGTTACATATAGTAATAATTCTGTATCTTTATAGAACATTGAATAATGAATGACATATTAACAGTTCAAACGACCTAGAACTGATGATGACTTGTTTATAGACTCCTCCGGGGGTTGGAGGCTTCGCTATGGACTTTATGGCTGAGAAGACTCTAAACCATGGGAAAAGAAATATTGGCATGTTAGTACTCACTGTAGTGAAGGATAAGTCCATGACAGAGGAAAGTCACACATTAATTAACTATCGGAGCCAAGGAGACGGCCAAGGATCTGACGGGACTACGCAAACAGCACACATGGCCCCAATAGATTCATGATCATAGTGATAGATACGTAGAAATAGAGAAGCCAGTTCCTGGACACGAATAATCTTCGAAGCTTTGTTGATCCATTTTGAAAAGTCACCAACATGTTTCAGATACACAAGAACATCTTTAGTGATGGTTAACATTTTAAGTTGGACGCAGCCCTATGGAGTCCTGGGAAAAAATGGATATAGCCTATGGTATATTGCTGCCACCGGTAATCAAATGTCGCACACTCGGGTATGGAATAATTCAAGCGTGCTTGAGGTTTGCTCTTCTCTAGTGATGATCTTTATGGGCCTGGGTAGACCCCATATTTAGGAGGAGTCTGTGCTGTTTTGCACCACTTGGGGAAGGGGTTTAGGTGAGGGCCCTGTTGTAATTTTTTTTTACATTGGGATCCAGGATTTTCATGTTTCTCTGAGGGATCCACACTTGTCCACAGTGGTACACAGCCCAAAAATGGTCTGCAAACGCACAGGGTTTGTGTGCTGTTTCTGGTACTTTTGGGGTGTTCCAAGATTGAACAGAGTGTGACTTATCAATATCCTTCTATTTGGGATTCAGACATTGGAAAGTATGGGGACCCTGCTCCAGATTTTGCATTAAAGGGGTTATCCAGTGCTACAAAAACATGGCCACTTTCTTTCAGAGACAACAAGACTCTTGTCTCCAGTTCAGGTGCGGTTTGCAATTAAGCTCCATTCACTTCAATGGAACTAAGCAGCAAAACCCGTCCAAGCTGGAGACAAGAGTGGGGCTGTCTCTGGAAGAAAGTGGCTATGTTTTTGTAGCGCTGGATAACCCCTTTAAGGGTCGGATATCGTCAAGCTATGTCTATGTCTATAACTAATGGTACTTTTACACGGTGCGATAATTCGCCCGATCGCACGATTAACGATTTTGAATGAACGATGTTTTTTTTATAACGATCAGTGTTTAGACGGAACGATACATCGTACGGAAAATTCGCTATGCGATCGTTTAAGCCTATCTCACACATAGGTGAAATCGCTGAAAGAATGTTTACACGGAACGATCTTCGAATTTTTTGCGAACGATCAACGATGATTTAAGAACATGTTGAAAGATCAAAATGAATGATTTTCTGCTGGTCGTTTGATCGTTCGCTGCGTTTACACGTACGATTATCGTTCGAATTCGACCGTTATCGTGCAAAAACGAACGATCAATTGTCCCGTGTAAAAGTACCATAAGGGCCCTATTCCACCGGACGATTATCGTTCAGATTATCGTTAAATCGTTCGAATCTAAACGATAATCGTTCGGTTGAAATGCAGTTAACGATTAACGACCGAACGAGAAATCGTTGATCGCTTTATAAGACCTGGACCTATTTTTATCGTTGCTCATTCGCAAAAGTTCGCAAATCGTTCGCTGATCGTCCGGGCAGCCTATAGGATATAGCAGCGTCTGCTGCCGATGCTCCTATTCAACGGAGCGACGGCAGCAGATCGCTGCTATATCAGTCGCTTGTTTTTCAACATGTTGAAAAACAAGCGACTGCAACGATCAGCCGACATGAACGATGTCGGCTGATCGTTGCACTCTATTCCACCGGACGATTATCGTCCGTAGCGGCCTTATATAGGGCCTTAAGTCAATATATTTTTATTTTAACACTGAAATTTCAACATCAACGAAGGACAAGCCATAAGGTTCTGCAAATTGGGGAAGGAGCAGGTGTTGCTTAAATGGGCAAATGATCAAATTTTCAAGCACCTCGCTTCAATCTGTGGAACATAGGAAGATATTAATGGTATAAAAGACAGATGGAAAACAAACCTCTTTCAGCCACATGAAAGCTCAGAAATCAGATTGAGTACAGTAACGGTTGTGCAATGCCTCTTCTTGAACTGAGAAACCATAGATCACTATGCACATATGTCGAGATTTCCGCACCGTTCAACGTTGTGTGTCCCAGTAACTGAGAGACCGATGACAAACCAGAAGAAGTGCTCAGAGGCAAACATCTGCCCGGAGGGATCATAGGATTAGAAGAATGGCACATAGTGATCCATTCTGTAATACAAGTGAAATGGGACGTCACATATCAAGCCTTGGGCAGAGTGTCCAGACAAACCATCACATGACGTTTATATTACATTGGGCTATGAGCCAGACATCGAGCAAGTTACAAGTGTTTCGTTGACCTCATGCCACCTCTCACAAAGGCTATCATGGTGCAGAGTAATATGGCTATGGAGCCTGGAATGGAAGTCTATGCTCTTCGGTGATGAGTACCACTTCTGATGCAATGATAGGCGATATTGATTTGGAGGCCACATGGGCCACATCATGAAGAGGTCTTCTGGAGGGTACGTCACATTTACTTAGAGTACTTAAGTACTTACAGTAAGTTTGGGTTGTTCCAAACCTGAACACTTAGCATTTGATTCCAGGTGGCTGGAGAAGATGGATCCAACCCTAGGGAGTCCTGGAAAACATGGCATATGGCTTGCGATACTGTAGGCAGCCTGCGTAGCCTATGCATCCTACCATGGCCTGCGACGGCTCCGGACCTGTCGCTCATTGAATACATTTGAGACGTCACTGGTCGGCAATTGCAAAAGGATCCGTCAGTGGCAGATTTTCATGATTTGTGTGACCAAGCTCATTCAGCGTGGCAGAACATTCCTCAGACAACATGACTGATACACAAGTTATTACTAGACATGAGCGCAACTCCAGCATGCTCGTGTCCGATCGTTCAGTATTTGAATACTGACGAAGTTGGTTTCAGCCCTAGGGAGTCCTAGGAAAACACAAATAAAGCCTATGGCCTATGACTGGATCCATGTTTTTCAGACTCCCTAGGGCTGGATCCAACTTCTTCAGCCACTGGTATTCAAATGACGAACGATCGTTCTCAAGCATGCTCGAGTTGCGCTCATCTCTAGTAACTATGGGGGAGATTTATCAAACATGGTGTAAAGTAGAACTGGCTCAGTTGCCCCTAGCAACCAATCAGATTCCACCTTTCATTCCTCACACTCTGTGGAAAATGAAAAGTGGAATCTGATTGGTTGCTAGGGGCAACTGAGCCAGTTTCACTTTACACCATGTTGGAATAATCTCCCCCTTGATAACCCTATTACACATACTGTCCACCTACTATATATATATATATATATATATAAATTTAAAAAAAAATTCTCCTTGGGCTTAGCCTGAGTCTGGAATTGGAGCCGAGTACTATTCACTCATGTTGCTGCATTGTCAAGCCTGGACTATGCACAAGAGTGATGCTGTTTCTGAAAAGAAAGCAGATCTTTCTTTCTAATCTCAGACTCCTTTAAGTCTCAAGCAAGATCTGGCAGCATATCCCACCCGGCGTTGTCATGTTCCTTGGTGTTTCCAGACTGGCGGTTGACATTTCAATCAATTTTTCAAGAAGAAAAGCCATAATAAGCTAAAACCGAATACATATCAGCTAAAATAAAAAAAAAATCCTGGGAACAATCGCTGCTGAGATATTTTCCACTGGGAAGCTATAAAAATTCTTGCTGGCATCTAACCGCGACAAATGAGTTTATTTAAGTTTTAGGAAGTGGTGAAATTCTACAGTGGTGTTGGCTTCCTGAGAGATAGCGCTAGGTGTTACGGCCATCTCCAGGGCAGGTCCACCAGATGTCCGTGCACAGATACAGAGCAGAGGTTACTGTGTGAACTGGTGGCAAGACCTTCATATATCAAGTGTCTGTCAGCACATAGAAATATAACGCTAAGACAAATAGAAGGAGTCTTCTCAGCCTATGACTTAATAAGAAGGCTTAGTCAAAATTAATGGACAAAGAGGACAAAAAAATCAGAGCATTGGGTGGCCAGTCAGTTGGTGGCCAAGTCTATTGTAACATAATAGGGTCTCTCTGGAGACAGTCATTCCTTAAAGGGGTTATGCGCTTCGGACAATCTCTTCTTGTTAGAGAGTCACTTGATCCTGGAATGTATGTAATTAGCTGGGCAAGAAATGTTCAATTTCCCTGCAGCGCAACCACAGGAGGAATTAAGTATTACACAGTATTCATCATCATTCAGTGGGATGTCTGTAATGCAGGACAGGAAGGGACCTCCAGAGCGAGGGACACTCTTTGTAACCAAACTGAACAGAGTACAGTATATACAGTGTCGGACTAAGTGTATCTGGGGCCCACCAGAGGAAATCATCCTGGGGGCCCACCAATGAAGAACCAGTGAGAAAAGACATGTCAGTCAGTGTTAGTGCCGGTTCTAAAGCTGGGGGCCCACCGGAGGATTCTCCAGTCCTCTGGTGGGCCAGTCCGACACTGAGTATATATGAAAATGTATTTTCTAAACTGGACAACCTTACCTATGGACAAGTGACAATGAGGGTTATTTCGGTCTGCCTCAGGTATTAGGATACCTTCAGTAACTGGGTAAGGAGATGAATACTCACCAATACTCCTTTTACATCTTATACAATCTTAACAGAAAGATGTACTTATGCAGACACCTGGTCAATACCAGTCAACGCAGATGCTGAACGCAGATGCTATGGAAATTTACACAAAGAATCTAGAGACCTCTGTACGGAAGAAGATCTGACATTTTAAGTGTTCCAGAGGGTCCTAGATAGGGGAAGTATACTTTACTTTATTTTTCCAGCAGGAAAATAAGAATATTGTGAACATGGAGAGGGATGGCAATATACACAGAGAAGAGAACATCTCATAGATCATCACATCTAAGTATTCCAAGACATAAGGCTGAGATCCCTTCCATGCCTCTGTAATGAGAAGCAGATTTCTACCCAGTGTACTACCTAACTGGTTTGATTCTCATCCAAAGCCAGGGAATGGAGTCTAAGTGCCCTCCTTATCCTGCTCCAGGATGCAGAAGCTGGACCCAGTGTGGGTAGTAGTTGGCCCCGGGGACTAGACCGTGCTGGTGAACCAGGGGGCAGGTAGGTAAGACAAAGTCAGCAGACTGGGGCATCAACAGGAGAATTAGAATGATACCAGAGAACATTCTTTACTCATGGGTGTAATGTAAAACTCCTGGACCTCAAGGACCAAGGCCCAGATCTGACTACTACTGCTGCATCTTTATAGCTACACCACTGTCCTTCTATCCAGTGAGTGTAACTATGATTTACCATAGATATAGGCAGTGCCAGACTGACCTTCTGGCATTTCTGGCAAATGCAAGAGGGGCTGCTCCCCTGCTTGGCCGGTTTCCTCTGCCTCCTTGTTCTGCTTTGTGTCCTGTCTGGACTTCAGTTCGTAGAGGGCTGTGTAGTACAGATGCCTATTCCCGTGTTTCCCGAAAATAAGACGCCATCCTAAAATAAAGCACCCCACCTACTCTACCCTCTAACCTAAAGTAAGGCATGCCCTCAAAAGTAAGGCACTCCCTACTCTAAACTAGGGCACCCCCTGAAAGTAAGGCACCCCCTCCAAATTAAGGCCACCCGTTGCCACCCCCCGCCATCAACCATGACTCATCTAATCCCCTCGTGGACCTCCAAAACCAGCACAGCAGGCAGCCCGGTCCATGGCCCCCACGTCCTCCACATATCCCGCCCCATGCCTGACCCGCCGCGCGCCGAACCCGCCACTGACCCAATGCATGCCAGACCCACCACTCTTGGTGAGTATACCGGGGCAGTCTGGGGAAGATGTCTTATTTCATAGTGCTTTTTTTTGGGGGGGGGGGGGGCACCGTCTTATTTTCGGGGAAACACGGTAGTCCTCCTCTTCCCTGAACTGCTAGCCACACAGCTTTTGCAATTATATCGATGAATTCTACAACCTTGTCCTATAATAATTCCTAATATTAAGGGGAATCTGTCATTAGGTTTATGCTGCCTTGAATGAGGGCACCATAATTAAGTCAATGCTGAACAGATCGGTTTATTACTTACATCATTCTGTTCAGCCGTTCTCCTAATATGCAGGAGAATAGGAGTCTTGCCCCACCCTTCCCCACCCTCCAGCTGCTGATTGACACTTGACTGTCTATACACAGCATGGATAGATAACTGCCAATCAGCAGCTGGTGGGCAGAGTTTCAGCTTCTCATAAATATCCCGGACTACTTGGCTCATGCACATAATGGAGAGGACTACTTATTGTCCATGTTATTCAGGAGGAGATCTCTGGATCAGCTGCATAGACCAATGGAAGTGATACATCATTCTGTTCAGCTTCTCTGTCACTAGTTTGTGCTGCCCTTAGATAGTAAACCAAAAACCTATTGACAGAGTCACTTTAATATAACTACCTCACACATTTATATTTCTACTATACCAGGGCCAAAAGTGAATTGCATGGTGCAGTATTTGGTCGGGATGTAACCAATAAACCATGCATTATGGGTAAGGTTTTCTATGTTACTATGTTGTTGTTTGAGACGGACGGTTTGTTGAGCAAACACAATGGATTTACTGTGGGAAAGTTACTGAAAGTTTAGGCAAGTCCATAATCTGACTCAATTGGCACAAGATGATTTTTGGGAAAGGTACATACCACCGAGGCATGGGGGCAAATTGTGGGAAACTAAAGATGTGTATTTTCAGAAACTCACTTAACAGCGGGCACCGCACTGAATTATGGGAAACCGACTCCACATTTCGGTAGAATAGTGGATGGTGGGGAGAGTCTCTACAGTACTGAGGAAGATGAGTGCGTTGCGATAAATCTGCAGGGGACATGGCTGCCGTTGACTTCTGCAGACAGACATCCAATAATAAACCTGTCTCGAGTATTTTTATCCACTTTTCTATTCTAAGATCTTCAATAAAACAAATCATGTTTTCCTCATGATGAAAATATTCCAGCAATAGGAAAATTCCCACAGTCCGAAGAAATAACCGCGACCGGTGCGGAGCGATAAGCAAAGCTGGCTAATGCTCTTCTGTGTAGCTGTAGAGATTAAACGGATGTCAGAAAGTTATATAGATTTGTAACTTACTTCTATTTAAAAATCTCCAGTCTTCCGGTACTTATCAGCCGCTGTATGTCCTACAGGAAGTGGTGTATTCTTTCCAGTCTGACACAGCGCTCTCGGCTGCCACCTCTGTCCATGAGCAATAGATAATCCCCATAGAAAACCTCTCCTGCTCTGGACAGTTAATGACATAGACAGAGGTGGCAGCAGAGAGCACTGTGTTAGACTGGAAAGAATGTACCACTTCCTGCAGGACATACAGCAGCTAATAAGTACAGGAAGACTGGAGATTTTTTAATAAAACAAATCTATATAACTTGATTTGAAATAAAAAGATTTTTGCCGGAGTACCCCTTTAAGGCTATTAATATACTATCTGCAATATATAAACATAGAAAAATACAATTCTATAGTAAGGTGACACAGAAAGTCACAACAAATCAAATCCTGCACACTAAGCTCATTGTATTGCGTTTTAGAATCGAGTAGTTAAGTGGGTGGTCCTACCCAACAATTGACAGTGATCAATGGGACCGCCCATTTGACTCCTCAAATAGGACCATACATTTGACGCCTGTATATTGGACTGACCTTCAAAGGGATCTTTGAGAATAGATTCAGCAGAACTTATAATTTTTTATTTCAGTGTCTACTCATTCTGGAGTCCAGTGGGTGGTCCTAATCAGGGATTGACAGCATTGATTACATCACTTTACACAAAAACAACTGTCAGTTATTGATTAGGACCGCCCACTGGACTCCTGAGCTTAGAATTAGCAGAGATTTAAGTGAGGAAATGACAAGTTCTACTGAATCTTTTCCCACAAAACCATATATGAACCTGCTAAGCTCCTCCTTCTTTGTAGCATGAAGCTGGCAGTTTAGATTGTATGTTCAACATGACAGGTTCCCTTTAAGAAGCATCAGCTCAAACACCTTTTAACCCATACAACACCTTTTGCATCCTCAGCCCACAGTCTACTCAATGAGTGTACATCTCTTGCATTGAGCATGGACTTGGTTGCACCCCCCCCCCCTCCATAATCCATATCCTTTCATCTCGTCCAGTAGCCATAGGGCCCTATTCCACGGAACGATTAGCGTTCACATAATCATTAACGATAAACGATACGAACGACCGCTATTACGAAAGACCTAAAATCGTTCACCAATTTTCATGGAAAGATAATCGTTACTTATGATCGTTCTTGCGGTCGTCTTGTCGTCGCTATTGCGTTCGTCACTACTGCGAACGACCAAACGACTTCTTATTCAATGTGAACGATTTGCGAACGAGCAACGATAAAAATAAGTTCAGGTCTTAAACGATCAACGATTCGAACGATTTAACGATAATCTGAACGATAATCGTCTGGTGGAGTAGGGCCTATACTCACTCTTTGATCCATCTCAGTCTTCATGAAGATGCTCATTTTCTGGGATAAGATTCCCATCTTTTACTCATCGCTGTCCATTTCCCCGAGGACTATACTCCCTCCCCAAGGACCACACACGTCCTTTCCTCATCTCTATCATATCTTGACCCCTTGCAAATTACATCTTTCCGGAAGTGAATTCCTTTTCTTACTCGGGGCCCATATTCATCCCCTCGGATTTACATTTCCCTCCTTGGATCGTACAATCCTTTCTTTGCTCCAGGCCTCATGTCCTCCTCAGAACGTCACTCCCTCTCGGGGACCACACATCTCCTCCCCTCCCCAAAATATTCTCTTCCTCCTCATGGTCCATTTTTGGTCTCTATGGCTACAGGTCTGGGTTCCTCCCCAAGACCACACAGCCCTTCCCTTCCTTTTATAGTCAGGCTCTCGGGCTGTTACAGATCTGGATTACTCACTCTAGACCCTAATGTCATGGGAATCCTCAGTCAGACAAGACCTCCGTCCCCTCCTCCACTCCGGCCAGAACTACAACTGCTTCTAATTACATTAATCCCGCTCCTGCTACAATGTCTCAGTATAAGGAGCAGAGTTTATCTGGGTGGTTAACACAAGCCCCTATAGATCAGAGATTTCCGGAGCAAAGCGCGGGGAACCCTGCGGATCATACGTACAACATGCCGGGGCCGATGTGTGCGAGATGTCCCACAGCCACATCTGGAGGAAGCTCTCCGCGAGTGACTTGTAAACTTCATAAAAACAATAGGAAAAGTGTGAACCTAAGTATCTTCAGATCCAAATATCTTATCGCAAAATTTGATACCGTCCAAGGAGCAAGAACCACTTGGTCCCCAATACAAAATCTACTTATAATACTGGTGTCTTCTTACATGGTAGAGAGACCTTTTGACCTCCTAGTTAGGGATGGTCCGAACCTGCCGAGGTTTGGGTTCGTATGAACCTGAACTCTCGGCAATGATTTTCGCTGTCTTCCACCTCCGTGCAGCGGGTGAATACAGCCGGAGGACCGCCTGGAAAACTGGGATACAGCCATAGCCATAGGCTGTATCCCAGTTTTCCAGGCGGTCCTCCGGCTGTATCCACCCGCTGCACGGAGGTGGAAGACAGCGGGAATCATTGCTGAGAGTTCAGGTTCGTACGAACCCGAACCTCGGCAGGTTCGGACCATCCTTACTCCTAGTCTCTGGGGTGCGCATGGTACCTCTTCACCTCTTAGAACTTAAGCCTTATTTTCAATTCTCCATTGGCTTACAATTGTAGTAATATGTTATCAGGGCAAGCTATATGGATAGAATGTATGACTTATGTTGCCTTTAGGTGGCAGTAATATGGAACCAATGTTACCTCAATATTCCAATGACAACAGCCCTGTGATGACTGAAATACCCATAGGTATCTATGATAATCTAGGGCTGGTCCCATAAAATCACGAGGTCCGAATCTTAATGTCGATATTATGGGAAATGTTCATCTGGAAACCTTTAGTCCTTCATGAGGGCGGTTCTTCAAGTCAGAGGAGTACTCCGGTGAGAAAAAAAATCTTTCAAATCAACTGGTGTCAGAAAGTTATGTATATTTGTTATTTACTTCCATTTAAAAATCTTCCTGTACTTAACAGTCTTCCAGCTGCTGTATGTCCTGCAGGAAGTGATGTATTTCCTCTAGTCTGACACAGCTCTCTCTGATGCCACCTCTGTCCATGTCAGGAACTGTCCAGAGCAGTAGCAAATCCCCATAGAAAACCTCTACTGCGCTGGACAGTTCCTGACATGGACAGAGGTGGCAGCAGAGAGCACTGTATCAGACAGGAATGAATACACCACTTCCTGCAGGACATACAGCAGCTGATAAGTACTGGAAGGCTTGAGATTTTTTTTAAATAGAAGTAAATTACAAATCTATATAACACCAGTTGATCTAAAAGACATTTTTTTTATTGCTGGAATACCCTTTTAACTGGATATCAGTATGGGCACAAAGATTAACTTGAGCCATATCCAGATCTTCACATATAACTCTCATTCACAGACAGTGATTGGTTAAATGGCCGTCACTACCAAGATGAATCTTGGAAGTAGAAGCCAGAGCATTCAGCGGGGGGCGGTAAGACATCGCATCCAGTCTTATTCCTGTAAAAACCCCATTCCCTTAGCATAAGTCATAGTACCCATTATCCAGCAATGGGGACACCTAGCATAACAAGGGGGAGATTTATCAAACATGGTGTAAAGTGAAACTGGCTCAGTCGCCCCTAGCAACCAATCAGATTCCACTTCTCACTTTCCAAAGAGTCTGTGAGGAATGAAAGGTGGAATCTGATTGGTTGCTAGGGGCAACTGAGCCAGTTCTACTTTACACCAGTTTGATAAATCTCCCCCTATGTATATAGTATTGATGCAGCCATTGTGGATAAGAACAGACCAATGGCCAGTGACTAGGGATGGTCCAAACCTGCCATCGGGTTTGGCAGCAGATTTCCGAGGAGCGGGCAGCAGATTCCCCAAGGAGCGGGCGGATACAGCGGGAGGAACGCCTGGAAAACTGGGATACAGCCTGTGGCTATGGCTGTATCCCAGTTATCCAGGCGGACCTCCCGCTGTATCCACCCTCTCCACGGAGCGGCCAGACAGCGGGAATCATTACCGAGGGTTCGGGTTCGTACGAACCCGAACCGAACTCGGTTCGGACCATCCCTACCAGTGACACATCTCTTCTTTCCTTCTCATAGGGAAAAAGTAGGGTAAGTGGGCCCATGGGTCATGTGACCATTATTTCCTACATGGGGCAGATGGCAGCTGAGAAGGGATTGGGCCCTATAGTCTAAAGACAGTGCTATAATGGTGGGTACGATGGTTTTGGCGACCACCATCTAACTCTAGAACCCTAGAACCTATGGATAAGGACCGCATTGTGTGTTTTTCATAGATTTCATTGACAAGAATCCCTCATACTTCTATCAGCCTTCCTATAAATATATAGAGAGATGTATGGCCTGTAATGAGCATGACATAGCAGCAGAAATAAAGATGTGGGAAACATTGCCCCCTGCAGGCACAATACAGAACTACATACACCCTGTATAGTGTGAGTCATAGGCTGCATTGTCTACAGAATATCTATGATACACTGTATTATTTTTCATGTAATTGATATGCAATGCTATGAGCTGGAGGAGGTGAAGTCGTCTTTCCTGTTCTCACAGTATTGTGTATATAGTTGGAGTTGGTATAGTTTTTCATCTAACCACCTGGGGCTTCGTCATCCACCATAGCCGCCCTCTAATTCTTTGCAGCCCAGCCCCCTGTTTTGGGGTTTTGATGAGCGGTAGCAATGGGTGCCTTAAAGGGGTTATCCAGGATTAGAAAGACATAGAAAGACATCTTTCTTCCAGAAATAGCGCCACTCTTGTCCTCAGTTTGTGTGTGGTATTACAGCGCAGTTCCATTGACATGAATGGAGCCTAGCTGTAAAACTGCATACAACCTGAGGACAGGTGTGGCGCTGTTTATGGAAGAAAGCGGCTTTGTTTATCTACTTTTGAATAAACCCTTAAACCTAGTGTTCAGTTCATCCTTTGGCTTCAGCCCCTCTGAGCGCCCACACACCCTGCTCCCTACTTCAGGGGGGATTGGGGGCCAGCTATTTAGAGGGAACATTTGCAGGGCACCAGTTACTAGATGGTTCCTCCTATACCCAGGTCAGATGATTGATTTGCACAGGGTTATACCAGCATTCCCCATTTCCTGTACTACAGTGCACAGTCAACTCATTGATGTGAATATGCACCATGTAATGCCTAATTTCGCCTGTGGTGGCGCTGTATTACTACCAGGTTTTCTCACAAATTACAGCTGATCTCTGGGGGTCCTAGCAAGAGGACACTTTGTGATCTGTTTATAGTCATGGAATCCTTCCAACAAGTAGAGAATGTCTAAAAGTGGAGAACCCCTTAGACAAGCCTCAATATGAAGGCTAGGTTCCTAGGGTCACTCGTAAAGGAGTTATTCAGGATTAGAAAAAGATAGTTGCTTTCTTTCAACAACAGCGCCACCCATGTCCTCAGGTTATGTGTGGTATTAAAACTTCACTTCACTTCATTGGAACAGAGATGCAATTCCACAAACAAACTAAGGACAAGTGTGGCACTGTTTCCAATCCTGGAACGCCTTTTAAAGTGTAAAAAAAAAAAAAAAAGATTTGTACTTTATTTCTATGTAAAAATATCAAGTCTTCCAGTACTTATGAGCTGCTGTATGTCCTGTGTGTATGTATTTCAGTCTGGAGAGCAGGAGAGGTTTTCTATGGGGATTTGCTACTGCTCTGGACAGTTCCTGACATGGACAGAGGTGGCAGCAGAGAACACTGTGTCAGACTGGAGAGAATACACCACTTCCTGCAGGACACACAGCAGCTGATAAGTACTGCAAGACGTGAGATTTTTTTAATAGAAGTAAATGACAAATCTATATAACTTTCTGACACCAGTTGATTTAAAAGAAAAAAAAATAATGAAAAGTGTATTGTTTTTACAGCTCCTCTGCTCAGTCCAGAGACTAGGAGTGCGTGCAATGACAGGGTGGCAAAAACTGCAACATTTATCCAATATGAAAACACATCTTTGAATGTAAAGACTTTTATTTATTGTAATGCACAAATCTGTCCACTAGGTGGCGCCATTATCCCTACACCCAAGACCTACTTGGATGTAATTTCCTGTTTGTACTGTCTTCCCTTGACCCAAAGCTGTCTGTATCTAAACCCTGTATCTAACCTTACACACTATTCCTGCTTACAGTCCCATATAACACTCCAGCCTGTCTTGTAGATTCATCACCAGGCTCTTCTGCAGTCCTTATTATTGCAGCCCTGCGGGTTGCTATGAGATTGCTCCTGTAGCTTAAAGGGATTATCCAGCGAAATATATATATTTTTTTAATCTACTGGTTTCAGAAAGCTATATAGATTTGTAATTTACTTCTATTTAAAAATCTCAAGTCTTCCCATACCTTTTAGCTGCTGTATGTCCTGCAAGAAGTGGTGTTTTCTTTGCAATCAGACACAGTGCTCCCTACTGCCACCTCTGTCTGAGACAGGAACTGTCCAGAGCAAGAAAGGTTTTCTATGGGAATTTGCTACTGCTCTGGACAGAGGTGGCAGCAGAGAGCACTGTGTCAGGCTTGAAAGAATGCACCACTTCCTGCAGGGCATACAGCAGCTGATAAGTACTGGAAGACATGAGATTTTTAAATAAAAGTAAATTACAGATCTATATAACTTTCTCAGTTGATTTGAAAGAGATTTTCGCTGGAGTACCACTTTAATGGCTCCTAATGGATAATAATTACCTACTATAAGGCGACTGATATTCAGGCAGTTCCCTGATGTACTGACATATGTAACAGCATCAGAAGCCGCAGCGCTCTAGTATCTGATAACCTTAAGTCACCTTATCTATGTGGTTACATGTCTCAAATGTAAAGCTGGATGTCTCAGATAAAAGCTGCTTCTCCTGGGTGGAGTACATGGGAACAAAGCCAAGTACAGGGACACTTTCATCTGCGGCCTGTGTAGGTGCACAACGTCCTACATGACTGCAGGCCATGAGACTACATGGGAAGACGCCAAGATCTCCCAGGTAATCTGGTATCTCTTAAAGGGGCTGTATGGTTTAGCGATACCATTCTCACATATACTATCTTGCTGGGGTCTGTCCTCATCTGTTCAGCCAGGTTTAGCTCCGGAGGACCCAATACTTTCATGCAGTATGTAGAACAGGGATGTCAAACTCAGGCTCTCTAAACTACAATTCCCATCATACCTGGACAGCCAAAGCTAAAGGCATGATGGGAATTGTAGTTTTGTAACAGCTGGAGGGCCTGAGTTTAAAGGGGTTATCCAGCGCTACAAAAACATGGCCACTTTCCCCCTCTATTGTCCCCAGATTGGGTGGGGTTTCAAACTCAGTTCCATTGAAGTAAATGGAGCTTAATTGCAAACCGCACCTGACCTGGAGACAAGAAAGAGGGAAAAGTGGCCATGTTTTTGTGGCGCTGGACAACCCCTTTAACAGCTGTGATGCAGGTGGTCCATTAAAGGGGTACTCCAGCATTTTTTTTTTCTCTCAAATCAACTGGTTTCAGAAAGTTATATAGATCTGTAAATTACTTCTATTTAAAAATCCCGTCTTCCCATACTTATCAGCCGCTGTATGTCCTGCAGGAAGTGGTGGATTCTTTCCAGTCTGACACCATGCTCTCTGCTGCCACCTCTGTCCATGTCAGGAACTGTCCAAAATAGTACCAAATCACCACAGAAAACCTCTACTGCTCTGGACAGTTCTGGAGATCACTGTGTCACACTGGAAAGAATCCACCACTTCATGCAGGAGGACATACAGCAGCTGATAAGTATGGGAAGACTTGAGATTTTTAAATAGACAAACTTCAAACTACTACAAACGTAAATGACAAATCTATATAACTTTCTGAAACCAGATGATTTGGGGGAAAAAAAAGTCGGGGTACCCCTTTAATTTCCATGTTCATCATGCAATGCTTCAATTCTCCTGTGGTGGCGCTGCTGAGGGAATGGACCCTTGATGCGAGTTCCCCCACAAATTATAGGGGCAGTGTATTGAAGATGCACTGACAGTTGTTACAATTGATCCCATAGCAGTATATAGATGAGATCTCCCATACTCCTGGCACAGCCGGTGATGCACCTGCACAGGTTGCACATTAGCCTATGTATTGGCTTGGATAGTAGCTGTATAAATATGTATGCAGTGCCTTCCGGCACATTATAGGGCTGTACTATGTGTATGCCATTCCTAGGCACTGGTTCATTATTGGTTTTGGATGACATTATTCTAACGGTTCTATCATCCCGGACGAGCCCCCATAATACCCGTCACTCCAGCATCAACACAAATGGGATAACATTACAGAACAAAGCGAAGCATCCCACTGTTATCATTATTTCTCATAAGCCGACGCAATGCAAATATTATTCACGTCGTGCGGAAGGAGCTGTCAGTCATGCTGGGAACTATAAGCCAAAATCAACATCAGGAGGGTGACGGTAGAGCGGTGCGCACGGTGCAGGATGAAGGCTCCACATTGGGGCCTACTAGGGGGATGTCACATATAAACACCAAAATTAGAGATATGGGGGCAGATTTATCTAACTGGTGTGAAGTAGAATTGGCCCAGTTGCCTCTGGTAACTAATCAGAATCCACCTTTAATTTTCCAAGGAATGTGTGAAGAATGAAAAGTGAAATCTGATTGGTTGCTAGGGGCAACTGAGCCAGTTTCACTTTACAACAAGTTTGATAAATCTCCCCCCACCCCCCATGGAGCTTGTTGGAGAGGGGGGAGGTCATCCTGGACATTTTGAAATTCTATATTTCCCATCTGTCACCTGGAGAGAATTAGGCCCCATCACTGTCTATGGGAGAGCTGAAGATAGCTGAGGGCTGTACAAGGCTATTAATATTCCCATAGACAATGAATGGAGAGGGGGTTAAGTATGCATACTACTGCTTGTTCAGAAATCATGTGCTTGTGATTCTTGAGGGTCCCAGCAGTCATATCCCCTGCGATCGGATCTTATTCGATATCTTGTAAATAAGGCATAAGTGTCTATGGTGGTAAAACACCTTTAAGGCTAAAGCTATGGACTGCGGCATCTAAGGGGTCATGTCCAGATCTAGACATTGCAAATAATGGACTTACTTTACAGTATATCCCACTAGAGGACTGGATGGTCACAATGAGAAAGTGGGGGCCATAGGGTTTAACTCTCCTCCAGTTAACTCTCCTGCCATAGTTGGTAATGGCTGTGGCATCTAAGAGGTTAAATGGTCAGGTCATCTCCAATCCTGGACATTGCAGATGTTAGCTACATGGACCTACACAACAGGAAGGCATTATGTTTTTCCTATGACATACTGCACAGGATTAGAGTAAACGTGGCGTCTTTCTTTAGACATCTCTCCATAGGTTGTGTCTAGTACTTCTTCTTAAAGGGTTTATCCAGTGAAAATCTTTTTCTTTTAAATCAACTGGTTTCAGAAGTTAGATAGATTTCTAATTTACTTCTATTTAAAAATCTCAAGTCTTTCAGTACTTATCAGCTGCCGTATGTCCTGCAGGAAGTGGTGTATTCTTTCCAGTCTGACACAGTGCTCTCTGCTGCCACAACAGCCCAGAGCAGGAGAGGTTTTCTACATGATTTGCTACTGCTCTGGACAGTTTCTGTCTCAGACAGAGATGGCATCAGAGAGCACTGTGTCAGACTGAAAAGAATACACCACTTCCTGCAGGACATAAAGCATCTGATAAGTACTGGAAGACATGAGATTTTTAAATAGAAGTAAATTATAAATCTATATAACTTTCTGAAACCAGTGAATTTGAAAAAAAAAAGATTTTTGCTGGATAACACCTTTAACTGAATAGGACTGAACTGCAGTACCTCTCCGAGCCTGTGGACAGGTGTGGCGCTGTTTTCTAAAAAAAAAACAAAAAAAAAAAAAACGCAATAATACATATACTTCTTTGGCTGTAGTTGTAGATTCTTGGCCGCTCTCCACTGACATGACAGACGCGCCGGAGGCTTTACAGCTTCATTTCAGGAGTGTCAGAACTCTTTTCCTCACGGGGAGGAGTTTTCCTTGCACAATATTGCAGCGGTGAAGAAGCGCCAGTCAGTGACCTATATGTATGGAGAGAGGTATAATTATTATTCCATTCGGTATAAGCATCTGACAGGACGGCATTCCTTCATTGTCTATATACTTGTAATACACAACGTACGGCGAAAGGGTTTCCTAATCTGAAGGGTTTCGATCCCTGTAAGAAGGTTAAGGGGACAAAGGTAATTTCAGGGCAAGAAGTTATAAAAGTCACATACATGTGGTTGCAGAGGCTTCATTATAGATGCCGGGCCTTTACATCTCGACCAACCTGGTAACCATAGCAACCATGATGCCATTGGGGGGTCTGTGATGTCCCGCCACTCACTACAGGCACGGGGAGACAGTTCTAGGCTATGTTCACATTGTGCATTTTTTAAGACAAAAACAGCTGTTGTTGGCGATTAACAACGGCCATTCTTGCCTTAAAATAATGCACTGCATTGACCTCTATGGGGAAAAACGGCCGTTGTTCACACACTGAATTGAACAATGGCCGTTGCTCCCTTACGGCCACACAAATAATTGACTTGTCAATTAGGGATGGTCCGAACCTGCTTCGGTTCGGGTTCGTATGAACCAGAACTCTTGGAAATTATTCCCGCTGTCTGCCCGCTCCGTGGAGAGGATGGATACAGCGGGAGGACCGCCTGGAAAAATGGGATACAGCCATAGCCATAGGCTGTATCCCAGTTTTCCAGGCGGTCCTCAGGCTGTATCCACCCGCTGCACGGAGCGGGCAGACAGCGGGAATCTGATGCCGAGCGTTCGGGTTCATACGAACCCGAACCTCGGCAGGTTCGGACCATCCCTATTGTCAATTATTTGCAGCTACTTATGCAGGAAAAACGTCCGTTGTACCCGCTCTGTCCACACAATGTATGGCCGTTCTGACAGCTGTAGATTGCATGGACTTCAATGGTTATTTGGATTGCACGTACACCCCAACGTTCCCGCATGGCGCAACATGTTCCTGTGGCCGATGGTAACATCGGCCACAGGAACATGAACAACAACGACCGTTGTTTATACACAGTGTGAACATAGTCCTATTGTGTTACATTCCCTCTTAGGGTGGTATTACTGATAACTACAACTTTAGCTTTAGCTTTGGCTGTCCAGGCATGATGGGAGTTGTAGTTTTGCAACAGCTGGAGGGCCGAAGGTTCCCTATCCCTGGAGTAGAGTCTGGAGGCCGCCATACACATTAACAGGAAAGCTTTAGAACAGGGATGGGGAACCTTAGGCCCTCCAGCTGTTGCAAAACTACAATTCCCATCATGCCTGCCCAGGCATGATGGGAATTGTAGTTTTGCAACAGCTGGACAGCCGTAGGTTCCCCATCTCTGCTTTAGAAAGTGGATGGCACCAACCAGAGCTGGTCCTTCTGCCTTCAAGGGTCCCATAATAGCTGAATGTTCTAGCAGCAGAACCAAACTAAGGCCCAGAAAACATGGAGGTGTTCTTACCCTATTGTAACTCTGGGTTCTGTGTCCTTCTAACCTCATCTGTATCCCAGCTCAGACGAGAATGACTGGTATGGTATGATTCATCGGTGGGCACATAGGTGTGTGCATCATGGAGGAAGGTGGAGAGTTTATTTGGTATTGCATTGCTGTCAGCGTATATAGAACGTGTCTGACAAACACTGATATGTACAGGAGATAATACAAACCCTAAATCCAGGCAAGTGTGTGCCTGCATGGGAAAAACCGACAATGTTGTTGCTAGAGAACCATGATGAACGCTGGTTTAGTCACGGCTGGCTCCAGGTCTTTGCGGGCCATCGGGACATGCAGCAGCTGATAAGTATTGGAAGACATAAGATTTTTTTGTTAATAGAAGTAAATTACAAATTTCTGGCACTTTTTGGCACCACTTACCGCTGAAGCTCCTCAGTAATGGGAAAGCCTGTCAGGATTTATTGCCGCCTGTGGTTTACGTGCCATATATCTGTTGATAGACTGCCTTCGAGGGGTTAATCCTGCCTGCAATTAATAAGGCAGCGTAATCCGACCCGCATCAGCGTCAGGAAAGGAACATTGTATGTGATCACATGAAACAATACTCCGATTTTAGTGTCATCACCTTTCATATTCACAGCATTGTGTAAGGTCTTCCTAATCCTGTCAGCCTCGGCATCGCTGCTGCACATCCCAGTGTGAATTAGGAGCCACGCCCGGCCACTCATGGATGGAAACGATTCAATTAGTGGATATAAGTGTATTCTTCCTATCCTCCTCTTCTCCATCCATAGACTAGGTTGGTAATGGCACTGTGTGTGCTTAAGTTAAAGGGGGAAATTGTAATTTACTTCTATTTAAAAATCTCAGTACTAAAAATATTTTCAAATCAACTGGTGTCAGAGAGTTATATAGATTAAAAAAATATCAAGTCTTCCAGTACTTATCAGCTGCTGTATGTCCTGCAGGAAGTGGTGTATTTGTTCCAGTCTGACACAGTGCTCTCTGCTGCCACCTCTGTCCATGACAGGAACTGTCCAGAGCAGGAGAGGTTTTCTATGGTGATTTCCTGCTACTCTGGGCAGTTCCTAACATGGACAGAGGTGGCAGCAGAGAGCACTGTATCAGACTGGAACAAATACACCACTTCCTGCAGGACATATAGCATCTGATAAGTACTGGATATATTGATATTTTTAAATAGAAACAAATCTATATATTACTCTCTGAAACCAGTTGATTTGAAAATATTTTTTTTCCCAGATTTACCCCAAATGACCTCTTTATTGGGAATAACACCCCTCAAATAATTCTCCTCAGAGTAAGCATTTCAAAAGACATTTATTTTGTGGCGGCATTTGTACCATTTGCGACATTGCTATGCCTTTAATGTGTAGCAGCCATAGGCCATAAGCTGTGTCCAGCAGTAGATAGGCTGTTTTCCTGGACTCCCTAGGGCTGCATCCAACCTCTTCAGCCACTGGTAATCAAATGCAGAACAATCAGACCCAACTTGCTCGAGTTGCGCTCATCCCTAGTAATTATCCTTTTGTGGCACCACCCATATAGGTTTCATTAGGACGGCACCAAACACAAGTTCCCGCATCTTTTCTTTGACCAGTGCAGATTATTGAGTATCACTTGCATCCAATCCCCCACACCCCACAATTCTTTCTCTTTAGCCCACATATCCCTGTTTTCTTCTGTTTTGGTGTTAGGCTGGGCTCACACTGTGTTTTTGCATTTCGTTTTTCCATTGACCATTCCACTATTTAAAAAAAAAAAGGAAAAAAAATTTTTTATTTTTTTTAGCGTACACAAAAATGTTGTCAACCATGTTTGTGTAGGCTAAAAAAAAGTATGCATTTTTTGATCCCTTTCTCTATAATGGAAGTCAATAGAAAAACGAATTAAAGCAGATGCCACAAATGCAAGTTTTTTCATCCGTTTTTTTGCATAAAATGGACGGGAGAAAAATAAAAAAAGATTGGAAAAAATGCAGTGTGAACCCATCCTAAGTGCTGTCTTTTATGCTGAGTTTTTTTATATATATTTCATTTATCCTTTTTATTACTGTTTAGTAACAAACACCCTGGTTTCATCCATTTGTTTCTCTTGTTATGATGAGCATTTTCTATTTTATAAGAATATTCCTATACTGATGCACCAAGCGTGCTCGAGGTTCACTCATCTCTCATGTTTTCCTTTTACTACCTTCCCCTTTTTTTTTTTGCTTGTACCTAATAACTGGGAACAACCAACATCTTTTTGCCACCCTCCATGTTGGGCTTTTATAATCTTTCCATTGATACAACTGGCATCTTTCTTGTTGGCGCCGTGTCTACTCTGTATTAGCCATGTCCCACAGCTTGGTACAATCTATAAGGACTTTCTCTTGATCCGCCATTATCCTTAGTTTTAGGATGCCAGGCTGTTCAGCAACTAAACATTGTGTTATACCACATCTGTGATTTACATATTTGTAATGATGTTACTAAGCCACAAGGCCATCCTCGAAGTGTGGGCATTGTATAGTTGTATAGTATACACATGCAGGGCCGGCTCCTGGTTTTTGCGAGCCCTCGGGCTACAGAGCCTCAGCGGGCCTCTCATCCATCCACTATGCACAATCAGACACTGACACACAGCACTTACAGCTCAGTCTTCACCATCTTCCTCTCTGTCGGGCTGTTCTCCACACTGTAAGGTTAAGGACCTTCAGGTAATGTGATCAGGAGGTCCTTCACCCTTTTCTCTCTCTCTCTCTGTAGGTCCTGCTCCGTCTGACACGCTCAGACACTGACACACAGCACTTACAGCTCAGTCTTCTCCATCTTCCTCTCTGTCGGGATGTTCTCCACACTGTACAGTTGAAGACCTTTGGGTCATGTGATCAGGTCCTTCACCCTTTTTTCTCTCTCTCTGTAGGTCCTGCTCCGTCTGACACGCTCAGACACTGACACACAGCACTTACAGCTCAGTCTTCTCCATCTTCCTCTCTGTCGGGCTGTTCTCCACACTGTACGGTTGAAGACCTTTGGGTCATGTGATCAGGTCCTTCACCCTTTTTTCTCTCTCTCTCTGTAGGTCCTGCTCTGTCTGACACGCTCAGACACTGACACACAGCACTTACAGTTCAGTCTTCTCCATCTTCCTTTCTGTCGGGCTGTTCTCCACACTGTACGGTTGAGGACCTTTGGGTCATGTGATCAGGTCCTTCACCCTTTTCTC
The DNA here is from genome assembly GCF_027789765.1 of Dendropsophus ebraccatus. Lineage (NCBI taxonomy): Eukaryota > Metazoa > Chordata > Amphibia > Anura > Hylidae > Dendropsophus > Dendropsophus ebraccatus. Next base: position 83,844,194 of record NC_091463.1, read on the forward strand.
TCTCTCTCTCTCTGTAGGTCCTGCTCCGTCTGGCACGCTCAGACACTGACACACAGCAGTTACAGCTCAGTCTTCTCCCTCTTCCTTTCTGTCGGGCTGCTCTCCACAATATAAGGTTGAGGACCTTCGGGTCATGTGATCAGGTCCTTCACCCTTTCCTCTCTGTAGAGCCTGCTCTGTCTTCCATGTCTTCTGATGTTCAGCCCCTCACCCCGCACTACGGTTAGCGGGCTGAACATTCGAAGACTGGGCCCCTCTCCCTGTCTGGACCCCAGCACTTGCCCGGGTAAGCCCTGTGCTGACGCCGGACCTGTATACATGTGTGTGGGGAATATGGAAGTCACATAGTGATACCCCACAGTATTTTATGTAAATAATCGGTGATAATGTAACAAGGAGCCCTCCGCGGTAACACTGCATCGGGCCGGGAGCAGAGTATGCTCATTATTTTAGCATTAAAGTGTTGACTTTGTGTGTTTTGTGTGTACATACTGTAACATCCTGGCCGTGCCACCTATTCTGGCAGCCGACAGAAAAGATTGAGGGAGGGGTGAGGTGTGGGTACATCCAGGAGGGAGGGGTGAGCTGTGGGTACATAAGACAAATCCTGAGACAGGACAGAAGACTCTGTCAGAGAAGAGACTGTGAACCTGACATACCTGAGGAGGCCGGTCACCTTCCAGACACCGGGACGTCTCAGGTAACACAACAAACACTTCTCTCCCGCTCCTCCTCCTCCTCCAGCGGTGCAGGTGCTAGATCGTACACAGTATATCATCCTTGTATAGGTCACACATTATCCGGTACTTTCTAAGTCTTAGTACCTTGGGACTCTATAGGCCAGTGGTAGGGAACCTTGGCTCTCCAGCTGTTGCAAAACTACAACTTCCATCATGCCTAAAGCTTTGGCTTTCCAGGCATGATGGGAGTTGTAGTTTTGCAACAGCTGGAGAGCCAAGGCTCCCTATCCCTGCTATAGAGGACTGACCATCATAAGGCAGCTGGTGCTTGTTCACTTGCTACCATCACACACAGAAATTGTGTTTTTACTTTACTATAGTGTAATGGCATGAGGTATCTGATGTCTGTCTATATTGGTGATATGTCCACCTTTAAAGGGGTTTTCTTTTTCTTTCAAATCAACTGGTTTCAGAAAGTTATATAGATTTGTAATTTACTTCTGTTTAAAAATATTCAGTCTTCCGGTACTTATCAGCTGCTGTATGTCCTGCAGGAAGTGTATTATTTCCAGTCTGACACAGTTTTCTCTGCTGCCACCTCTGTCTGAGACAAGAACTGTCCAGAGCAGGAGAGGTTTTCTATAGGAATTTGCTGCTGCTCTAGACAGTTCCTGTCTCAGACAGAGGTGGCAGCAGAGAGCACCGTGTCAGACTGGAAAGAATATACCACTTCCTGCAGGACATACAGCAGCTGATAAGTATGGAAAGACTTGAGATTTTTAAATAGAAGTAAATTACAAATCTATATAACTTTCTGAAACCAGTTTATTTGAAAAGAAAAAGATATTCACTGGAGTACCCCTTTAAGGGGTGGTGTCGTGAAGATAACCCAAGTCCAAATTATGATATACAGATGTCTTAGGTAACAGACCTGGCCCACTTAAAGGGATCTTTTCACTATGTATACCTATATGCATATAGAGAGAGAGATCTGTCAGTGAGGGACGGCGAACTATCCTGAGGACTCAGAGACCTGTTCTTGACTGAAGGTACAACAATGTTTAGTCATTCGGAGTGATCATATATCATCATAATATGTTTCATTAAACTAGTGACAGAAAAGACACTTGAAATGGCTGGGATGTAGTGCCGCAGTTTTACCAGCAGAGGCCGCCATGAAAGAGAGTCTTGTCCTGAAGGAATAACCAACACCAGTCACAGCTGATCGCCGAAGGTATAATGGTGTGTTTACACAGACAGAGTTATCTGACAGATCTTTGCAGCCAAAGCCAGGAACAGACTATAAACAGAGAAAAGGTCATAAAGGAAAAACTGCGATCTATCCTCTTTTCAAATCTATTCCTGGCTTTGGCTTCAAAGATCTGTCAGATAAATGTCTCTGTGTAAACACACCCTGAGACAACAGATCTGCTGTGATCAGGTAGTTGTGTGGTTGCTCTTGTCCATATTTCAACCTACAATTTATTGTATCGACAGATCTATTTAAATGTGTAAAGCAGATGGACTGTAGATATGTAATTAAAGGGGTTTTTTTTTTTAATTGATGGCCTCTCCTCTGGACTGACAATCAATATTAGATCAATGAGGGGTCTGAACAACTTTTTGGAGGGGCTGTGGTACTTACATTGAATGGGAGTCTAATAAGGATGGGGCATGTCAAAAGAACATTTAGGACCCCAGTGCTGAGAGGAAGAAGCACACGCATAAGGGCTTCACTCCCTGTCTCACAGCATTCTCGATCCAGCATCAGAGCATCCAGATAACATTCAAAGGTTCAACCTTAAAGGGGTACTCCGGCAAAATTATTTTTCTTTCAAATCACGTGGTGACAGGAAGTTATACAGATTTGTTATTTACTTCTATTAAAACAAGTCTTCCAGTACTTATCAGCTGCGGTATGTCCTGCAGGAAGTGGTGTATTCTTTCCAGTCTGACACAGTGCTCTCTGCTGCCACCTCTGTCTGAAACAGGAGTAGCAGCAAATCCCCATAGAAAACCTCTCCTTCTCTGGACAGTTCCTGACATGGACAGAGGTGGCAGCAGAGAGCACTGTGTCAGACTGGAAAAAATTAAACCAGTTCCCGCTGGACATACTGAAGCTGATAAGTCCTGGAAGACTTGAGATTTCTAATGCTGCGTTTACACGTAACGATAATTCGCCCGATCGTACGATTAACGATGTTGGAGTAACGATTTTTTTTTTTATAACGATCAGCGTTTAGAAGGTACGATATATTGTACGGAAAATTCGTTTTGCGATCGCTTAAGCCTATCTCACACATTGGTTAAATCGGCGAACGACTGTTGACATGGAACGATCTGCGAATTTTTTGCGAGCGATCAACGACAATTTCAGAACCTGTTCAAAGATCAAAATGAACGATTTTTCGCTCGTCGTTTGATCGTTGGCTGCGTTTACACGTACGATTATCGTCCGAATTCGATCGTTATTGTGCAAATTCGCACGATAACCGTTACGTGTAAACGCAGCATAAATAGGAGTAATTTACCCTTTAAACTTTCAGTCCCCAGTGTAAAATCTGTACAAGGACCTCCACATTCAATCATTTATAGTATTTGGGGGAGATTTATCAAACATGGTGTAAAGTGAAACTGGCTCAGTTGCCCCTAGCAACCAATCAGATTCCACCTTTCATTCCTCACAGACTCTTTAGAAAATGAAAGGTGGAATCTGATTGGTTGCTAGGGGCAACTGAGCCAGTTTCACTTTACACCATGTTTGATAAATCTCCCCCTTTATGTCTAACTATGAAGAAAAGGGGTCTTTGGCCCCATAAAGCACCATGATTTTGGTTCATCTACTACCTCTGACCCTTATAGCTACACCCCTACAGGTTTCCTCTATAGTACTCATCAGGGTTTTTTTTTTTTACAGGTTTCACCATGGACTCTGCAGAGCCTCTAGGCCTCCTCCCTCGCTTCTACATCTATGCCATCCATGGCTATGTGTGTGAGATCCTCTTCACTGCCTTCTTTGACTTTATCGCCAGCCACAGAGACTGGAGACTTCGAGGCGTGTCCAGCGTTTGGGCGCTCTTCATCTATGGAGCAGCAATGCTGGGAGTGGAGTATATCTACCTGACACTGAGGTTCCAATGTGGCTTCATTGTGCGCTCCCTTCTGTACACTCTCTGGGTCTACCTGTGTGAGTTCAGCTCCGGGTGGATCCTTAAGTGTTTTGGTGCGTGTCCATGGGACTACAGTCACTATAGATATAACTACAGGGGCCTGGTGACTCTGGAGTACGCCCCCTTCTGGTTCATGGGCTGTGTTATCCTGGAGAAAATGGTGATCTGGCACACACTGCGGCTGCGTCTGGAAGGGAGCTGGGAACCCGAGATTCTGAAGGTGGCCTAGGTCTCCATCTTGGTCAAATGCTACATCCTAAATGTGAAGAACTGAGTCCACGGAAGAGGCGCTGAGCCCATACCTGAAGAAGACTGATTAATGACTTGAGAATATTTGGCGTACCCTTCAAGTGAACGACACAGATACAGTCAGTGCCAGACAACGCTATCCACACTCTGTGTGTGGGATGAAGGAAGTTTAGTTGTAATTTCTGGGTGCCCTCCATGTTTTAGAGCAATGTAATTATATAGATAAATGGATTGATAGATTTTTTTCATGTTCCAATAGAAGTGAATGGATTGGGCTGCAATACCAGGCCTAACCAATGGACAAGAGTGGCGCTATTCTTGGAAGAAGAAAAAAAAGATGCTATTTTCTAATCTTGGTCATCCCCTATTTTTATATACTATTCTATATACTGGACATATTTGCACAATGAGGGATATTTATCTAAATGCGCCCAGGTGTACACCACAGAAAAGGCCAGGTGCGGCCAGGCGGGAGGAGGCGTGGCCTCTGTATGTGACTCCATAAGCAGTGTACAGACCGTCACTTATGGAAGCCATTATTTTGCTGTTAGGCTGCATTCACACGTTCAGTGTTTTTCTTGGTCCAGGATTGTGGTCTGCTAGCTACCTTCGTGATCCGTGCAAAACAGTCCGTTTTGCATCCGTGTTCGTTTTTTTCATGGATCTGTTTTAAAGCATTTTATATTACATTGATTACATCACATCCGTATTTTTCACGGACGAACACGGATGTCACATCCGTGTAGATCCGTGAAAAACACGGATCTCATTGATTTCTATGGGGAATCCTTTCCGTGCATCCGTTCCGAGTAATGATGTGTACTATTTTTTTACGTCACGGATCACAGATCCGTGAAATCACGGAATGTCTGAATGGCCCAATAGAAGGCAATGGGCTGTAAAAGTGTCCGTGCGCATGGATCTGTGAGCACGGACAACTTCACGACTAGACAAGAAGAGCAATTATACAAAGAAAGGCATAACCCTACCCCTCCCACTCAAGCTTTGCCCTGCCCCACTCCTCCCATGTTCCACACCTTGTCAAGTCTGCATCCTCAGCCTGTACTCAACAAGCAAACTAAATGCGAAATAGTGGTCACATGATCTTTGTCTCCAGTGGGGGGGGGGCAGCAGAGGGAGCAGGAGACAGAGTGGATTGCAGGGAGCACAGTTTTCTTCACTTCCTGGATTTCAAACAACTACCATTGCACAGACCTGGTAATACATTATACAGAGATATCTATAATAATAATTTTCCCTATCTGGAGTTCCCCTTTAACTGTCTGACCCTTTTGTTCTTGGAGAGAAAAGATAGGGCCATAACTTTCTTGCTTCAGCATATCCCTGCTCATAGAGAACACATGAACATTTGGCTGTGCCAAACATACATGTGTATCGGGAAGCCTGAAGACATTTGAATCCCACTGCCCGGAGAAGGTTGATGAAACCTGAGGACTGCCAAGAAAACATAGAAGCATCGCTTCCATATAAATGCAAACTAGAGCAGCTCCATTAACAGCAATAGGCAGCCCTGTGATATCTGATGTGTAAGGGGGACTTTAGTAAGCTGTATCCATTTTGCTCCAGGGCTGCAGGTAGTGATGTCAGCAGCCGGGAACCATTTGCTTATGTTGCTTCCTCTCCGTGTGTTGGGGGTCTATCAGCAGAGATCACTGCCATGAAAATAGATCAGTCAGAGCTGTGACCGACACCTCATAGGGACCAAATTGTAGCAGGGACTATATTAGGAACCAGTAGTTCTCTCTTTTCATTCTCAAAAGAGCTAGTTACTGAGATATTCTATATTCTTGCACCATTTTCTTTGTATATTTATGTGACTAGAACTTCAATAAATTATTATTTATGTTGTAAATATGACTGTGCTTTCATCTCATCACTACATTGGTGTGAAGGTGCGACAAATACTCCTTCAGATAGTGACCACAGAAAAGCAGGCTTTTTTCAGTTCCGTGTATACACAGTATGCAGTAAGCTCCCCCTAGTGGTGACTGTAAGTGAGGAGAATTATATCATTGAATTCGATATGTATGCAGGGTATCAGTAAAATGTATCTCTGACTGTATAAGAAGCTTATCAGTGCAAGTCTGGATGTGTTTAGACTAAACATAACCATTCGCTGTAATGTGGAGCAATGGGACTCTCTCCAGCGGAGACAGTAGAGCAGTGATATAACAGAATACAAGCACCTTGTCTATTCTTCACATGAATTGCCCTGCCAGCAGGTGAGTAAATATTGGTATTTGTATAACCCGCCTGGAGGAATCTTCCTTGTCTTCTCTCCGGAATCATAAACACACATGATGGTAGATCATATGCTGTGCATGTACCGAGGCCATGTCAGGTGCCCCATTATAAAGAAATATCAGCTATTCGAATAACTTTTCAAATTATTTTTGTTAAAGGGGTACTCCAGCGAAAATATTGTCTTTTAAATCAAATAATTTCTGAAAGTTATAGAGATTTGTAAATTTACTTCTATTTAAAAATCTCAAATCTTCCCATACTCATCAGCTGCTGTATGTCCTGCAGGAAGTGGTGTATTCTTTTCAGCTGCCACCTCTGTTCATGTTAGGAACTGTCCAGAGCAGTAGAGGTTTTCTATGGGGCTTTGCTGCTGCTCTGGACAGTTCCTGGAAAGTGAGGTACCCCCATAATACTGCCTTTTAGAGTACACAATGAAAGGGATTGCCAAAGGGCCCATAACACAGCGGCAGTGCCCCCATTACATAGCAGGTGCTAAAAATGACAGATCCAGAGTACAATAGAAGGGATAGCTAAAGTGTCTCTGTAACACAGCCAGCTAAAAAGCTCCATCAAAGTGAATGCCAGAGGGCCTGTATCACAGCCTATGTAATAGCCTATAAAAGAGACAGCTATAGTGCTATGGCTGTGTCCATGTTATCCAGCCAGTCACCGATAATCAAATGCTGAACGATCAGACTCGGGCATGCTCTAGTTGTGCTCATCTCTAGTTAGTATATCTCCCATATATAAAAGTATATATGGCAGGAAGTGACATATGAGGAACCAATAAGTGAATACTAACACGTCATTTCCTCTTCCTGTTCTGATCAGTGCTGTAGAGGTTTATTGGCCTTAGTCAGTGACCAGTTCTACCAGATGGTTCAGGACAGAGGCCGATACAGACTGCAGAGGCCCCTTAGCCGGAAACATTATTGTGAGAAAAATCATTAGATTGTTTGAACGTAAGCGATCATCTTTCTGTGTGTATGCCGGCAATGACTAACGAAAATTTGTTCGTGTGTCATTGATCGCATCTTTTGAGCTGACCATAAAATCATTGTCAATCGATTGCAAAACGTTTGGTGTATGTACACATTGTTCATTCACTGGAATCAGACGGGAGTATAGAGTATGGGAACGATTGTAATTATGATTGTGAATCTCGACTATCGTTCCGTGTATTTTGGTGACCGGTTTCAGGTCGTTTGCAAAAGCGCTCAGTTGCGATCGTTTATCGTTAATTGGAGAAAATGAAAAATCGCTTAACGATTATCTTTCCGTATTATAGAGAGAACAATAAGCTAATGAAACGATCACCGGCTGATCGCTTCTTTAGGTCCAGACCTAAAATCAACAAGCGTCGGGTGCTCATCGCTACGCGTAATAGCGACGCGTGGCCGGCGGCTGATGATTGTAGTATAAAATGTTCCCGGTGTCCTCAGGCCTTCCCTGATCTCGGCAGCTGCAGCTTGGTTTCCTTCTGGTCCAGTCTCTGCACTGACAGCCACTCAGCCAATCACTGGCCGAGACAGGATCACAGCCACTGATTGGCTAAGCAGGACCAGAAGGCAGAGACACCAGAGACACAGCTCAGACACCAGGGAACGTGGTAAGGTGAGTAAATACTTTATTATTTTACCGTAAAGGCAAAGGCTGCACGGACATCGCTAATGTCCGTGCTAAGGCCCGATAGTCTGCCCGTGTAAACGAGTGCTCGTTTACACTTTATGATCGGCCATGTAATTGGACCCCCTAATAGAACTAACTAGGATCATCGATAGGTGTAATAGGGTTAAGTCAGTGCACGACGATCACAAAATCATGGATTGTCGCTGATCGTGATCTTCCAGCATGTCGAAAAATCCTCGTCGGCCTTTCGCTGATAGTTCACCAATCCGTTCGTGTAATAAAAAATCTTTCCGTCAACCATTTTCTCTTGCCACGAACGATTAGCGACCATATAATGACCACAAAAATGATTGTGAATGTATTAATGCTAAAATTGTTCGCTACTATATTGCAAGTTATCACTAGCGTTCGATCGCTCTGACAGGTTTTTGCACGTTAATCGCTCAATGTAATGCTACGTTTACATGGAACGATTATCGGGCGAATTTTCGCGATAACGATCGCATTGAGCGATAATTGTTCCGTGTAAACGCAGCAAACGTTCAAGGGATTAGCTAAAAATCGTTCGTTTTGATCTTTAAACATGTTAATAAATCATCGTTGATCGTTCGCAAAAAATTCGCAGATCGTTCCGTGTAAACAGTCGTTCACAGATTCTACCTATGTGCGAGATAGGCTTAAGCGATCGCAAAACAAATTTTCTGTACGATATATCGTTCCATCTAAACGCTGATCGTTATAAAAAAAATTGTTACTTTGAAATCGTTAATCGGGCGAATTATCGCTCTGTGTAAACGTAGCCTAATAGGGCCTACACTCTCCATATGTAGTCACTCACACAACGTCACTTTCCCACAATCCTTTGCATACGTCTGACTGTAAGTAGGGGGTGTTATGTTAATAAGATAGTAGTGCCCCCTTCTGTCTAGGACACAAGTTGCACATATAGTATGTCCGCCCCTGGTGCAGATACCTACATGTGACATGGCGGACAGCCCTGACTTACACAAGATACTGAGATTCTATTGGGTAACAGCTCAACAATTTCGACCCCTCTACAGTCTGTGTGATCAGGACGGCAGGAGAGGCCGAACCATCTTGTGATACATCATAGATTCCTGTCGAGTAGTAAACATATAGTTCAGAATAACAGGTCGTCCTCTGCCGGCAGCGTCTCCCAACCATCAGACAGCACCAAGCCCTGCTCACATCTTCCTGATCAACAGCCCCAGGACATCACCTGCCCTAGATCCGACAGCTGACTCACCGCCTGTATATGTATGGGCGAAGCCAGGTAGCAGCCATTCACCTTTATGGAACCCTATAAGTGCATCTATGCCCTAATATATCCTGTATATATAATTATCATACTATTAATCACAGATAGATTATATGTATTCTATATATTATTTCCTGTTCTACCACAATGAATACTCGCTGAGGTATGATATGGAAATATTACTACACTGTAGGGATCTGGTAGGCCAGTCTACAGCGAACAGAACCTTGAAGGGTACGTCCACACGTGCGGATTTTATGCTGTGTTCAGTCATTTGTTTGCATTGGTTTACACAGTATGAAATCCACAGCAAACACTATAGGTGTGAATGTACACGTAGGGGGTATTCATATGCAACTGCTTTGTGGGCTTTTGATGCCATTAAAAGGGGAGCTGTCAGCATTCCTGACATGTTGGCAGATGCCGCCGCATTCACTTAACATTCTGGAAGGGTGTATTGTGTCGTTCCTCTGTTACTCTTCCTGGAAATGTATGAAAATTTGACAGCTGGTTGTAACCCTTCCTCTTACACACTATGACACTGCCCAGTAGGGGGTGACATGTATCCTGAGCAGCTTGTCAATCACCGGGCTGGCAGAGAGAGATACGAGACCGCTGTATATTTTAAGCACTTATATTAGCCAAATCAAGGGCTGCCAAGCAGTTAAAGGGGTAGTTCACAAAAAATTTTTTCTTTCAAATCAACTGATGCCAGAAAGTGGCAGAGATTTGTAATTTCCTTATATTAAAGAATCTTAAGTCTTAAAGTACTTATCAGCTACTGTGTGTCCTGCAGGAAGTTGTATTCTTTCCAGCCTGATAGCAAGAGCCATTTTCTAGGGGATTTGCTACTGCTCTGGACAGTTCCTGACACGGACAGAGGTGGCAACAAAGAGCACTGTCAGACTGGAGAGAATACACCACATCCTGCAGGACATACAGCAGCTGACAAGTACTGGAAGACTTGAGATTTTTTTTTTATAAAAGTAAATGACAAATCTCTGCCACTTTCTAGCACCAGTTAATTTGAAAGAAAATAAGTTGGGGGGCGAACAACCCCTTTAAGATGTCAGCAGACCCATAAGCCTGCCTTCTTTCTACTCCTAATATACCCTGTACTAATAGATTGGTCAGATCATAACACACTGCAGTCAGGGTGTCAAACCATGTGGCCTTCCAGCTGTTCCAAAACTACAATTCCCATCATGCCTGGACAGTCAACGCTAAAGCATGATGGGAATTGTAGTTTTGCAGCAGCTGGAGGGCCGCTGGTTCAACACCTTTTGTGTAAGTGCAATACCACACACCACCCGAGGACAGGAGTAGTACTGTTTTGTGAAGATAGCAAGCATGTTTTTCTAATCCTGGATAACCCCTTTAAGAAACTAACATTTGCGCCAATGACAAATGAGGTAATTGACTCCTTTACACTGGTTGTTCTGCTCCGATAAACATCTCAGCTCCAAGAACAATAGTCTCTATTTTTTCTGGAACGGAACGGTCCTGTGATATGGGCACTCCTAGGATGAGTGCCACTGCGCTGGCACAGGAGCCACAATATGGCTGAGAAGTCACTAGTAGTATCAATGAGGTACAAGGCAAGTGGTGCCTTATACTTCAGCGGCCTGGCCAGGTATAGTATTGCCCTGCAGTCTGTGATGGTTCCTCCAGGTTACATCCAATAAAGTGTTCAGTTTTCATCTCAGTGTCAGACACTGGGATGTATAAGCAAACATGTTTCACTTAAAAGGGGTTAAGTACAGCACGTACTAGACTTATGGTGGTTTTACATGGAACGATTTATCGTTCGAATTTGCACGATAACGGTCGAATCGGAACGATAATCATACATGTAAACGCAGTGAACGATCAAGCGACAAGCGAGAAATCGTTCATTTTGATCTTCCAACAACTTCTCAAATCGTCGTTGATTGTTTGCAAAAAATTTGCAGATCGTTCCATGTAAACAGTCTTTCAACGATTTCACCTATGTATGAGATAGGCTTAAGCGATCGCAAAACGATTTTCCCGTACGATGTATCGTTCCGTGTAAACGCTGATAGTTATGAAAAAACATTGTTCATTCTAAATCGTTAATCGTGCAATCGGGCAAATTATCGCTCCGTGTAAAAGTACCATAACTTTCTCCCCTTAGTATTGGGAGTGAACTGCTCCCCATTCTAGTGAATGGGCTTAAAGGGGTTATCCAGCGCTACAAAAACATGGCCACTTTCCCCCTACTGTTGTCCCCAGATTGGGTGGGGTCTTGAAACTCAGTTCCATTGAAGTAAATGGAGCTTAATTGCAAACTGCACCTGAACTGGAGACAACAGTAGGGGGAAAAGTGGCCATGTTTTTGTAGCGCTGGATAACCCCTTTAAAGCAAAAGTACCAGTTCAATCCACAGCTTATGCTTTTCATACGACCTCATGGGCACCACTGCGCTGATTCCACTGGTGCAGTCCTTTATTTAACCCGCCACTTGGTTTCCGCAATGTGCGCAGTTTTCATAATATGCAAATGAAGTTGTTTGGTGCACTGGAGGCGGGCCCAGTGTCCCCAGTGCACCAATAACCCCTCATCTATCAGTGGATTGAACAAACGACCACAAGAGCAGAAACAGCGCGGCGGTGCCCATAAAGTCATATAAAAAAAACTTAATATGTAGATTGAACTGGTACATTCGCTTTAAACCCATAAGCTTGTACAAGTGTAGTACATGGAGCAACTCCTACAGCCAAATAATTGGTATAACAGCATAACATTACTATGAAACAAAGGTACAAAAGGCACAAAGCACATGAAAAAGAGGCATTATGAAGCGCTATCCCAACAGGTACACAGTGGGACACCATGGGAAAACCACTTCTAAACAATAGACAGTCATGACCCATGAATATTTAGTACATAGAATTGCATAGATGAAACAGATTAAATGGGGTAATACCCAGCTCCAGTGGTTATGCCATATCCATAAAACGGGTGATAACAAGTGATAGGGGTCCAACTCGGCTGGAGAGAAAACGCTCCCAGGGATAAATGGTGCGCTCCGCTCACATTTGTAACTGATCATATTAGTCGGCCCCATAGAGAATGAATGGAGCAATGGCTGCACATCAGCACACCATTCATTCTGGGGAGAAATTTAGCCCCAATCGTGTGATTGGTGGGGGTCCCAGTAGTGAGTAGTTAGGAATACGGGCATAACCACTTTAGACTAGAATTCCCCCTTTAATGTGAACTCCACAATGTATAATATACTGAGCAGAATGTGATGGACCTGTTGCTTAGCAACCAAATCTGCGTCTCTCAGGGGACCCTGTCAGGCCACGTGCACACTGACTATTTAGGTGTGGATTACATGTAGATTCAGTGTTGAAATCCACATCCATTAATAAAGTCCCATTAAGTCTAGTGCTTGGGTTTCCACATGTAACTTGTGTTATAATGGAGGAGCAGAATATCAAATGTGTATTAGGGTAGCTTCACACATACCGACTCGCAGCGTTAACGATGCAAGTCGGCTAGGTCCTGGCAGATCACTTTCACTACATACAGGTCTGAACGACTGCTGCGTGTATATAATTCTGCCAGCCGCTTAACCCCTTCTGTTGCCGCCCGGCTCCCGCTCTGTATACATTACCTGTCCTTGCTGCACGGGGTCCCGGCGTACTAATCTCCTGCCCAGCCAATCAGTGGCTGCGGCAGGGCAACACACTGATTGGCCGGGCGGGAGAGCAGTGCGCCAGGACCCCGTACAGCGAGGACAGGTAATGTATGCGGAGTGGGAGCCGGGCGGCAGCTGAAGGGGTTAAGCGGCCGGCAGGATCACATACACGCAGCGGTCGTGCAGACCGCTGTGTGTATGTAGTGAAAGTGATCTGCCAGGTTCAGACCGCTGCGTGTATGTAGTGAAAGGGATCTGCCAGGTTCAGACCGCTGCGTGTATGTAGTGAAAGTGATCTTCCAGGACCTAGCCGACTTGCAGCGTTATTAATGCTGCGAGTCGGAACGTGTGAAGCTACCCTTAGAGGGGGGGGGGGGGGGGGACAAAAAAAACCCTCTGTTGCCTATTGCAACCAATCACAGCGCAGCTTTCATTACACCAGAGCAGGTTAAAAAACTTTTTGCTATGGGCAAGTTTTTGTTTTTTTTTGTGGAGTGGAGAGGTGGTTGTCACTAGAGATCTGAATGTTCAGCCTTCAACTTCCAGTGGCTGGAGAGGATACATCCATATTCTCCAGGCAGTGGGATTTAAACACTAAAGGGGGGAAATTTATCAAACTGGTGTAAAATATAATTGTCTCAGTTGCCCCTAGCAACCAATCAGATTCTACTTTCCATTCCTCAGATTCTTTAAAAAATAAAAAGTGGAATCTGATGGGTCGCTAGGGGCAACTAAGACGATTTTACTTTACACCAGTTTGATAAATCTCAGAGTGGTTGGGTTCATGTAAACCCAAACTTACTGTAAGTTCTCTATTTACTAGTTGTCACCCATCACGCAGTTTAAAAAAGAAAGAAAAAAAGTAAAAGTAGTGAGCACTGTGCTGCCATCTGGTGGCCATGTATTTTACAGTCCCAATCCAAGCACACAGTAAAAGGCGGCCGCAGTAGACCTTCCATATGTCAGTCGAATGACCGTTCTACTCATAAAAGTTCTTTTCCATCCTCCCCATACACAGGAAGGCACAGCAATGTTCTGCTGGAGACTGTGGGTTCTGCTATTCATGGCAGTGGTATCCCCTTATCCAGCAGGAGATTACCCCAGCTACTTTGCAAAAACATGACAAAAGCCAAGATGGTGACCCGGGTTTCCAGACTCCCCAGATCGTAATCTGATCCACAGGGATCTTATGGCAATAACTTTGCGGTGGTCAGTACCAAGGAGTGTGAAGTCCAGGTCTTCATGAGTTTGAAGGGGGGGCAGGTGGATTACAATACAGGTGGTTTTAATGCTCCCGACACCCCCTAAGAATTGGGACCCTAGGCAACTACCCCGCTTGTCTGCCACCAGCTAATACCAGGCCTGTCTATGCCAAAAGAAACCCTCTTTGCCTTGTCTTCCTCATACACTGTTGATAGTGGGTGTACATATGAAGATCAGAGGGAAAGGGGGCAGTTCTGCGATTCCCCGCCATTGACTTCCATAAATGCAAATCATCCACCCAGCATGAATTTGTATATTTTACTTTCACATTAGTTGTGCACTTGGAATCCACTTTCTTTATACAATTACTTGTGGTCCGGACCTGCAACAATAAGTCCCCTCCCCCAGCCATGATGCCTGACACCCTGCGCATATACAGGGATTAGAATATTCCTTCAGTTCCTTTGCTGATGAGCACCATGATAATACAAAGCAGGCGGGACACTGTATGTTTACCCCCCCCCCCCCCTTCCTCCAATCCACAATGCCCCTCATTTCCATATGACTGGAGGGGGGGTGTATGGAGAGAAAACACCACAGGAGTTAGGGAAACAAAGGAATTAAATTTGTGTATCTCACTTGGCAGTAAAGAGTAAAGTGTGATAAACAGGCCTGAGGCCGAGGGGGTGGGGGGGCACCCGCATTACATACCCATCAACCCTGGGCCTTGTCCATTGCCTTATTGTCACAAAAGCCCCCCTGACAATAGGTTAAAGGAGAAGTCCGGCCAAAATTAATTTTTGATATGTTGTTACTTATGAAAAGTTATACAAATTTCTAATGTACATTAATTATGGGAAATGCACATATAGAGCTATTTCCCTTAATTTAGTAGATCAGGAAGTGTTAGAAATATCTCTGAAGAAGTGACGTCACGACCCAGGGTGTAATTCCTATGGAGTGTCCAGCAGGGGGCGCTCTCTATATAGAAGTCTATGGGACTTTATTGTTTCTATGGGTTTCTATGTAATGTAATGTAGTGTACAGTGCTTTATTGAATGAATACATCTATGGAATACTTTGGGGAGCAAGTGTCCTTGCTCCCCAAAGTATTGCATAAATGTATTCATTCAATACATTCAATACACAGTAAGCCCGCCGATCCGCCGCATTTCCGCCGAATTTCCGCCGCATTCCCGCCGATCCGCCACACGCTGATCCGCCGCATTCCCGCCGATCCGGACCATATACATTGAACTACAGCTCCCATCATCTGCTTCTAGTATGAACAGGTGATGGGAGCTGTAGTTGGGTAAGGGATATGACATGCCGCCGGGCGCAGGGGGGAGCCGCTCAGTACACAGGAGCTCTCCCCCCTCCTCCTCCTCCTCCTTCCGGGATAACTTCCGCCTATACCAATGCTGACTCCCTGCCTGGCCGCCGCTCTCCGCTCCCCCCCCCCATACATACCGGCTCCCGATGCATCCTGGTGTCTGCGCTGATGCCGGGAGCCGGTATATGTGAGCGGAGAGCGGCGGCCAGGCAGGGAGTCAGCATTGGTATAGGCGGAAGTTATCCCGGAAGGAGGAGGAGGAGGAGGGGGGAGAGCTCCTGTGTACTGAGCGGCTCCCCCCTGCGCCCGGCGGCATGTCATATCCCTTACCCAACTACAGCTCCCATCACCTGTTCATACTAGAAGCAGATGATGGGAGCTGTAGTTCAATGTATATGGTCCGGATCGGCGGGAATGCGGCGGATCAGCGTGTGGCGGATCGGCGGGAATGCGGCGGAAATTCGGCGGAAATGCGGCGGATCGGCGGGCTTACTGTGTATTGAATGTATTGAATGAATACATTTATGCAATACTTTGGGGAGCAAGGACACTTGCTCCCCAAAGTATTCCATAGATGTATTCATTCAATAAAGCACTGTACACTATATTACATTACATTACATTACATAGAAACCCATAGAAACAATAAAGTCCCATAGACTTCTATATAGAGAGCGCCCCCTGCTGGACACTCCATAGGAATTACACCCTGGGTCGTGACGTCACTTCTTCAGAGATATTTCTAACACTTCCTGATCTACTAAATTAAGGGAAATAGCTCTATATGTGCATTTCCCATAATTAATGTACATTAGAAATTTGTATAACTTTTCATAAGTAACAACATATCAAAAATTAATTTTGGCCGGACTTCTCCTTTAAGTGAGGGGTTTACTTAAATTTTTTTTTGTAAAATTAGCGTTTTTATTTGGGTGGGGGTAGTATAGCAAGGGGGGCACCTCTGACTGCTCTGGGACAGATGTTTGCTGCCTGTCCGGGCACACGTATTGAGGGGGAGTAATGTTTAACCCACCAGATACACCCCCTTCAATTAACCACTTCATCCCCAGCCATACAATACTGAAACCTCATCCCTTGTATATCTACATTTGCCAACATAGCAACACGTTTCAAGACCATCGTATAGAGAAACACCCCTGCCTACTGTAAAATGCAGGGACAGGGGAGTTAACTTTACTTAAAGTGATACTGTCACCCTCTTACTCTATGTGCGGCTCTCTGCACCATCCACAAGCTTAGATGCTGCACATTTGATATATACCTGTATAAAACTTGTATACTTCTTGCTCTAAAATTGCTTTATTTCATTGCTGGACAGTGTCACCTAGGTGGGTCTTCACGACCATAGATCCTCTACCCAGCTGGGAAATGGAACTGCCGTGAAGCCCTGCCTAGGTGACTATGCACAAATGAAACGACGCAAGAGTACAGGCGGCCCACAGTATCACTAAGTTGAGGTTCGGACTATCCCCAATATGTGGCATGGCCACGCACTGGCCCTAGAGGTGTCTGCAATGCCACATCCTTTCTGCTGCTAAATACACATCTGAATAATCCCTTAGGTGCACAATCACAAATGGCTCACTCCATGGCGGCCATTGTAATACAGTCATTCCAAGTACTGCATCTAATAGGAGTACCTTCCTCAGGAAGGTAACCCCACATAAACGCCTGTGTGTGACTGTAGGACATATAGTCCCTCTAAGACAGGAATGGGAAATGGGAGTGGTGCTATTTCTGAAAGAAAGCAGCCATGTTTTCTGAGCCTGGATAACCCCTAAAAGCAACATATTCCAAACTGCTGCAAGACTACCAAGATCTTCCAACATGCCAATAGAGCCACAGGTTGGAGATCACTATATATATATATATATATATATATATATATATATATATATATATAGTATATAGATTCCCAATTTATATATTCCATAATTGACACCAACTGTAGCTTATCACTAGACTCCATGATCGGTACTGCACCAATCCCAACAGAACATAACACGCACAACATAAGTAATAAACATTCAGTTTATTCAATCAAAATTAGTAACAATGCAAATAATAAAAAAAAGAAATAAATTATCAGTGGTTACACCAAGACAAAAACAATGTGAAAAAATAATAAATTAAAAAAATAAAAAAAAAAAGCTGCATCACTGCCAACACTGAATGACATCTCAGGAGTTACATTATCCTGCGGCTTGTTTTACATTTTCTTACATCTTCAGGTTTAAAAGGGCGAAAGTGAGCTTTACAAATAAATTAGGATAAGATTAATATTTGGTCTCTTCTCAATTTTAGGGAGGGGCGAAATTGAGAAAATACGGCTTCCCAGAAGCCCTAGGTTGGTCACTGTAATACCCCCCCCATTGACACACTAAGCTGAAAAAAAATCTTAAATTAAACAAACGGAATAAATTAAGTTTTTGTTAATCTACTGAACCACATGCCCTCCCCCCAATATTCTGCACATACATATTTGTGTAAGTGTGTTATCCATACGACTGGTTCGTCAAAGGAACGTCAATGCCAGTCTTCACGTACTCCCACCAGAACAGAGCAGAGATCCATGGGTAGGGACCCAAATGAATCACCTATGGCCAGGTCAAGGCTCAAGGCAGGTATGGGGAACCTTCGGCCCTCCAGCTGTTGCAAATCTACAATTCCCATCATGCCTGGACAGCTAAAACTTGATGGAAAATTCTTTAGCAACAGCTAGAGGGCTGAAGGTTCCCCATCCCTGTCTTTAGGTTCTCCTTAATTTTCTAAGACATGGCCTGCTGGGATTCCTTGAGGACTAGTGGTGTTGGTCTGGTTTTGGTGAACATTTCCTTAGTCCATGATGAATCTAGGAAACTATAAGCCCTGGATCTTAAGGATTTACTTAAAGCTACAGAACCCCAGTAACATTACTACAAGGATAAATAATTCTTAATCCAGCTGCTTGGTGAGGGTCCTACACCACAACCACAAAGGACCATGACAGATAGACACAAGGGGCATATAGATACAGACTGACAGATCGATGCCTAAAAACAGAAGATAAACTTAAAATTTAAATACTAACTATATAAGATTAAAAATAAACACCAGGCAACACTGACAACAAAAAGGTTAAAACGTCTTTCTTTTGGTTTATCGCACGTAAATCATTACTGAATTTCAGTTTTAAATTTCACAAAAAAGGACAAAACAAGCGCCCCAAACTGGGAACGTAGGGGAGTACTAGGATCAAGGACTATACTATAGAGGATAAGTAACCTACACTAGGTGTTCTCATAGAAAACACAACCAATCTGCCAAAGGCAAACATAGAATTACCAGTAAAAGATGAGGCTCGGGTCACATGACCACCTTTTAGGACAACTACTTAAGGAATCCCTTTTGATTAGGGATGATTGGGAACTGGGGGTTGTCTTCTTTGAGCACCATAGGTGGGAGGCTCCATTCTACCCAACGGGCAAGTGTTTACTACACAAAGGAGACCCAAAGATAAGAGCTGCTTATCTTTGGGTCTTCTTTGTGTAGTCAACACTTGCCCTTTGGGTAGAATGGAGCCCCTCACCTATGGTGGTCATAGAAGACCGTAAACCCCAATTCCCAGCTCTTGGGAACTAACCTATTAGAAACCATAAAAAGTCCATGAAGAGTAACAGAGTCACCTAAGCATCTAAATAGTTTGTTGATCTAGTTAGACTAAGGCCCAAACTGGTGGTTCTCCACTTTGACCATTGGTTAACATCTTGTAGGATGACCAAACCCATTCTTCATGAACCTTTTATAAAATATGGGAGACTTCTTGGAGGAACCACACAACCACCCATACAAATTTTGGGGATCACTCAGTTTCAACAATTGTTGATCCATCTCGTCAATGTAACGATGAACAAGATCAAAAAAGGTAAAAAAAGAAAATCTGTATCTAGACCAAAAAGCAGCTAAAAATGGAAGAGAAACCCATACAGTAATTTCTAAAAAGACAACTGTGACCACAGGACGAGTCACGTAACTTCTATTTCTTTGACACTACAGAACTTAAAACCCCATTTTTTTTTTTTATCAGTAGGCACTTAGTCCCAGCAGGACAATTGTATGGACTTGTTGCTTAAACACCCCATTACAAGAACACCGGAACAAGACTTGTCCCGTTATATCTAGAAGATTAATACCCAAATAAGATACCCGGCTTCTGCTCTCTTCTGAGTGCTCAATGCCAATAGTCAGTCAATAAAGGCAAGCACAAAGAAGCTTAGGAGAACAGGAAGCCCTTTTAGTCTGAAAGAAAGCTGAAAATTGGAAGACGCTTTGCTTCCTGAGGGTTAGCACAAACAGATGCCGATTCTTCTTCGCCCTCTTGCTTTGGTAAGGGCTCCCACTCATCCACCATTTTGGGCTCTCCTTGTTGTTCCCAAGAAACAAGCGGCAGCTGAAGGCTACTGACCAATGGGTTCTCTGCACTTGAGGGAGGTGGAGACAAGGACCCAAATAGTGGTAGGCCCAGTGTGACTGGAGAGGAGGCCGAGGAACCAGAGCTTACAGCGGAGAAAGGATTGGAAGTAGGGGTCACCGGGCTACCGGGAGAGAAGGAGGATAAGGAAGTAAGAGAAGAGGCAAGGGAAGAGGATAAAAGGGAGAGAGAAGAGGAGGAGGATGAAGACGATGATGATGGTATTCCAGAGCAGCTGACGCTGTGTCTTAGGAGCGGAGGGCGTTGCCCCTTGTTACTACTGCTGAACCTCTGCTCCTCAGCATTGTGGATAAAGTGACAGCGGGATCCATAGGGACAGAAGCCGATGGTGTGATAAGTTCTGCACAGCTCCGTCTTGTACTTGGGATGACGGGTCAGGCCACGCAGTTCCCCAGTCCCGTGGGCAAACTGACACTTCGTGCCGTATTTGCAAGAGCCGCTCTCATGGTAAGTGCGGCACAGCTCAGTCTTGTAGCGGGAGGAAGATGGCTTTGAAGAAGTTGGAGACTTTTTAGTTTCCTCGATCATACTGACGGAGCGCTCCGCTTGGAAAGGGATGAGTCTCAGGGCGTTTGAAACAGGCAGCTCCGAATCCCGACTCCATGGGCTTGGTATGGGCCACGTAGTGGAATCAGTCGTCAGTTCCTTGCTCCTTGTGTCTTCGTTGAGGTTGACGGGACAGGAGGTGTGTGCGCTTGACTGCTCCTTCTTAGGACTTTTCAGGCTTACCCCTGCCAGCAGGGATGCAAAATCCTATAAAGTAAACAAAAAGAGAAAAAGGAACAAAAAACATCAAAAGGTTATCTGTAACTTTTTGGTTCCAAAAATTCTACATTGATACCACAGCAGCCAACAGGAGGCATACATGACAAGGACCTGCAAAGCCATGGTCAGCCCTGTTCACACAAGCAGTTTTGACACAGTAGAAGTGGAATTTTTCATACACATTTGTCCACGCTGAACGGATCTAATTTTTAAATTGAAATTTACATATACCTGAAACTGGGGCAGACGTGCGGAGCAGCATCTGCACAACAAACTCCACCATGTCTGAACAAACTCCTAAAGCTTTTACTCATACTTAGAATCTTGTTGCTAAAACAGCTGCATGAAAAACCTGCACATAAACTGCAGAGTATGAACTAGACCCCATGTAAGGGATGGCAAAAAACATCCTATGTGGCGGCCGAGTTGAAGCCACAAACACCGGTTTTGCAGGTATACATCAGCTAATGCTGCGTTTACACGAAGCGATAATTCGCCCAATCGTTTAACGATTTTGAAGCAAAGATTTGTTTTTGTTTTTTTATAACGATCAGCATTTAGACGAATAAATCGTTAGAAAATTTGCAAGAAAAATCGTTATTGCGATCGTTTTTAAGATCGCTTAAGCCCTTTTTACATAGCGTAAATCTTTGAAAGACTTTACACAAAGCGATCTGCGAATTTTTAGCGAACGACGATTTGAGAACATGTTGAAAGATCAAAATGAACGATTTTTCGCTTGTTGCTCGATCGTTCGCTGTGTTTACACGTAACGATTATCGCTCAAATGCAGTCGTTATTGCAAAAATTCGAACGATAGTCGTTCCGTGTAAACGCAGCATTACCAACAGCAATAGATTTGCAGAAGTTTGTGGTAAAGCAGAATATGGGGGCAATTTTGGCTGCCATCTACATCTCACAGTGACCTCTGTTCATACTGGGGGACCCCATAGCCAAACCTCCACTAATCAGACAGTTATCCACAACCCTGATGAATAGAGGATAACTTGATGGTGGGACTTCCCCTTTAAGAATTTTGGTAACAAACACAGAAACATCATTAACAGCTATCCCCCATTGATGCCCAAAGCCACCCCCATCAACCTGTGATATTCACACCTGAAGCCAAACCACTTAATGGAACAAATTACACAAATTAACAGAACTGGATCCACATCCTAGGGGTCTGTACACACATTCAGGTTTTTTTTTTTTATTGCAATAACACCAGGGACCTGTCATACACACAAGGCACAAAGGAGTTTTCACATCCATTCCTAGCTTTATATTCAACATTTACAATAACACCTGACCATGTGAACATAGCCCAAGATCATCCCAGCTTCTCCCTATAGCAAAATCTACAGCTCCCAGTCAAAGTCTGTCAGGGCATGCTGGGAGTTGTAGTTTTGCTGCTATAGAGTTAGTAGAGGAAGCAAAGAAAGACCAGAGTCAGTTTGAGCAATCCAGAAGTCAATCTGAGGAACAAAACTAAGTTAGAGAAGTTTCCAGAGACTTTGCCCATCTGTATCACAGTGTGATAGGACTGGTCCAAGCTGGCTGGTAGATCACATTGCACCAGCCCTTGTACTGGACAACACATACTCTATTATCAAGCATGCAACAAGTTTGCTGCAACAATGCAGCACATTCCCATGCATGCATGCAGCCCCCCCTGCATTACCTTGGAGATGTCAGTGTCCAGCTCAGGGAAGGGGCTGAGCAGGCTGGAGGGCATGTTGGGGGCTCCTGCTGGCATGGTCTGGAGGTCCCTCTCACCACTTCCACCTCGTGTCCTGCAGATCTGAAATGTTTGTAAGCAGGGCAGATGGTGAGCCCCTCATAGACCCGCCTCTGCCTGTCCCACCCACCCACACTGGTCCCACATTAGCCATGATGACTGCACAAAAACTTCCAGCCCCTCACAAAACTTTTCTCTCCTCCTCCTCCTCCTGTTTATCTGCACAGACTCTCCTCTCCAATCCTTTGTTCTGCCATAATCCTGGAACAGTTTCAAATATTTACCTATGGCTCTGCTCATCCTGAGCCTCCTGCTTCATGAATACAATTCCAGAGCAGCAGTGAGGACTGACATTGTGTCAGAGCAGAAATGAGGCGCATGTATAGGCCATCCAGGGTCTGGGAAAAGCTTGACGAACCTTTAGAACATGTTCAGATTAGAAAAATCCACATTGATATCAGAGCTGACCCTCCCAGACTTTGGTCCTGTTTTTGATATGGAGTCCTTGTTTTTTTGTGCATTTTTCCCCAATTTCTATACTTTAACACCTGGAATTACATGATAAAGAATCACATGACTTGTACTGGAAAAAAAACTGCCAATGAGCATGAAAAACTACTGGTGGTTTGTTGGATGCTTTGGTGGCATTTTTGCAGGGAGTTAAAAAAAAAAACTTTTAACAAAAGTTTTGATTGGTTCTGAGTGTTCAGGAGAACGAGCCGGAAGAAGTCAGTGTGTGTCATTTTCTGTCAGCAGCATAGACTACGAACTTACCTCTCCCCGCGCCTGCGGTGAGTGGCGGGACCGGCCTCAGGACCCCCAACGGGCTCCGGGATCTCCGGCACTGACACGTCACGACCCAGCTGATGGACTGGCCACTCATCCAGTCAGTGACTGGGGCGGGACGCTGCTCCAGTCACTGATTGGCTGAGCAGCCAGGGCAGGCCTTTTCCCCCCCGGATTCGTGACGTCATCACAACTCAGGGGGTCCCGAGGCCAGTCCCAGTCACCCTGGCCACGGGGAGAGGTAAGTTCCTACTTGTAATCAAATTTTCCCCCTGCTGGCTGCCGAGGGGGCACTTTTGTGTTAGGACCGGGGAGGAGGTGGCCAAGGGAAAAGACGTCCACTCACCTCCCCGATTCCAGCGGCGGGTCCCGCATCGCGGCGCTCCGGTGCCCGGTTCCTGGCCACTTCCGGGTGTCTGACGCAGGCCCGAGACAGGTCCGCTCAGCCACTCAGTGAAGGAGGCGGGATCTGAGCGGATTTGAAAAAGATCCCGCCTCCTTCACTGAGTGGCTGAGCGGACCTGAGACGTCACGTCAGACACCCGGAAGCGGCTGGGAACCGGCACCGGAGCGTCGTGATGCGGGACCCACCGCAGGAACCAAGGAGGTGAGTGGACGTCTTTTCCCTCGGCCACCTCCTCCCCGGTCCCAGCACAAAAGTGCCCCCCCCCCCCCCCCCGCTGGAGTACCCCTTTAAGGTCAACAATTTCAAGTGACAGCTATCCATTTGGATCATCAGACCTGTGGTTGGGCCAGGACGGCTGTAATATGGATGGGAAGTAAGCCTCTTGGATCATAGAGATTACAGAGATCATAGAGATCCAGGGATCATAGAGATTACAGCGATCATAAAGGTCTATAACGTTGTCAGTTTGGGGCTTTCAGTTTATTATGGTGAACAATTTCAGGCCGCTTGTTTGCAATGGTGAATATTAAATAAAATACAAAATGGCTTTGTTTAATAGGACTCTAAGTCTGGGATTTGTAGCCATATTATGTATGTATTAAAGGGGTACTTTGGCAAAAATCTTTTTCTTTCAAATCAACTGGTGTCAGAAAGTGAGACTTGTAATTTATTTCTATTTAAAAAAAAAAAATGTCCATTCTTTCAGTACTTATCAGCTGCTGTATGTCCTGCAGGAAGTGGTGTATTCTTTCAAGTCTGACACAGTGCTCTCTGCTGCCACCTCTGTCCGTGTCAGGAACTGTCCATAGCAGGAGAGGTTTTCTATGGGGATTTACTACTCTGGACAGTTCCTGACATGGACAGAGGTGGCATCAGAGAGCACTGTGTCAGACTGAAAAGTATACACCACTTCCTTCGGGACATACAGCAGCTGATAAGTACTGGAATACTTATAATTTTGAAACAGAAGTAAATTTCAAATCTATATAAATTTCTAAAACCACTTGATTTCAAAGAAGAAAAAAAGACTTGTGTACTTTATCTTGCTGTGTAGACATAAATGCTGTCTATATCAGCCCGGGGAGAGGCTGACTGTAGAGTTATATGCCAATACAACTGGGTCAGAATCAGTGACTACACAGCAGAACATCTGTACATGTATAATGCTTAAAGGGAACTTCCATGTTGGATGCTGACAATCATTATGGCCACTTTACACCTCATGTCAGCTTTTGTAACTCTGCATAGTTACATTGCATTATATATAAAAAAAAAAAAAAAATATATATA
The DNA here is from genome assembly GCF_027789765.1 of Dendropsophus ebraccatus. Classification (NCBI taxonomy): domain Eukaryota; kingdom Metazoa; phylum Chordata; class Amphibia; order Anura; family Hylidae; genus Dendropsophus; species Dendropsophus ebraccatus. The sequence goes on from NC_091463.1 coordinate 83,869,149, forward strand.
TATATATGGGATGTATATGATATAAGGGAAACCACTGAGATTATAGTGGGGAAACACCACTATTAGATTGTAAGGCCTATGTTCCATATGGCCATAAGAGGACCGGGCCTGCTCCTATTGACCATTGTAGTCCAAGAAGAACAAGATCTGAGTACGTCCCCATCCTGCATGGAGAGCCCCCTCCTCCATCCCTCATACAGGTTACCCCCCACCCCCCCATGGCTCTAAGGACAAAGGAGATCTTCTTTGTAGAGGTAGCAGAGCTGATGTGTGCATACACCACTGGGCTGTATGTGTGTTCAGTGATCCCAAGAAGATCGCCTCATAATAAGATGAATGACAGACAACCTCCTCCCCCTCCACAGGAGCAATTTATATCCCTTCCCCCGCCTCCATGGAAGATGCCGCCATGCACACACTATGGAGGCCGGGGGTGTTTGTGAAGATCTGTTTTGAGAGCCAATGAATAAGGAGAATTCACATGAAGTAGAAATGCCGAGGTCTTGTCTGCAGCTTTGTGCTGGAAATTTAGTTGTAGTTTTTATAAAAAAAAAAAAAAATATATATATATATATATATATATATATATATATACTCACAATTTGGTATTGATTGAGGGATTTGCTCTCCGGCCCACGAGAAGAAAAAGTTTCCTACACTGATGACTGGTAAACACTGTATGCATTCATATCTGTGAGAGTGTTCACCTCTAGTTGGTGTTTAAAATTAACCATTACCAAGCTCTAGCCAATCGTTATCCCATAAACCCTAATAACGAGTTATGTGACCAGTGGCAAATAGCCCATAGGGTTTGATCTTCAGCTCAGGCAGCACTCCCCCCTGCCTGCGGGGGCAGCATTTTGATATGTAGTGTTTACTTGTCCCAGCAAGAGAAGTCATACACAGTTTTGTTTTGATGGGATTGAATATATGAGTGTATATATTATTATGTGTAAATTAAATTATGTAAATATGTATGTATTATGTATGTATGTACTGTATATGTACTTGGGTACAGTAAACGTAAGTGTCCAAAATATTAACAGGGGGTAACAGGGGCACAAAAGGCCCACAGAGACCTTTAGTTATCTCCTAATTTGCAGGTGTCAAACCTGTGGCCCTCCAGTTGTTGTAAAACTACAATTCCCATCATGCCTGCGCAGTCAAAGCTAAAGCCTTTATGGGCATGCTGTGATTATCCCTTGGCTGGTATTGTTATTGCATGCTGTGGTTGATACTGCTTTGAGAATCACTTGGTTGGTATTGTTATTGGGGATCTTGTGCTGATACTGCTATGGTTATTGTTTGCTGGTATTGTTATGGGGATTATTGGCTGGTACTGTTATGGGCATGCTGTGATGGGTACTGCTATGGTTATCCCATGGCTGGTATTGTTATGGGGATCTTGTGCTGGTACTGCTATGCTTATCCATTGGCTGGTACTATTATGGGGATCTTGTGCTGGTACTGCTATGGTTATCCCTTGGCTGGTACTATTATGGGGATCTTTTGCTGGTACTGCTATGAGTATCCCTTGGCTGGTATTGTTATGAGGATCTTGTGCTGGGACTGGTATGAGTATCCATTGACTGGTACTATTATGGGAATCCTATGCTAGTAAAACAATACAGTGTAGAATACGAATAAAGCTGCACTCATCATCCAACGTCCAATCTTTATTCCATGATTAAAAACACAGCAGACACCGTGAGGACAAAGTATCGTCTGACTTTGTGAATCTTATGCTGGTATTTCTATGGTTATCCCTTGGCTGGTATTGTTCTGGGCATGCTGTGGTTGATACTGCTATGGTTATCCCTTGGCTCGTATTGTTATGGGGATCTTGTGTTGATACTGCTATGAGACTCCCTTGGCTGATACTGTTATGGGCATGCTATGACGGGTACTGCTATGGTTATCCCTTGGTTGGTATTGTTATGGGGATCTTGTGCTGGTACTGCTATGGTTATCCGTTGGCTCGTACTGTTATGGGGATCCTGTAGCTGGTACTGCTCTGGTTATCCCTTGGTTGGTAATGTTATGGGGATCTTGTGCTGATACTGCTATGAGAATCCCTTGGCTGATACTGTTATTGGCATGCTATGACGGGTACTTCTATGGGGATCCTGTAGCTGGTACTGCTCTGGTTATCCCTTGGCTGGTATTGTTATGTGGATCCTTCGCTGGTACTGCTATGAGAATCCTTTGATTGGTATTGTTTGGGGATCTTTCTTGTGCGGGAACTGCTATGGTCATCCCTTGGCTGGTACTGTTATTTTCCCTTGGCTGGTATTGTTATGGGCATACTGTGATGGGTACTGCTATGGTCATCCCTTGGCTGGTACTGTTATTTACCCTTGGCTGGTACTGTTATGGGCATACTGTGATGGGTACTTGGCTGGTACTGTTATTTACCCTTGGCTGGTACTGATATGTGCATACTGTGATGGGTACTGCTATGGTCTCCCTTGGCTGGTACTGTTATTTACCCTTGGCTGGAACTGTTATGGGCATACTGTGATGGGTACTGCTATGGTCATCCCTTGGCTGGAACTGTTATTTACCCTTGGCTGGTACTGTTATGGGCATGCTGTGATGGGTACTGCTATGGATATCCCTTGTCTGGTACTGTTATAGGCATGCTGTGGTTGATACTACTATGGTAACCCTTGGCTGGTACTGTTATGGGCATGCTGTGATGGGTACTGCTATGGTCATCCCTTGGCTGGTACTGTTATGGGCATGCTGTGGTTGATACTGTTATGGTAACCATTGGCTGGTACTGTTATGGGCATGTTGTGATGGGTACTGCTATGGTTACCCTTGGCTGGTACTGTTATTTACCCTTGGCTGGTACTGTTATTTACCCTTGGCTGGTACTGTTATGGGCATGTTGTGATGGGTACTGCTATGGGTATCCCTTGGCTGGTACTGTTATAGGCATGCTGTGGTTGATACTGCTATGGTTACCCTTGGCTGGTACTGTTGGACACCTGATGCATTAGCGATGTGCAGGGTCAGAGGTTAATGATTGGTGCAGGATCATTAGGCCGCTCTTACACAATGTGTCATGTCTCACTGTTTTGTTCACTCATTACAGGAAAAGCAAACAACACAAAGGTCCTGCGGGCCCCGCTCTCCCCGGTAGTCGTCTCCTTATTCAATCTCATCATCATTATAGAAGGTCACATGTACAATCCTTCCCGGCCATCAGTTCACCATCTGGCACAGTATATTGGATGTGCACCATGTACTCTCACAGCACAGTACCATCTCTTCTGTTATGAGGATATTGTGGCTGATACTGTTATTGTGACGCTGTGGCTGGTGCTGTTATTTAGATACTGATGCCATTATGGGAACCCCTTGGCTGGTACTGTTATGAGGATCCTATGGCTTGGATTGTTATTATGATCTTTTAGCTGGTACTGTTATGGAAATCCTTTGGCTGGTACTGTTATAGGGATCCTATAGCTGGTATTGTTAAGGAAATCCTTTGGCTGGTAATGTAATAGGGAACATATGGCTGGTTTTGTTATCATAATCCTGTAGCTGGTACTGTTGTGGGGATCCTATAGCTGTTATTCTCATTGTGATCCTATAGCTGCACTGTTATATGGATCCTAGGGCTGGTATTGTTATAATAATCCTGTAACTGGTACTGTTATGGGCAATCCCTTGGCTGGTACTGTAATGGGGATCTTGTGGCTGGTTCTGTAATGGGGATCTTGTGGCTGTTACTGTAATGGGGATCTTGTAGCTGGTATTGTAATGGGGATGTTGTAGCTGGTACTGTAATGGGGATCTTGTGGCTGGTACTGTAATGGGGATCTTGTGGCTGGTTCTGTAATGGGGATCTTGTGGCTGGTACTGTAATGAGGATGTTGTGGCTGGTACTGTAATGGGGATGTTGTAGCTGGTACTGTAATGGGGATGTTGTGGCTGGTACTGTAATGGGGATCTTGTGGCTGGTTCTGTAATGAGGATGTTGTGGCTGGTACTGTAATGGGGATCTTGTGGCTGGTACTGTAATGGGGATGTTGTAGCTGGTACTGTAATGGGGATCTTGTGGCTGGTACTGTAATGGGGATGTTGTAGCTGGTACTGTAATGGGGATCTTGTGGCTGGTATTGTAATGGGGATCTTGTGGCTGGTTCTGTAATGGGGATCTTGTGGCTGGTAATGTGGATGTTGTGGCTGGTACTGTAATGGGGATGTTGTAGCTGGTACTGTAATGGGGATCTTGTGGCTGGTACTGTAATGGGGATCTTGTGGCTGGTATTGTAATGGGGATCTTGTGGCTGGTTCTGTAATGGGGATCTTGTGGCTGGTACTGTAATGGGGATCTTGTGGTTGGTACTGTAATGTGGATGTTGTGGTTGGTTCTGTAATGGGGATCTTGTGGCTGGTACTGTAACGAGGATGTTGTGGTTGGTTCTGTAATGGGGATCTTGTGGCTGGTACTGTAATGGGGATCTTGTGGCTGGTGCTGTAATGTGGATGTTGTGGCTGGTACTGTAATGGGGATCTTGTGGTTGGTACTGTAATGGGGATCTTGTTGCTGGTACTGTAATAGGGATCTTGTGGCTGTTACTGTAATTGGGATCTTGTGGCTGGTACTGTAATGGGGATCTTGTGGCTGGTACTGTAATGGGGATCTTGTGGCTGGTACTGTAATGGGGATCTTGTGGCTGGTACTGTAATGGGGATCTTGTGGCTGGTACTGTAATGGGGATCTTGTGGCTGGTACTGTAATGGGGATCTTGTGGCTGGTACTGTAATGGGGATCTTGTGGCTGGTACTGTAATTGGGATCTTGTGGCTGGTACTGTAATGGGGATCTTGTGGCTGGTACTGTAATGGGGATCTTGTGGCTGGTACTGTAATGTGGATGTTGTGGCTGGTACTGTAATTGGGATCTTGTGGCTGGTAATGTAATGAGGATGTTGTGGTTGGTTTTGTAATAGGGATGTTGTGGCTGGTACTGTAATGGGGATCTTGTGGCTGGTACTGTAATGTGGATGTTGTGGCTGGTACTGTAATGGGGATCTTGTGGCTGGTACTGTAATGGGGATCTTGTTGCTGGTTCTGTAATAGGGATCTTGTGGCTGGTACTGTAATTGGGATCTTGTGGCTGGTACTGTAATGGGGATCTTGTGGCTGGTACTGTAATGGGGATCTTGTGGCTGGTACTGTAATGGGGATCTTGTGGCTGGTACTGTAATTGGGATCTTGTGGCTGGTACTGTAATGGGGATCTTGTGGCTGGTACTGTAATGGGGATCTTGTGGCTGGTACTGTAATGGGGATCTTGTGGCTGGTACTGTAATGGGGATCTTGTGGCTGGTACTGTAATGGGGATCTTGTGGCTGGTACTGTAATGGGGATCTTGTGGCTGGTACTGTAATGGGGATCTTGTGGCTGGTACTGTAATGGGGATCTTGTGACTGGTACTGTAATGGGGATCTTGTGGCTGGTACTGTCTACAGTTATATGACTGTGAATCCACTGGAGCGGACTTAGGCGACATTCACATGTTGCGTAGTTTTTCAGGACTGTATATGAAGAAATGAGTTGGTATTGCATCCGCATCAGCAGAGAAGGGGATAGGTAAATAATGGTGGGAATGGTTTAAAATGATTATTATTTCTTACGGATTTGGGGACATTACGGATGTTTCTTCTGTAAAAATTACGGCAAAAGGACGGACGTTCCTATAGACTTCTATGGGACAATCCGTGACGCCATTAAGGTCCGTACTAGTCAGTAATTTGCGGATTGTGTAAATATAGAGCGTGAGAACAGACCTATAAAAATCAATGGGCCCTAAATTTGGATCCTGGCATGGCCATACTTCCTCCCCGCCCTGCCCATCAGGGGTACGCCAGGGAGAAGGGTTGAATCTGCGCCGTCTCCCTGGTGTATGCTCCCGCCAGACCCTTCCTAAATGTCCTTCTAAGTGGATCCAGTGAAAGGATCCAGTTGTGGTTCGGGTCCAGTTCAGCAGAACCCAAGAAGGATCCATCTATCATAAAAGTAGTGCAATATAACATGGATACTACTGTTCACCAATGTCATCCGCCCCATAGTGACCATGTACTTGTTTGGGGGGTAGTCGTGCTCGGATTCTCCGCTGGCCTGTCCTCACAGATGGTGGCGGCACAGAGATGGCAGACGCTTGCTGCCGAGTCATTCCATGCAGTGGGATTTATATGCAACAGGATTGATTTTCTGGGGATAGAACACAGGACTGCCAACCTGACAGCAGCACAACAATGAGCGGCCCCTGACACTGAGCAGCCACCAGGGCCACAGCTGGGACCAGCACACCCATTTACAGACAGCTTTAGGGGTGGGAGACAGGGGCAGATGCCTAGGGGCCTCCACACCTTAGGGGCCTCTATTTCCTAATTCCATGAAGCCTTTTCCAGCCGTTCCCAGCAGTGAGCATTGTAACTGGGACTTCTTGCTCTCTTTGTTCGGAGGTCCTATATGCCCCATGTGTCTAAACTGACCCTACAGTCTAGAATTGTGTCTTATGCCATAGGAAGACCGGATAAGCAGCTGCCAGGTTCTTCCACTTATCTCTGGGGGAAAAGATCAGGTCTATTAAAATACAACACTAAACCAGGGGTAGGGAACCTTGGCCCTCCGGCTGTTGCAAAACTACAACTCCCATCATGCCTGGACATGATGGGTCTAGTTCATAGTTCTAGTTCTAGTTCATCATGCATAAAAACTTTCTGGGAGTTGTAGTTTTCCATTTAAATAGAAACTTGCTGGGAGTTGTAGTTTCGCAACTGAATACAAACTTGTTGAGAGTCTCAACAAGTTTGTATTCAGTTGGAAAACTACAACTCCCAGCAAGTTTCTATTTAGTTGGAAAACTACAACTCCCAGCTAGTTTTTATTCAGTTAGAAAACTACAAATCCCAGCAAGTTTTTATCCAGTTGGAAAAACTCCCAATAAATTTATATTCTGTTGGAAAACTACAACTCCCAGCAAGTTTATATTCTGTTGGATTACTACCACTCCCAGCAAGTGTAAATTGTAAAAAAAAATACCCTACAACTTTCAGCATGCCTGCTGCAAAACAACAAATCTGAGCATCACAGGTACATTTTTGCCCAGCTGTAGAACTACAACTTCCAGAAAGTTTTTTGCATGATGGTAAAACTTTTCCTTTGGAAAACTGCAACTCCCAGCTAATTTTTATTCCATTGAAAAACTACAACTCCCAGTAAGTTTTTTTTTTGCAAAACTACATGCCTTCAGGTGTCAGGGCATGCTGGGATTTGTAGTTTTGCAGCAGCTTATACACTTGCTCCTCAGCAGCCGTCTATGGATGGGATCAGCATCTGCCTGCCACTGCTCTCCTGATCAGGGAGTGATAGTCTGCAGTGGCAGTGAGAAGCAGCTGGCTGTCAGCAGCTCCGGAGGAATGCTCTGCGGAGGACCTGAGGAGCAGCAGCTGGCTGTCACTTGCTGTGCAGCAATGCAGTGAGGATGGTTAAAGGGGCAGCTGGCTGTCATTAGGAGCAGGAATTTGTTGCTTGGGTTGGGGAGGTCACCGGGGTCTTAACCTCTCCATTCCGCTACCCTGCAGCCAGATGTCAACAACCAATGCGACCCCCCTCCCTCCTCCATAATAAGTCATCATTAGTCTTATCCAGTTACTTAGTGTTGTCTGCACAATATCTGCACAATCCCATTAGATCCGCCATTGTCCGCCAAGGTTAACATAACAAAGAGTTAGTAAAACCAAATGAAATCTGTCACCGGGAAAGCTGGGTGACGGCCATGATGGACGCTATTCACTTGCCTTAGGGGTCACCATGGTATATTTACTCCAAAGGGAAGGAGAGGGTCATGGATGGTTCTGACATGGACTACTCACCCATCATCCATAGCAGCAGGAGCTCATTGTGGTCATGCTCCCTCTGCCCTCGACCTTCCACCTCAGTGGCCGTGACTATGGGACCCAGGTCTCCACCGCAGAGTCATAAATTACAAGTCAGCCCAACAAAACCTTTATTGAGGCCTTTATGGGATGCCCCCTATAGACCAGACAATGGAAGGGGTTCCCCTCTCTATTGTCCCCCACTTTTATGAGGATCTGCCATCTTTTCTTTGTCTGTTGGAGGACAAGAAAAAAAAAAAGAAAAGATTTATTGTCTTATTGTCCATTAAAAAGAGCGTGAAATCTGGTGTGAACGTGTGGAAGAGGGCGACTCCACCTGTGGAGGGGAAAAGGTTAATATTTAAAGGGAGAAGTTGGAAATACTAAGAGATAAAGCAGCCTGCGGCCTCCTAGCTGCTGTAGAACTACAACCCCCAGCATGCCCTCACAGCCAGCAGAGATGGAGTTTTGTAACTCTAGCCAGAGGATGACTGGATGTTATTTTCTATCACTATGGTAACCTTATTTGGGGTATATATGGCAGTATTGCCTTGGCACTATATGGCGGTAATTTAAAAGAAACTGCCTCCGCCCAGGGCCCAGCTTCCCTAAATCCTGTTACCATCCTCCAATGAACACAGATAAAGTGACAGATAAAGAGGAGGAGAGATGATCCTACATGACTCCATGAGGGGTAGGAAGATAATGTATTCCAAGCCGCTCTCCTCCCCATAGAAGTGATGGTAGAATGAAAAGTGAGTGGGATAGGATGGAGGCACAATGACAGCGGAGGGGAGGGGGTGAAGGAATGGGGAGGGCCGGGGTCTCAATGGTCCCATCTGCTGCACTCACATTCCTGGGATTCAGGATCCTGGGAGGGATGGAGATGTATTATCATGTAGAGCAGGAGCATCAATAACATGGCCAACATTAGTATCATCTATCTATTTCCTATCTCTATCTATCTATCTATCTATCTATCTATCTGTCTGTCTGTCTGTCTGTCTGTCTGTCTATCTATCTATCTATCTCCTATTTATCTATCTCCTATCTATCTCTCTATCTATCTCCTATCTATCTATCTATCTATCTATCTATCTCTCTATCTATCTCCTATCTATCTATCTATCTATCTATCTATCTATCTATCTATCTATCTATCTATCTCCTATTTATCCATCTCCTATCTATCTATCTATCTATCTATCTATCTATCTATCTCCTATTTATCTATCTCCTATCTATCTATCTCCTATCTATCTATCTATCTATCTATCTATCTATCTATCTATCTATCTATCTATCTATCTCCTATCTATCTATCTATCTATCTATCTCCTATCTATCATCTATCTATCTATCTATCTATCTCTATCTATCTATCTATCTCCTATCTATCTATCTATCTATCTATCTATCTATCTATCTATCTCCTATCTATCTATCTATCTATCTATCTCCTATCTATCTATTTATCTATTATCTATCATCTATCTATCTCCTATCTATCTATCTCCTATCTATCTATCTATCTCCTATCTATCTATCTATCTATCTATCTATCTATCTATCTATCTATCTATCTATCTATCTCCTATCTATCTATCTATCTATCTATCTCCTATCTATCTATCTATCTCCTATCTATCTATCTCCTATCTATCTATTTATCTATTATCTATCATCTATCTATACATGTACTTCTGATATGCAGTAGATGATGCAGCCTGTGAGCTGGATGTTGTTAGGCTTTAATGTGTACCTGTCGTGATAACTTTCAAAGTCTAAATAAACAGTAGATGTCATATAAAGCAAGTTTGCAACTTAAATTTTTTTTAAATATTTTTAGTTATTATGGAGAACACGGCACTTCCTGTTTCCTGACTGTTTTTTTTTCTTTCACAAAGAGTCAGAAAACAGGAAGTGCAGTGTGTCCCAGGCCATCTGAGCGCTGACAGAGAGAAGGCAGTCATGTGATTGATGGACACATTGAGCTGTGACTCTCTGCACTGGCCGGAATTCCTGTGTTTATTCTGTTTGTTTTGTTTTTTTTTCAAGCAGCACAAGTCAGAAAATCTGCCTTCAGGAGACTGGACCTGGGTTTCTGGTAAGTCCAGCTTTATATTACAGCATGATAACAACAACAAAAATAATGAATGTAAATTGCAAACTTGCTTTATATCACATCTACTGTTGATTTAGATTTTGAAAGTTATAACGACAGCGACACTTTAATTCTGGGTTATTTACTGTGTAATTCTTTACAAGAGCAGAAGAGGGCAGATCTGAGGCCAATCTGAATGACTATTTTGCTGCTTATACTGGGCATATGATTGTTATGGTCTATGGCTCATAGAAACCAGTCACATCTCAGCCTTCTTTTTACCAGAGTTGGGTAAGCAATACAAGCTGAGCTGTAATTGTTTTCTGTAATAAGAGAGGTTTTCATACATCTGCCCCTTTATACGTGATGATGGTCACTTGTCATAATATGCATTAGAATAGACATCAGGGGGCACAGTATCTATAACTCATATAACTGAGCGAAGACCAAGGCTGAAGCAAACTTGCAGTTCGCAACATGCACAGTAATACATGATATCCACTAGGTGGCACTCTAACACTAACGATTTTTCACAATTCCACATACTTCAAGTCTCCACATAGCTGTCTTAGCTTTTAGATCCATAAAACCTTCCAGTTCACTAATCTAACACTTGTGGATAAGGTGGAGCGTTCATATTACTCAGACTCCCACAACAATCCATGAATGGACAAATCTCTGGAACTCTACCAATTAAAGGGATAGCGCCAACCTATACTGTAGTGTTTCACAATCAGGGAAGGTTACACATAGATGAAATTTTCAGTGTATATTTTTTATATTTTGGATTGTTATGAGTGATGCCAATTGTGTGTAGAATTTTTTTTTTTTTTGCCAATATTACAGGCATTTTATGACTTAATTTTTTCTTATTTTTTTTTTATTATTTTAAAACTTTTTTTTATAATTATTGTTAAAAAAAAAAACCTGTATTTTTAATTCCACAAGGTCCTAAAGTCACTTGTATAATACACTGCAGTAATTCTGTATTGCTGTGATGCCTGTCTGGATCAGGATCCAATACGGGTACAATATGGCAGACCGGGGGGGAGGGGGACACCATTAGGTCTCTGGTTCCCATGACAACTAGTCACATCACTAAGGGGGCCAACTAGGCTACCAGCAGTCACATCACTACGGGGGCCAATGGGATGACAGACGAGCACCCTCACTCTAGCTTAGCTGTCACTGTCCCTACTGGCACTATTGACCACACCATCTAAGGGTTAAACAGTTGCGGTTGGCGTTATCTCTGATCGCAGCCTTTACAGCAAGTTGTGAAGAGCGTGAAGGGAAATGGTGACTGTTCTTGACACAAAATAAGCTTCTGGTTCTCCTTGAAGCACAAGTAGCCAAGACCACTCACTCAGTAGCCCACATCGTGCTTTAACTCTTTAAGTTGAGGTTCATTGGCCTTAGTGGACCACAGCCATGTATATATTACCCCCTTACTGAAAGGAGTACTCGGAAGAAAAGAAATTGTTTGCAAATCAACTAGTGTCTATACATATTTATAGTTTACTTCCATTTTAAAATCTCTAGTCTTTTATTACTTATCAGCTGCTGTATGTCCTGCAGGAAGTGGTGTATTCTCTCCAGTCTGACACAGTGCTCTCTGCTGCCACCTCTGTCCATAACTGGAACTATCTTGAGCATAAGATGTTTTTTATGGGGATTTGCTACTGCTCTGGACAGTTCCTGACACGGACAGAGGTGGCAGCAGAGAGCACTGTGTCAGACTGGAAAGAATACACCACTTCCTGTAGGACATACAGCAGCTGATAAGTACTGGAAGACAAGATTTTTTTAAATAGAAGTAAAATTACAAATCTGTATAGCTGTTTGACACCTGCTGATTTATATCATCCCCAACAACTACCACTTGGACCAATTGTAGGGACTGTAAATGTTTTGTTTGTGGTAAACTACGGTAACCCACCGCCGTTAGCTGATGTCATCAAGGGCTGTAGGGGAACACTACATAGCGATGACCATGGCTATTTGCAAGATAAAGGGTCTGTATTATTAGTTCTTCTTCACCCCTCCTCTGGCATGGTGCAGAATCCTTCCCAGTGAATGGGCATGTGTTACAATTACGGCACTCTTACTGGTAGGGAGTGACATTATTTTTGGAAAAGTGACCCCCAATGCTGTATGCATGTGTGGTGTTTCCAGCAGTTCTATCCTGACCAAATACACCTTGAATTATTAGTTGTCTGAAGCTGGTTCGGTATGGGTTAATCACTGATCACCACTGGCTTAGCTACCATGAAGGCAGACCATGCAGCTGCTATGGGGCAGCAGGGGGGCCCAGGGCACCCATGGCAAAGCATGTGGCCTGCCTCCATAGTAGTAATGGTAGCAGCTACAAGTAGCCCTTCTAACAGCTCACCAAGAGCACCCCTCTAATATGTATCTAATACATTCATGTATATGTATATATATATATATATATATATATATATATATATATATATATATACAAGGGTAATATATACATATGAGAGGGGTATATACAAGGGTCTTATATACATATAAGAGGGGTATATACAAGGGTATTATATACATATGAGAGGGGGCAGGCATCATACGTGTATGGGAGGGGGGCCCCAAGAATCATAGCTACGCCCCTGCTGATCAGTTAGAAAAAGGCAGGGGACTTCTGAAGAACCGACCACCTTGACTTCAGTCAATGCCATTTCCAATGTATTTCGAAATCACCTTGTGGTGAGATTCTTCCTTTTTTATGTCTGTGTGTATCTCCACATTTCCTTCTGTTTTTTTTTTTTGTTTTTTTTTTTGCAATTTATTGCAACATTTGCAACCCGCATGGCTCAATGGAAATTTCCATAAAAAAAGGAAAAACAAAAATATAGGCAGCTCAGCTTGGCCTACTAAAATGTAGAGTGAGTGGCGATGCATACAGTGTATACATAGTCACTCACTACTATATGCTGTACATTCACCAGGCTGGGTGCTCTTACCACAGCGCACCATGGTATAGATGTACAGGAGCAGGGACTCCTGTCTGTCTCCGGACTCCCTGCTCCTGCATCCTACATCATATCATGAATTACTATAGTGAGCAGCAATGCTAGGGCATATAGTCAAGGCCAAGATCTCAGCTCTCCATTATTGTCTAGATATGTCCAGGCATGATGGGAATTGTAGTTTTGTAACAGCTGTAGGGACAAAGGTTCCCCATCCCTGGTCTAGATGGTCGTGTCCCTTCTTCTCCACTGTCAGACGGGTCGTGTCTTTATTGTTGTCCCTACGTAAGGGCCCTATTCCACCGTACGATTATCGCTCGCATAATCGTTAACGATTAACTATCTCAAACGACCGCAATTGCAAAAGACCTGAAAACGTTCACTCATTTCCATGGAACGATAATCGTTACTTATGATCGTATTTGCGATAGTTTTTTTCTGCCCTATTTCTTCGCTATTGCGTTCGTATCTACTGCTGACGACCGAACAACGTCTTATTCAATGCGAACAATTTGCGAACGTTTTGCGAACGAGCAACGATTAAAAATAGGTCCAGGTCTTATAAAGCGATCAACGAATTCTCGTTCGGTCGTTAATCGTCAACTACATTTCAACTGAACGATTATCGTTTAGTTTCAAACAATTTAACGATAATCTGAACGATAATCGTCCAGTGGAATAGGACCCTAAGGTTTAGTCCCTTGTACTGTTCCCCATAGATCTTCACCTCCTATAAGTAGATGGTCTGTAGGCTGCCGTTGTTGACGCCTACCCTGTGAATCCATAGCGCTGGACCCTGCCAATCTCACCCAAGGACATAGAAGCTTTTCTCACCGTGACGTAACGTTCAAGCCTAACAATGGAGTCCACTGGGATATGACGGGAAGTGAAGCGGCTTGTGTTTTCCTGTTTTAGTATACCTTTAGTACATGCTGTGTGTTTCAGGCCTTTGTGTAGCTTTCTTTGTAGTTGTCTATATCCTGTGTTACCTAAGTGATGTCTGACCCTTGTGCCCCTCCGTATGCTTCCTAATCCTGTGCAGTGTTCTGGAGCCATGTTTTCCTGGCACATATTCAGATGCAAGCTGCAAGGTCAGAGATTTTTTACTCCTCCTAGGTGTCTCTTTTTTTTTTAGGTAAATTTTGGGGTGTGCGTCTGGATGTTTTTGCTCCCTTTTATGACTATCCAGTCTGTAGTTGTATGTATCACTTGGCATGGTGGATGTGCAATACGCTGATATTTGCTTGGTGTATTTTGCTCACCGTATGGAGGTATTTTTATGTACGCACTATGGTGTTTTTTTTTTCTTTTTGCAATGTGTGGCGGTGTGACACATTATATTAATATTAAGGCAACAGTATAGGGCTATGTTCACACTACGGATGAGACCAGCCGTTCCGTGACTCCGGCCGGGTCACGGAACGGCCGGTCTCAGCCCGGATCATCACGGCCGGTACTTAAGTGCCGGCCGGATGATCTTTCCTCCGTGGAGCTCTGATGCGGGCGCATCAGCACGTGCCCGCATCAGAGCTTCCCATAGCCCACAGTGCCAGAGCCGCTCGCTTCACTGTGTGAACTGTCAGGTCCTTCTGCGGACGGAATTCATTGATTTCCGTCCGCAAATAATGGACCTGTCAGTTGTTTGCGGCGCCGCATGGGAACCGTCGGAGTGTATATGATGTGTGTACGCTCCGGCCGGGATCCCATAGCAAACAATGCTATGTTCCACCCCGCAAATCTACGGCTGTAGTTCTGCGGCGAGAACTACGGCCGTAAATTTACGTAGTGTGAACATAGCCTAGAAGTGCAATCTGGCCAATGTAGGGCATTGTTATCGGGGCAACTTCACTGTTTGACAATACACCAAATAGGGGGGCATCCAACTTGCCGATTCCTTGCACATCCAGGTTGTATTGCTGTCAATGCCATGTTGTTAGATATAAGTTAATCATGTGTTATGGGTAAAAACCCACACACCGTATACGCAGCAAATACGCAGCAGATGTGATGGTGAAGATTTGATGCTGTGTTCAGTTATTTAGATCTAATCTGCTATGTATTTGCTGCGTATCGCAGTAGTAAATACGCTGCATATACGGTGTGTGGGTTTATACCCTAAAGGAGTATTCCACTCGTACATAACTTTTGATATGATGAGACTAACAATTCCTTCCATACTTGTTATTATCTATTCAGTCTCCTTCCCCCAGTTTTGAGCTGCTGCTTTCTGGTCAAGACACAAAAATCTGTGTGTGAGCTTTTCTCTCTGTCTCCCCTCTTCCCCCCTCTCTTCTTAGACAGCTGATTTAAACAAGTCTCTGACAGGCTTTATCTGCAACATTGTAGCTTTTTTGTAATGCTGGGAGGGTTATTCTGAGGTCAAGTTGCTAATGAACTCACTGTGATAACTCCTCCCAGCATTATAAAGAAGCTACAATGTTGCAGAAAAAGCCTGCCAGGGACTTGTCTCGGAAGGGAGGGGGGAAGAGGGGAGACAGAGAGAAAAGCTCACACACAGATTTTTGTGTTTTCAGCAGAAAGCAGCAGCTTAGAACTGGTTGAAGGAGACTGAATAGATAATAACAAGTATGGAAGGGATTGTTAGTCTCACCATGGGCAGCAACATATCAAAAGTTATGTTTGAGTGGAATATCCCTTTAAAACCAATCCCTATGTTTATATCCGCCCATAACCTACATAGTACACTGGAGCAGTCTTGGGGATCGTATATTCTGGGACTGTCCCCAGGTTATATAGACTTCCTGTCCTGACTATTTCTCCATAGATGATATCCTGTAAACCAACCCCTTAGTATCTGTATTGATGACTGTTGTTGATGCTCTGCCTTACCTATGTGTGATCACCTGCGGAGCCTTCCATGGCCATAGGGCCGTCTATCACGTTTCAGGGACTTGTTTACATATATTGCAGTGAATCAGTGATCTCCTGGCATGAGGTAATGTGTTTAGCCGGGCAAACATGACATCCTTGTTTCATGAGTCAACATCAGCAGGTCTCCTGAGGTGTTATACATCTCTAGTCATTCATGCCGTAATCGCTTCTAGAAGGAGGGAGCTGCTGAAAGCTGGTTGGCGTTTACCATGTTCTCATTTTGATAGAGTTGCTTTTACTTTCTGCCCCCATGCAAAAGCTGCCCTTAGTATTTGACTCTTCTAAGGATATCACATTCATCATGTCCGCTTAGCGTGTACATAGGGAAAGCTCTTGAGGTAGATGCTAAACCTGCCCATAGCCTTATGTGTAGTGGAAAACACAAAACATGCAGGCGGGCGCTAGGGTGGTAAATAATTATCCCATCATACATATTACAACTCCTAGCACTCAGGAGACAAATCACCCTGTGGTCAGCCCCCCCCCCCCCAACCCCCCCCCACCGATAAGCTGTTTATCCATGATTCTGTTCCTATTCCACGGCCCGATAACCGTTTAGCGAGGGCTCCAGGAATATTACCGATGTCTTTGCAGCCCTTGTTTCATACTTAACCTATCCAGGCCGCAGGTCTTCTCCTTCTTTCGGTGCCGCGCGCAACAGCAGCTTCGGAGCAGCCTGTCTAAACTGACAGATTGCTCAACCAATCACAGGCCACGGCGGTCCCGGCCAGTGATTGGCTGAGCAATCTGTCAGCTCAGACAGGCCTCTCCGAAGCTATTGCTGCGCCCGGGACCAGGAGAAGGAGCACAGGAGAAGTCCTGCAGTCTGGATAGGTAAAGTATAATGTTTTTAAATAGTCGGTCGCCCGCTGTGCACCGCTATTCCACATAGCGATGCGCGGGTGGCGACCGATGATTTTAGGTTTGAACCTAAATGAACGATCACCCAATGACACGATCATAGGCTGATCGTTCTCTCTATTTCACAGCGCAATAATCAGCCCTATCGGGCCGATTCGGCCGATTATCGCTTCGTGGAATAGGCCCCTTAGGGTCCTATTACATTGCACGATTATAAACTGTAAAAAAGCACCGATCTGCTAGACTGGTGCTCGTTTACTGAGCAATTAGACGGGCCGACTATCGGGCAGCAAGGGCATTGTTAGCGATGTCTGTGCAACCCATGCCTTCAGTATAAAATAATAACTCGCCTTTCCATGTTCCCAGGTGTCCTCTGGCCTTTTCCGGTGTCATGTCAGTGCAGAGAAGGCATGTCAGTGCAGACACCGGGGAAGGCCCGAGGACACCAGGGAACGTGGTAAGGTGAATAATTACTTTATTATTTTATACTAAAATCATCAGCTGATTCGCACCTGATGCCCGATGATTTTAGGTCTGGACCTAAAGAAATGATCAGCCGACGATCGTTTCCTTGTCTGATCGTTCTCTCTATTACACAGAGTGATAACCAGACGAATCATCCTGATTCAACCAATTATTGCTCCGTGTAATAGGGCCCTTAGGATAACCCTTTAAAATATTTGTATTCAGTTAGGGTGTGTACCACTATCAGCTGCTCCCTGCGATGGATGGACCCTACTGAAGTGTATTCAAATACCCCTCTGTACCCTAATATGTAGAACTCTATACTCTACACATGATTAGAAGAGCCCAAGGTATTACATGCCACAGAAGACCATAATCCATAACATGCAGAATAGATTTAAACAAGTGAAAAAAAAAAACATAAAGATGAGAACAATGGTGGGCCTCTGGTTAGATTTGGACATTCTTGCACCAATAGGAGCCAACCAAAGGGAACTCCCCACCTCAGGTACCTAACATCTCAGAGACTAAAGGTCCCCAATACAACTTATATATTTATTGGCCATACCCGCCATCAGTCCAAGGTGTTTGGGGCTCTCCCAAACAACCACTGACAGATTATGTCGGTGGTGATAGGCGTTGGACATGATGGAAAATCACCGCCTGGCCCCCTTGTTAAGGCCCTATGACGTGGAGGGATTATCTGTCCGTGAAATAACACCCAACGATCAAACAACAAATGAAAAATTGTCGTTTTTGTCTTTCAACATGTTGAAAAATTATCGTTGGTAGTTCACCGATCATTCACATATCTGTTTGTGTAATAAGTTGTTCGCCGATATAACATGTTGTGTGGGTTGTCTATGATTAGCAATCATATAACCCCTATCCTCCCCAAAGAGAAAACAGAATCGCTGAGGAAAAGTGGCGGGCGATGGAGATAACTGACAGCCATTAAGCCGTTACTAAAGGTGTATGGGGACCTCAACACAGAACACCTACAGACTATCCTCATATGTAGAAGATCTGTTATTGCTTAGTAAACTTGCCCACTAACCTGCACTACTCTACGAATAGTTTTTTCTGTCTCTACGTGACCCAACAACGTCTGCACTATCCAGTTCTATCAGTATGTGGTGCATCAGGGCATTTTAGCTCCTCTTCTTTTAGTTGCTAAACCCAAGGTGGTGCTAAGGGTCCAAGAGGTCCACGGTGACCAAAGCTATCAAGCCATGACATATAGATTGCCCTAAGAGTCTCTGTCTGACACAGGATGAAGCAATGTGATAAACTGGTCTACAGGTGCCCATACACAAGTCCACCAAACCAGTGGAACCAGTCAATTATCTAATGCACTGGTCTTCAGTCTGCGACTTGTAGTTTTGCCACCAGTTGAAGACCACTGAGCTACTGATTATGGAGGTATCCCAACTCTGGGGCATCACGATCGGGCATGTTGACTTATTCACCTCTCCATGCATGTGTATGGCCGGGAGGAACAGCTGTAACAGAACGAGCGTCTATGGAAACCTTAAAGCTGGGCATACACATTGGTACACGGAGAAGCTTCCTTTACCTACAGGAGGCCACTCACTATATTCAACCCTATTGGCTCTAGGTAGCAGAATCTGAAGGGTTAATATTTCTAGGTTTTTCTTTTGTAATGAGCCGGAAATTACCCTTCAACCATACATATAGACGTGAACTCATAGTCTACTGATTTTTCCCAAGAAATGGCAATTCATGGTTCTTGGCAATGAATGAGTAACCCTATAGAGAAATCATCAGACATTGGGGATGGGGCTGCACTTTAAAGTCTATTAGAAGAATAGACACCTTCCTCATTGACTTCTCCTTACACTCGTGTCCAGGAAACACAGGTTATTTTCAGCTATTAGAATACCAGCGGTATGTGTCATACAACAATCTGCGTGGGGCATAAAAGACACTTCTTCTTCTTCTTATAATTAGTTTTATGCCTTTTGTTAGTCATCCAGCAAGATGCCTTTGGCTATAAGTGTCTCCATAGCCCAGATTGATGGGAGTTGTAGTTTTCTATCAGCTGGAGAGCCACACATTGGGGAACTCTGCTTTATACCTATTATGAGCGCTATATAATATCTGTAAGGCTATGTTCACACACAGTAAAATAAAAAACAAATATGACAGTAAAATAGATATAAAATGCGACTGTATTTTGAATCTAATAAAGTGCTGCATTGAAGGGGCACTCCGTCCGGACCCCTTTTTCCTCAATAGCCGGGGGACGGGTAACTGAAAACAATTACATCCACTTACCTCCCCTGCTTTAGCTGTTCCAGGCCTTGGTCTCCGGATGCTTCCTGGTCTGAAGAAATATGTAGAAGACGGCACTTCCGTGGCGGTGGTGCTCGAGGTGAGAAAAATGTTCAGATATTAGGAATAGCCCAGCACTCACCAAGTAAATTATGCCTCTTTATTGTAGTGTAGCACACATATGGTACAAGGACGCGTTTCGGCCAAGCATGGCCTTCACATGGTGTACACCCCTAAGCTGATGAAGGCCATGCTTGGCCGAAACGCGTCCTTGTACCATATGTGTGCTACACTACAATAAAGAAGCATAATTTACTTGGTGAGTGCCGGTCTCTTCCTAATATCTGAATGCTTCCTGGTCTGAGACGGGACTTGAGACATGATGTGGGCAAAGGTAGGACACCACTACAGCCACTGAATGGCTGAACGGGCCTGTCCATGTCCCATTTCAAGTCCCGTCTCAAACCAGGAAGCAGCTGAATGCGGGCAGCAGCACTGGAGCCAGGGAGGTAAGTAGATGTAATTGTTTTCATACCCCCCCTTCCCGATTATTGTGAAAAAAGGGGTTGTGGCCGGAGTACTAAAGTCTACCTTTTTTAGGGCCAGCCTGTGAATAAGTATTTATTTGCTCATCTCTGTATCTGTTTTTTTATTGTAATATTTTTTTGCGTGAGCTGTTTTTAACATCATTTAGTGACATGCTTTATGGCAAGCCTCATGGTCATAGACACAATGAACATCTCACACCCTCTTCTTTCTATGGGATACGTTTGTGAGCATGCCCTGCCCTGTGGGTAGGCTATGTTTTGGTTAGCAACTATTTTGTGGACACCTGTCACTGTACTCCTGTCTATGATGATAAGGAGGGCACTGCTGGTGTATTACCTGTACAGAACAGGAAGTGTCGGCTTAATTTTAAGTCTAGTCGCCAAAATTTTATTTTATTCTACAATATAGATAGTAAAATGGAAAATAAAAAAATCTTAAAAAATATCCACGAAGTCCCGGTCCCGAAGCCCGTCCCGCCACCGAGAAATCCCTATTCGAAGCCGTGCACGTGCTCATCAGAGATGAGTCAGACGCCCATAGAGAATGACGGCTCAGTCATTCTCTATGGACGCCGGACTCATCTCGGATGGGTGCGCGCGTGGCTTCGGACGGAGATTTCTCAGTGGTGGGACGGGCTTCGGGACCGTGTCTTCGTGGAAGCGGTAAGCATGTGGGTCTGCACCTGGGGGGTCGGCCGGGTTCTCTTTAACATAAACACTTGGTTTAAACAATAGGTCATTTTGTCATGACACATTCCCTTTAAAGGATAAGTCCGGCGAATTATGAAATCCATCAGCCGGCGGGAGTAGGGAGGAAATTGCTTACAAGTACTAACTTACCTCTGCTCGTGCCCACGGGATCTCCGGCACTGACATGTCACGACCCAGCTGATGGACTGGCCGCTCAGCCAGTCAGTGACTAGGGTGGGATGCTGCTCTAGTCACTCATTGGCTGAGCGGCCAGTCCATCAGCCAGGATAGGCCTTTCCCGACGATTTGTGACGTCATCACAACTCGGAGGAAAATGCCTTCCAGCGGGGGTTTCGAGGCTTGTCACCGCGGGTATGGGGAGAGGTAAGTTAGTACTTGTTTCAATCTTCCCTCTGCTCCTGCCAGATTTTACAATCTGCCAGATTTCTCCTTTAAGCAGTGACCCTGCCTCTACCCAACCTTCTTTATAACCTTCTTCACACTCCACCCCTCCCTCTTTCTTCCATACCCTATCCTACACATTGTTCCGCCAATCTGCCTACTGTACACATTTCTCCAGTATCTCACCTGCCCATCCCCAGACTACTTGGAGACTTCTTATCACCTTGTTACTATACCATGTTCCCCTTATGCTACCTCTATACCTAATGGCTTCTCAGTCTGGGCCCATGGACCCTTGGCACTATAGTGGAGACATATTAGAGGAGAACTGTAAGCACTTGTGCTCACTTTCACCTGCAGTAGGCGTCCACTTCCTGTGTCAACCATCCGATCTCTGCTGCTTTGGTTGTTTTGAGTCACATGCGGTGTGTAGGTTTTGTTTATTCTGTGGGTTCTGCCTCATTTCGAGCTCCTTTCCATTTTTAGCTGAGACAAGTCGGCTGATTGATATCACTTTGCTCTTTGAGCTATTTGTGTGCTCCCTACACTCGCATAGCTGTTTGCCAAGAGATGGAAAACTTGAGTATTTCTCTCCAGTTTTAACAAGTGTGACAAAATAAGACTTTAGCCATTACCGCTGATCAGCAGGTGTGCTGTGATGTCACAACAGCAGTAAAGCAAGAAGAGATCATCTTGAAGGAGACTACGCCATGTATAGAGCAAAAATGTTTAAGGGTCCGATTATATGGAATGATAATCTGCCAAATCAGGCCGATTCGGCAAATTAACGCATCGTGTAATGAAGACAATGATCAGCCGATGACAATGATCATCGGCTGATTTGGTCCTACCTAAAAATCATTGACAGCCGACCACTGACAGCTGATGTCTGTGTAAAAAAAACAAAAAACTTTAAACATACCTGTCCTGAAGTTTCTACACTGGTCTTTGAAGTGACAGGCCCCTCAGCCAATCACTGGCCGCAGTGCCGTCCCGTCTTGGCCCCTGGTTGGCTGAGGGGCCTGTCACTTTCTGCTTAGCTTGGGTTTTTAATGAATCTGTAGATCTCACACTTGGGAAACCTTCTTCTGTCCCTTTAAGTGATTGTGGGGGTCTCAATCAAAATGTGTGTGGACCCAATCCTGGTTGGGGCTAAAGACACTGACCAAAATGAGCTCCAAATTCTGGCAAATTACTGTATACCCTGGATTCCTTGGTGAGCTCAGCTTGCACTGCGGGGGCCTAAGGGGGTAGAAAATTGGGAGTAACTACTTTATGGGTGCATGCACAGAGGGGCCTAATACTCTATGGGGGTAAAAACATGGGCTTAATACTATATAGTGAAGCACAGGGGTGAACATAACTGCTATATGATGGCACAGAGGAGCCTCTCTAATATATAGGGGCACAAAGGTTCCCTAATACTATATAAGGGTAAATTAGGAGTCTGTAGAGAAAGAGCGTGTGTGCTGGAGTTAGGAGCCTAATATTTTTGGCAGATTCTGCAGAGGGAATATAGAAGATTGTTGGTAGAAAAAGACCGCCTGGTCCATCTAGTTTATCTTTAGATTATTTCAAGAAATGAGTCATAGCTGGGAAAAGTTTTTATGATTGTCCAGACCGGAACAAGTAAACAGAGAAGACCTCACCTGTGATGTGAAGATGCCCCCTGTGAGTCACTGGATGTAATTGTACTCTTATCACTTGTATGGTCTTCATAGTCAGTGTAGAAATGATATTTACCTATTTAAGTGGTATACAACATTAGTTATCCAGGTTGGGGGCCCTCTTACACTCACTGGCTCCCCACAGGCTGAACCTTTAGCTACATCTGTGCCCATTCCTTCCTTCTTTTCTCTGACATCATCTTCTGGCTTGAGAGTCGGGAGAGTCATATACATAAGACAGTCGTCTGTTTCCGCCAAACTTACCTGGTGTGACTGACTTTTTCCTAATAAGAACGAGGGCCTCTAGGCAAAACTACTATCGGCGCTTTTCTCAACCTCTTTATTTTTAGCAATTGATGAGCCTTTAGCTTCTGACCTCCAGCAAGGTTCTCTTCCACCATGTCTTCCTGCCCTCCAGGTATTCATAACCCAGACACACTCTTTACATAGGAAAGGTTACATTTATTTTAGGCCATTTTTCTCATGTCACTGTTCCTATACAGAAGAGAGCCCACCTGAGGAGAGCGTCAGCCCACATAGGAACAATACTTTCCACTGGTAATCTGAATAAGAAACTATTGTGGTCACCACTGCAAACCAGTGTGTGGGAGTATTTTTATTTTCTTCGACTTCCGTACTACTACTTAATAGTTAAACATTGGTAAAGTGAGAGCCATTCTCTATCTGACCTAGTCTCATAGTACAAGGTTCATTTTGTACATTAAGGGTGCGTTCACACGTACAGGATCTGCAGCAGATCCACAGCAGATTTCATGGCTCAGAATTGATTTGCTTTGAATCTGCAGCTTCAAATCTGCGCCATCAAATCTGCTGCAGATCTGCTGCAGATCCTGTACGTGTGAACGCACCCTTAAGGTGGTTTCTGCTTTGGTTTCGATCCTTCAAGCTTTCTATTTAACCAGTGTATATTACACAATGGAAATCAGTCTGTTTGTATAAATGTCAGATGCTGATGTCACAAGCGGGCATTTATACATAGATCTGCCTAGCTATTGTGCAAGAAAGTCTATGGCACATCACTTGTGTAAGAAGTTCCTCATTTAATGCCACCATTGAGTGACATATAATGTAAGATAACTCTCCACTAGTTATCTACATGAACCCCTTCACAACATGTATTTCATGGGGAATAAGGAGCAGGCTCTGGAGCTAAGCCAGCTCCAAGCACAGTGGATGGCGGCCATGTTACTGTAGCCAATTGCTGCAGGCATGAGACAGCTCTGATCCTGTTTGTTTAGCCGCTTGGATGCCGGGGTCAGTTGTAAACGATTGGACAGGGAAGGACAACCGATTGACGTGGCAACCAGGGGCCGAAGGTCCTAAAATCTGCCATAGTAATATTTCTAGTACACTATGATAGCTATTACATGGTAATACAACATGATATTAAAAAGAACTGCAGTGTATTTTACAAGCGATCAAGCAATTACCAGTTTCATTTCCCCTAAGTAGACCCCAAACAAAATGTAATAATTATTTCAAAAATATAAAAAGTACAATTGGTGTAACTGCAAATCCGACTGCCTTTGGTGGTCAATACTATATGTATCCGTCAGGTTTTATAGGGTTGTGCTCTGTCATTCATTGTGTGGTTAGTGGTATAGAAAGTCTATGCCCATTATCCACTAGTCTTGTGTTACACAGTGAACTACCACTAGAGTGATGTTTAATGTCTATTACCTGGTGGTCCAGGGGTATATAGTAACCTGCCCCTAGTTGTTAGTGGTGTATACAACATAGAGTCTAATTCCTGCTGGGCCAGGGGTATATACCCTACCTCTAGTTGTTAGTGGTGTATACTACTGAGTATTTGGCTATTCAAGTACTGTCTCTGGTAGACAGTGCGGAACAGGGTCTATTACCTGGTGAGCCAGGTGTATATAGTAATCTGCCCCTAGTTATTAGTGGTGTATACGATTCAGTATTTGGCTATACAAATATTGTCCCTGTTAGACAGTGCAGTATATAGTCTATTACCTGGTGGGCCAGGGGTATATACCCTAGTAATCTACTCCTAGTTGTTAGTGGTATATACTACTGAGTATCTGGCTGTACAGTTTATTGTCCCTGATAGACAATGCATTACTGTATCTATGACTTAGTGGTATATAGTGTTTTCTTCCAGTAGTGGCCAGTAGTAGTTTATAATGCCCGTTACCTGGTCTTTAAGGGTTATATAGTGCTTTGAGCCTAGTGGTCAGTATAGAACAATGTATATTACTATAAGGGCCAGTGGTCTTATACGGTCTGGTGTTATACAGTGTTCTGTCACTGGTGGTCTGCGCTGTTTATCGCCCATTACCTGGTGGTCCCTTGGTATAATGTGTATCACCCCCTAGTGGCCATTGATGTGCACAGCCTCCATTCCTTTGGAGTCAATGATATTTCCAATATGCTATATACTTAGTCAGTCCACCACTTATCCTAGTATAAAACTATGTGATACTGGATGTTATTTTCATGCAAACTCATCCATAGACTTTCGGCTATGTCTATAGGAGTCCATGTCTAAGGGTACTGTTAGAAGGGCCGATAGGGGCCTGATAACAACTGTAAACGGGCCTATTACACAGCCCGATAATCGTTTAACAAGGGCTGCAATGACATCGTTACCTATGTCCTTGCAGCCCTTGATTAAACGGTATACTTTACCTATCCACGCTCCAGGGCCGCTCCTGCGGTCCCCTTCTCCCCGGGTCCCACACGCTCTAGCTTCAGAACGGCCTGTCAGCTGACAGGCCCATACCTCCCAACTTTTGCAAAGAGGGACATGTGCGCCGTGGTCCCCATAGCCACGCCCCCATAGCGACCCTCCATAGCCACGCCCCCATAGCAACCCTCCATAGCCACGCCCCCATAGCAACCCTCCATAGCCACTCCCCTAGTCACCACATGCTGCTGACTGAATAGTGCCTTATACAGTATCCAATCCCGCCAAAAATGCCCTATATAGTATCCAATCCCCCATATAGTGCCCCACATAGTGTCCAATCCCCATATAGTGCCCCACATAGTGTCCAATCCCCCACATAGTGCCCCACATAGAATCCAATACCCCACATAGTGCCCCACATAGTATCCAATGCCCCCACATAGTGCCCCACATAGTATCCAATGCCCCCATATAGTGCCCCACATACTAGCCTATGCCCCCATATAGTGTCCCACATAGTATCCAATGCCCCCATATAGTGCCCCACATAGTAGCCAATGCCCCCATATAGTGCCCCACATAGTAGCCAATGCCCCCATATAGTGCCCCACATAGTAGCCAATACCCATATAGTGCCCCACATAGTAGCCAATCCCCATATAGTGCCCCATATAGTGCCCCACATAGTAGCCAATCCCCATATAGTGCCCCACATAGTAGCCAATCCCCATATAGTGCCCCACATAGTAGCCAATCCCTCCATATAGTGCCCCACATAGTAGCCAATCCCCCATAGAGTGCCCCACATAGTAGCCAAACCCCCATAGAGTGCCCACATAGTAGCCAATGCCCCCATATATGCCCCACATAGTAGCCAATCCCCCATTTATGCCCCACATAGTAGCCAATCCCCCATATATGCCCCACATAGTAGCCAATCCCCCATAGAGTGCCCCACATAGTAGCCAAACCCCCATAGAGTGCCCACATAGTAGCCAATGCCCCCATATATGCCCCACATAGTAGCCAATGCCCCCATATATGCCCCACATAGTAGCCAATCCCCCATATATGCCCCACATAGTAGCCAATGCCCCCATATATGCCCCACATAGTAGCCAATGCCCCCATATATGCCCCACATAGTAGCCAATCCCCCATATATGCCCCACATAGTATCCAATCCCCATATAGTGCCCCACATAGTAGCCAATCCCCCATATAGTGCCCCACATAGTAGCCAATGCCCATATAGTGCCCCACATAGTAGCCAATGCCCATATAGTGCCCCACATAGTAGCCAATGCCCATATAGTGCCCCACATAGTAGCCAATCCCCCCATATAGTGCCCCACATAATAGCCAATCCCCCCACATAGTAGCCAATGCCCATATAGTGCCCCACATAGTAGCCAATCCCCCCATATAGTGCCCCACATAGTAGCCAATCCCTCCACATAGTAGCCAATGCCCTTATATATGCCCCACAGAGTAGCCAATACCCCCCATTAGTGTGGCCCCAGCGGAAAAAAACTATAAACCAGTAACTCACCTGTCCTCCGGTCCCAGCAGCTCCTCTCCCGGCAGAGCGCGCACTCCCGTCATCCTCCGGGGCGGGCAGCGGGGCACAGAGTCACTGACTGTACCGGAAGTGATTCCTGATAGAGGCTGCAGGTCACTTCCGGCACAGTCAGTGTCTGTATACCCCGCTGCCCGCCCTGGAGGATGACGGGAGTGCGCGGCCTGCCGGGAGAGGAGCTGCTGGGACCGGAGGACAGGTGAGTTACTGGTTTATTGTTTTTTTCCGCTGGGGCCACATATAATGCGGGACACGGGGGGCCGTTCCAGGACCGCGGGACAGCACCCCGAAAACGGGACTGTCCCGCGAAATCCGGGACGGTTGGGAGGTATGCAGGAGCAGCCCTAGAGTGTGGATAGGTAATGTATATCTTCAGTCGTCGGCTGCGCACCGCTATTACACGTAGTGGTGTGTGGTCGGCGCCCGACAATTATAGGTTCTAAGGGTGCTATTACACAGAACGATAATCGGACGAATCATTGCTCCTTGTAATAAATACAACGATCAGCCGATGATCGTTGTCATCGGCTGATCGTTGATATAGGTTAGGACCTATAATTGTCGGGCGCTGACCGGGCACCGCTACGTGTAATAGCGGTGATGGCAGGCGACAGACGATATACTTTACCTATCCACGCTCCAGGGCTGCTCCTGCGGTCTGCTTCTCCCCGGGTCCCACGCGCTCCAGCTTCTGAGTGGCCTGTCAGCTGACGGGCCGCTCAGCCAATCACAGGCCACGGCGGTCCCGGTGATACAGGTTTTATCAGGCCCCCATCGGCCCATGTAATAACACCCTAACCTATATCAACGATCAGCCGATGACAAAGATCATCGGCTGATCGTTGTCTTTATTACACGGAACGATAATCGTTCGAACTGGGCCGATTCGGCCAATTATCGTTCTGTGTAATAGTACCCTAAGCATCTTTACACACAGTGAACCTATATAGAAACACTCACTGGGGCACAGTCATGCTGGGACTGGAAAGGACTTTCTCTAAACTTTGGTCACATAGGGGGGAGATTTATCAAACATGGTGTAAAGTGAAACTGGCTCAGTTGCCCCTAGCAACCAATCAGATTCCACCTTTCATTCCTCACAGACTCTTTGGTAAATGAAAGGTGGAATCTGATTGGTTGCTAGGGGCAACTAAGCCAGTTTCACTTTACACCATGTTTGATAAATCTTTCCCATAGTGTGAAATGTCCTTGTATACTGTAGGATTTACATTACTCCATATTGTAATGAAGAGGCCAAACCCTAAAAACGAGCCCCGCTCTGTTATCTTCCCTCCACCACATTCTGCTGCTGACAGTATGATGCTTTCTGATAAGTCTTAATCTCTGGGCATCTGCCAAGCCCAGACTTATCCATCAGACTGCCAGATAGAGACCCGGGATCTACCACTCCAAAGAACGCATTTCGATTTCTCTAGTGGCGGCGGCTTTGCACCCCTCCATCTGGCGCTTGTGGCATTGTGCATAGTGATATAAGGCTTGCATACAGCTGCTCAGCCATGGAAACACATGCCATGAAGCTGGGACACAGGTGTCAAATCTGCAGTCCTCCAGCTGTTGCAAAACTACAATTCCCATCATGCCTGACCAACCAAATTTTTAGACATAGTGGGGACTGTAGTTTTGCAACAGCTGGAGGGCTACAGATTTAACACCTGTGTGCCAGTGCATTAGGAGCAGGAGCTTCATGGCATGGGTTTATATGGCTAAGCAGTGCACTGGAAGTTCATGTTACTCCCAGAGGCAATATGAAATTCTAGGAGGAGCGCAGTATAGAGGATTTATATGTGTCACGACGCGTTTCTGCATTTGACCACTGGGCACTTCACAAAAACAGAGCAAGCAGGTCAGATTGAGTTATAAGAATGAATGTGAAGCAATGGTGGCGTCCTATGACAGAGCCGCAATCTCTGAGATCATCGGCCTGACTCATATAACTACCATAACTTGTCTATAGACTTTGCATGGCTGTGTGCATGATTCTATGCACCTGGCTCCAACGGGTCTGGACAAAACGTTTTACTATTGAGGAAGTGTCCATATACCTGATATACCTGTCGATAATATATATACACTGTGTACATATATATATATATATATATATATATGAAATTCTACATCTTGTGCTCTTTAAACCAAAAGCCCGGAGTTCCCCCTTAATCCTTCTTCCCCGTTTTACAGGGTGTTCTTTTATGAATAGGTGTTATATATATATATATATATATATATATATATATATATATATATATATATCTTGGTTTGGTGATGCAGAAATGAAAGAGTTGTGAAAGAGGAAGAATACAATATACAGCTGTGTGACATACTCTCTGCAGACTTTGCAAATACTTTGCCCATAAAAGCAGAAACTGGAAAGAGGAAGTAGATGGGGGAGGGGTGGCCATGATGATGACGACGGCGGCAGCGAAGAGGGAGGGGGGGGGGAAACATCACTTAGAGCTCAGAAGGTTACTGCCAAAGTACATTGGATGAAGTTTACTTTTGTATGAGGAAAGAACCTGCTTAGGTTATGTAATAGTCGTATAAGCAGGCTGGAGAGGACAGGACTTATATAGAGACAGGGCATTTACTAAGATGTCTATTAAGCCGTATCAGTGTCTGGAAAAGCTGGGTGATGACCCATATGTCCATTATTACAGTCCCCAAGAATCCTTAGCATTTCTTGCAGACCCCTTAATATGGTAAAAGATGTGCGAAACCAGAAAAGTAATGTGAGACGCTATATTTCTAACACATACAACATGTTTCAAGCCTGTACCAGCGTCTTCATCAGGAACAAACATACAAATGTCCCACATATAGTAAAAACCATGGCGGTAGGCGACAAGTGATTAGTAATATAATGGTCTTGAGACGATTTTGAAAGGGGCCTAACTTTTTCAGTGTCCTGGTGCAGTCTTCCTGCTGGTGTAGTATAAGGGCTGTATTGCAGATAAGGGGTTAAACATGTCTAATGCATCCCATTGCGTTAACACTGCTACACATCTGTATACATTAAGGACTTGTGTAAGAAGTAATGTTTATGTACTGCCACGTCTTGTGGACATGTGTAAAAAGTGCATGAGGACTAGGTCAGATGACAGGCCATGGTCCAGGTGGGAGTCCCAGGCAGTCTGCAAGATGGTGTAGTCAGATACAAACAGGGTCAAAGCAGGTGACAGGTAGGGGGTCAGCAATCTTAGGGTGAGGCTCTGGAGGGTCAATATGGTACATGGGGTGGGGTGGGGTGGGGGCAGGCATAGGAGGGTATTATGTATGGTACTTGGGAAGGATTAGTATGGTACATGGGGTCAGGCACAGAGGGGTTAGTATGGTACATGGGGGTCAGGCACAGGAGGGTTAGTATGGTACATGGATCACAAACACATAGGGTCAGGCACAGGAGGGTAAGAATATTACATGGGGATCAGATACAGGAGGGTAAGTATGGTACATTGGGTCAGGACCAGGACGGTCAGTTAGTTACACAGGGTCAGGCACAGGGGGATCAGTATGGTACATGGGTTGCAGACACAGAGGGGTAATATGGTACATGGGCGTCAAGTACATGGGCGTCAAGTACATGGGGGTCAAGATGGTACATGGATGTCAGGCACAGGAGGGTCAGTATAGTACATTGGTGTCAGGCACAGGAGGGTCAGTATAGTACATGGGTGTCAGGCACAGGAGGGTCAGTATAGTACATGGGTGTCAGGCACAGGAGGGTCAGTATAGTACATGGGTGTCAGGCATAGGAGGGTTAGTATGGTACATGGATGTCCGGCACAGGAGGGTCGAGATGGTACATGGGGTCAGGTAACGGTGGATCAATATGGAACATGAATGACAGACACAGGAGGGCCAATATAGTACAGTACATGGGGTCAGGTACAGGGGGGCCAATATAGTACAGAAACATGGGAGTCAGTATGGTACATGGGGAAAGACACAGGCGGGTAAGTATGATACATGGGGGTCAGACACAGGAGGGCCAGTACAGTATGGTACATGGGGGGGAGTCAGTTCATCAAGCACAATTTAATACACAGGATATTAGGAGAGTAACACACCTTCACTATGCACAGAAACATCTACAATATTGCTCGGCCAAGATTTGAGGGTGTGGCTATTGTAAAGGGGTATTCCCATCTCATAGAAATAGCTTACGGGCCCCATTCAGCCATCTTGTGACCGCTAGATGGTTGGGAAGCCAAATACAATTAAAGCAAGGAAGTTAATGCAATCTGAATGTCTCCCGTGCAATTGTGCAATCATCATAGCTCCAGGCTGCTGTGTCCTCTGGTAGCAGTAGTACGCCGGCAGTAGCTGACTGCTGTGGTACAATAGCACATTATGTTAGAGTCATTACGCCCTAGTATACACAGACCCCATCACTAGCATGGGGGAAAGGGGTGGCATAGGTGGGAGGCAGCATTGATATGGAGATGCTGCGCTTATTAATTCATCTGGCCGTGTATTGACAGACTTTTGGGTCCACCCAAAATAACTAAACTATAATGGCCTTGCCCAGAGGAAACAACTGCATGAAACCAAATCATCATACCAGATGGCTCCATAACTAATTTAGAGTAATCGCCATGTATTACAGGTCATGCGTTGCCTCCAAACTGGTAGGAACTGATAGAACAGTCATGTTTTTCTCCATCACATGTCAATCTATAAAAAGGAACAAAAAAATATATTACACATTCACATTAAGAAGGATAAATACAGGACATAGGGCAAACCCTTTAAATGAGCTCTGTTATTAAAAAATCTTTTGATATGTCAGAGAGATGTATCATGAGTATCATGAGTCTTAATCAGGTGGGATCAAAGCGTTCAGAACAAGACTGATGTAGAGCATGAGCCATGGTAGAAGTACACGCACAGCCGGCTCCTGGCACGTGACCTAGACCGACTTCCAATGTAAGTCTATGGGGTCTGTCTAGGTCTTAGATACAGAGCCGGAGAGGAGCATATGCAAGTGTGGTCATCTACCTGCTCCTTCAACTGATCACTCAGGGTCGGCTAAGAACTAGCACCAGACATCACTGTCCCTGCAATGTCCCTTTGGAACCTCTGGACTAACTTTCCCTAGCAGACACAACAAGAAGTCTCTAGGACTCTAAGCTGAGCAGGAACTATTGTAGAAAAACATGTACCAATACAAAGCACTGTAGCTAGTCCATATACAAATAGCAACATAACACAAACAGGGATCAAGAAATATCTAAGGAACTAGGTAGAAAGACAAGATCCATAGAACTCGAGATATACAAGAAAAACTGGGTACAGGCTCACAGAGCATGCACTATAATCCGCACCAAACTGCACAAACCAGGGAGCTTTAAAAGATGGAACTCTACCCTAAATAATCCATGTCTGACAGTCACAACAGTTGGTATAACTGATATAGTCTATAACAGCTGTGCATAGTAACTGTCCTAGACAACTAGAAGACAGGAGAAGGCAAAATAGGATGATTCCTACTATATGTTACATGGAGACAAATGGATCAATGATTGTTGAGTCTGGTCTTCATGTCTCGCCCTCATATAAACACTTACATGGCCGCCACAGTACATAAACAATTCAATATGAATCACATGTTGGAAAAAGCTATATTTTCTGTCACAGATCTGAATAGGAGGCTTGACGACCAAACTGTATGTATAAAAGAACAATTGCTAAATATAGGGAAACGCTATAGGTTTTAGGTTAGATTGTCTTACGGAACCCAAACCAGATCTAACGTCCATTATGTCCAATTTATCTTTCAGTTTGGAGGAAAGCCTATAGAACATAACAGGAAACAGGATTAATTCCTCATTCTGCTAATATAGTAACCAGGGGCGTAACAAGAAATGGCTGGCCCCATAGCAAACTTTTGATTGCCCCCTCCCCCCGATTGACCACAAACCCATCAAGTGTAGTAATACACTTTAACAAAGGGATGTGTGCAGCACCCTGAAGGCCCACTTCGGGTGCTTCAAATGATGACGGCTCAGGGGGCCCCCTAATGTGACTGGCCCCGTAGGAGTCGCTACCGTTCACATATCCATCTGTGCTTCTAGAATGTAGACAATGGATTTTTTTATGTTAAAGAGGCGTTCCCAAACCCCTGAAATACTCAAGACTGAAATACCTCCTTGCCCCCCTTCCCATCCCTATGTCTGCTTGATAAACAGACAGCTTAAAGCTGAGGCCTGATCAAGGATAGGGAGAAGAAGAAGGGGAGCAATTCCAGAGCTTGGGAATGCCCTATTAACACATTGCACAGGAGAATTTAAGCATTTTTATTGTTATGGAAGTACAGATAGATATAGGAAAGGTACAATGTGTCTCCTTGATCCAACAGCTATCTAACAGCATTAGCAATTTGGAACCTTTAGAAAGCCTTAGCTTTCCATTAAAGACTAAAAAAAATCTCTGGAGGAACAATCCTTCCCTCAAGGACTTTCCCTGCCACTATTTCACAGTACATACAGGTTGTCTCAAAAGTAAGGGAGCACCCATGGAAAATCAGAATAGTTTAGCACCAAAGGGGAACGGGAGAAGACTCTTAGCCATGTCACCAACACAGTGGCCATTTTGAATGCTGCCATCTTGGACCCATCTGCCATACTGGTGCTTCCTTACTTTTCCACCTACTCATTCCAGTCTAGCAATGAGTGCACTTGAGGGGGTCAACAAGAAGCCAAGTGTTACATGACAAGTTGAAGTTGAAGAAAAAATGAGATATCTCTCTTCTTTCGCAATGCCCTGTGTGGTGTAAACGGGAGATGCTGTGCCAAAATAACAGCCGTTCTTTTATCACAAGTTACACAGAACAGTGGTTATAGGAGACTGTACCCACCCCTGACAAGGGACCTGGGAACTGTATATGCTGTGCTGTAGAGAGTGTGTGTATATATATACTGTATATATATATATGCCGCATGCACACTGCATACATGTAGTGGGGGTAGTCACGTTTCCATGACAGTCATGAAGACCCACATCTACCTTCTTACAGAAAGGAACAGCACATCAGATGGTAGAGGACTTCCAACTTTAGGAGATTTATTAGTGCAGGTCAAGATGGCCGACAGCTCTTATTCAATCCGTCGATGCTGCTTCAGCCTACACCACCTAGATGTTAGTCGTGGGGCTATACTAGCCACTCTTCTGGATGTCCTTGTGCCTCCTTGGATCCTTATGACTACTACCCTGCCACCTTTCACAGTATTCTCTCCAGACCACCACTGGCTGCATACATACTAACATAATTCTTTTAGGCATTGAGCTCTGACCCCTTCCCAATTCTCATCATCACCTTGTCACAGGCCCCCCACCGCTGACACTGACACCTCTTCCTGAGTCATTCAGGGAACTACATTTCCTAGTACCAGCTATTCTGACAGGGTTTGGCAGCCATGATCATGGCCAGCAGGTGCACAGACTGTGGAGGAGGCGGCAAGTAAGAACATGACATAATAATACAAGAACGTTAGGGGGAAAGTATGATTTAACCTTCTCACAATGCTCTATACAAGCCACGTGTGGAGTAAACTAGAGGAGGCCCGTACCCTAAGAAGCTAAAGCCCAACATGGTGTTCGGGATAGACTGAAACTTCATGGAGTACAGTATGGCACAATAAGGCACTTTGGCAGCTAAGGTGGAATATATGGTCACTGTTTGGATTCCGTTTCAGTTTCCGTAAAATTTAAACAGTACTAGTTTGCTTAGACTTGATCCTTGTTTGTTACGGACGTCACAGATGTTGGTGACGTCTATAAAAATATGGATCCCATAGACTTCTACTGGTAATCAGTACCGCAATGACAATCCACACTAGGATATGTTCCCTTTTTTGTGGCTGGCTGTACTCCCCTGAAATGGTCGGTAACCTGCCGGGTTGTGACAGGTCCCTTGGGCTCTTGTCACGGTAGTCCTGAGTGGCTATCGACTCACCCGGGACTATCGGTATCGCCAACCACAGAAAAATAACCCAAGGTGTGCGGTTTGTGTGTATAGGTGTTGGTGCGTACAAAGGAAGACAGAGTCCCAGTGATATAAAAATAGAAAAGCTTTACCGTTCAGTCTCTTGGAGGTACAATACACTTTTGCAGCAAATAGATGGATCTTTACACAGACTTTAGTACTTGAACTCGTTTGTGCTGAGGAGATACTTGAAGAAGTAGAGTAGAGGTAGTTGTAGCAGTGCTTGTGAAGTTGAGAGTAGAGTAGTGTAGAGGAGTTTGTCGAGGGAGTCCCAACCTAATGTAGCAATGTACTCTGCCGGAACTTGAAAGAATACTTGAGTGAGAAGTTCACTTGTACCTGTGTATAGACTTTAGTCTGACCACCTTCTTCTCTACAGTGTTGAGTGACTCGTCCTTCTAGGGTGATACAAGCCTCAGTTGTGGTTACCTGGGTGAAGCAAAGCTCCCGGGGATGTCCCAGTTACCTGCACTGCGAGATAGGATAGGTAGACCTTCTGGTAGCTTTGTCCTATCCAGGCTAGTTCCTTTTTTGTATCAGGATACTGCCCTGCACTTTTTAGACTGGTTATTGGCATGGGCTAGGATGTTCCCAGACTCTTGGTAGTGTTTAGCTCTGCATAGTAGATATGGTATAAGTACTGAAAGAACTAAGTGTCTCTAGTTGTATCTGACCACACTTGTCTTAGACTAGACCAGACCGAACTGCTTCCTCGTGAAGCTAACCAACTCCTCCTACTGGGTGGTGTGCGTGGAGAACAAGGATAGGCATAAGAAGAAAGAGCATCTCCTATAGGTCAGCACTGAACACATGGTTCAACAACAACAATAACCCATTGCTAACTCCAGCTGTGCAATACACAGTTATATGTAATACTGACATCTAGTGGTGAAACTACAGAATACTACCTTCATCACCACCTTATCTGGTGTGAGAACTTTACGACAGGTGCCTAAAGTACTTAACAGTGGGAAACCACAGATCCAGAATTACGGACGTGTGAGTAAGGCCTATGGCATTTACCGGGTCCTAACATGACAGATCTGGCATTGCGTATATGAACACTGTTTGTGTGTATCCTATTTCTCTAAAAATAACCCCTAAAAATAAGAGTTTTTGGTGTAGGCTTGAAATATAAGCCCCACACCAAAAATAAGCCCTAGTTACAGTCAGTGCCTTCAGCGCTAGGTTGTGTCACGAGATGTCACGGAGCCGGAGAATGGGCATACCGTCACTGCCAACCGTCCTGGACGAGAGACTGTTTGCAATGCAGATTAAGGTGTTCACCATCAGGACAAAATCCGCTCATTCGCTTCGGAGTCCCACTCCAGAGTCCTGCCATCTGCTTCCCGAGCCCACAGATTTCGGCCCAATCTACAAATGGATTTGCTTATCTCTAACTGGTAAACTGTATAGGTATTGGTACATTTTTACCCTCAGACAACACAACATAGCTATAGCTACCACTGGCCACAGCACCACCATGTTAGGGCCCATTTAGTGTGATACAGTGCCCATATATTCCACCTTAGCTACATAAACATGTGGGCCATACAGTACTAAGAAGACATGCCATAAAGCTTGTTGGCACAGTACACTATTGTATTGTATAGTAGTAACCGGGTATTTGTGTACAGTGACTGATCACGCCTGAGGGAAGATTAGACGGGGCACCTACCTTGTGGCTCCCGGAAACTCCCAGCTCAAAATTCTGGGTGAGGTCCAGAGGGGAAGCGTTGGATGATGGGCAGTCGTCTGCTTTAAAGGGTATTCCCACCACAACAATTCTATTTCATATTAAAGAACTTACCATTACTTACCATTACGTACCATAAGAACTAATAAGCAATAGTGTAGGCGTCACTAGAAAGAACCCAGTGAAATCCCCATTATAATACCATTGTTCTGCCATGTCCCTGTGACATGTCAAAAGCTATTTATTATGACAGGTACGCTGTAAGTAGTCATTGTACCTAAGTAATAAGGAATCTGTTTCTTAAGCAAAACTAGTCATCTAGTGGGACGACTAGCATACATTGTACGACAGCCTAGGTCTCTATTTGCTGCACCCATGACCCATGTTTGGTAGGGTCATTAAGGGGGGCTTCCAGGACTTTTTTTTTCTATTGATGGCCTGAACAGTGGGGTCTGACTCTGATGAGCTGACTGATGGGCCACAGTACTAGGCCTTTTCTAACCAGGTGTCTAAGACCATCTACAGCAGTTGGTGAGCCCTCCAGCTGTTGTAAAACTACATTTCCCATCATGCCTTTACTTTGTCTGCCCAGACATGATGGGAAATTTAGGATTGCAACAGCTGGAGGGATGAATATTCCCCATCCCTGGCCTAAGCCATAGATGTGCAACAAGCTTTTACTGTCTAGGCATGATGAGAACTGTAGTTTAGCAGCAGGCGGCAGGTTAGACAGCCATGGTAAACAGTGATTGATCCCTCAAGCCACACAGAAGAGTATATAGACATTATGATCATCTGCTCCAAAGAGACTGTTTACAATGCAGATTAAGGTGTTTCCATTGTTGTTTCATGCTAACAAATCGATGAAGTAAAATGCAAGGTAGTTATTGGTCCGTGTCACCCGACGACGGCACGGCCCGACCCCGCACTGCCAGATCAGCGCTCGTTAATTGTACATGAGGACTGTGTATAAATATATATATATATATATATATATATATATATATATATATTGTTAGCGAGTCCATGCAGCCCTTGCTAATAATAATAAAGATCATACTTACCTGTTCTCCCTCGGTGTCCTGCAGCCTTTTGCCCGTGTTCCCTGATCACCGCTGATGCTTCTCGGCCAGTCTTTTTAGTGACAGGCCTCTCAGCCATTCACTGACTGAGATAGGACAGCCGGTCACTAAAGAGACAGAGCCAGAAGCATTAGCGGTAAGTGGAAGAACACGGGCAAAAGGCTGCAGGGCACCGGGTGGAGAATAGGTAAGTATGATCTTTATTATTCTTACACTGTATCTACTTTACAATCTTTATTATTTCTACACGTAGCCATGCGGAGGCCGATGATTTTTAAGCAAGTTTAAAAACGACGATCAGCCGATGATCGGCTCTTTGGCCGATCGTTGTCTTTATTATATGGAACGATAATCTCAGCCTGATTCGGCAGATTATCACTCCATGAAATAGGGCCCTGATTCTGGGGGTGGCAGGTACAGCCATTATACTACAGACCCCACCGATCAGGTAGTGATGCCCTATTCTTAATCATGGATTGATAGTTTGAGTGTTAACACCCCAATTGATCTCTAGACGTAGAAGCGCATGACACAGCTGCACGTTCCGTTACGTGAAAAGTTACAGTAAGGCTTAAAATATTAAAGGGGTTTCCAGGAAAATAAAAGAAAAAAATGGCCTGCCTTTTTCTAGCAACAGCGCCTTCTTAGGCTGCAACTGGTATTGCATCTTATTTTCAGCCTATGGTCAAGAATAGTTACATTTCAAGTAAAAAAAAAAAAAAAAGATACGTTTTCCTATTTCTGGTCAGTTCCGTTTACTAACCCTATAAAAAAAATCACTTGTGACCAGACGGACATGGTTGATCTTTATCGTTTATGGAAAACATCAATGTGGAGTTCCCCTCTAAATAACAACCCAATCATTTAGTAGCGGTGTGTTAGAGCAGATGTGTACACAGCAGAACTCCCACTCTCTCGCTTACTATGTATAGGTCACTATATTTATCCGTCTGCCCTCCACCTGGCCCAGCGCTGTGTAAAGTCCCTGTTAGCCTGTGCTTGTGCCTCTCGGACAGTGTTGATGGTGCTGATGACTAATAGTCATGAACTTGTTGATGAGGCTTGTGGAACTGGCTCAGCTCGCTCTCACGTGACTGCCCGCCGCTGCTGCCTGTTTTTCTGCCTTGTCACTTGCAATGAGTCACTGCTGACACATACACAATGGAAGGTGTCCACTCCTAGTGCCCAGGGTGGGGGAGGGAGCTGCACCGAGCAAGGTGCAACACTAGTGATAGATCGCTGGTCACATAAGGGACAATGCACAGTTTCTACTTTTCATGACCTTTTGGTAACAAGCTTATTGTGAGTGCAGCTCTGGGGCTGTGGCCTACAAGCAGCTACGATGAAACTACAACTTCCAGTATGCAGTCCAGAGTGGTCCACAGTGGGGCCCTATATGAAT
This sequence comes from Dendropsophus ebraccatus, assembly GCF_027789765.1. Classification (NCBI taxonomy): domain Eukaryota; kingdom Metazoa; phylum Chordata; class Amphibia; order Anura; family Hylidae; genus Dendropsophus; species Dendropsophus ebraccatus. The sequence goes on from NC_091463.1 coordinate 83,908,397, forward strand.
AAATGTACCTAGAATGTACCACATTTTGGTGTATTTTGCCCCAAAGTTAAGAAGGATAGATACTGGAGTTTCCAATTTTCTACAGTGTTTCTTTAATGCCCTGTTATTCCTAATAGGGCATTTAATGGTGTATTCCGAGTTAAAGGGGCTATCTAGACTTACAAAAACAGGGCCGCTTTCTTCCAAAAACGACGCTTCCCCCTTGTTCTCGGTTTGGGTGTGGTGTTGAAGCTCAGTTCCATTGAAGTGCATAGAGACGAGTTGTAATACCTCATACAACAAGGGGTGGTGCTGTGTTTAAAAGAAAGCAGCTGTGTTCTACTAATTCTGGATAACCCAGTGGATTCAGTATACAGTGGATTTCCCCATTATAGTCTATGGCTCTGCATTCTCAGAGCAGATTTTCATGCCGCTGCAAGAATGTAGTGACAGCCATGTTTAAAGGAGAAGTCTGGTAAAAATTTTTATTAAAGTATTGTATTGCCCCCCCAAAGTTATACAAATCACCAATATACACTTATTATGGGAAATCCACATAAAATGCTTTTTTCCCTGCACTTACTACTGCATCAAGGCTTCACTTCCTGGATAACATGATGATGTCACTTCCTGGATAACATGGTGATGTCACTTCCTGGATAACATGGTGATGTCACTTCCTGGATAACATGGTGATGTCATGCCCCAACTCCCAGAGCTGTGCGGCTGTGGCTGTTGGAGAGGAGGAGGGGAGGGGGACACTGAGGGACACAGGGCAGTGAAGGGACACTGAGCATCCCTCTGCCATCATCCTCTCCAGCAGCCACAGCCCGCACAGCTCTGGGAGTTGGGTCGTGACATCACCATTTTTTCCAGGAAGTGAAGCCTTGATGCAGTAGTAAGTGCAGGGGAGAAAAAGCACTTTATAAGCATTTCCCATAATAAGCCGGACTTCATCTTTAACAATTTAGCTGCCGTGTCGGTAAACTAATATTTACCTGTCCGCGTTCAACCGTCGCGCTTCTAGTACGTGTGAAGACACACTTAGGGTACGTTCACACTTACCGGATCCGCAGCTGATTTTCTAAATTATACCCTATCCACAGATTGTGGGGGTCTGATCACTGGAACCTCCCCTGGTCTTCAGAAAGGGGCTGCAAGCTTTGTTATGCATGGAGTAGTGAGTATCACATTTGCGCTACTTTTCCATTCATTGCCTATTGGAGCTGTTGAAGGAGCATTGTAATCGGTTATCTTTAGCAGCTCCATAGACAATGGATGGTGCACAAGCTCGCCCTTGGCTCATTTGCTGTCTATAGGACTTCAGGCCCTATTACACCAAGCGATTATCGGCCGTATTTGGTCGATTATCGGCCGTTACAGTCAGTAATTGCAACGATCAGCCGATAGAACTGCTGCTGTCTACTACGGGCTCCTCAGACGATCTAAAGATTATGTGGGGAGCCCCTCCTGTAGCTCCCCATTAATGTGAAGCCTTGGCCTAAACAGTTTTTACATTACGGGGGAGATTTATCAAACATGGTGTACAGTGAAACTGGCTCAGTTGCCCCTAGCAACCAATCAGATTCCACCTTTCATTCCTCACAGACTCTTTGGAAAATGAAAGGTGGAATCTGATTGGTTGCTAGGGGCAACTGAGCCAGTTTCACTTTACACCATGTTTGAGAAATCTCCCCCATACGTGTCCACGTTCCCGGTCTTCTCCAGTGCTCTGCATGCTTCCTCCCTGGTCCCGCAGGCTGCAGTTTCAGAGCGGCCCACCGCTGAGACAGACCACTCTGAAGCTGCAGCGCGCAGGAGGAGATCGGGAACGTGGATAGGTAATATAAACTGTTTGTCAAAACGTCAGCTGCTGGCTGCACATCGCTATTACATGTAACGATGTGTAGTCGAAGGCCAAAGGTTTTAGGTCAGGGCCTAAAGAAACGATCAGCTGATTGTTTCATCGGCTGATTGTTGTCTCTATTACAAGGAGCGATAATCAGCTGTCGCTATGAATAACTTTTATCCCTCGGATAACCCCTTTAAGCCCTCTGGTAGTGTTACATACATTAGTGACAGTATGTTGGCTCAGTTCATAAATCTCATTTGTGTGATATTCGCCATCGGAGCGCTAAGTGAAGCCTCCCTGCTGACTTACATCGTCAGTAAATATAAGACCTAGCATATCTATACTATATTCTCATTGCCACTCTTCTCTTATAAGATCACAGCATCGCCATAACACGTCCTCAGTGTTCTCTCATGGAAACAGAGGTCACAAGCAACCCAGTGAAAATCACAAGAAAACCAACAATGTCAGGATTTTTTCCATAGGGCAACACGATGGTTGCGTCACAGGACTCCTCTGATTCCTCTGTATAGCCATAGCCTTAGGTCCACAATCCATACCGATCAATTAAGTACGAACAGAATCATAATTAGAGGGAAAAAGATAAAATCAGTCAATAACAGGTAACCTACTTTCTGATGGTTTCCAGCATAGAACAGGGAATATTTATACTGTACACACTAAAAAGAAACCAATATTGATGTAAGGTGGAGTGCTACCTTCAAGTGATAGAGATCATGCCATACTATCGGTATCTCTTATCTACAGGCTGATCAGTATACAGAGATACAGAGATACAGCTCTGGAAGGTCACCAACCTCTCCCTCATGTTGGGGCAATGGGGTTGTTCATATCTAATAAATTGTTGGCACATTATAGCACTTTTTGATGGTTTCCATTTGGAAGTTTTCTGCTGTGAGTATCTAGAAGATTATTATTATTATTATTAATAATAATAATAATAATAATAATATCTGAGCAGAGAGCCTATATAATATGCACTGGATCAGTCATGTGGATTAGTAAATAAAGTGGTCCAAGACTTACAATATCCATTCTGTCTTTTTGGTGAAGTCCCCACATGTTGCTTGCGAGATGATAGATAGATAGATAGATAGATAGATAGATAGATAGATAGATAGATAGATGATAGATTGATTGATAAATAGATAGATAGATAGATAGATAGATAGAAGATAGATAGATAATAGATAGATTGATAGATCGATGATAGATTGATAGATAGAAGAAAGAAAGATAGGAGATAGATAGGAGATATAAATAGATAGATAGATAGATATGAGATAGATAGATAGGAGATAGATAGATATAAATAGATAGATGATAGATAGATAGAGATAAATAGATAAAAGAAAGATAGATATAAATAGAAAGAGATAAATAGATAATAGATAGATAGATAGATAGATAGATAGATAGATAGATAGGAGATAGATAGATAGGTAGATAGGAGATATGGTGCATTTACACAGACAGATTTATCTGACAGATCTTTGAAGCCAAAGCCAGGAACAGACTATAAACAGGGACCAGGTCATAAAGGAAAGACTGAGATATCTCCTCTTTTCAAATCCATTCCTGGCTTTGGCTTAAAAAATCTGTCAAATAAATCTCTCTGTGTAAACGCACCAATAGATACATAGATAGATAGATACTCGTTTCTCAGTCTTATATAAATAGTTGCCCCTCCATTAGTATCTGGGTACATGTATGCTCGGCTGGGTGGGGTGTCACATACACTTGGCTGTGACAGTAATCTGCCATCCCAGGAATGACGCCATTATTTACACAGGTGCTGATGGAGCTGATGTCATTTTACACGGACATCGGAAGAGAGTGAAGTGTCTCATTGCTTCTGTCTCCCTGACAACTCCTCACATGTCCGTACAAACACGACAAATGTCACATGGCCTGTAGCTGGGTGCGCTCCACCTGTCCCTACTGTATATCAGTATACGGGAGTCCACCCATAGCACGGGAGCACTGAGCAGAATTCATTAGCTTGCTATTATTACTATTACAGGGCGTAAATCATTGGGAAGATCCTGGATGTGACATTGGAGCTGAGAGCAGAGAGAATTTTATGTGTCACGCTCCGCCCCCTCAGGTCCTCGGCTTTGCCTGGAGTGTCCCTTTAAGATTTCAGAAGCAGGGGCCAAATAACCGAGTGTTACTCTGTGACTCACATCCATGAATCAGTGAGTTTAGTTTTTCTCAGATTAGAGAATGATAAACCTCACATTTAATCAAACAGAGATTGTTGATCCGGCTTGCCTCACAGGCTGAATCACGCCGTGTTTATTCATGCTTACATAAGCATTTCATGGACTTCTAGATCCTTCTTCACGGGGAACGATTTACAATCTCTGTTCCAGGGTCCATTTACAGAGTAACGCAGAAAACTTTAAAGTGACATTTAACGCACATGCCATTAAAGTGAATGGTAGGTAACGCTTTAAATGGCTCTTTAGTAAATCTCTATGGCAGGTTTAGATAGTAAGGGATCACACATGGGAGAACACTGAAAAAAAATAAATAAATTAAACAGACTAAATCAATTAGGCATTCCTAGCCATTTTGGATTTGTTACTATTCGCAGGAGACTTAAAGGGGTAGTCCACCAAAAAATGTTTTCTTTCAAATCAACTGGTGCCATAAAGTGCCAGAGATTTGTAATTCTCTTCTATTAAAAAATCTTAAGTCTTCCAGTACTTATCAGCTGCTGTGTTTTCAGCAGGAAGTGGTGTTTTCTTTCCTGTCTGACCCAGTGCTCTCTGTTGCCTCCTCTGTCCATGTCAGGAACTGTCCAAAGCAGGAGCAAATCCCCATAGAAAACCTCTCCTGCTCTCCAGACTGGAAATAATACAACTTCCTGTTGGGCATACAGCAGCTGATAAGTACTGGAAGGCTTGAGATTTTTTAATAGAAGTAAATTACAAATCTCTGGCACTTCATGGCAGCAGTTGATTTGAAAGAAATTTTTTTTGGGTGGACTACCCCTTTAAAGGTGTTCTTTACTTTGTACAATGTCTACTTGTTAAAGGCGTCCTTTGATAATAGGCTGATCACAAAATATCCACAGTAATCAGCTGTGATCTCTGGGGAAATGTGATAAGTGTTCCATTTCTCTATGGCAAAAAAAACCCCTTTAAATGTCCACTTTAAGCATTGGTAGGTATATACTGTTCAGTGTCCCTAACCCAAGAGCCACTATAAGACCCAATTAGAGTCAAGGGGGTACGTCAGGCTCCGATAGTGCTTGTTGTGCAGCTGATCGCTTGGTCCATATTGTTTGTTTTTTTTGCTTGCTTACGGTGCAGGTAACAGTAACAAAAACGATGGAGCCTCCAACAAAGATGTGAAAATAGTCTTAGGGTCCTATTCCACAGGCCGGTGGGGGCTCAATCAATAATGTAAACGAGCGCCAATCTACTAGATCGGCGCTCGTTTACTGGGCCTATTCCACGCCCGATAATCGTTTAGCAAGGGCTGCAGGAACATCGTTACCGATGTCTTTGCAGCCCTTGTTTAAACACCATACATTACCTACACATGTTGCAGGGCTTCTCCTGCTCTCCTTCTTCCTCCCGGTCCCGCGCGCAGCAGCAGCTTCGGTGTGGCCTGTCTTAGCTGATAGACCACTCAGCCAATCACTGGCCGGGACCGCCGCGGCCAGTGATTAGCTGAGCGGTCTGTCAGCTCAGACAGGCCGCACCGAAGCTGCTGCTGCGCTCGGGACCGAGAGGAAGAAGGAGAGCAGGAGAAGCCCTGCAACATGTGTAGGTAATGTATGGTGTTTGTGAGATCATCGGTCGACCGCCACGCATCGCTATTCCATGCAGCGATGCGCGGTGGGTGCCCAATGATTTTAGGTTTGAACCTAAATAAACGATCAGCCGATGACACAATCATCAGCTGATCGTTGTTTCTATTCCACAGAGCGATAATCCGATTCGGCCGATTTTCGCTCCATGGAATAGGCCCCTTAGATATTATTATGGATAGTTGGCTCATTATATTTATTGTACCATTCATATTGGTGTCCTTTGATGTACCCCATCCATACACCCAGCAGCTGCACACTGCAGGCATTTACCCCACAATAGAACAGGGTATTGTGAGCCCCTAGTGGTGGATTACTATAATGACAGGCACTTGGGCAAAACATATGTAGAGCAGTGCATAAGATATGTTGTAAAGACTACTCTCTAATGCACACAATGGAAAGAAAGAAAGAGCCTGTATTGTGTCTTATATAATAGTCCATTGTAGGCCCTGACGCACCGTCAACTGACGGGAGAGATTATGGGACTGTGTTACAGCGTATCCTTGATGCAGGGGCCTGGTACTAGGTATTAAAGTAGAGAGTGAAAGTATGAAGAGTATCTCTGTGGCTCTGGTTCAGGGTATTGCTGCACACAACCTCATGACCACTGTTATAATGCTAACCATTGTGAATCTGTCTATATACTTCCAGTAACCAGCAAGCTTGATGTGCCTCATTTAAGTACAGTGTTCCAAACTGTAAGCAAAGATTGTGACTCATTGCTGTCACCATCTCCACATCAGGGCAGTAACTAGGCTGTACATGTAATCATCCAATTCTTAGAGGGGTCAACAACAAGACCACCACTCATATTTGGCCTTTGTACAAACAGTTGTACATGTTGACTTTGAGAACATAGGACGAAAAGAAGACTGACTGTTGATAAAGATGGTGGCTTATGTCTCCAATGACTATTTAAATGAATAACTTAATAACTTACAGATAATAGAAGTAATGAACACTGATGACTAGCACAGGCTCCTCAGGGGTGGAGCATGACAAAGGATAAATTGTTGAGCCGTGCTCCACCCCCCAGGTCCTCAGCTTTCTTTCAAGTGTTCCTTCCAGATTTCAGAGGCAGGTACCCTGTCTTAGCTGAAATACCCTTTAAGAGACTAGACTGATCTAAGATGCTAACCTAAAGATATCTTGGCTTCAAGAGAAATAAAAGATTTATAAGGATCCTAGGGGGCTGGATGACCCGTAGCCCTGCCCATAACCCGACCACCCACTCCCATATAAGAAAGACAACTGATTTATGCAAATTTAACTTTTTATTAGCTTCATTTATTTCACTTAAGTGATTACAAACTTATTTTTCCGACAAATATATATTATTTTCAAAATAATACAAAAAGATAAATAGATATAAAATTTATTTGGTAATAAATAGCACATAAATAGATACATATGTGTTAGAAGATACACACTTTGGATTACTATGATCAAGGTATTAATTACTACCGGATTTTGCTGATATTTCCCATAAAGCACCTGATTTTAACTCCTGTATCAGCCATCCTGTGAGGTATAAGGCACGCTGCAAAGATCCTAGAGATGGGAGTACTAAAATGCATTGCACATGCGTGTCATAATACCCAGCTGCAAGAATGAGGGGGGGGGGGGGGGGTCAGTCGGGGGTCTAGGACTTGGAATTTCATTGGTGCAAGTTATACATCATATTGACCAATCAGATTCATCCTTTTATTGCAAGGGTGCTTTGTGAAATCTCACACCTGATTGGTCAGTTATGGGTATAGCTCATCTAGGGGATGAAAACACAGGCATTATATATCTATGGGGAATGAAGTCCGGCGTGTAGGGACAATGCTACAGATCTTGACGTCTTCCAGAGACGCAAATTGTATAAAAGAGCTGGGAAGAGAAGCGTTTACCTGAATGTCAGGGACAGTGCCATGTAATGAAAAGTATACACAGTGTAGTGCATATTACACATGTAGTAGTGTATCTGTAGAATACACAATGGTATAGTCATATTATTGTATTATAACACTGCAATGCATTGCAGCACTTCCAAAAAAGTGAATTCACAGGAGTAAAAGGTCAGGATTTTTTTCACAACTGGGATACTGGTCCGCTCTCTGGGTCCCATTCTTCCAAAATTCAGGTCCAGCCCAAACGATGGCAGATGAGACTTGGGGCAGTAAACATGCTATACACCTTGTTTTTGCTACATGAATTCAGAGCTTAATCCCAATCTACAATACACAGCAAGTAGTAGGGTATGCCCTTACACAAGAAAATGCACCCGTCATCTCTGGACCCTTACGGGACTCCAGATCTGCATAGGTTTACAACAGATTTTTTTTTTTTTTTTTGAAAGAGGGGGTTTCCATATGTGCAAAAAAAGTCCATTGAGGCTGCTTTTAAGCCTTCACCCCAAACTGCGTAAAGCCCTGAGAATCAACGAAAGGCACTTGATTAAGGATTTTGTCCTCTGCCGGTAGCTGTAACTTCACAGATTGTTTCTTCTTAAGGTCAACAACTGCTCCGATGCTGGTATGACAGCAGGGCTGAAAATAAAAATTTGTTCTGATGCTTTTCTCTGCTGTACCCTCCTCAGTCGGACACGGATAGCCTGTGGAAGATGGGCAAACGCTTGTTGGTGGCCACTTGACTTGGCACCTCAAACACAGGAGACTCTGAGCCACTGCTGTAACACTCATTTTCGGTCAAGGAACTGGACGAAGGTGAACGTAGGAGTTGATAGTTGGAGAAAGGATCCTGAACAAGATTCCCGGCTCTGGAGCATCGGCATGAGCAACAACGACTACAGGACTCCATTCCTTTGAGGGAAGACACATGGCTTCTGGTCTCGGAAGGAGCAGGAGAGAAAATTGGATCACTGGGAGGAGGAGACACTGATGCAGCTCTGGTGAATGAAGCAGGGTCCGGGAAACCTGGTGGTGGTGGAGAGGCTCTTCTAATGGGTACACCGCTGTAGCTGATGCTCTGGCGGAGAACATGTTGAGTTGGGCCACCTTGCTCAGCTGGATGATGGATAAAATTGCATCGGGACCCATATGGACATTCCCCGTAGAGGTGGAACTTATGGCAATACTCGGTCTTGTACTTTGGATGACGGTTTGGTTCTCTTAGTTCACCTTGACCATGAGCGAATTGACATTTTGAGCCATATTTGCAGGTACCTGTTTCTGAGAAGGTACGGCACAACTCTGTCTTGTAACGTGGTGATGGAGCAGGGAGTGAAGGCAGAGGAGTTTTCAATGGAGGGAACCCCGGTGGTGGTGGAGGTAGTGCTGTTCGGGGCCCTTCGGTAAGGCTGATGGACCTGTCTGTTCTGAAAGGAGCGCGAGGAGGCTCGAAATTCCAACGAGCAGACCATTTAGTTTCATCATAGACTTCGGGGGCACAAGAGTGTCTCCTCTTAGGGTTGGCAAAGATGTTATCATTGGTGCTTTCAATATCTTCTGTCAAATTCAAGTTACGAAGGTTCTAAAGGATTTCAGAATGAAAGAGCGTTAGGATGATACCTAGCCCCAACCCTATAATTTTTAATGCAGTCAGTCTTAAGCATGCAATCTAGATCACTGTATCATAACCAAATCCTGACAACACAACAAGAAAAACTAGTTCTCTTGTACCCACAAGAACAGGTGGATCTACACGAGTGTGTCCTACAAACATTAGAGCTGCAAAATACATGTCATATGTTGTGTGGCCCATAGGTTTCGAAAGAGAAGCCTGAAAGTCAAATAATTTCAGCTGCGCACATGAACAGGAAGTCAGGGCCTTGTTCTTTGTCATACATATGTATATAGGACAAAAAGCAAGCAGCAGCTTGTTAGACAAACAGAGTTGTTTCTGACTGTGAGGGGCCTGAGGCAAAAACACAACCAACCCATAAAACTGAAGGAAGAACAGCAGGAAAGGGACACACCAAAAACTCAGGGAGATTGTATGTGGGGTACTAATGGGCAAGGACTGGTAGGACAGGGGGTAGTAAGGAAAAAGATCTAGTAGGATAGGGGGTAGAGAAGGAAAAGGGCTGGTAGAATGGGGGTAGTGAAGAGCAGGGAATGGTGGGAAAGCGGGTTAGTAAAGATCAAGAACTGGTAGGATGGGAGTTACTAAATTACAGAGAGTGGTAGGAAAGAGGGTTAGTAAAGAACGAGGACTGGTAAGATGGGGTTACTAAAGTACAGATAGTGGTAGGAAAGAGGGTTAGTAAAGAACGAGGACTGGTAGGATGGGGGTTACTAAAGTGCAGAGAGTGGTAGGAAAGAGGGTTAGTAAAGAACGAGGACTGGTAGGATGGGGGTTACTAAAGTGCAGAGAGTGGTAGGAAAAAGTGGTAATAAAGAATAAGAACTTGTGTGGCAGTGGGGTAGTAAAGAACAAGAACAGGTAGGGCAGAGGGGTAGTAAAGTAAAGGAACATGTAAGTGAAGTAAGAAACAAGGTCTGGTAGAACATTAGTAGTTAGTTAGTAAGGAACCATTTTTTTAGGGCAGAGGGGTACCAAAAGAAGCAAGTACTGGTAGGGCAAAGGGGTAGTTAAAAAACTGGCAGGACAGTGGGGGAGTAAAGAACATAGACTGGTAAAGAGTAGTAGTAAAATAGAGAATCTGGGAGACCGCAAGTTAAGAGTTAAGCTGGAGTAGAAGGTACAAGTCACAGAGAGGTCTGAGGACTGACAGCAGATAAGGTTTTATGCAAAGGTCCAAGGTCTAAAAGCAATCAAGCACCACAAATGACAAAGTGTAAAAGAAAATGAGGAACAAAAACTATGATAGACAGAAGGGTCGGGGAGCAAAGACAGATACAAAGATATATTGAAGAAGGTACAAGTGTTTGTTGAGGGGAGAAGACAGACTGTGAGATATGAGGTATGACTGACAGCAGTGCAAAGGTCTGAGAGCTATGAAAAGCTACCCACCGACAAGGGGATAGAGTAACACATACACACACAGTGACAGGCAGGTCCAGCAACATTGGGACCAAGACACGAAAAGTGACAAGACAACAGGACAAAGGAATGACGTAAGTCCAGTTGGGTTGTCAGGGCAGGATTCGAGCCCTGATGCCAACCAGCTCTGGCCATAAACACGTCCCTGGTTACATAAGACTGAACAAGGGACGTGAGATGTCCAGTAGAACCAGTACCTCGAGTTCTCTCCTACACAGAGAGACTTATGCCAACTAGGCACAAAGAACTATTGTACTATATGAGAGGAGCACTCAATAGTCCATATTCTCTGAAGCAAGCCACAGCTTTGTCCTAAGTGAAGCTTTCCTTGTATTATTATGCTATGTATCCTACCACACAGCCCTATGAAACTCCGGAAGACATGTCAACTATTCTAACACCTATTGGAAACCCTTTCCACATTGGGCTCGATTCCGTCAGTCCCTCCAGAACCCCCCAAAACTCTACAATCCCTTGACCTTCACATCACCTCTATATCCGTCTCTGGATCCCAACCTATATTTAGTCCCCTTTGTGCTCCTGGATATTCTGTGTAGAGGTCCCACCCTGTTACTCGTAGTCGTACAAACAATACAATAACAAAGTCACAATGCAGCATACGCACACAAACAGCAGCATACGTAGACACAGGTGCAAAATGTTGTAGAGAATGGTAACTCTAAGTAAGTGTCAAAGAAAAGACCCTACCGATAAAGACCCCACCACCACCACCACCACCGCAGATGCCATGTGGCACTGTGCAAGGTCTCACCTCATAGATTGTTTGTATATCCAGCATTGTGGACATAGTGATCCAAAAATAAGTGCTCGCTCCTACACCAGTGATTCTTTTAAGCAGTCAGTGCAGTACTGAGCCTCCAGCAGCCTCTCCTTATAAATCAGTAGCGTATGCACCTCCTACCATGATGTCCTTAGCTATGATGTCACCTTAGGGTGAAGTCCAGAGAGGAGGATGAGGAGGGAGGGAGGGAGGGAGGGGAGGCGTTAGCTAATCTCCCTCCTCAGGAAAACAACTTGTCTCAAGCCAAGATCACATTATGAGAAGGAGGGGGGAGGGGAAAAAAAAGCAAATGAAGGAGTGGAAAGGGAGAAAGAATGTAAGGAGGGCAGAAGAGAGAGAAACTAGGGAGACTGGAGAAAGAAACCTAGAAGAGAAGGAAAGCAAGAAGAAGAAGGAAAGCGGCATAGACACCGAATAACACAAGGGTAATACATGAGGGCTATACACCAACAAGATACAACAGAAGATGGCGGTATCTGCACCAATACAACCGTCTTCCCTATGTGTACATATGCGTTACTATGGAAGACAATACTTGCATTGATCCTCCCTGATTGTCTACAGTAATCTAGAAACCCTTAGAGAAAAGACTCTGCCCAAAGGGGGTCACAATCTATAGGAATGTGCATCAGTTCCTGGATTTACCCTACACGGCCCCTTTAAATGAAACTATGTCAACTCTGCAGGTTTGCACAACACCCGGGAATGCACATAAATATAACATGTTCCTTTAAATTATAAGGTGGCAGGACTTCCTTCTGTGCTAAATACTTGTGTGCGCAAGTTAGCACTGGCACAGGACTTCCGGCACTGTTATCACTTATGCGTTCCCCTTTTTCTTTTTTGTCTGTTTTCTTTAAATACTTGGCCGTGTGGGCTGTAAAGCATGGTATTTATGGCTTAAAGGGATAGCGAGGTGCATTTGTGCAAAAAAAAAAAAAAAAAAAGGATTTAGCTACCAATGGAAAAAAAACTAATAGTAACAAAAAAAGTTATCGCTGAAAAGCAACACTGATATCATATAAAGTAGGGGGAGCCGAAGGGTATGTTCACCTGAAGAATTCAAGAATGTACGGCAGAAATTTCACACATAGCCTTGTATTTTTTACATGAATTTGTACTCTGTATGCAGTGACTTATACCCTACTGGGGTTAGTCCGGTTCCTGGCATGCAGATTTACAGGTAAAAAAGAAAATTCTGTGGTGTATTGAGGATCCTTAGGGTTGTATTAGATCATCAGAGATACATTGTAAACAATCCTCTATCTTGTTGATCTGTGATCGTTTACAGAGCCTATTACACGGCTCGGTGATCATGCAGAGAGGGCTGCACAGATGATCGGTGGATCGTTCATGCGGCACTTTGCAGTCATCAGTCAATGATTTTTTAAGCTGTCACAACTATGGTAGGCCGATCACTGTCTCTATGGCACAGGGTGATTTTGGCCTTTTTGGCCATTAGTTACCCCATCTAATGGGGCCCTTATTGAAAATAATTTATGTAGATTTATGGGTCACCCATACACAGTAGACCGGCAGCTGGCCCTGAAATTGGCGGAGTAGTCCAAATTTTTACTGATGCTGTTGTCTGGGTTGACATGACAGGACCATGGCAGCCAATCATAGCTTGCCAAAGATAAACAGGATGTGGTCTTATGACTTGTCACCCCTATGGAGATGGGTAGACAGAGGACATTTGAGGGAGCTGATAGCAGCAGCTAAGAACTGGAGCATAATCGTAAACTTAAAAGGGTTGCCCAGCGCTACAAAAACATGGCCACTTTTTCCCCTCTCTTGTGTCCAGATTGGGTGGGGTTTGGAACTCAGTTCCATTGAAGTAAATGGAGCTTAACTGCAAACCACACCTGAACTGGAGACAAGAGAGGGGGGAAAGTGGGCATGTTTTTGTAGCGCTGGATAACCCCTTTAAAGGGTTATACTACTTTTTGATGTTTTTGGGACCTCCAAAAGATGGCGGCAGCTGCAATGAGTGCCTATGTGTTAGGAGGAACTGGCATGCCCATGTATTATATAGAAAGCCTATTAGTTATAAAGGGCACCATGTACTTCTTTAATTGTCCTGTGGGGGCACTGCAGGGAATCTGGACACTTACTTACTGACAGATTATATTAGATCACTAGCCCTTCCAGCATCGGGACACCCTCTGATCTGCTTATTTTCTTAGGACTCTACTAACAATAAGGAAGTCTACATTATTATTTTTGTATTTTAGGCAGCCTGCCAACCATTAGACACCTTGAAAAAAAAAACCTTTAAGGTGTTAAAATGTTAATTTGGTTTTTCCTTTTAATAAAGGGTGAGAACCACCAGCCCTTCATTTCCTTTCCTTAAACATTAACCTGAATGGATACTGGAAGTTTTGCTGGCTCCGGTTTCTCGTAAGCTCTTCAGTGTCTCATGCTAGTAAAAGTTTCAGGCAGCTTCTGGCAGCGAGGAGTGTACGGTCAGGCCGCCAGCCTCTTTAGAAATGAAATGTTTCCTCCATATATTTCCTCCATTCCATGGAATCACTTATTATGCTAGGCAGGCATCCCAAAAAGTTTCCGCTGCTTCTGAAAGTCCAGCTCCACTACATGGCCGAATGCATGAAGATAATATATTCAGTATACCAATGCAGAATCCATATTTATACCTCTCTATTGTAGGCCGCATGAGTTCTGGTTGCCTAGTAACCACTAATCTTCCTGTATGGGTGACCATTAGGTCATACATGTATACATGCTGTATGATAAGTTGTCTCTCTATGCACAGGCCTGTCTTGAGTCCCTCTTAAACAAGATATGTGGTATGGTGAATATAATATTTTGTAGCAAGTACATACAGGCCTGATCTGACTCGTAGAGGACCCCATACACCTTATGGGCCGTTAGTATAAGGTGAATGGGGCTCTCCTGACCATCTACCAAAACATGATGTTGGTGGAGATAGGGGCCGGGGCATGATGAAAAATCTCCGCCTGACCCCTTTGTTCTGGGAGACATAAGCGGTTAAAACCTCCCCATAGAGAACGCAGGAACACTCGGGCGTGCCAAGCGTTTCTGTGCATGGGAAATACGGGAGAGATAACTGTCGGTTATTGGGATTCCACCAATCAGGAGAATTGTTATCCCTTGTCTCCCAGGGTGAATGGAGTAGCAGTGGAGTATACATGCTGGCCTGTTGAAGAACACCAAGTGTTGTATTCTGATATCTTCATCAGTCTCATAGAGAGTAAATAGAGTGCACGGGCTTGATGCCCCTGGGGAAAAAGGACCACCGTCATTATGACTGGTGGGGGTCCCAGTGGTTAGTCTCCCACCATGTTTAAATATGTTACTCAATGTACTGATGTTCTCATCTCCATTGACACTTAGAGATTAGTTCAGAATTATGCAGATTTCCCGTTACCAGAGAATGTTGCATTGTGGGAGCTCAGATGACGGGTAAAGTAGTAGTGCTTAGCCGTCCATCTTATGTCAGACAATGGAATTTTGTGATGATTTAAGATAAATTGGTACAAAACCCCCAAAACAAAGTGGCTGCAAAGTTACTCAACTTTTGTGAAATGTTGAAAACGGAATTACCCTGGTGAGTTAGAGACGTCTCCGCAGATTAATGTAGAACGACCAATGTCTGTCTCTGGACGGCAGTCCAGGTCTCCAGGCCAGGGTGCATCATCTATTTCTACGTCACCGTCTACCAATAATAAACTCAGCAAAATTACCGTAGTAGAGTGAAAAGATCATGCAGGATATCGGTCAAGAGCTAGGGGAAGTGTGAAGTGTGGGGAACTGAAGCTGCACCGCTGTTTACCAACAGAGTTATGCAATATTTGTTGTTCTCCTTTCACACGAAGGTTCGACATCATATTTCGGGAGTTTTTTTAAAGTGGTGTGGTCACACGTGCATGCTGGTAGCATAATATTTATCAGTCCTTTTCCATATAGTAACCAGTCATCATGTTGTGATGGAACACATTTACTGTACTAATAAAGTGAGGCCTACTGGGCCCCTAGTACAGAGTCCGTCACAGTGCCCGAAAACATAACCTAGAATATAACCAGTGCCCCCCAGACCAGTACCCATAACAGTGCCCCAAAATATAACCAGTATCTCCAGACCAGTGCTCATCGCAGTGTCACGGAATATAACCAGTGTCCCCCAGACCAGTGCTCATCACAGTGCCCTAGAATATAACCAGTATCCCCAGACCAGTGCTCATCCTAGTGCCCCAGAATATAACCAGTGTCCCAGAATATAACCAGTGTCCCGAGAACAGTGCTTATCAGAGTGCTTTAGAATTAGGGATGTCACAATACCAAAATTTTGAGTTCGATACCAATACCAACTTTTTTATTTCGATACTCAATACCATTTCGATACTTAGCGTATAACCCCCCCCCCCCAATAATAACTCAATATAATGCCCCCCCCCTCAACTGCAGATATAACACTCCCCAATGTTCACTATGTAATATACCTGACATGTTATCTATATTCTTCAGGTCCGCACTATTACAATGGTACAATATATTTTCATTTTAATTTACAACTTACACTGTACAAATGTTACAAAAGTTATGGGGTTTTTTTTGTTTGTTTTTTAAATACATGTGTTAAAAATTGCTGTTTTCTGATTCCCATATCTTTCAGCCTGTAGGGCTGTCTGAGAGTCTTTGCGCGCAATGATTTGCAGCTTTGTTTGGTACCATGTTTGGATATATGACTTTTTTTGGAACACTGTATACTGTGCGAGATCGGGAAGGTGATCATTTTAACGTGCAATTACGCATGTGGTGATGCCAATATTTCCCCCTTTATTTGTTTTTATTATAGTAGTTGGGGGTAGTAGTAGTATGGCTGACTCACAGCATAGTATGTTGGGGGTAGTAGTTGTATGGGTCACACACAGTATAGTATGTTGGGGGTAGTAGTTGTATGGCTAACACACAGTATAGTATTTTGAGGGTAATAATAGTGAAGCTGACTCACAGTATATTATATTGGGGGTAGTAGTAGTATGGCACATGCACAGTATAGTATGTTGGGGGTAGTAGTAGTACGGCAGATGCACAGTACAGTATGTTGGGGGTACTAGTAGTATGGCAGATGCCAGTATAGTAGGTTGGAGGTAGTAGTAGTAGTAGTATGGCAGATGTACAGTACAGTATGTTGGGGGTACTAGTAGTATGGCAGATGCCAGTATAGTAGGTTGGAGGTAGTAGTAGTAGTAGTATGGCAGATGTACAGTACAGTATGTTGGGGGTACTAGTAGTATGGCAGATGCCAGTAGAGTAGTAGTGGTAGTAGTAGTAGTAGTGCTAGTAGTAGTAGTAGTAGTAGTAGTAGTAGTAGTAGTAGTAGTGCAGATGTACAGTATAGTAGGTTGGGGGTAGTAGGGCAGATGTACAGTATAGTAGGTTGGGGGTAATAGGGCAGATGTACAGTATAGTAGGTTGGGGGTAGTAGGGCAGATGTACAGTATAGTAGGTTGGGGGTAGTAGGGCAGATGTACAGTATAGTAGGTTGGGGGTAGTAGGGCAGATGTACAGTATAGTAGGTTGGGGGTAGTAGTATGGCTATACTATGGACATATAGCTATACAACTACTATCCCCAACATACTATACTGGTGCTGACCCAGCACTAGTATAGTACATTGGGGATAGTAATAGTTGTAGTGGAGCAGAACCTTCACCTCCTGCTCCATGCTGCCCGGTCTCCTCGCTCCGTTGTGACTCCCGGCCCCCGCACACAGGCCGCAGCCTCCTCACTACGGGACAATCTCCAAAGCAATCGGCTACTGTGTACGGAAAGGCTCGGATGCTGCTGACACAGCGGCATCTACACAGTTAAATAGCCGGTTTAACTGTGTAGATGCCGCTGTGTCAGCAGCATCCGAGCCGCTCCGTGCGCAGCAGCCGATTGCTTTGGAGATTGTCCCGTAGTGAGGAGGCTGCGGCCTGTGTGCGGGGGCCGGGAGTCACAACGCAGTCCAGTCCAGTATGAATGCCGCTCCATAGTGACAGCGGCATGCCGTACCCGGGCGGCCCCCGCTGGTTGCTGGGGAGGGGGAGAGAGATGTCCGAGATGACACCTGGACCAGGCAGCATGGAGAAGGAGTTGGTGAGCCGCGCGGGCGGGGGGTGGGGAGCAGACAGAGAGCACGGCTGGTGCTAAGCTAGCCGCCCGCCGTGTTCTCTGCACTATACTCTATGTTAAGCTGCGCTATTGCACATCTTAACATAAAGTATCGATACCAGGAAATCCTGGTACCGAACCGTTTTTTTGCCCCAAATATCGATATTAGTATCGATATTTCGGTGCATCGTGCATCACTATTAAGAATATGACCAATATTCCCAGAACAGTGGCCATCACAGTGCCCAAAAACATTACCAGTGTCCCCAGACCAGTGTCCATCACAGTGCCCCAGAATATAACCAGCTTTGGGCCTACCTTCCAACCACCCACGTTTGGTGCTTTACAGTTTTCCAACTTGAGCCCTTCACAGACTGTTAGCGCACTTGGCTTTGTCGGCTTTAAAAACATTCTACAGAAAACCCCATCATCAGCTGTCCGTCAACTTGGCCCTAACTTAAGCCCTAACCCAAAGATGGCCCATGCCATCAGTCAGCTCAATGCCACCCCTCTGTTACAATAAGCCTTGGGAGGCAGTCCTTCAAACAACACCTCATGATTAGTGTTAAGCAGACTTGGTGAACTGTTCGAGTTAGGCAACGTTCTCCAAACCCAAATGCTAGCGTCTGGAGAAGTTAGATGCCGCCTATGGCTGGCAGGAAAACAGGCATACAACCTATGGCTGTATCCCGTTTTCCAGGACTCCATAAGGTGGCATCGGACTTCACCAGCCACTGGGAGTTAAATGCCAAGCGTTCGGGTTTAGAGAACATTGCCGAGCCTGAACAGTTGGCGTGTCCACCCAACACTACTCATTATAATGGCCTTCAATGGTAATATGGGTGACCCACACAATATGTAAAGAAATGAGCGGGCACCACTAAGAAATGGACACCACTAAGGAGGGATCCACACTGCAGCTTCTTGGCAGACCTTATATAACAGGCGTGGTAAGCTGGCCTTTTCACGTTATACATTTATAGACCTTATATAACCCTCAGAACTATCCTGGCCAATGATATTCACCAATGATCAGCCATTCCAGCCTGATGACTTGTCTTCCAAAATGCAGAAAGGCTCTGGCCTATTCGTAAGCAGAGATGGGATGATACACTCCAGTATACCAGACACTTCTCTTCCTCCTTTCATTGTTGTGATGTAGCGCGTCAATGTCAGAACAAATAGGCCACCTTGTATGTCCGCACCGTTCCTAGCAACTTCTTTCATCAAGCTGAGTGAGGAAGAAGAACAGAGGAAGCATAAAGTTCACCCCTCATTCAGGCTATGGATACCTCTAGTGCTGGTTATCGAGGCGGATAAACAAACTTTGGCATACACCTGGCTGATGCAACCACCCAAGGGCGAGACCTGCTGACCAAAGTGGGCAGAGTATCGGGGACAGAGCAAAGGTCCAAGAGACACTCAACTTCTCAAACCTCAATGTCGTAAAATGTCTTTAAGATCACTATACTGGGCAGATGGATTGGGCCGTGTATATATAGCTTGTTTCCTAACACAGTGAGCCTGTGTTTACTGACAGACGAGCAATTACATTATAGAACATTATGCCCCGCTTATGTAATAACCCTGGCGCTGAAGCAAAAACACTCATTAATAGTCTCTATCCCCTGGCATATGTGGACTTGGATGGGTTATAACGTCCAGACCGGGTAACAGATGTGTATAAACCTATGCAGTGACGAGAGTCTGTTTCACTGCAGTCGGAAGTCATTTCAGCACACGGCCCGGCCCCTTCGCACACAAGGAGGACGTTTTCCATGTTTGGCTTGGCAAAGCAACACTGCCGAGTTGTGTAACAGACTCCTATGTCTCAATACTTTGATTTCCAGGAAGTTCACGCCCCGCGCTGAAGAACTCACTAGAACTTGTAGTTCTTTAGAAAAGAATTTGCCTTCTTTATAGAAGCAAGAAGGGGAGGGGGTGGGCTAAACTCGTGAAAGAAGATTTAGCTGTAAGATATAGTCGATGGGTTCAGTTATATAATAGCACGTTACCTGTGACGTGTTATTACTACAGGACATGTAGAAGGATACTGACCTCTGACATGTTACTCTATGCTTATGTGTATACACCATTGTTTGCTTAATCACAGGTGGTGTAACATATAGCTGCCATATACACGGATCGCCCACAACAATAAAACCTCCATCTTATATTGTGTAGTTCTTCTTTATACTACCAAAACAACTCAGACCCATCGAGGACTGGACTTCACAAGACCTCTGAAGGTGTTTTGTGTTACTCAGCAAGTTATAAGATGCCGCCTCCATGGATTGGATTTGTTTTTCCAGCACATCCCACACATGGTTGATCGGATTAAGATGTGGGAAATATAGAGACTTAATGTTTTTCTTCCGTCCTCCTCGTACACAGAAAAGTATAGCATGGCCAAGTGTTCCTGTGTTTTCTATGTCTATGTCTGCAGCTTATCTCTCCTAGAACAAAGGAGTTGGGCAGTCATTTTCCATCATGCCCGACCCCCTATCTCTACGACATCATCTGTCAGTGGATGGTCGGGAATGCCCCATACACCTTATATTGATGAACAAATCTACCACAAGTGGGGGGTACATGAACAATGTCGGCAGTGTGACCAGAGCATTATCCTGCTGAAAGAGATCACTGCCTCTGGGAAACACCACTGCTATGAGAGGGGGGGGTCTTGGTTTGTTGTTGTTTACATCCAGGTCTGCCAGCAGAATATATAAGGGCACTATAGGAGTCCATGGTCTCTTATGTGGTCTCTTATGTATGAGACCAGACAGTAGGACTATGCTCTCCGTCAATGAGCTGACCTATGCTAGTGACCGTACTATACTGCATTGGTCAGAGTAGTCACTGTATCTCCATCCAATTAAAAAAAAATTTAAAAAAAAAATTCCATCCTGAAAAGGAAATGTTCCACCTAGTACATGCCTTACACAACTCATACAAACACTGCGAATATATGGCCCCAGGATCCTATTGTGCAATTGTCCTGCAAAAGAAGCCTGCAAGGGCCCACCTCATAGGAAATCCTGTGCACATGACTGCTCACCGCCACGTCACGCACACATTGGAATAGACCAGCACTTTTTAGTTAAAAAAATGCAAAGCATGAGAGTCAACTGAAGGAATGAGTGGCCGCCTTTGGGCTAAAATGAACGTGAACATAAATAAGGACTTGCATAAGAAAAAATTCTTTTAGATGGAGTCACAAAATTCTAAATTCTTTGAATCTTTCAACAGGTGAAAGTTATAGTTTCTGGACTATTTTGCTGATACCGAACCTTGACCCCCCCTGGGACATGTGCTTCATAGTTTTCATAGTTTCAGATAAACAGTAGCTAAAAATTCCCGGGCGTAGTCCTTACTCTGACCCCCCCCCCTATTTACCAGATTTTTCTCAGCCCTTATGGGATGGGAGCCATCCATGTCCATGAGGCTTGAAGTAAAACAGGTCACTAAATGCTGTTAAAAACACCTCAGGCATGATGGCAGTCCTCATTACGAAAGACAGAAAGTGAAATTAAAAAATTACAATCAAAAAATAGAAACAGATTAAAATACAAGAACAAGTAAAAGTATGTGATCAGTACAAGACATTTTACGTGATACATGCTCTTTAAAGTATATGGTGGCAGTGGCGTAGCTACCATAGAGGCAGGGTAGGCAGCTGCTATGGGGCCCTTGCAGCAGGGGGGCCCGGGGGAGAAGATAAGAGCCGCCCTGTGTCCTTCTGCTTAACCCCTTATGTCAGGGGCGTAGCTAGGATTCATGGGGCCCCATAGCAAAAAACTGTACGGGGCCCCATGAATCCTGTACGCTCCCCTACCCCCCCCCCCCCCCTCGCCAAACACAGACAATGACGCACATATACACACACAGAGGCACCATTAACATATATACAAATACGCCACTGACATACACACATTTACACTAGAATGTGATTACACTAGTACAGATGTATACACCATGAGTAGACTGCACACAGGGAAATCATCTCAGTGTAATAAGAAATACTCAACCAGAAATAAAAGAAAATGCAGCAGATATTAGTGGTGGGTTCTTTTATTAGAGCCCAGCATTAATAGAAGCTGCTGCAGAACATCTTTGGGAGCAAACCTGTCAATCACTTGAGACACTACTGACATACACAAACACACACATATACACCAGTGCTACAGACATTGCTGACATATACACACACACATATAGCCACAGATACATACACATACTGACATATAAATATATACACAGATACATATATACACACACTGACATATACATACAGGGCCGCCGATAAGGCAGTACAACTGGTACTGCCGTACGGGGCCCGGACCCTAAGAGACATGGGGGGGGGCCCGCCGGCCGCTGCCCCCCGTCCGCTACGCTAGGGGGGCCCGCACGGCCCCCCTTGCCACCTGTTTTTGCCACCTGTCCGGGGCAGGTGTTGAGCTTCCGGCACACACAATGACAGAGGCCGGAAGCTCCCAGCTGCAGCCCCGCAGTCCCGGATCTTGTCTCCTGCTCGGCGGCGCTCACGTGATGTGACGTCATCGCCGAGCAGGAGAGAAGATCCGGGAACGCGGGGCTGCAGCTGTGAGCTTCCGGCCTCTGTCATTGTGTGTGCCGGAAGCTCAACACCTGCCCCGGACCTCGGCGCTGCATGGGGGGAGGGAACCAGCCTGCCTGCCTATCCTTCTCCCGGCCGCCCGCCCCCCTGCATCCTCAGCTGCTCCCCTGCCCCCCCAGCCTCTCCCCCAGCCCCCCAGCCTCTCCCCTGCCCCCCCCCAGCCTCTCCCCTGACCTCAGCGTCTCCCCTGCCCCCCCCCCCAGCCTCTCCCCTGCCCCCCCCCCCCAGCCTCTCACCTGCCCCCCAGCGTCTCCCCTGATCCCTCAGCCTCTCCCCTGCCCCCTCCAGCCTCTCCCCTGCCCCCCCAGCCTCTCCCCCTAACCCTCAGCCTCTCCCCCTAACCCTCAGCCTCTCCCCTGCCCCCCAGCCTCTCCCCTGCCCCCCCCAGCCTCTCCCCTGCCCCCCCCAGCCTCTCCCCCTGCCCCCCCCAGCCTCTCCCCCTGCCCCCCCCAGCGTCTCCCCCTGCCCCCCCCAGCGTCTCCCCTGCCCCCCCAGCGTCTCCCCTGCCCCCCCAGCGTCTCCCCTGCCCCCTCAGCCTCTCCACCTAACCCTCAGCCTCTCCCCCTGCCCCCAGCCTCTCCCCCTGCCCCCCAGCCTCTCCCCCGGTCCCCAGCCTCTCCCCCCTGCATTCTCAGCCTCTCCCCCTAACCCTCAGCCTCTCCCCTGACCCCCAGCGTTTTCCCTGACCCCAGCGTCTCCCCTGACCCCTCAGCCTCTCCCCCCTGCATTCTCAGCCTCTCCCCTGCCCCCCCCCCCCAGCCTCTCCCCTGACCCCCCAGCCTCTCCCCTAACCCTCAGCCTCTCCCCTGCCCCCCCAGCCTCTCCCCTGCCCCCCCAGCCTCTCCCCTGCCCCCCCCAGCCTCTCCCCCTAACCCCCAGCCTCTCCCCTGCCCCCCCAGCCTCTCCCCTAACCCTAAGCCTCTCCCCTACCCCACAGCCTCTCCACCTAACCCTCAGCCTCTCCCCTGCCCCCCAGCATCTCCCCTGACCCCCAGACTCTCCCCCTGTCCCCCAGACTCTCCCCCTGCCCCCCCAGCCTCTCCCCTGCCCCCCAGCGTCTCCCCTGATCCCTCAGCCTCTCCACCTAACCCTCAGCCTCTCCCCCTGCCCCCCAGCCTCTCCTCCCTGCATTCTCAGCCTCTCCCCTGCCCCCCCAGCCTCTCCCCCTAACCCTCAGCCTCTCCCCTGCCCCCCAGCGTCTCCCCTGACCTCAGCCTCTCCCCTGCCCCCCCCAGCCTCTCCTTTCCCCCCCCAGCCTCTCCCCCCTGCATTCTCAGCCTCTCCCCTGACCCCCCAGCCTCTCCCCTGCCCCCCAGCCTCTACCTTGCCCCCCAGCCTCTCCCCTGCCCCCAGCCTCTCCCCTGCCCCCCCAGACTCTCCCCCTAACCCTCAGCCTCTCCCCCTAACCCCCAGCCTCTCCCCTGCCCCCCAGCCTCTCCCCCTAACCCTCAGCCTCTCCCCCTAACCCTCAGTCTCTCCCCTGCCCCCCCAACCTCTCCACCTAACCCTCAGCCTCTCCCCTGCCCCCCCAGACTCTCCCCCTGCCCCCCAGACTCTCCCCCTGCCCCCCCAGCCTCTCCCCGGCCCCCCAGCATCTTCCCTGACCCCAGCGTCTCCCCTGCCCCCCCAACCTCTCCACCTAACCCTCAGCCTCTCCCCTGCCCCCCAGCGTCTCCCCTGACCCCAGCCTCTCCCCCTGCATTCTCAGCCTCTCCCCTGACCCCCCAGCCTCTCCCCTGACCCCCCAGCCTCTCCCCTGACCCCCCAGCCTCTCCCCTGACCCCCCAGCCTCTTCCCCTAACCCTCAGCCTCTCCCCTGCCCCCAGCCTCTCCCCCCTGCCCCCCCAACCTCTCCCCCCTGCCCCGCCAGCCTCTCCCCCCTGCCCCCAGCCTCTCCCCCCTGCATTCTCAGCTGCTCCCCTGCCTCCCAGCCCCTCCCCCTGACCCCTAGCTTCTCCCTCTGACCCCCAGCCTCTCCCCCTGAATCCCAGCTTCTCCACTGCCTCCCTACCGCTCCCCCTGAACCCCAGCTTCTCCCCTGCCACCCTAGCTGCCCCTCCCTGCTGCTCCCCTGCCCCCCAGCTGCTCTCCCTTTCCCCCAGCTGCTCTCCCTGGCTCCCCCAGCTGCCTCCCTTCCCCAGTCACCCCCAGCTGCCTCCCTTCCCCAGTCACCCCCAGCTGCCTCCCTTCCTCAGCCCCCCCCCCAGCTGCCTCCCTTCCTCAGTCCCCCCCCCCAGCTGCCTCCCTTCCTCAGTCCCCCCCCCCCAGCTGCCTCCCTTCCTCAGTCCCCCCCCCCAGCTGCCTCCCTTCCTCAGTCCCCACCCCCAGCTGCCTCCTTTCCCCAGTCACCCCCAGCTGCCTCCCTTCCCCAGTCACCCCCAGCTGCCCTCCTGCCCCAGTCACCCCCAGCTGCCCTCCTGCCCCAGTCACCCCCAGCTGCCCTCCTGCCCCAGTCACCCCCAGCTGCCCGCCTGCAGACGAGTTATGGTCAGAGAAGTCTTCATGATGCTGCGCCAGATGGAGAAGAAAGCAAAAAGTTAGCGACAGCAATTCGAGAAGACGTCACCTGTGAGTCATTAGTAACTGCACTGTAATCACTTCTATAGTGTGCAGAGCCTGTGTACCATTGGGGTCTCAATGGGTCAGTGTATTGTTTGCGGTAGTGTACTGACACAGCCCTGCGGTCACTACAGTACACTAACCCAAACTTTTAAACTAGGACCCAACTACAAGAGCTGCAGGCACTACAACTCCCAGCATATCCTGAGGGCTGCAGACTGTCAGTACATGCTGGGAGTTGTAGTGCCTGCAGCTGTTGTAGTTGGATCCTAGGTGCATCATACACTGGATGCTTTGTGGCACATAAGAATACATAGATCTGTGGGGGCTCAGTGCAGGGAAGTGACCCCAGAACAGCACTAATAGGGGATAGAACAAAAACATCTCCCCCTATATCTTATTAGTGATGTTCTGGGGTCACTTCCCTGCACTGAGCCCCCACAGATCTATGTATTCTGATATGCCACAAAGCATCCAGTGTATGATGCACCTAGGACCCAACTACAGCAGCTGCAGGCACTACAACTCCCAGCATATCCTGAGGGCTGCAGACTGTTCTGGGAGTTGTAGTGCCTGCAGCTGTTGTAGTTGGGTCCTGGAGGCGTTGTGGGAAATCAGAATACATAGATCTGTGGGGGCTCAGTGCAGGGACGTGACCCCTGAGCCCCCACAGATCTCTGTATTCTGATCTCCCACAAAGCCTCCAGTGTATAATGCACCTAGGATCCAACTACAACAGCTGCAGGCACTACAACTCCCAGCATGTACTGACAGTCTGCAGCCCTCAGGATATGCTGGGAGTTGTAGTAAAGTAGTACAATCCTATGATAACTGCGGCTGTAGACAGATGTTTTGCTGGACCTTCAGGGCTGATGGTTGTCACCCACAGATTGCAGCCACCAGGAGACTCTGCACACAGTGATTTATTAAAGGGTTGTCCTCTCAGAGACTACAACTCCCAGCATACCCTGAGAGCTGTATAAATGGAGGGTGTTCTGAGATTTGTCACAGATACAGATGAATTCAGGAAAGAAGCGGGTCAGCATGTCGTGTCTCACTGGTTGTAT
Organism: Dendropsophus ebraccatus; assembly: GCF_027789765.1. NCBI lineage: Eukaryota > Metazoa > Chordata > Amphibia > Anura > Hylidae > Dendropsophus > Dendropsophus ebraccatus. The sequence continues at coordinate 83,934,230 of NC_091463.1, forward strand.
ATTGGTGGCTCCAGGTACCCCAGTCCAACACTGGACAGAACCAGTCCCCAAACTAAGATGTCCCCGGCCTCCTTCCTTCCTCCATCACGTCTGTTTGATGAGAACAGCTGGCATCAAGCAGAGCGGCACCCAAGTGCCAGGGTATATACCATGCATGTACAGCAACGTGGGGGGGGGGCACCTCTGCGTGCAAAGTGCCTAGGGCAGCATGAACTCTAAATACAGACCTGCTCACCGCCATGTATTCGCTATCACTGGCTTGGGTGAGCTAAACTAGTCTGCCTGGGGGGGGGGGGGGGTGATTTGTATATGCTCACTAACATGGAACAGCCTCATTATATTAGCTTTATCAACATTCTATGTTAGTGAGCATACCGGGGAGGGGATATTGGTGAACATATACAAATCAAACAGCCCCCCCCCCCCCCAGACCCTCAAAATTCAATAACCCCAAACGGGGCATTGCCTAGTACTCAACAGCATTCTGAATACAGGGGAACCCCTACCCCACTCTTGTATAAGTTTTAGTCTCCATCATAATGAGCCCCGCTGGGCTTGTAGACACGCTATAAATTGTACGTTGCAGGGGTGAATATAATGCACTGCATACAGAGCACAAGAGGCAGCTATACAAGTAAGTGTCTGTATGGTGACATTTACATTGCACCTTGTTCACATTTAGTTTCTACAATTTTATAACTGTATAACAGAGGTTACATTTTAAGCCACTGGGAAAAATGGGGAATATGAGCCAGTTCTCTAGAATTAATCTGAACCAAATTATACCTCCCAGCAAGGCGTGGGGCCAACACACAATTTTTTTTTTTTTTTATTAATGTGGGGGCCCAGACACTTTGGTTGTATGGGGCCCCGAAATTCCTGATGGCGGCCCTGTATACATATACCCACAGATACATATATACACTCACTGACACACATACACAGCACTTTCAGCTCCCATGCTTCCCCCTCCTCCTCCTGTAGTCCGAGCTGATCTTCACATAGAAGTATTCAGGACCTTTGGGTCATGTGACCCAAAGGTCCTTCATCCCTCTCGTGTGCTGTGCAGAAACTGGCAGGTCCTGCTCCTCTGTTCAGCCCGCTCACCCGGCACTACAGTGAGGGGACTGAACAGTGCAGTGGGGGTCCCTCTTCCTCTCTGGACCCCTGGGGGTACAGTGGTTGGTAGCTAGCATGAAGGTAGGGTAGGCTTCCTCGGGCCCCCTTCCTGCAGGGGCCCCTTAGCAGTCGCCTTCCCTGCCTTCATGGTAGCTACGCCACTGCCTTATGTACTGCAGTGTGTAAGTGACCCAGGGTTTATTTACATGCTGCAACACAAAATAGGGTTAACAAGCAGAAGACAAAGAGATCTCTGCTTCTGATAACCCGTGACCTCTGTTCTCACTGCTTGCCACAATCAAATAGTAAAATGTGCAGAGGTCAGGGGTTATCAGTGCACCAGCAGTAAAGAAGATATCTCCTTGTCTTTTGAACATTTGGTCACTTACACATTGCAGTACATAAGGGGTTAAGCAAAAGGTAGTCTGCTCCTGCACCTATGTACTTAACCATTACGGCTCCTAATGGGCCCTTATAGTTAAAAACAGTGGACTGACCGAGCAAGTAGCCATCAGCTCCCTGATTCTACCTCAACATTTGTAGGATTAGGCATATTGAATTCCAACTTGCCGATCCTTTTGTTCTTAAAAAAGATAGGCTACCCCAGAGCTGTCTAGCCGCGACTAACCTTGCTCTTTCCAAAAAGAACACATGAACGTTTGGCCAAGCTGAGCTTTCATGTGTATGGGGAGGTGGGGAGACTGTTGGCCAACAACTATTGAATATGTGTGGCTGCCTTCAGGCTAGTCTTCACATGGATGGGCTCCAAAAGTTAGACCAAATTTAAGGGGCCTGTCTAGTTTAGAAAAACTATTTTCACACATGCCACTATGAAATTCAGAGTGGGCCCACTGGCAATGATCCTCATTCTATAGGGGGATCTCTTTCTCTAGAGGACTTGTCATGTCCAGCGTTACCCAGAATGGACATGGTGTAATGCTAAATTTGCTATAGGGAAAGTGTACACTGACTTCCCCACAACTGGTTGCTGATGGATGTTTTATGATCTGCCTCTTGTCAATGGACCCTTGAAGCAAGCAGGGAACAACTAAAGTGGAGAGCCCCTTTAAGTGACCAATAAGCGGAATAATTGGTTTATTTAGGGACAACAAGCAGTGCAGCCTTCTCTATGGAATTCCTACGCCCGTCTACCTGCCTATGTCATGCAGGACATGTGGACCAACCTTTTGTGCAGAAGAATATCTTAAAGGGTGAAGCAAAGACGTTCTGAGTAGTAAGGATTAATGCCTTAGTAATAATTGTTGAATACTGCAAATCGGTTGCCCTGTACGTTGCTTCATTCACTAAGAGGAGTACATTTCAAGCGTACGTTCCATATACAGGATATGATGAACAGCTTTGTAAGACCCATACGGACCATGCATGACTACAGAAAGAGATTACACGTCCCTCGATGGGCAGAGCATTCAGTCCTGGCCTGGAGGATTTGGTACAAAGCCTCCGTCTAGCGGGTTGTGTTATGAAGACGACCCCTTTATGGTGTTTTGAGCCTATTATGACTTAAGCGAATGCTCAGTCAGTGGTCAGATATGCAGAATTAATAGGATAGAATGCAATGGTTGAATGCTGTTGAGAAACAGACATCTGGGATTTCACAACCCAAACAGTGAAATTCCCGAGTCCCTCACGTTATTGAGTTATGTAAATTTACCGAGGTCTAGTGATTCGCCTTTATCTTCTACGTGAGGTAAAATGTACATGCATCTGACGTCTTACATTCCTGGTCTTAATAATATTCAGAAATAAAGGGATTATTAGTGTTTCTATGGAATGGCTGATGGAAGCCGGGAATGTCCACAATTCATCATCGGGTCGTTTTAGATCCAACATTCTACATTGATTGATTTTTTTTCTTAGATCTTTGGAAAGATCAAAGCTCCAGTCTGTACATACAGTGGATTAATATGCCTCATCCTCAATAACTAATAGCGGCTCATAACGTAATGCCCATATCACAAGACTTAAACCTAGACCAATGGTCACCCACTATTTATCCGACTAATATGTAATTTTGTGTCTCTGGAGCTCACCAATAAGAATGACATTGTCTGTGTAATGCTATGAACAATTGGCCGATTGTGAAGATTACCTTTTCTGTATCAACCATTGTCATGAGGGCACCAACTCCTTGTGATCTTCATCTGCTGTTACCATTAATAAACGCTGAGTGGAGACCTAGAAGTCATGGCAGCATTCAATATTTGGTTCAACTTGGACCAAAGTAGATGACTTGGCTACCTGATCATGGTGGAAACACTGGTTTAAGTTGGTTAACTAGCAAATCAGAAAGTCAAGGATACGTGTATGTGAAGAATAGAAGAAGACATGTTCTACCAAGTAATGGTCTTCCAAAGTGAACAAACTTGACCTTCACATATGAACCCAATAGCCACACTCCCACCACCTCCTACGATCTTCATTTCAATAACATAGTTGTATCCATCTGTGTACAGCCATTTGTGCTGACATGGTACTTAGTGGAAAAGAAAGTCTATTTGTGATGAAGAGATGTGCAACCGTGGTCTTTGTCAGCAACCCTGATTTATTTTTGCCGTTGTAAGGGTTTGTGGTGAGATCTGTGGTGACTTGGTCCTTTTCTAACCAAATTATAATAACACTACTCTAAAGAGTTTACTGTGAAATGTCAACTATCTCGACTTGTTTAAGACTCTAATGATATATGGGCAAGATTAATTGTGACTAAGAAGCCTCTCCGGTTTCGTTCTTTTACATAGCCATGGCTAGTATAGAATAACAAGTCTTTTTCTTCTTGCTAAGTCCGAGGACATGGAGTCTACTATGTGTCGGGTTGGGGAATTTGTTGGGTTCCCAGTTTTAGGACCCTAACAATGTAATTTCCTGGGTCATGTCAGCAGCCACTGGTCCACCCATCTGAAACCATGAAGAAAAAAGAAAAATATCATTTCATCATAGAAAGAATGCCTCAAAGACTTAAGGCCATATTACACTAAGGAATTATTGGCCGTATTTGCTTCGATAATTGCTTTGTGTAATAAAAGGCAATGATAGCCGACATGGACGATGTCGGCTTATCATTGTCTTTTAACATCTTTCAACATGTTGACCATGATAGCAATGATCTGCTGCCGTTGCCCTATGTAATAGGAGTGGCGGCAGCAGACTGCCACAATCTTCTATGGACTACCTAGACCAGTTGTTCTCAATTCCAGTCCTCAGGCCTCACCAACAGGTAATGTTTTGAGGATTTCCCATACAAAGAACCGGTGTGATAATACCTGATGCACTGGGTATAATTATATCACCTGTGAACTACTAAGGAAATCCTCAAAACATGACCTGTTGGTGAGGCCTGAGGACTGGAATTGAGAAGCACTGACCTAGACAATCTAACGATCGCCTGGGCAGCCCAACCCCCCTCCACAGCTCCCCCTGCTCTTACCCGCTCACTGTTGGCGAGTGTAATAGCACCGCCAGTGGGTGGGGGAAAGAGTAGCAAGTGAGCGCCAACCTGAGCTGACCTTAACACATTTGCCCTGTGGATATGTAAAGTCCAATATATAGCACCCCATTCATGCAATCTGGCTCCATCGATAGACTTCCAATGTGGCCCCTATTTAAGGCCAATTCAGGTTGTATGCCATTTCATGCTGTATTCTTTATAAAGCATCATCAACATAGGACCCTGAAATTCTTTCTAAAGCCATCAATTTTGGGCAAAACTCATATTTGCAGCATCGCTGCCTTGATATATTGGCGTTGGTCACTTTTTGGCAAGTTCTAATTTCCTACACACCTTTATTTGAGCCGTATCCTTTCTCCCTATATTGACAGAAATGTCACAATCTCCTGTAGTCCCTCACTTAATGTTAGTCTATTTGGCATTTTCTGCTTCCCGGGGGGTCCTCTCTGGGGCGTCTTCCCAACCGCTCTGTCCTGATGCAATATTAAAGAGCCAGCGAGTGTCATTCTTTTCTACTTTCCACAAATTCTCTGACATTCTTTCCTATGTAAAGGTACTATCATAAGTGTTCATGCCTGAGCAGTAATGTCCCTATTGTAGTACATAGCATAGATGTATGTTTGTTCTTCTATGGTTCTGACCTAGCTTCCCTGACTGTTCTTCTCATTGCTGCCTGTCCTAATCTTCTGCCCATTACCCATGATCAGTGTCGGACTGGGGTATCTGGGGCCCACCAGAGGAAATGATCCTGGGGGCCCACCAATGAAGAACCAGTGAGAAACAATATGTCAGTCAGTGTTAGTTCAGGTTCTAAAGCTGGGGGCCCACCGGAGGATTCTCCGGTCCTCTGGTGGGCCAGTCCGACACTGCCCATGGTGGCCAAAATCTGCCTGCTCCGACCTTCAGCCTGTTATCTGTGATGACCAAACTCACTGTTCAACTTCCTCTTCTGCCTTATTTTTGAAATATCAGTCATTGCTTTCAGAGAGTACAGTGGGGTACTGATCTGGGGAGTCTATGTGGGAAACTCCAAATTCTAGCCGGGTTAGGATTAAAGATTCTTCTCCTGGATGTAGCCCAATGTCTGGCGGTCTCACTAGGTAGGCCGTGTGTCAAGAAGACAAGACAGCCTGGAAAAACAAAATGGATATATGTTTTTCTGGCAGCCCAAGGGTGGCATCCAACTTCTCCAGCTGCCGAAAGTCAAATGCCAGGTTTAGGTTCAGAGAACGTTGCCCAACCCAAGAAATTCGGCAAGTTCACTCAACACTAGTTACTAGCAAAGTGGGCACAGTAAATGTATGGTAAAGGTCTATGATGTAAGTATGGATTGCCCATTGTGATTATTGGACTTTGTGGTTTTTAGCAGCAAATATGATCAAACATATCTTGGGCTGATCCCTTATCATGGTTGTTAACCATAAAATGAGTATTCCATGAAAGCCAACCTCTGATGGAACCTGCTGCCATCTTCTACTCAGTGACATTGTTGTATCTATAAAATGAGATTCTGGGGGCAGGCATTTGTGCTGACATTGCACTTAGCGGAAAAGAACGCCGACTCGTGATAAAACTTTGCGCAATCCAGCTCTTTGTCAGCAACCCTGATTTATTTTTGCAGTAGTCAGGCGTTGTGGTGAGATGTGTGGTTAGTCGGCCCTTTGCTGCTACTGCTGCCCTAAGCTCAAAACCTGACACGGGGAAACAGCTGGGTTACCCCACATGTTTCATGGGGCTTCTTCCAAGTTCTCCTGTTTTTACCTATACACTAAAACACATACGGATATGTAGGGAAAGCGATCTGTGTACAGCACTATGTATGGTAGATAAACTGTGTTTATTGTCATTTTATAGGTTAAAAACACGTGTAAAAAGTGAGGGTCTGGGTGTTCAGACTGCCTCCAAACATTAGACAGAGCCGGGGGAAGGTCTTGGCTGGCCGTAGGTATAAGACCTTATTATATTCAATCACGGATGGTTTTCCATGGACCTGGATAGCGGACTCACGGTCCTTAAAAATCACTGGATGTGTGAATGAGGCCTAATGTGTGTGGAACTCATACGACCGTCCACTGATAGATTATGCTGGTGAAGATGGGGGTTGGGTGTGATGGTTAATCACTGCCCGACCCCTTTGTTCTTGGACTGATTACTAGCAGCCAGAGTGATCTGGCTGCAGCTTAACCCTCCCCATTGAGAACACAGGACTGCTCGGTTGTGCAGAATGTTCTTGTGTATGGAGAAGACGGGAGAAATACCTGACAGCCGAACAAATCTTTGGCCGTCAGTTAAGTGCAGATATACCGCCACACGATTTCTGTATATTCCTGTATGGACTAGGATGAGACTTAAAATGTCCAAAAAATGTTGGCAATTTAAAGGGTTTTGTCCACTTTGGACAATGCCTACTCCTTAGGGCCCTATTACACGGTGCGAATTAGACCGATTTGGCGGATCATCCCTCTGTGTAATAAAGCCAAGGAACCGATCATCGGCTTATCATGTCTTTTAGTCCTGAACGATGTCCATGCAGTCCTTGCTGTATGATTATCAGGGCGATTATTAGAGATGAGCGAACCGGCAGAGGTTTGGGTTCGTATGAACCTGAACTCTCGGTTTCTGATTCCCGCTGTCTGCCCGCTCCATGGAGAGGGTGGATACAGCCTGAGGACCGCCTGGAAAACTGGGATACAGCCATAGCCATAGACTGTATCCCAGTTTTTCAGGCGGTCCTCAGGCTGTATCCACCCTCTCCACGGAGCGGGCAGACAGCGGGAATCAGAAGCCGAGAGTTCAGGTTCCTACAAACCCGAACCTCGTCCGGTTGGCTCATCTCTAGCGATTATCTAGCAGATCAGCGCTCGCTTACATCAAGTCATGTAATACAGCCCTTAGATGGGCTCCTTAACAATAAGTTGCCGCCTCAACTGGAGCTGTATTCTCTTTAGATCCCTCTGCAGCGCCACTACAGGAGATATGGAGCATTACACAGGGTCCATTCCAATCAATGGGATGCCTATGTAATACAGGACAGGACAGGTCCTCCATTGTGAAAGTGTGATGTGGATCCTGATCCTCCCCCTTTTTGGATTTTAAATTTCCTAATATAGAGTATGACGGTTTTAAGCAATCCCTTTAAGAAATAAAACCCCCAGTTCTGATTGTTTCTGACACTCCTGTATAACAACAGATGCATATTTGTCCGATAAATCACTCCCCGCATTGTGACACGTTACTCAGATTTGCCATTTCAGTTTCAGAAATAGCTGCATATTTTTCAAAGAAAAAAAGAAAAAGCCTCCTGGCTCCTACGTCCTGTAACATGAGACAAATGAGAGACATATGTGCAGCTCAGCAGAAAACGATAACCTAAAAATGGGATGAATGGCTCATCCAGCATCGATTGTTCATCCAGTATGACTGAGACCGTATGGTTCTACTTTTAGCTTCTTTTTCCTTGCACATTTTCCAACATTTTTCCTGTTTTGCTTTTAACAACGGAAACTGAAGACATTCCTACCCAGAATCCCCCTGGAGGAGCCGGCCTGCGGGTTTTGGAATCTTATAATTATATGAAGGCATCTGGCATCGCCGCAGAACCATGTGATCGCTACTTTTATGAATTAAGCAAAAAGAGGAAGAGGCCTGGATGGCCGGCAGGGATGGCGGCTGCTCCTCAGCTATAGCCGGCACCACAGAAGGACACACCGGGCAGAATTAGATGATTACGTTCAGCTGACTGATTATACGTTCTGGTGACTCAGCCGCTGACCTATTTCTCCTTCTCGAACACAAACACAAGAGTGAAACTGCAGGTTGTCATTTGCCTGTGTGCAGCAACGTCTGTCCTATAGAAACTGAATCTGGAGACTCATAGGGATCATAGATTTATGAGGGATTTGTTATATTTGGCTCCAGTTCAAATCATGACTACTTTCTTCCAGAAACAGCACCTTCCCCTGTTCTGTTGTGTGTGGGGTTTTGCGGCTCAGTTCTATTGAAGTAAAGGGTGTAGAATTGCAATACCACACGCAAACTGAGAACAGGGGTGGTGCTGTTTTTGCAAGAAAGGAATCAATACCAATAGTATATTACAAAGTTGTATAGCTTAAAACAGAAGTCCTGCAAAATTCAAAAAAAAGGAGGAAGACATACTTACTAGAGATGAGCGAACCTCAAGCATGCTCGAGTCGATCCGAACTTTCGGCATTTGATTAGCGGTGGCTGCTGAAGTTGGATAAAGCCCTAAGGCTATGTGGAAAACATGGATATAGTCATTGGCTGTATCCATGTTTTCCAGACAACCTTAGAGCTTTATCCAAGTTCAGCAGCCCCAGCTAATCAAATACCGAACGTTCGGGTTCGGATCGACTCGAGCCCGAACACGGTTCACTCATCTCTAGTACTTACCTATCCTGGTGCCCTGTAGTCCTGCTCCCTGGTCCTGATGACAGCCACCTGCAGGTCTTCCAGCTGCAACATCACCTACATGGCTGAGTGATTGCCTGCTCAGCCAATCAGAGACTGGGGCAAAATGTTGCAGCCGGAAGAGCAGGGTACGTGGTACATGGATTCCGGCTGAAAATTACGATATGAAAGGACGGGGGCTGGTAAGTATACTTATATAAGTATAATTATACTGTTATATTCTCCTGCACCTCCCGCCTTCCTCCCTTTGAATTTTGCGGGACTTCTCCTTTAATATATTATACAATAAATAATACTTGATAAGATCAGAATAAGGCTATGTTCACACAACGTCAAAAATAGAGAAAAAGCGGCTGCTTTTGCAATTTAAAATAACGTCCGTTTTTGCCAGACAGGCGTCCAATGCCTCAATGTATTGAATAACGGGCGTTATTGCCGCGGACATCAAAATAATGATCATTCCAATTATTTTTGAACATCTTTTGCAAACATCGGACGTTTTTTATTAGTTGTTCACACACATAGTTTTTCTTTCACCACCGTTCTTTCTCCGTTTTTACTATTAAATTGAACGGACTTTTCAATTAAGCCGCAGCCAAAGGCCAATTGGAAATCCCAAACTAGAATAATGTGCCAACAGCCGTCAGAGTCCAGGAGCGGGTGCCAGCTGCGGAATCCGCAACAGGTGTTCCGTCGGGATTCCGTAGTGTGCACGTACCATTATGGGGCCTTTTACGTGGCACTGTGATTGGTTGCAAGGGGCAATAAAGTTTGATGTGCATAGAAAATGAGCGTGGATATCTCTCAAACAATGGTTTCCGCACATCCACCATTACGGCAGCCAACAACCAGTGGTTTTTAAGGGTACTCCCACACACACTTTTTGTCTGGCGTTTTTTCAGGCAAAAATAAAAACACCAGAGGAAACGCCATTGTGGCGCATGGTGTTTGTTTTTCTTTCATGGATTTGCATATTATCTGGCATTTTTTCTAGCATTCTTTACTTTGTGTGTGAATGATCTTTTTTGCGGTTTAGGTGTTTTTGTGTGCTGAATTCTGCCATCACATGACGTAGCTGTCGGACCACAAAAGGTGAAAAAAATGCCAGAAAAACAAAACAAAACATATGCACAGCAATGGCGTTTTTGAGACAACCAAAACAATCCCAATGAAGTCTATGGGAGAAAAAACACCACAGTTTGCCGAAAAAAACGCCACCCCCTCAGCATGCTGCGTTTTGACAAAACAGCCACAGAGCCTCAAAAACACCAGAGAGGAGAGAAAAACACCACCCTCAAAAAACGAACGCCATGTGTGTAAGGCAAATGATAAACTTCTATTGATTTCCAGCTAACATCTGGCTGCTGGCATTTTTGCAAAAAAAAAAAAAAAAAAAATTGCCATGGCGTTTTTATTGGCATTTTTCTAGGATTTTCTAGGATTTTAAGGCAGTGTGAAGCCAGTCTACAGGGGTTACACAGGCTTAGAAAACAATCGCAACTTTCCTCCAGAAACAGCACCGCTCTTATCCTCAGTTTGGGTGTGGGGTTTTTTTGCAGTTCGGTTCCATTGGAAGTGAATGGAACTGAACTGCCATACCGCATACAACCTGGCACAGGGGTGGAGCTGTTTTTGCAAGAAAGTAGCTGTGCTTTTTCTAATTCTGGATAACCCTTTTAAGCAGTTCAGAATTAAGAGATCAGGCGATGAACACTCATTCGCTTGTTCGCTGGCTGATCACTGGCCCTATTATATGCAGCAATATAGGGGGCCTGATTTGACCAATAGTCACCCCCTATAATAGGGTCTTTACCCATGACTCCCTTGCAATTTTGTTTTTGTCTGTTATCCCTCTCTGTTATATCTCTCTGCCTTCTCTCCACTATTACCTTGCACTCATCCTAGACTTCTTGTTTTCACCCTGCGGTCTGCGTTTTAACCCTCCCCCCCTCCTCGTCTTTGTCGTACAAAGTTCCTGGCTGTGTGTCAGGTGAGTTGACGTCAGTTCTTATCTCTGAACGCACACTCACAAATCTCACCCCCACCCTACTGCAGTGCAAGGTATACAGTGCAGCAAAGCTCCTTATAAACAAGCCCAGAGCTAACACATCACATTGTTATGATGGATCGGCCATCAAATCAGAACTTTCTGGACAACAAAACTATGTCCTGGCTGCACTGGGGAATGTATACAGATATATACAACCGGCTCTTAAACCAATGCTTTGCTCATAGCTAGAGATAAGTGCGACTTTAGTTGAATGCAGCCCTAGGGCAGGGGTGCTCAACAACTTTTAGTGAAGGTCCACTTACTGGTGTCTATTGTCAGGTGAAGGTCCGAGCTGAACATGATTAGTAAACGTGTTGCGCTCACCCAGTAGTATATAGCCCCCCTGTTGCTCCCCCAGTAGTATATAGACCCCTGTGTGCTCCCCCAGTAGTATATAGCTCTCCCAGTAGTATACAGCCCCCCTGTGTGTTCCCCCAGTAGTATATAGTCCCCCTGTGCACTCCCCCAGTAGTATATAGTCCCCCTGTGCGCTCTCCCAGTAGTATATAGTCCCCCTTTGCGCTCCCCCAGTAGTATATAGTCCCCCTTTGCGCTCCCCCAGTAGCATATAGCCCCCCTGTGCGCTCCCCCAGTAGTATAAAGCCCCCCTGTGCGCTCCCCCAGTAGTATATAGCCCCCCTGTGCGCTCCCCCAGTAGTATATAGCCCCTCTATGCGCTGCACCAACCATGTAATAGCGATGCACGGCCAATGGATGATGCCTGTGTTAAACAAAAACTTTATACATACCTGTCCACGCTCCCCGGTGTTCTTCTCACTTCTGCCCGCTCCTTGTTGAAGCTTCTGCAACGATCTTTGAAGTGACGGGCTGCTCAGTCAATCACTTGGTGCTGAGCGGCTTGTCACTTCAAAGACTGGCTCAGAAGTTCCAGGGCAGCTGCGGGCAGAGGGCAGGAACGAGAAGAACCCCGGGGAGCATTGACAGGTACGTATACCCTTTTATACGTCCCATTTTGGCAATTATCGAGACTAGCAGATTGGTGCTTGCTTATTCGGAACATTGATCCGTGTAATACAGCCCTAAGTGTTCAGTTTTTCTGTAGCGCCGCCCCAGGGTAAATCAATCATCACAAATTACCCATTTAAATCAATAGGCTGTCTGTGTAATGCAGAACAGGTCAGGTCCTCCACAGCCAGAGACACTCTTTCTGACCACTCTCTGCTCACAAGGAAACTCGAGAGCTGGCGGCAACGTAACGGTGAAGAATTCATAGTGTAACCCTCAGAAAATTGTAAGTTTTGTGTCCACTTTCCCTGCCGGTTTAATGCTCCTACTTATTTACTAATGGTGTGCCACACAAAAATGCCTGAAACCCAACACACCCGTCGTTTTTATAGAGAAAAACAAAACAAAGGGGGGGGGGGGGGGGGTGTTGCTTTTCCGCCATAACCAACCTATTTATTAGACAAACTGTAGGTTTTTGACAGGTTTCCATTCTACTGTGGTGGCATGGTGAGGTTTTAGCTTAGTCATATGAAAAACCCACCAGATTTACTAAGGGCAATAGGACACATTAATAAATCTGTCGGCTTGGGAAACTAAAACCATTCTTGACAATCTTAGTAAATCAGGGACACAGTTTGTTATTTTACTAAGGGATGGGATGGGAAAAAACGGCTTAATCTTGGACCTCTAATTTCTATCTATATCCAGAATCTGTACCTGCAGCCGTATAGGAATCTATTTCCAGACTGTGGAGAGTTATTGGTTATGCAATTCCCTACTCTTCGCTAATGGATAACAAAGGTGACGGACACAGCAGATACACAGAGGTCTGGTCTTCATGGAAAACGTTCCAGTTGTGTCATGTTTGCAGAGTAAAATTACCCAACGTCACATTGATGTGACTTCAGGGCAGAGGGCGCCTGGGGGCCAATCAAAAGTGGAGCAGGGCTACGAGACTATACAGGGGGCATAATACACAAATCAGGTCACATAACCGTGTCACAAATTCACCAAAAACGTCCATGAAATATCTTGCCAGGAACAATAACAATAGGCGGCCTTGGATAACGCTTCCATCATGACACTGTGTCCGAATAAAGGACGTAACCAAATTGTGAACGATGTAACAGAAAGTGTTACCATGCTATTAAAGGGGACCTCAACCCAAATTGAGTCGTCTTCGACCACGCTGGCCCTGGCTCGCCCAAGTTACATTTGACTACCAGTGGCTGAAGAAGTTGGATGGAGCCCTAGGAAGTCCTGGAAAACATGGACACAGCCTATGGCCTATGGCTGTTTCCATGTTTTTCAGGCAGCCTTATACCTGCATCCAGCTTCTTCATTCACTGTTAATCAAATGCCGAGCGTTCAGGTTCAGATGGACGCTAGCATGCTCGAGGGTTCGCTCGTTTCTAATGGTCAGCAATAATTTACTACAGGAGTTTCCACTTTCCTGTCCGTGTTGTAGCATTTTCAAACCTAGACTCATTACAGTAAATTCGAACGACATGTTCTAAAATCGTTGTTCCGAAAAAAATCGCAGATCGTTCCGTGTAAACAGTCGTTCACCGATTTTACCTATGTGCGAGATAGTCTTAAGCGATCGCGAAACGATTTTTCCGTACGATATATTGTTCCGTCTAAACGCTGATTGTTCTAAAAAGAACGTTCTTTCGATATTGTTAATCGTACAATCAGGCGAATTATCGCGCAGTGTAAACGCAGCATAAGCTAATCCCTTTAAGGAGAAGTCTGGCGTGGGGCAAAAAATCACTATGGGCAGGGGGTGGGGGGCAATAAAAAAAGCCAATATGCTTACCGCTCTGCCGGCTGTCAGCTTCTTCTAGATTCTGGGTACAACATGACCTGGCTGAAACGTCACAGGTGGGAGGGATTTAGCCCGCTCAGCCAATCAGTGATTGCAGCTGTGTACGGCCCCAGTCACTGACTGGCTGAGCGGGGCATTCGTCAACTGGGTCGTGATGAAGCCTGCGGGGAGCTAAGAAGACAGCCAGCGGGTTCCAGGAGTGGGACGTGGCGTGGGACAGGTGAGAATGGCTTCTTTTTTATTTTCCCCCACTCCCAGTCCGAAAAAAATTGTTGGCCCGGCGCCAGACTTCTCCTTTAACATCCGCATTAGTGATTGCTCTAGCAAAGAGAGTATAAGCTCTGTTCTCCTTTGAAATCAATGGGACTGTAAGGGCCTTATTATCGTGCCAAAAAATTGGTAAATTGTTCGATTTTCAGCGATAATTTTTCTGTGGGTATACAGGCAATGATCAAATTCGCTCGTATGTCATTGATCGCGTCTTTTGAGCTGGCCATAAAATCATTGTTAATTGTTATAAAATCTTTTGGTGTATGTACCCATGATTCGTTCGTAATTAGACTAGCGTGTACTAACGATCATAATTACCATTGTAACTAACGACTATTGTTCCATGTATTATGGTGAAGGATTTCAGGTCGTTCACAAAAGCGCTTGTTAGCAATGGTTTACCCTTCATCAGAGAAGGACCCTAATGTGCCTCCTCCGTAAAGTCCCTATTCCACGGTAAGATTATTGGCCGCATTCGGCCGATATCTGCCATTAGGGACGATAATCGTCCTGTGGAATAGAAGGCAACGATCAGCCGACATTGTTCATGTCGGCTGATCGTTGCAGTCGTTTGTTTTTCAACATGTTGAAAAACAAACGACTGATACAGCAACGATCTGCTGCTGTCGCTCCGTGCTGCTGTATGCTATGGGCTGCCCGGACGATCTAGCGATCACCCAGGCAGCCCCCCCCCGGGCAGCCCCCGCGGCCCTCTCCCGCTCACTGCTGCCGTGTGGAATAGTGGCAGCAGCGAGCGGAAAATGAGCGATGGGAGCGCTTGTTTGCTCCTCAAGTCAGCCCGTGGAATAGGGCCTTAAGACTACTACAGCTGATGGGGCATAAGTGCCTTGTTAGAGGCTGGGGCATTGTGCCCAGCTATCAATACAAAGGGCTGCCCACCTATGAAATAAAAGGATGTTACAGAAACTTATCAGTCATCTGCCATGAAAGACTAGGGTATCATATTACAATGTATAAGCCAAAATGGCCATAGACCATATTAGCCGATATTTGCCGGTATACAACTTTGTCAGCAAGTCAATGTATGCACAATGGGGGAGATTTATCAAACATGGTGTAAAGTGAAACTGGCCCAGTTGCCCCTAGCAACCAATCAGATTCCACCTTTCATTCCTCACAGACTCTTTGGAAAATGAAAGGTGGAATCTGATTGGTTGCTAGGGGCAACTGGGCCAGTTTCACTTTACACCATGATAAATCTCCCCATATATATATATAATGGCAGCACTAGAGATGGGAGTATTAGGATGTATTGTCTGAGGTTTTCAACCCACATCTGCTTTCTTTTCCTTCTGTACTCCATAACCTACTTAGACTTCATAATCATGAGGCTTCTTCATATTAACACTGAGTCACTATACACACACTATCTATACACCATAACCTCTAACATTTATACAGTCTGGGAATGACAGAAGACCAGACCATGGTCTACACTCTATTATGGCAGCAGAGTCCATCACCTGGCAACTGCATCAATACCCAGGAGGGTATAAAGTGATTATAATGGCAGCCCGGAGGCTCCATAGACGTCCCTAAGTGGCAGGGAGCGGTGGTTTCACGGCCCTGTCACTGTAGGGTGGTTGTGCCCTATGTGGGTGCAGTAAAGGGGGTCTGCACTATGAAGTGGGTGGCAGAGTTTTCCCCCACTGTGATGTGTCTTTTCTGATATTATGTGGGTTTCCCTTGGTGGTGAGTTGTAAGACATTGGTGAGATAGCAGAATAGCGTAACAGCTCTTTAGTAGAAACCGCCACAATAGATAGTAGTAAGAGGACGTGAGGCACAGAAAGGTCACCTGTGAGGTGTGTTGTTTGTGTCAGGGTTCCTGTAAGTTGTAGTCATCTAGCAGGGTTTAATTCTTTCGTTGCCGTGATACTGAGAGCTTAAATGCCGTGGGTCTGGTCAGAACCTCTGACCCCCCCTTATACTTTGGGACAGGTCATAGGATGGGACTTGTTGCTTGTCCCTCTGGTTCCAAAATTCCCAAACTGTAGTGATTTACTAGTCCTAACAGGGTGAGTATCTAATTGTTTTTATCTAATTGTTTTTATGATGTAAAAAGCATGCTGTGCTAGGCCTGGCCTGAAGCCCCTAAAGGTCCTAGTATACTTATATATTTATCCCCAAAGCCATTCCCCCCTCCTGCCTACTTTAACTAAGGTGAACCATCAGGACATAATAAATTGTCCACAGGACCCAGCTTAGACCCAAGTAGGGATGGTCCGAAACTGCCGAGGTTCGGGTTCGTATAAACCCGAACTCTTGGCAATGATTACCGCTGTCTGCCCACTCCGTGCAGCGGGTGGATACAGCGGGAGAAACGCCTGGAAAACTGGGCTACAGCCTATGGCTATGGCTGTATCCCAGTTTTCCAGTCGGTCCTCCCACGGAGAGGGCAGACAGCGGGAATCATTACCGAGAGTTCAGGTTCGTACAAACCCGAACCGAACTCTGTTCGGACCATCCCTAGATCCAAGTGATCCTCCATTTAGTCCTTGCTAGGCAGCACAGAACAGCTCTTCCTCTCCATTCAATAAAACCTTTTGTCTCACCAAGGGAAGGCCCTATGGGTAAACTTCTCCCTCGTCTGGAACACTCTCTATATTGTGTATAGCAAAGACTAAGAACATAGGCATAAATGTAAAGAGTGTGTTAACCCTTCTATTACCTGGCAGATATTTTTGGCTGAAGCATGTGGCAGAGCTCTTCACTCCCCGGCTCAGCAGGTAATCTAGCTGACCCCAGCTATATCTAACTATTGGAGGTCTTGGCACTAAACTTGTACAACATTTTTAAAGATACCACCAGGGACCATAGATAGTTAACAATAAGATCCCGCACCATTAACAAACCTCATTGCTTCACCCTTTTTTCTACAGCCAGAATGACTGTGGGATCTAAGGCCACATTAAAGAAGAAGAACCGTGGGAAAAGATGTTCTATGGAGAAAAACTAAATGATCAATGGTGGGATACAGAATGGCGGAAAAATGAAAACCATCTGCACAGGGGTTAAAGGTGGGGCCCATCACAGCTTCCATAGGGTTAGTCACTCCGACTTCTAAATGCCAGATCTCACATATAAAAAATGCATTACTACACCTTTTACTGAGCACCATCAATCATTTCCCATAAATCAGATTTATTATATGGAAAACATTACCAGATTAGCTCCAAAGGGATTTTCCCATAAATATCTTAATAAGACTATAGAGAGATCGGGTTTGGGGATCCCACTAATCCCTAGGTGGTGTTTTATGACAAATCTTCTTGACACCTTTATATGAAATCCCCTTTAGGTAGATAATTTATTGTATTTATATATTAAGATACAGCATTGCCGTAACTCTAACAGTAAGAAACATTGCTGACAATACAAGAAGTGGGCATGAAGGGGGCACATAGTGGGATTGGCCAGCTCTCGATAGATGTCGTATGTGGACGTCAGATTGGGAAATTTTTTCAGATACTGAGATTGAAGGCTGGGTGGGTCGGAACTGGTCTGGGAATGCACGTGCTTTCATAGAACTCTTAAAGCTGAAGAATGTGGAGGAATGTCTGGTGTTACATAGCAGCGGATTCCATAATTCAGACAAGAACCTGTATACCTGGACTCAAGAATTCGAGTGTGAGAGAAGTTCACGTTTTTGTATAAATAAGAGCCGGGATTTCCAGATAGGCCCCACTGATAACATGTTCCGGGGTATTTATATCAGCAACCTGTCGAAAAAAATATGCCGAAGTATGGCCTGGTGTGCCCATTGACTTTCATGGACCAAACGTAGTTTAATTGGGACTACTTTTGGTCCATTTCTCGAACTGGACTCAAAAACATGGTGCACTATGTTAAGGAAACGGAGAGAACAAAGTCACAACAAGACCACTTGTGACCGGCATGTTGGCCTATCCCTTTCTGACAGGTTGCCGATGTATAGCCACATGTATGCTGAGAAATGTATTGCTTACTTGGTCTTACATGATGAGAAATGGAATCCACTGTGTTATCCTTCAATATATGGGCAAAGAGCGCTACTAAACTAAAGGGTTGAGGGGCCAAAAACATATACACCAAAGAGGCAGCCCATGAGGTTAGTGGCACGTAACACCTAGTTTAGCACTGGAATTTGGTGGCCACTGAATTACAGTACAGAAGCCCCTGTACGTAGCAGCTACGGGGTGGTCTTGGTGGCATTACAGGACACTCCTGCTATAAAGCAGTCCTTTGCTTTGGACAGTCCATATCTGTCAGACAGGTTCCTTAAAATCTGATTATGAAACTTCCTCCTCTAGTGATCAGCTAGATTCTGGCAGTAAGTATTCAATTTGCCTCGACACCACTGCTGGAAAAATGAAGCATTATACAATGTCCATAAAAGCAACAGGTTTTTTTTTGGACGCTCTTGGACGAGTAAGAGACACTCTTGAGCCGAGAGATAAAGATCCTAAAGAAAGGACCCCCCCTACTATCTTAGAAAAACACATGCCCCCCTTGTCAGATGTACCAAACCAGCCGATGATGATGAGATGATGATGAAGAGGATGAAACCTCTGCTGATCAGCTGATATAGTTGGAGGAAGGTGGAGGAAAAGCTATTGGTTGACCAAGTAATATACAATCACAACATATCGGGCAGAGCTGGAGCTTTGGCTATCTCTGCTTTGGCTATCATAGGGCGTTCCATGCATGGTTCCCCATTGTATTACACCAACTAAATTTGTATTGAAACTTAGTTCTCCTCAAAGACCAGTATGCATAATATATGGTGGGACATACAGGAAATCTAGATAAGGTGGTGATCTTCTCAAATAGGTGGCCTTTTTCTAAGGATTTCACTATCTATCCATGTAACCTAACAAGGCTTATGGGCAAGGGTTGTCCTAAAATAGATGACCCCTTAAACCTCATATCTCCCACAGGGAACAATAATTCAGGGTTCTGAGGCTCAAGGGTACACACAAATTGGGGGAGATTTATCAAACATGGTGTAAAGTGAAACTGGCTCAGTCGCCCCTAGCAACCAATCAGATTCCACCTTTCATTCCTCACAGACTCTTTGGAAAATGAAAGGTGGAATCTGATTGGTTGCTAGGGGCAACTGAGCATGTTTCACTTTACACCATGTTTGATAAATCTCCCCCAAAAACCTTAAATTTGTGGGCTGTGGTGCCAATGACACCTCCACCTACGCATAAGTCACCCATAGACAGCCTGACCGCATATCAGTAACAGGTTAATGGCGGACACAGGGGCTAAAGTGACTCATGGGGTTAGACAGTTCAGAGGCTTTAGAAAGGCTAACACATGTCTATGTGATTCTTTTCCATTCCACCACTTCTTATCGTATCACATAGTGTCTGCTCTTATCTGCTGTGTTACAGATAGATCTGTACAGCCTGTTCTCCATGTATTCACCACAGTACGTATAAGTTATCTCACTATGCACACAACCACACACAATAGATTTCAGCAATTTTTTTCAATTCAGGGTACAAAGGTCTGTTCACACAAAGACGTGCTGCCGAGGCCTACAAAGTCACCTCCAGCCACCGCCGGTAATGTATGTATGGTTGAGTGTGTAAGGCCAAACTTTCAATAAAGTGTCCCTGCCACATTAAAGGAGAAGTCCGGCGGATTAAAAAATCCGGCAGCCGGCAGGGGAGAAATTTTTTACAAATACTAATTTACCTCTCCCCAAGCCCGTGGTGAGTGGCGCGACTGGCCTCGGGACAACGTCGGCATCTCCGAAGCTGACACGTCCCAACCTGGCTGATGGACTGGCCATGCAGCCAGTAAGCGACTGGGGTGGGACGCCACTCCAGTAACTGTTTGGCTGAGTGGCCAGTCCATCAGCCGACACAGGCTGACTTGGGGGAAAACTCCTTTTAGCAGGGGTCCCGAGGACAGTCCCGCCTCTCACCGTCAGGTAAGTCAGTACTTGCAATAAATTTCCACCTTGCCCCTGACGGCTGCCACATTTTATAATCTGCCTGACTTCTCCTTACTTCTCGACTTAAAAAAGTTTTTAAAGTGACATTGCCCATTTAAAAATTTCTGATAATACCACCCCTGCTATATCCTCAGAATTTTTTTTTAGATACCTATATGTATGTATGTATATGTATGTGTTACATTAGGTTGCATTTGTTTGTTTTTGTGTGCATATTCTAAGCTAATATTTTTTTAAGAAACTTTTTGTTATTGATAGTATACAATAATAATAGAGAGCTTAGTATGGTAAGTCCACAACACAATGTCTCATTCTCCCCATATTAAGGATGAGACCAGAGCCAGCAGTGCTCACACAGTTACTTCCTCCCTTAGGCCTCGTGCACATGTCTTTCAAATCAACTCCTCCTATAAAGTGCCAGAGATTTGTAATTTACTTCTATTAAAAAATCTCAAGCCTTCCAGTACTTATCAGCTGTAAGTTGTATTATTTCCAGTCTGGAGAGCAGAAGAGGTTTTCTATGGGGATTTGCTGCTGCTCTGGACAGTTCCTGACATGGACAGAGGAAGCAACAGAGAGCACTGTGTCACACAGGAAAGAAAACACCACTTCCTGCAGGACACACAGCAGCTGATAAGTACTGGAAGACAAGATTTTTTAAAAGAAGTGAATTACAAATCTCTGGCACTTTATGGCACCAGTTGATTTGAAAGAAAAAAAATAATTGGTGAACAACCCCTTTAAGAGGAAAAAAATAAAAATAAAAAGGCATACTCACCTGCTGCAGCGATGCTCTCTCCCAGATTATCCTCTCCCTTCCTGCTCTGCACGCGCATGAGTGACTTTATTTGTGCGCCACAGCGCTGGTGGGGAGAGGGGTCTTTTGTGGCCACAAGAATGATTGACAGGATGTTGAACCAATGGCTCCTTGCCCTGTCAATTATAGCACCATATTTAACTTTATGCGTTCCTGAGCAGGAGCACATACAGTTAAAGGGCCAGGCCTAGCACCCAGCGGTACTTACCAGAGTGCTGACGCCAGCCTGGAGTGCTTAGCAACCCATTTTTAAATCTAGACAGTTTTTAAGTGGCGCGTCCGGACCTGGAATTCCAGATGCTCCCATAGACTTTTATGGGGTTATCCTTGCTGTAATTCCAGACAAAACTGGGACAGGTTCTATAATTTCCGGAATGGACGTTCCTTAGGAAAAAAGCTGAAGCGTGTCTGTGCCTAACAGAAGCCTATGGGTCCAGAAAATTATCCAGATTTCCTAATAAGAAATCCAGATAAATTTCACAGACGTGTGCATGCGTCCTTAGTCCTCTGTCCAGTCATGACACAGCACCTACTCCTCTCTGCAGTCCCACGAGATATTGCTGGTGAGAGTGTACAGGACTGGACAGGCTGGCACTGTGATGGGGAAATGTGGGGGAAGAAGAAGGTTACTGATGCACTGGCAAGGTACATAGATGAACATCTTTAAAAGTAACTAGCTGATTGTTAAGGGTCTAACTGCTGCGACCCCCAGCGATTCTAAGAATGAAGTGGTTGTGCACATGCTTTACCATTGCTCCACTCACTATCTATTGGACGCCCAAACATTGCTGAGCTCATGTCCCATAGTGACTGAATAAAGTAGTTGCTGAGCATGCTCTCTACCCCTCCATACACTCTGGGGACAATTTACCTCTGTTCTCGCGAACGATGGGGGGTCCCAGTGGTCTTACTTCTCTGTTTTATAGAATCCACATCATTGTAGCATAACTAGCTATTACATTCAGGAGTCTGGGAAAGCTGGGTGACTACACCGTGAAAGCTGTAATGTGAAGCCTACTGGCTGCACTTAGCTTTTTAGACCCTGTAATGAATGGCGGGATTGAATTCTTGACATAATCATGTCATATGCGAGAGTCATGAAATTGTCAGCGTCATGTGGCAGATACTGTACGGGACTTATGACTGCTTCATGTTGTTTTGCACAAAACTTATCTGTGTTTGTCTTCAGTATATTTAGAAACCGAGAAATCTGCAAATCTGTCAAAAAAAACAGGCTGATGTAACCTCCCCTCGAAGTCAAGAAACAGCGATCACATGATCTGTGCAAACTCAGTGACGCTTCCCCCCCCAACCCAACACAACACTCCCTGTACACACACGCCCTGCTATTGCAACAGGAAGAGACACGTCGTGAGCGAAACCTCAAACACATATACAAGTACACACACCCAGGAGACAAAACACAAACACGTATATAAACAACACACAACCAGGAGACATAATACCATCAGCCGTGTACAAACAACTGACCTGGGATACCACACACACAATGTATACAGGGGGAGGGATCAAGGTCTGGCCAAAGCAGACAGCCTACCAATTGTTAGTAAGAAGAAGGGACTACACAGGGTTTAGTTGTTGGTCTCCGGGGATGGAGATACATAGGTGTGCAGGGGAGCTGTATACAAAAAACGAGAGGTTTACAATCCATCCAAACATTTTGCAAAATCTTCCATATTACAAATATGGCATGAGCATGAAGCCTTAGGCTGGCCATACACTTAAAGGGAATGTGTCATCGGAAAATGAGTCTGAATTGAAAAAAAAAAGTTAGTGACCCCCCAATTTTTCTATCTATATTATAAAATAATTTTAAAAAAAATGTTGCAATTTTCATTTTGACCACCAGGCTTAAAACTAAGTTAGAATATCATGTTCTGTACAAATTATTTCCCAGCATTGTCTTTCTTGTAATCACAGACAGGACTACAGTGACAGGAATAACAGAGGTGCACACAATAGCTGCTGCTCACAACTCTCCCCAACCCCCCTCCCTTGTGGAAGGAGCCCACAGAGCATGCTCACAAATGTGTCCCATATACAGAATAGTGTCTGGAGATGTTCATATGAAGCTTGCCATAAAGCATGTCACTAAATGCTGTTAAAATACAGCTCAGGCAAGATGGCTGCCCCCATAATAATGTACTGCAAATAAAATGTAAACAATTACAATCAGAAAATAGAAACTGATGGGAAAAAAGAACATGTTAGAGTATCTGGATCTAATCAGTAAAAACTAATCGAGGCAATACATTACCTTTAAGATAGCTGTTTGCCAAATGCATTCAGCCAACATGCAAAGTATCTGTTTTGATCATGTGCCTGCACGCTCAGCTTGACAAAGCATGCACGTATTCTGAATGGGGCCACCATAAACATTAGAGGGTTAGCCGAATCTGTCAAAATCAGCAGGTTAGTCAACTATAAAGGGGCATTCTAGAGATTTGTTGTGTTCTATTTTATGTTCAGTTGCAGTTAGATAGGGAAAAAATCTCTGATTGGCTGACAATGTGCGGACGCAGACACAAGGAAGTGCAGATCAGGCAGTACTGGCATGGACACAGCACCGTTGTGACACTAAAGAGATTCAGTATAGTACAGATAGATAGAAAAAACATCCTGATAATTCCCCTTTAAGTGATTGGGATAATGCAGTACCTCTGCTAATAGTACAAGCCAATGTAAACATTAAAGAAGCTGCAGTGCTTGCTCAGCAGGGGCGCTGGCAGGAAGGCGTCCGCCAATCAAGTGTTGATGGCCTATTCTTTTATTAAAGGGGTTATCTGGTGCTCGCATGTTGCTGCCATAAAAGAAAATATAACAAACATGTTATACTTACCTCTCCGCACTCCCCCAGTGTCCCGATGCTGTCGCCGGTGTCCCCTGCTGTCTGCAGCCGCCGTTACTTCTGAGACAAGCCCATCTTGGGAGTGACAGCCTGCTCAGCCAACCACTGGCCACAACGTTGCCCCGTCTCAGTCAGTGCTTGGCTGAGCGGGCTGTCACTCACGGGACGAGCTTGTTTCGGAGGTAACCGCAGCTACAGACAGAGGGGGACACCGACAACTGTATCGGGTAATCGGGGGAGTGCAGAGAGGTAAGTATGACATGTTTATGTTTTCTTATATGGCAGCAACATGTTAAAAATGTGTCAGCTCTGGATAACCCCTTTAAGGAATGCTCAGTATATAGCTGAGCATCTCTCTGTATATAACCCTTCCTCTGACCTCAGCAATAAGGTTCTTTCGGCTTCTGTGATGTGAAGGTGTTTTCTTTCTTTACAAGGTTCCCGACTTTGGTATCTGATCGCCGCCTGCCCTGCCCTGTGCATGTTTACCCCACCGGCCCTCGACTTCTGTACAAACACGTTTTTGTCTACTGACCTGGTACCGCAATATGGGTTTACTGTCTGTTCGCAATTCAGCTGCGGACATATTAGTGACCCAGGGATTCCCTCTAAGAGTCCTTAACTAGATGAAGAGGTTTAAAGGTGAAGAACTGATAATATCTTGGACTTTACTTTAAGGATAGCCCTAAGCCAAATCCATTAGCAACATACTTCATGCACTGTCTGTCTAGTGAGAGCGCTGAGTGACCCCGCACAGACATCAAAGCAAATAACATGCCTAATCAGGGTCATGTACAATAGGAATATGAGTGTGAATCACGTCCAATGCTCCTTCACAGGCTATAACTGGTTTCTTCAGCTGCTCAGTCATTTGCATGAAGAGATTATGTCTGTATGAATAATAGGTAAGTATGACAGGGTCACGCTGGGTGACCTACACTCGGTCATGTACATAAGGGATCACCTGATGGAGCAGTAAGGTGTAGACATATAACATGCCATGTAACATGGTTGATGCAATGTCTTGCGTGATTGCGTGATCTCGTCTACTTCGAATGATGTCCTCCTGTCTGCACCATCTGCAACATCACTTCCTGTGACCACACGGTCTAGACTCCTCACAGACAGACGTACACATTAAGGTACCCGTACACTTTATACTGGTGGTGGGTTCGGCCAACAGTATAAAGTGTATGGGGGGCTTCCTGACTCTCCACCAACAGATGACGTAGATGGAGATTTGGCATAAGGTATTGCGAATTTTAACTGGTTGATCTTTTTGTTCTCTGAGAAATAAGCTGACACCAGAGCTGTAAGGTGGTGGCTTGACCCGCCCATGGGAAACGCAAAGCCATGGTAAATGTTTATGTGTATGGGGAGGACAGGAGAGATAACTGTCCCCTGAACCAGGCGAAGGTGCATGGTGGGACGAGAGAAGGGTTGGCTGTGTTGGATTTTCACTGCCCGGCCCTATTGTTTTGG
The DNA here is from genome assembly GCF_027789765.1 of Dendropsophus ebraccatus. NCBI lineage: Eukaryota > Metazoa > Chordata > Amphibia > Anura > Hylidae > Dendropsophus > Dendropsophus ebraccatus. The sequence goes on from NC_091463.1 coordinate 83,959,492, forward strand.
GAGGGATAAGCCAGCATCAAAGCAACTTTACCTTTTTGCTCCCTATAGAGAACACATAAACATTCACTGTGCTGAGGTTGTGAGAGATAGCTCTTTCCGAATTACATTTCACCAACTTTAATTTTATGTGTATGGGCACCTCACACAGGAGCCCAGAAAAAGACAGGGCAGGGTGTATGACTTGCAAACTGCTGTTCACTGCCTGTCGTTAGGGGAATTCTGTCTCAAGCAGTAGAGACCAAGTCAGGAAGGGCACGGAGCGGGCGCAGTATAGCGGAGGCCCTGCATGACTGGGTTTAGCTGGGACTGGGAGGGGGTAATGAAAGGGTTAAGTGAGTGGTAGAGGAGAAGGTGTGAGGGGAAGGGGTCAAGCTAAGTTCAGGGATATTAGTAAAGAAGGGGATTGGTTGCAGTCCCTTACCAGAGGAGGAGCCCGGAGTTCTGAACAGGAAGAGGAGCACGTGATCTTCAGTGGCACGCCGGACCAGCTTCAGCCCGCCCGCCCGCCCTTATGTAGCAAGCCAGATTTGCGATGGTGGGTTGGGTGTGGGTCTTTTTGTTCCTGATTGTCATGACAGCCTGGCATAGGGAGGTCTTGCAGGGCACTTAAAGTGGACCTGAAAAATGGTGGACCCATCATAGGTATGGCTCTCCTTGTTTACAATTGTTACCTGGTGTTAGAAAAAAGTGTGGAGTGGTGAGTTGTGGTGTTCCCTTTTGGGATAGGTCCCTGGGAACGGTGGAGTGAACTAGCAGTACCATTTGACTTATTGTCAGCTCCTGAGTCGGCGCGGTGCGGCTAGGGGAAAATGTTAGTTTAGTTGGTACTGCTTTGCAGGCGCCCTGCCAGACCTCCCTACCTTTATTAGTCAGATAGTATTTCAGTTAATATTTGATAATATTTGATAATGTTTGATACTTGTTAATGGGTTATTTATTGTTCTGTTTAGGCACTTTAATAAAAGGAAGGCTGTTGTGGCCGTTTTATTCCAACGCTAATCTGGTGTCGGTGAGAGTCTGTGTATTAAAGGTAAAAGGGGTAGATGGGTGGGGGCGCGTTGGGAGGATGGCCAGAGGAGGGGAGGAATTGGTTGGGGGGTAGCCAGAAGGAACTCAGCAATACCCTTAGTCAAGAACACAGGGACTGGGATAAGCCTTAAATAGTGCTATGTATAGTAGAGAACCTGGAATGTGTAAATGCAAGCGGAGCTTGTCTGCCTCCTCCAAATAGTCAAGGCTGTGTCTGAAAGGTAAATCCAGATTTCCCTCTTATCATCCATTACATTTTGGAAAGCTCTCCCCTATGTAAGCCCTTGTGCTGCTTAATTTGAAAATTTCTGGAATCCTTTCCTTCACTTGGGTCTCGTGGCCTTTTGGTGACCCTATGGAAAATACATGTGTTTCTGTACTTTCAATAGGGTAACCATCTCAACCACAATTTCCTATATGATTAAGCTCCATGGACTGTTCCACAAAAGTAAGGGGAGACACAAACTCCCATCAGAGTAATGTAGCTTATGTCATGGATGCCTCCCTGACTGTATACTTATAGGGGGAGATTTATCAAACATGGTGTAAAGTGAAACTGTCTCAGTTGCCCCTAGCAACCAATCAGATTCCACCTTTCATTCCTTGCAGACTCTTTGGAAAATGAAAGGTGGAATCTGATTGGTTGCTGGGGGCAACTGAGCCAGTTTCACTTTACACCATGTTTTATAAATCTCCCCCATAGTCTCTTATCTTATCTAGAGATATATAGGGATGAAGAGTATTACATTGTCCTCCCAGCAGGCAGAGATAGTCCTGGCTCACACATTATGGGATTAAGATCAGATTTGAAGGGGAGAGGATGCAGTTTATTAAAGTCAAAAACTTAGCTGATCAGAGAACACATGACCTAGTCGCAGTAATGACATGTATGGATGCAGCAGAGTTGGGATGAAATAGATGACACAGCAGGAATATCAATGGTAATTGTCCATTGTATGGGAAAAAATGGAGGGTGTGCCAAAGGAGCAGACTAATTCAAGGTTGGAAGTTTAAAGTTGGCCTTTCATCTGTCTGTTGCATTTGTTACTAAAGCTAAATACAGTTTAGAAAATGATATCCAAAGGGGAAGTATGGAGAGAGTTTGGGAGCGCTGGCCTGACTCTTCCAATGACTGGATAAGCAAGCATTTCCTGTATCGTAGATTTGTCACAGGAACCATGAAGCAGTGGTGATCAGCCGGGAGTGAAGAAGCAGGTGAGTATTGTTTTTTTTTTTTTTATTTTTACATCACCTTCAGTCACTTTCAACGTTTTTTCTGTCGATGATGGCCAGATACCCCACTTTTTGGAAGATCAGCCTATATAAATACAGCGTCATTGCCATTTCCCTTCTAGAGTAGGAAATATTTCATTGGTACCTATGGTCCTCAAACAGTATCTTTCATATTGTATATTTGCTGGCCATCGAACTACTATGGGCAGGATTAAGTAAATTTTTTGTGAACATTATGTACCACAGCCTATCTTGCTTTGTAGTAGTATTATCGCCCCATGTTACGTAAATCTTTGTCTGGAGACAGTAAATGGTTCTCCGCTTCTCTGATTGTGATCTGATAAGCTGGAAAATAAGTCACAACCTCTCATAGGACATAATGCAGTTTGAGGAACTCGTGTAGAGAAAGTCATCAGTATGTTCTCCATAGGAGTTACGGGACTTAACTTTCCCCAACGTTTGTGTAACTTCACAGAGGCAATTTAAAGGAAGTGAACATACTTGTGTGACACAAATGTAAACGTAACGACCAGTAAGTAAGTCATAGGTTCCAGTAATCAACGTAAAACATGGTCATGTGGAATGGGAATTGTATTATTGGTTGTAACTGGAAATTAGCGTATCTTTGTTATCACTCATTTGGGGAATATTGGTGGATCCTATGAACACAGTAGTGGGTATGTCATTTGTAATAGCATGACATTTTGACACATGATGGGCATGTGTGTGAACACACTCATATGTGTGGTGTTGATCATTGCATAGAGGAATTGATTGTCAAGTTGAAAAGGGTTCCAAAAGTTGGACAATCTCTTTTTGTTAGAAGGGATGATAAACAGATCACCAGATGACTTGCGGCCATGATCCCCAGTGATCAGACTTGAGGAACAATGGCGAGTGTTCCAAGTTCTATGCAGCGCCACCAAGGAAAAACAAAGCTTTAGACAGTTGCCACTCTAATGGACTGTCCTTTTAATAGAAGGATATGAGACACTTTTTGTCAGTGTCGGACTGGGGTATCTAGGGCCCATCATAGGAAATGATCCTGGACGCCCACCAATGAAGAACCAGTAAGAAACGACACGTCAGTCAATGTTAGTTCAGGTTCTAAAGCTGGGGGCCTACCGGAGGATCCTCCGTTCCTCTGGTGAGCCAGTCCGACCCTGCTCTTTGTCGTGTTCCCTGAAGATCCTGAATCAGGAACCCAGCCTCCGAATTCACTAACAGAATAGGTTTTCTAATCCAGACAATTCGCAATATAAAGAACAATTCCACTCTGAACTCCACCTAGTAAGTAAAGGTTGTGCCGTATTATAAGTCTTTTCTGCAGCTTCTATTGGGGAACTCCAGAATTAGTGACAACCACCAACCATTTACAGCATATTAGTTGTCAGGTCTTCCACATTACAATCCCAGATTGAAAAAAAATCATAGTTCTTGAGCAGACCCTCACCAGGAAATAGCTTATTTTCTCATTCTGTATCTATACATAGGTGATTATTTTATGGTATTACTCAGTAGTCAGAGTACGTAGTGATGTACATAGGTAAAATCACCCTCTTCAATAATTAACTTTTCGGATCTGCCTGCCCCGACCTTCGCAGCTGGTAACAGACCTTATTTGTAGACAGCTCTGAACATCTCAAGGTGTGGCAGCCAAGATATGTGTGGTTGAAATGTGCACAGGGAGTGGACGGTTCTGTTCTAGGGAGGAAGTCTACGGACCACAAACACATCATGAAGAGCTCAGCAGGACGACGGCGCTGATGCGAGCTTCTATTTTAAGTTTTGTTTGCCTCTAGCGACTAAGAGTCGAGGTGTGCCTGGGATAAAATGTACCACTGTCTTCTAGGTTTCCATTAGACTGTTCCATTTTCGGCTTATTCGGCCCATTGGTATCCTTCCAACCTGACAGTAGGTTCATTGTCAATCTTAAAAACAGATGTCTCACTCAATAAAGGAGGCGCGCTGAGCTCACATCCAATCCTCCTCACTTCTAACGCCCCTGATCATTAGCTCCTCCCCTCCGTCTTGCACGGTACACACCCCATATATGCCCTACATCCAACGTTTCTCAATCTGAAGAAGTCTATTGGTCACAGAAATGTATTGGCCATAGACATAAGAAACCAAACATCAATGGCTGCGGCCATGAATCCACAGTTATAGTGTGGGCAGGTGTGTCTAGTGGTGGTGTTAATACAGTGTACAGGGCAGGTGTGTCTAGTCCATACAGAACTGCTCTACACTTTGTGAATGGTACAGACAAGCCCATACAACTTGTATAACATCATTAATCCAGTCATTGTGTCTCTGCATGAACAACACAGCCGCCTAACGTCATCTTAATGGAAGACAATGCTCCAGCTCATCCACGTTGAACCATTATGAAACGGCTGCTGGAGACTGGGGGACCTTACATGGAATGGCTGGACTCTATCCAGACCCGAATCCCATAGAAAACCTACAGGATCATCTGAGTTTCTGTGTAGAGACTCACAACCCTACCCAGAGTCTCAATGACCTCAGGGCCACCTTTCGAGAAGAGTGGGTTGCCGTGCCTCAGCTGACAATACGTCGGCAGCATGAGACATTGTTGCCAGACTGTTATTGATGCTCAAGAGCACATGACAATGTATTGAGACATTGACACTTTTTGTTGGGATATACACACCCACTGGTGTTGGCTTTCTTTTTCAATACGTTGTTTGTATTGATTGCCGCTTCTACCTAATGCCCCATTATATAATATCACTAGAGCTGGAACTTTTCATGATTTGTATAAATTTTACCCACAAGCCAGATGTCCCTAACTTTTTGTGAGTAATGTATCTATGGCCGAATTTCGAAGTGAAGAGAATACTTATGGCCCCCAAAAGCCCAGTGCTCCATAGGAGCTACTGGAGTAGCTACAGAGATCGATCCAGCTGAGCAATGGTGAACACCAGTGTTAGGGTACTATTACACCCAGCGATTTTTTGACGAATAACGATCAACGATCTCAAACAACCGCTATGGCAAACGACCTGGAATGGTTGGCCCAATTACACGGAACGATGATCGTTACTTATGATCGTTCTTGCGGCCGTTTTGACGTCGCTATTGCGTACGTTTCAGCTATGACTTATTACACCGAACGATGTGCGAACGATCAAACGATAAAAATAGGTCTGAATTCTATCAAACGACCAACGATTTCTCATTGGTCGTTTAATCGTTGTCTGCTATTACACGAAACGATTATGATTTAAATCCAAACGATCTAACGATAATCGTCTCGTGTAATACGGCCCTAAGTATAGTAGGTAAAATTATAAACCGAGTAAACCCAGAAGCAGCCTAGCACAAAAAAAATTGCAGCACTGGTTAGCGTCCACAAATTGCTAAGAGGCAGGGGCGGAACTACCGCCGTAGCAGCCGTAGCGGCTGCCACGGGGCCCCTAACATCAGGGGGCCCGTGGCCTCGGCCCCCCCAAGATGACCGCTTGCAACACCCGGCGGCCGAGCGGGCCTCCCGGGTGTTCAGTGTTCTGACTGACAGCGCGAGAAGCCATAGGCTTCCCGCCCTGTCAATCATTCTTGTAACCGCAAGCAAGCATTCCGCTTGCGATCACAAGAGTGTCCCACCCAATGAGCAGCTCTTTGGTGAAGTCCCGGCAGCGTCATCGCTGAGCACTCAGTGTGCACCGCCGCGGCTGGGACTTCCGGTACTAAGAACACAAACCGGAAGTCCCAGCCGCCGCGGCGCACACTGAGCGCTCAGCGATGACGCTGCCGGGACTTCACCAGAGGGCTGCTCATCGGGCGGAGGCAGAGAGAAGAGGAGACCGGCGACCGACGGGGGAGCGTGGGGTTAGGTGAGTTATGTGTTTGTTTGTTTTTTTAATCAGAGGGGCAACACTGCGGGCTATGTGGGGAAGGGGATGCACAACACTGCGGGCTATGTGGGGAAGGGGATGCACAACACTGCGGGCTATGTGGGGAAGGGGATGCACAATACTGGGGGCTATGTGGGGAAGGGGATGCACAATACTGGGGGCTATGTGGGGAAAGGGATGCACAATACTGGGGGCTATGTGGGGAAGGGGATGCACAATACTGGGGCTATGTGGGGGAGGGGATGCACAATACTGGGGGCTATGTGGGGGAGGGGATGCACAATACTGGGGGCTATGTGGGGAAGGGGATGCACAATACTGGGGGCTATGTGGGGAAGGGGATGCACAATACTGGGGGCTATGTGGGGATGGGGATGCACAGTACTGGGGGCTAAGGATAGACAACACTGGGGGCTAAGGATGGACAACACTGGGGGCTATATGGGGGATGCACAATACTGGGGGCTACATGGGGGATGCACAATACTGGGGGCTATATGGGGGATGCACAATACTGGGGGCTATATGGGGGGATGCACAATACTGGGGGCTATATGGGGGATGGGAATGCACAACACTGGGGGCTACCTATATGGGGGATGGACAACACTGGGGGCTACCTATATGCGGGACCGGGATGGACAACACTGGGGGCTACCTATATGCGGGACGGGGATGGACAACATTGGGGGCAACCTTTATGGGGAATGTGGGCCATCTAAAAGGGGAACTACACAGAGGGGCCATTTATGAAGGGGACTAGGGGGCATCTATAAGGGGAACTACACTGGGGGGGTTGACACAGAGGAGTCATCTAAGAGGACTACACAGAGGGGACCATATATTGTAGGGCAGGGATAGGGAACCTTGGCTCTCCAGCTATTGCAAAACTATAGCTTTATTTTTGACTGTCCATACATGATGGGAGTTGTAGTTTTGCAGAAGCTGGAGAGCCGAGATTCCCTACCCCTGATATAGGTGATGCACAGAGGGTGTCATCTACTATAAATGGATTACACAGAGGGGGATCTCTACTATAGTAGATGCACATGGGGCCATCTATATGGAGGACTGAACAAGGGGCAATCTATAAGCTGTCTACACAGAGCCTAATTTGTCTGTCTGGCAGATTCTGTGGATTCGTGGCTCGGAGTTCTTATAATGGCCCAGGACAGATGGAGAAGAAAATGAAAAGGAAACAACTCTAATGAGAGAAGGCGTCCCCTGTGAGTCACTTAATATAACTGCAGTGTAATTTATATGGTGTATAGAACCTGTGTAGAGCTGGGTGTGTTGATGGCATAGTGGTTGGTCGAGGAGGGGGGGGGGGCCCAATCAAAAGTTTGCTATGGGGCCCAGCCATTTCTAGTTACGCCCCTGCTAAGAGGACAGGCTTGTTATCTATTCCTATGTTGTACTATGGTTAATTTTAGTGGGACTTACTGACTATGATTCTCCTCTAATGATAGATGTCAGGGAAAAGAAGGATTGGGTTTGTTCAACCCCTTGTGCCGTAAAAAAAAACATGTATGCTTGCTGGGCGGAAAGTGCAAGTTTATGGCAAAGGGAACGATAGCAATAACCATCCGAATGAGCCAACATTAGAGATAAGCGTAACTCAAGCATGCTCGAATCCCAACATTCTGCATTTGAATAGCAGTAACTGAAGAAGTTGGATGCATCCCTAGGGCTGCCTGGGAAGTCTGCATTCCCGGACTTTCTAGGGCTGCATCCAGGTTCTTCAGCCACCGTTATTCAAATGTGAACAATTGGACTTGCGCATGCTCAACTTGCACTCATCTCCAGCCAACATTAAGCATGAGTGCACAACCAAATTTAGACTTCATCGACATTGAACTAGGGTTCTTTGGACACACCAAACCATTCTAAGGTACAATTCTCCATCTATATAGTACGTACAGTATAGTACATAGTATAGTATATAGTATAGTATATAGTACGTACAGTATAGTATAGTACATAGTATAGTATATAGTACATACAGTAAGGGCCCTATTCCACCGGGCGATTATCGCTCGCATAATCGTTAATGATTAACATTCTCAAGCAACCGTTATTGCAAAAGACCGGAAAACGTTCACTCATTTCCATGGAACGATAATCGTTACTGCGATCGATTTTTCTTCGCTATTTCTTTGCAGTTGCGTTTGTATCTACTGAGAACGACCGAACGACGTCTTATTCAATGCGAACGATTTGCGAACCTTTTTCGAACGAGCAACAATAAAAATAGTAGATCCAGGTCTTATAAAGCGATCAACAATCTCTCGTTCGGTCGTTAATCGTTAACTGCTATTCAACCGAACGATTAACGTTTAGATTCGAACGATTTAACGATAATCTGAACGATAATCGTCCGGTGGAATAGGGCCCTAAGTCCATCTACAGGCATTATAATGGTGTCCCTACTACCTACAGTACCTTGTGTGTTTGTTACCTATTATTACACGTTCTCCTACATGTGATATGCATTAGAATGCACTGTTCTAGCTGTTGTTCCCAAACTGTTCTATTACTTGCTGTTTTTGGCTTAAAATTTCATTTAACACCTTTTGGAAATAAACTGCGTCTTGTGAACTCGGCCAAAAGCTTTTATATGAAGATCTTTGTCACTGCGTTCGAAAGCTAATGAGGCATAACGAGACAATAAAGTGCCATTGTTATATGTGTGTGTTGCAATGGCTTGTGTGTAATGTGTTATTAAACCGAGAGTCACACTAATGCCTCTATACTGGAAGTTACTGGTGTGCTTCAGGGCCCACTCATCTGCACTTCTTTATATAAGAGACAGTCAATAGGTTCACTGTCTACATTTTGCAATGAGTAGGCAGATGTGAATCGTTACGCAACCAAAACCACTTAACAAGTTATTAATGTAAATTGCCTGAAAAATTTACCACGTCGGAAGCATGAGGCTGGGAATAAACGTATGCAAAGAGTACAGCCTGGCTCAGTGGTTAGTACTGGTGTATCACTGGGATCAGGGGTCTGAACACAGTCATATACAGTCTGGGTAGCTTTTAGATTGGCAAACTAGGGTTTCTTGGTACTACCTTACCTCTGAAACGGGAGGGTGCGGGCCAAACCACGTCCAAACGCAATGTCGATCCTACAGTATAAAGATGGGGTCCGTCTCTTAGTTTGCTCAAGCCTCTGTAGGTTCTGGTATGTTCAAGTATCCTATTGAACCGATTGGGCTTCAGACCAGGCCTAGTTTTACATGGGACAAATGGAGCTGCGACTCAAGTCACCTGTACCCCATGGAGCTGCTTCACTAAAGAGGTTTTCATGGTGTTTGGATCCAGTGGGGTTCTCTGCAAGGCAGAGCTCCATTAGTCACATGTATAACTAGGCCAGGCCTGAAACCCAATGGGTCATAGAGTGGCAATGGGATACTTGAACAACTTTTTCCCGTGGCCAGAAGAATCCTCCATTTTTCCCTCTCCTCTTCTGTGTTGCCTATAGTAGAGTATAAGGCATGAAATCACCAGGGTACATCCAGTATTTTGCAGGGTTTCTGTAAACCCTTGACTAGACTAGTAGACTAGGGAATGAGGGAGACAGGCTGCTCCATTCAATTCTTCACACCTACCTAGCTCTCTCTATTCTAACTAGATGTAGCAGGAACTCCTCTCCCTGGGTTTGAGAAAGGATCTCCCACCTTCTAGTGGTTTCGCCAGACAGTGCACACTTAAAGTAAGCCCACAAATAAGAGAGCACGGCAACCCCCCGTCAATCTCTGTATTGGCCCTCGGCTTCTGTGTTATGAATAGAGCTGTGGGCTCTATTCATTCCTATGGAGGTGCCAGAGAGAGTTGAGTGAGAGTTGAGTAAGCACAAGCCTAAAGGACATGGCTGCACATCGTACCCATGGTTGATACGAAAGCTTTTTTTTTAGCTACATTAAAAACCAACATCAGAAGTTATTATATAATTTGATCAAACCATATTGCCTCAGGTACCACGTGCAGGTCTCTGATACACAGAGTCCCTAACCAAACAACACTGTGCCGTTCAGTGGGCGCAATCCCTGCAAAGTGCGCGCAAGCAGGGAAGGGAGGCCATAGAATGGCCCTGCAACCCCAACGTCACAGGACCAAACCCCGCAAGCGCCGCCAGCGGAGAAAGTTACCACCAAGCAACACAAGTGTGAACAAGCTGTTAACTCTCACCATTGCTCCTGCAGGTAGAATGAGAGAAACAAAGGAGGTACTTACCTTTTCTGAGTGGCTAGCACTCCTCCTTGTAAGACCCATGTGACCCCAATTAGCAGGAAGCACCTGTGCACACATGGCAAGTACCTCCTATTCTTCCCATTCTACCTGCAGGAGCAATGGTGAGTGGTTAGATCTTGTTCACACTTGTGTTGCTTGGTGGCCCCTTTCTCTGCCGGCGGCGCCTGCTGGGTTTGGGGGGGCACTTGGGGTTTGATCCTGTGACATTGGGGTTGCAGGGCCATTCTATGGCCTCCCTTCCCTGCTTGCGCACACTTTGTTGGGTTAGCGGTCGCTGACCGACACAGTGTGGTGCTAGTGTAGGTACATTAGGCAATATGGTTTGATCAAATTATATACCAACATCCTGGCGTTGGGTTTTAAATGTAGCCGAGATGCATTAGTGTCAGCCATAGGTGTGAGGTGCAGTGCTCCTTTCTCTTTTTGTCCAGAGTTGAGTAAGCACTCTTTTTGCTTACTTGGCTCTCTCTCGAATGAGTAGTCTCTCTCTATCTATCTATCTATCTATCTATCTATCTATCTATATTGGCTTGTTCAATGGGGGAGTGTTAGTTGGCTGAAGGCCAGAGTAAGGCCTTATTACCAAGTTCCTTGAATACGGTCCGTGCATGGAAAATATGCTACGGACCAGATTCACATACCATTTAAACTGATTCGGTACTCCCGGCATAATAATTATACATGATGCTGGGAGCTCCGAATCACTTTGAATCTTTGCGGTACTGTACTGACACAGCCACTGCATTTTGTTGCACACCGTCCATATATATATTCAGAACATGTGCATGAGGCCTAAGTCGCGAAAAGCCTGCATAGTGAGTCAGCTGGAGCACTGGAACCTGGACCTGGAAAATATCTCTGGGGAGCGGCAAATGAGCTGTCATAAGCAGTCACTGTCATTTTAGTGTAGTATGATAAGAAAGAGGCAGCTTGAAGGGCTCTATGTGAACTATCTCTAAAGCAGCATGTGCTGGAGTCGCCGCTAGTCTTTGGATGGGTCAGTTCTAAAAATTTAGCTGGTGACTGTGAGGATGTCAGCCTGGAGGGGTACTAAAGAAGCTTGGGGGGTACGGTAGGCTTCAACTCTGAGAAAAGGCCAGGAAAGAATTTAGGTCCATAATATAGCAAAAATTCCTCTGACTTCTGTGGCCTGGGTGGTCTAGTACTGTGACACAGTGGGTTAAAGGGGTACTCCGGCGAAAATCTGTTTTCTTCCAAATTACCTGGTGTCAGAAAGTTATATAGGTTTGTAATTTACTTCTATTTAAAAATCTCAATTCTTCCAGTCCCTATCAGCTGCTATATGCCCTGCAGGAAGTGGTGTATTCTTTCCAGTCTGACTCTGGGTTCAGTGTCCAGTGCTCTCTGCTGCCACCTCTGTCCATGTCAGGAACTGTCCAGAACAGTAGCAAATCCCCATAGATAACCTCTCCTGCTCTGGACAGTTCCTGACATGGACAGAGGTGGCAGCAGAGAGCACTGTGTAAGACTGGGAAAGAATACACCACTTCCTGCAGGACATACAGCAGCTGATAAGTACTGGAAGACTTGAGATTTTTAAACAGAAGTAAATAACAAATTTATATAACTTTCTGAAACCAGTTGATTTGAAAGAAAAAGAGAATAAGCGGGTATGTTATATATAAAGCAGAGCTAAAGATATTTTTTATCTAAAGGATGCCGCACAACAAAAAATGAAACTAACACAAGAAAAGCACAACCGCACAGCAAATTCTATCTAACCAACATCAGCCACAAAGTACGACGATAACACAAGAAGAGTAGCAATAACAACAACAGGAAGCCACCATGTAAACAGTGCAGCATAGGAGGATGGTAGCTGCTGTCTAATAACATATAGTATATGTAATCCCTGGCACGTGTGTAATTAATACAGGTTCTGTGGCTGAGATGTGACCTCACAGCAATATATACACACGTGCTAACAATTACCAGCATGAGCTGGCATCACACTAAATCCATAGAGAGTGATGGTATAGACGGATAAAGACAACCGGTCATGGGAAAATGGCCAGATGGTAGGATTCCCACTGGGGGGTAGGAGGAGCGAGGATGTCATAAAAGAGTGAGAAATATCATCACATGGTGACAGCACATAAGAAACATCTAAACTTTATACAACAAGTGAAGTGACTGGACCTGCGGATAAGTTGTACGACTGGTAAGTATTATAATTACTATCTAAATGATAGAAAATTAGCATAATAACATTATAGTAGTCACCATAATAAAAAAACATTAATGGACAAGGCTTAATAAAACACAACATATAAAACACCATCTCACTATATAAATTAATCTGTTGGTGCGTTTACACCGAACGATTATCGTTGGAATCTTCTCGATAACGGTCGCATTCGAGCGATAATCGGCTCGTGTAAACACAGCGAACGATCAAGCGACAAGCAAGAAATCGTTCATGGTGATCTTTCAACATGTTCTCAAATCGTCGTTGGTCGTTCGCTAAAAATTCGCAGATCGCTTCGTGTAAACAGTCTTTCAAAGATTCACCCTATGTGTGAGAGGGGCTTATGCGATCTTAAAAACGATCGCAATAACAATTTTTCTAATGATTGTCTAACGATTTTTCTAACGATTTATTCGTCTAAACGCTGATCGTTATAAAAATCAAATCGTTGCTTCAATATCGTTAAACGATCAATTTGGTGACTTATTGCTTCGTGTAAACAGACCATATAACATCCATGGCTTAAAGGGAAACTACCAGCAGGAGAGAAGCATCTAATCTATAGGGCACAGGGTGCTGAGGATGAAGATGATTTTACTACCTTGATCCCTGGTGCAGTTTTCAGGAATTTTGTAGTTTGTTAGATATGTAAATGAGTCAGTTTGGTGCACTGGGGGCGGGGCTATCACCTTCAGTGCACCGATCCTCAGATTGTCAGAGATAGCCACTCCTATTGCCCAAGGCGACAGCAGCAGGTCGTTGCTGGGCTGATCGTTCGCGTTTCAGCCCCTTGGCCGAGAAGGTTCATATTGGTCCTTTGGAATCTTAAAGGGGTTATCCAGCGCTACAAAAACATGGCCACTTTCCTCCAGAGACAGCCTCACTCTTGTCTCTAGCTTGGGTGGGGTTTTGCTGCTCATTTCCATTGAAGTGAATGGAGCTTAATTGCAAACTGCACCTGAACTGGAGAAAATGAGTTGTGTTGTCTCTGGAAGAAAGTAGCCATGTTTTTGTAGCACTGGATAACCCCTTTAAATTCAAGAGCTGTCTCTCTCCCATTCACGTCATATATATGAACACCTGAACTGGGAAAAGGACGGTTAGACACCCCTAGTGGCAGCTTATCTCTCTGAGAACAAGAGAATTGGGCAGTTGAAGTGGGTGTTACCAGATGGGGGCGTGTCCCTACATAGTCTAATGCTGTCAGTTCTGATTGGATAGTGTCAGACAGTGCAGGGACCCGCCCCCAACTGGTAACACCCACTTGGTTAATTAGTCATACATTTCTAGTTGGAATAACAGAGAAACGGCATATCACACAGATATAGGAATAGGTCATCCAGAATTCATATTTCATGGCCATTACATGTGTTTTCTAGAACAAAAAGGGCAGCATCCTTCCTTACTTGCATAGTACATGATTTCCACTTGTGTATCATACAATAGTTGGTGGATGGAAGCCGTCATGGTGTCCCACCTACACCTCTGAGCTCACTTTGTCTGTGGCTGTAATTTCAGGCCTCGTACGGACAACTCATGACTCCTGAAATTACGTCTTTGGTTGAAACAACAACAAGTTTTCGTGTGACGGCAAACGTGACGGAGGCAGAAAATTATTAGTTGTGGTCTCTCATCAGTAATAGCGGAAAATGTAGACTTCAATGCCTTCAGGTGACATGATGAAACACGCTGAGATTTCAGTTTCAGAATCATACCCAGGCCTCCAGGAAAGCGGCTGAGGATGAGTTCCCTTAAGTGAAGTCACAGAAGAAGAAGCAGGTGCAAGAATCTGCAGAGTCATTGTAGGGTTACAGTAACAATCGGTGTCGATTCCACAAACTCACGGGACGGGGAACAGTAAAAGCCTCGGCCGCATTGTATACGCCTATGACGAGAACTGACATTTCCACCCAGGAAAGAAAAGCGTTCTAGAGCACAAGAACCCAGGCCTGAGATGCAAAACATGTGACTCATCTGTAAGAAGGAAACTAAGAGCTGACTGCACATAGGGCCATCAGCCTGGGAGAGACAGACACAGATTCCTGGGGGCCGCTTACTGGAAGAACCAGACCATGGGGCTGCAGAAAGGAAAGAGGAAGCTCGATGGGAAATTGGAGGAGCCTCATTTATAGAAATGAAAGATAATTCACTAACGTGAGGGAGAAAAGGAAGGAAAGTGTGTATTCAAAAGAGGGAAAAACAAGGCTTGACATTCACAACTATAAGTCTGAAAGGGAAACTTCCTCACTTGGCTTTTACAATCAGACATATATCACCTGCCTGCGGGACAGGTGATGCATGATCAAGTGGGGTCTGACTACTGGGACCTCCACCAATCACGAGTATAGGGAGTTATGTGCTTGGTTTCTTAAACCCCTAAATGTGGACGCAGACCCATTGATTTCTATAACTGCATACACTCGTACATATGTGTGATGGATGTGTGTTGGGGCCGTGGCCCATGCCACGTAAAATGGGAAAGATATTGTGCGACCCATAGTTGCTGCACAAATCGCCTATAGTGAATGAAGGGGTCCGTGCAAGTGTGGAGAGCCTGCAGACGGTTACGGTTGCACATCCGTAGTCTTGTGTGTAGTTGAAAGTCCACAGCTATGGGCAGGACTACGGAATCAGAAAAGTCTGTACATCTGTGGTAAATGTTTGTCAACGTGTAGTGTACCCATAGCAGGTCCATTTACCTTAATGGACTGATGAGTCTACTAGTGATTACTTTTGGTTCATTTCCTGAATATAAGTTTTCTTGGTAGGGATTCAAAAACAAGGTCTACTGTGTTTTGGGGGTGTTGCAATATAAAAGTATACCGAAATAGTCACTAGTCTACTACAATATGACCATAAAACAGGGATGGAGAACGTTTAGCCCTCCAGCTGCTGCAAAACGACAGATCCCATCATGTCTGAACAGCCGAAGCATTTACCACTCGGGCCTAATGGGAAATGTAATTTTGCAACAGCTGGAGGGGTGAAGGCTCCCTTTCCCTGCTATAAAGTAAATGGGATACGTGGATACACCCTGCTATATGTCGACATATGCCTCTGCTAGTATGCTGATGTATACTACAACTAAATCGAAGTGTCATGAATATGCCTGTGCTGTTCTGCGCTCCCCTCGGTTCGAGCTGTTCGGCAGAGATGGCGCTGATATTCAGTATTTTTGCATGTTGGTGCAGTGTCCTGAACCCTGTCTGAACACTGCTCTATTTCCTTCTGGGCTTGCCTGAGATACTCCTGGCTACTCCGGAGTTAACTCTGATGCTGTTTAGCTAGTCTGACAGACTGTTCTCCCCAGGGCCGGATTAAGGTTGGTGGAGGCCCTGGGCAACAATTTTGTTGCCCCCCCCCCCCCATTTTCTTCCTACACAAGTAAACCATACAGCAATCTACAGCAATCTATATAGGTGACTGATTACTGTAGGGGACTTAGCACCTACCCCTCCTCACTCCTGGCTGTATGGCTCAGCATCCTCCTCTGTTCTGCATATGATGGTCACTAGAGGCTGCAGTCCAGAGGAAGATGGCAGGCCCTAGAGACAGGATGGGGAGGGGTGAGTATCGCGGTGTGATCCCACTTAATTCAATGCGAGAACACAGCACTTTAGCACTTTCTGTGCGCTCTTGCCCACAATGTTAGCCACCACAGCTAGCATGTGCAGTTGTGAATTGCAGGCAGAACCTGGATTTCCCAGAAAGTCCTATCTTCAGTTCTCCAACCATATAAACTACCTGAAGCAGTAAAGAGCACCCAGAAAGTACTTAAAGGCTGTGCAGAATCTATAGCGGATATGGTACATGTGAATATACCCTAAGGATCATGGCATATATAGCTGCACACAGGCTACATGTCATATGCTGCACACAGGCTATATATCATACTCTGCATACAGGCTATATACTATACACTGTACACAGGTTGTATATCAAACACTGCACACAGGCTATATATCATACACTGCACACAGGCTATATATCATACACTGCACACAGGCTATATATCATATGCTGCACACAGGCTATATATACTGTATATACTATATGTATATATATATATATATATACTATATGTACTATATATGTATATACTATGTATATACTATGTCCCCATAGTATATACCCCTGCTCTGATATATGCCCCCATAGTATATGCCCCCTTCTCTGATATATGCCCCTATAGTATATATCCCTGCTCTGATATATGCCCCTATAGTATATATCCCTGCTCTGATATATGCCCCTATAGTATATATCCCTGCTCTGATATATGCCCTTATAGTATATATCACTGCTCTGATGTGCCAATACAAAACAAAGCCTCATACTCACCTGATCTGGGCAGATGACAGGTCTTTTCTCTTCTGGCTCTTCTCTGTTCCTTCAGCCTGAAAGCCACTGTGACAGATCCTCCAGCATGCTCCATGATATCACATCCCTGCTGGAGAGATCAGGTGTCCTTGCTGAGGTCCCACGCTGTCCTCTCCTCAGTGAGGGGGAGGGGCAAGGGGGGAGTGAGGACCTCTGCAGGAGACAGGCACCCGGAAGCTTGACAGGAAGAATCCATTCAAAGACCAACCAGGGGGGAGTCTGAGCCTGCCGGGAGGGAGATGTTTACACAGGATTAACCCTACACCTCCCTCCCTCCCTGGACAGCATGCAGTGTGCCCAGTGCTGTGTCCAGTTAGGGTTTCCACATGCTTTTTGCGCGTGGGACTGGCTCCCAGACACCACTTCCGGGTTTGGGCTGGTGGAGGCCCCCTAGTGGTGGAGGCCCCTGGGCAAGTGCCCCTGGTGCCCTCCCTTTAATCCGGCCCTGGTTCTCCCTGCCAGTCAGGTTGCTCTTGCCCCAGGTGTTCTGAGGGGATTAGGGGTCTGGTCCAATTAGCTTCTGCACTGGACCTCTGGTTTCCTATATAGTGTGTGCCAGCCTGCCTCTCACTGCCGGTTATTGAGGTGTCTCTGCCTGCTTCTGTTTCTGCTTTTCTCTGTGTTTATTCTGACCCTTCTGCCTTGTATTCTGACCATCCCTGCTAGCTGTCTGCCCCTGACCATATTACCTGTTTATTGACTTTGCTTATTGGATTGTCATTTGTACTGCGCTGCCCGATTGTTGTGACCCGGACTGTCAACTCTTCTTTGTAGTGTTTGTTTTTCTTGTTTTGTGTTCCACCTAGCCAGTGCAGGGGTTTCCGCCCAGTTGCTCGCTGTCACCTAGGATCGACTGAGGCAAGTAGGTAGGGACAGTGCGCGGGGTTCAGCTTAGGGCCCTATTCCACCGGCCGATTATCGTTCGCATAATCGTTAACGATTAACGATCTCAAACTACCTCTATTGCGAAAGACCTGAAAACGTTCACTCATTTCCATGGAACGATAATCGTTACTTATGATCGTATTTGCGATCGTTCTTTCTTCGCTATTGCGTTCGTATCTACTGCGAACGACTGAACGACGTCTTATTCAATGCGAACGATTTGCGAACGAGCAACGATTAAAATAGGTCCAGGTCTTATAAAGCGATCAATGATTTCTCGTTCGGTCATTAATTGTTAACTGCATTTCAACCGAACAATTATCGTTTAGATTCGAACGATTTAACGATAAGCTAAACGATAATTGTCCGGTGGAATAGGGCCCTTAGGGTCCACTGTGTCGGCCATCTTGTCTGTCTGAGCAACCAGTCCTAACACTGACTATGTCCATCTCCCCAAAAGAGGCTCCCTTGACCTCTCCATTACATTTCTGACCCACGCCTATAATTTCCACCTATATATAGTATAGGACTTCTCTGTAGCTGCTATGTCATAGAGACAAACGCTAGAACAAGGTGGGAGAAGCACTGGGCTAAGCACTACTCTCTTCGTCTCTCTCTACTCTGCAGGAGATTCTATAGAAAGACTCTAGGGGGAGATTTATCAAACATGGTGTAAAGTGGAACTGGCTCAGTTGCCCCTAGCAACCAATCAGATTCCACTTTTCATTCAGCACAGACTCTTTGGAAAATGAAAGGTGGAATCTGATTGGTTGCTAGGGGCAACTGAGCCAGTTTCACTTTACACCATGTTTGATAAATCTCCCCCTAGATGTCTAGCTTGTTCAAGCAATTGGTGGGGGGTCTGAGCATGACAGAGACATATTAAACAATCCGTCGAAACCCAACCTTCTTTCCCATCCAAATACCATATTAAAAATTGCTACCCTAATAAATCTTGTTCTGTCCCTTACCTGGAGGGACTACCCATTGTTATTCAGCTGGCCATGAAGACTTAAAGGGGACATTCAGTAAATATAATCTTCTAATGTGTCACTTATCATATGAGGAGATCACACGTATGGGATGTTTAGACTTCTCAGACGTGACATCGATTTGGACGGTCTTTTGCTCATATGGTTCTGTAAGTTTTCCAGTAATTCTGGGTAGTGTTAACTTAATCTAGATACAGATCCCTTTAGTTCTGGGAATTAGCTTAGTCAGAGATCCCAGACTTTACCAATGCCATCTTCTATAATGAATCTGTGACATATCCAAAGAGCATTTTGACTGAACTTCCCCTTTTAAACTGAGAAATTTTGTAAAAAGCAGAATACGGTAATGTGTCCTGCAATATGTATGAGTCTCATTGTCACATAGGTTGGTATTTGATATAAGATTAAAGTGTCCGATGACTCTCACCTTCCTTATTCCCATCTGCGGGTCTTCTCCTATGCTGTAACCATCCTGTGGTTGAATTTATTGCTTTGACTTTTGACTTCATAACATTACGACTCTCTAACATTTCTACAAGGAGGCCTATATAATATATAATGCACTATGGAGCATGATTTACCTATAAGTCTCCACACACCTTATCCTTAAGAAGCAACATTACTCCTCTGGCATCTGTTCCACAAGATTAATATTGTAACTTTTCCAATGAGGAATACTTACCAAATAGCCAAATGATAGACTCATCAATGAAGGTCTGACCACTTGAAAGTCCCACCAATCATGAGAACAGGGGTCTCTTGTCTTCAATGATTGGAAGAATGGTATTCGGACATGCACTTTGCTGTACTACTCAACTCTATTGCGCTTGACAAAGATATTCTAATGACACCAAGGACAAATTGTAGACCTGCACAAGGCTGTGATGGCCTACATGACAATAGGCAAGAGCTTGGTGAAAGGGCAACAACCGTTGGCACAGTTATGGAATAAGAAAATGAAAGAAACGCAAGGTGACTGTCACTCTTCCTTGGTCTGGTGCTCTATGCAAGATCTCGCCTCATGGGGTAAGGATGATTCTGAAAAAGGTCAGGAATCATCCCAGAACTACATGGGAGACCTGTTCAATGACCTGAAGAGTGCTGGGACCACAGTACTCTTTAAAATCCTGCAGGGCACACAAGGTCCCCCTGTTGACGCCAGCACATGTCCAGGCCCATTTAAAGTTCACTAATGACCATGTGGATGATCTAGAGGAGGCAGGGGAGAAGGTCATGATGGTTAGATGAGACCAAAATAGAACTTTTTGGTATCAACTCCACTCGCTGTGTTTGGAAGAAGAAGAAGAAGAAGGTGAGAATACAAGAACCAAGTCCCAACTGGGAAACATGGGGGTGGAAACATCATATTTTCAGTTACAGCATGGAAAATAGGTCATAGTTGAGTCTTCCAGCATGACAATGACCCAAAACACACATCCAAGGCAATTAAGTAGAGGCTAAAGGCCCTATTCCACCAACAGATCTGACGACAGATTATCTGCCAAAGATTTGAAGCCAAACCCAGGAACAGACTATAATCGGAGAACAGGTCATAAAAGAAAGATTGGATTTTTCCTCTTTTCAAATCCACTCCTGGGTTTGGCTTCAAATCTTTGGCAGATAATCTGTCGTCAGATCTGTTGGTGGAATAGGGCCTTTAGTAAGAAGCATTTCATGGTCCTGGAGTGGCCTAGACCTGGACCTTATAGAAAGTCTTTGGAGAGAACAGTTGTCCAGTGACAGCCCCAAAACCTTAAAAATCGGTAGAAGACCTGTATGGAGGAGCGGGACACAATCCCTGCTGCAGTGTCTTCAAACCTGGTCAATAACTCCAGGAAACATCTCACCTCTGTAACTGTGGACCAGATTTTTTGGGTGTATGGACATCTTTATAGGCAGAAGTTCTCCTTGAGAACATATTATTGCTTGTTTATTTACTCTGATTACTTGTGATTTTACATCTTTGTTACTTCCCCAATCATAAAAAAAAAAAATTTGAAATATGCTGACGCTATAATTATTAAGGGATTTGTTTCAAGACTGTGCTTGGTTCTAAAATGATGAATGGTCCCCTGATTATTCTATATGAAACTGCAACTAATCCGCTTATAATGTGACTTCTTAAAAGGAAAAAAAGCAAAGATATACGATTAAAACATTCTTTACTAGAAATACACAGCCCGAGCAAAAAGGAAGCGCCGGAATGCTATTTATACAACCGAAATGTTATGAGGAGCAGATAGAAGGTTCTACTGCGGGAAACAAAAACATTCAGGAGATGGAACAAACGATAAGGGAAGCCAAGATCACACACCATATCCTGTGAGGGTGGCATGCTGCATACCACACATTTACGCTGATGAAGTGAAATTAATATAACCAAAACAATCTTTCATTGGGTAAGACATAACAACGACCAATGACAGACGCTCCTTGTCTAAAATTACGGTAAATCAGATGTTTTCGAAAGTTGATGTGGACAAAACCAATATGACTAAGCATTAAGTACCACCAAAACGCTCTATATAATTGGTTAATGAGGTATAGCTGTGTGGAGTCACTAACAGGTGACAAGTTTGACCTTTTCCTGGTTTCTTACTCTGTTAGGCCCCGTTCCCACTGAGGAAAGGTAGCGGAATTCCGCGACGGAACATGTTCATTCCGCGATGAACATGTTCATTCTTCAGCGCGGACAGGGCAGGAGCGAGCGCCTCCCATAGACTCCCATTATGAGCGGGAGGCTAACGGCATTCCGCGGCGGACAATTCCGTCGCGGAATTCCGCTACCTTTCCTCAGTGGGAACGGGGCCTTATACCCTTTCTGGTAAAAGTCGCATGACCCACAAAGGAACGTATTGCTACTACGCATTGGATACCCTAACTACCCTACGTGTTTCTTCTACCTATAATGACAGTGTTCTCAGGGGGACACTAGTCTAGGGGTTTGAGTCGTATAGAGAAGTTAATATAGAAATGATAAATTATAAATAGGAAACCTCTGATCCTCCCAAGACCTCTGGCTGTGCTCTCCTCATTCTTCATTTCACAACTGTCTCCAAGATTAAAGTGTCTGATGACTCTCATCTTCCTTACTCCCATCTTCAGGTATTCTCCCATGCTGTACCCATCCGCTGGTGGAATATATTGCTTTGATACCATTAGACTTCATTATATTCCAACTCTCTAATATTTCTACAAGGAGGCCTATATCATTCACCATGCACAATGGAGCATGAATGACCTATAAGTCTCCACACATCTCCTCCTCAATGAGGACCATTACTCCTGTGGCATCTGTATTGTTACACTTTCCACTACATTTATATTGAAATCCAATGAAGGATACTTAACAAATAGCCAATCATTGGATCATTGGACCACTTGAAAGTCCCACCAATCATGAGAACAGGGGTCTCTTGTCTTCAATGATTAAAAGAATGTTGGTCGAACATGCACTTTGCTGTACTACTTAATTCTATAGGCCTGACAAAGACATTCCAATGATACCAGGGACAAAATTGTAGACCTGCACAAGGCTGGGATGGCTTACAGGATAATAGGCAAGAATTTGGTAAGAAGGCAACAACTGTTGGCACAATTATGGAATTAGAAAATGGAAGAAACATAAGAAGACTGTCAGTCTTCCTCAGTCTGGTGCTCTATGCAAGATCTCGCCCCGTGGGGTAAAGATGATTCTGAAAAAGGTCAGGAATCAGACTAGATCCCATATTCTGGTACACACTACCCCAACAAATGCAGCTCTCACCCACCATCACAACCTTCAAAAGCAACTAGAAAACTCATCTCTTGAAAACTCAGGCTAGGCTACAACCTACAATATCTCTGCTACCTGCTCATCGCACAGTGATCAGTTGCTCCCCTCACCTGCTATCTCCCCCTCCCACCTTGTAGATTATAAGCCCTTGCAGACAATAAAACTCTTTTATTATAACCCTACAACTATTGCGCTGGTGCCCACTAAAACCCTTGCAGACACCAATCAATAGACAAAGAATTATACGATTTTGTATCACAGAGTATATGGCAAAAAAACATTGTGACATATGAACCCTGTGGCAAGGACTCTGGACAGAAGCTTAGAAAGAGTCCAGTGGTAGCAGAAGAGCACTTGTACATCTTTTACCTCTTCTGACTCGTACAACAGCAGCTGGATGGTACCAGGACACTGCAGAGAGGTAGCAGGAGAGCACTTGTACATCTTTTACCTCTTCTGACTCGTACAACAGCAGCTGGATGGTACCAGGACACTGCAGAGAGGTAGCAGGAGAGCACTTGTACATCTTTTACCTCTTCTGACTCATACAACAGTAGCTGGATGGTACCAGGACACTGCAGAGAGGTAGCAGGAGAGCACTTGTACATCTTTTACCTCTTCTGACTCGTACAACAGCAGCTGGATGGTACCAGGACACTGCAGAGAGGTAGATCGCTTTTCTCGGATCTCTTTGTCTATTTTCAGCAAGCAATAACTTGTTTTTAAGCTCTTTATTATGTCACCAAGGCATATCTCT
This sequence comes from Dendropsophus ebraccatus, assembly GCF_027789765.1. Lineage (NCBI taxonomy): Eukaryota > Metazoa > Chordata > Amphibia > Anura > Hylidae > Dendropsophus > Dendropsophus ebraccatus. The sequence continues at coordinate 83,982,886 of NC_091463.1, forward strand.
CCTGTCTGTCTATCGATATGAGTCAAGGCTGAAAGTCATTAACTTCAGGCTACAATGGTTTCCTACAATCCTTGTATGTAGTGACAAGTCATGATGATATTGAACCATATGGGGAATCTACAACGTAAAGGGGCTGGATTTCAACAGCGGCAGGAGAAAAGCCCTTCTGGAGATGTGCCAGCGAGCGGTGCCACACACACTTAATCATCACTATTACACATGAGACATCAGGTATGATGCTACTGTGAGTAAGACTGAGCAGGTAGGGCCTGACAACTCTGAAGAAATCTATATACCAATGTCAGGCAGATTTCCAAAAGAAAAAAAAATACAGCAATAATAATTGGTCTTGCGGTGTCCTGACCTAGATTCACTCTGAGCTGCTCCGTGTTGTTGGGCTCGCACTAATAAACCACACATTGTTTTGAGTACTCAACATTGTTGCTGTGCACATTATGTCATTCGTAGGTAGGCTAAGGTGATAACAGAGGGTTTTTTTTCCTATTTATTCGTTTTTTTTTTATAGTTGCTATGGCCCATGGAGTCCACCCTGCCATTGCATGAGGTCAGTCGATGAGGGGTTCAAGCCTTTAGACTAAGGGTACTATTACATGGAACGATAATCGGCTGAATCGGACGATTATCGCTCCGTGTAATAAATACAACGATCAGCCAATGACACCAATCATCGGCTGATCGTTGATATAGGTTTGAATCTATAATTGTTGGGCGCCAACTGCGTATCGCTACGTGTAATAACTGTGCGCGGCCGGCAGCTGACGATTTACATTACCTATCCAGGCTGCAAGGCTCCTCTTGCGATCTTCTTCTCCCCGGGTCCCGCGTGCTCCAGCTTTAGAGCGGCCTGTCCGAGCCGGGACCGCCGCGGCCAGTGATTGGCTGTGCAGCCTGTCAGCTGGGACAGGCCGCTCTGAAGCTAGAGCACGAGGGACCCGGGGAGGAGAAGACCGCAAGAGGAGCCCTGCAGCCTGGACAGATAATGTATAAGGTTTTAGCAAGGGCTTAAACGGTAACGATGTCCCAGCAGCCCTTGTTAAACGATAATCGGGCCGTGTAATAGGCCCAGTAAACGAGCGCCGATCTAGCAGATCGGCCCTCATTCACAGTTATTAGCGGGCCCCCATCGGCCCGTGTAATACCACCCTAAGTCAGGAGGACAAGAACTTCAACTATAGGCATCTTTTATAGGTCCTAGTCATTAGAGATGAGTGCAACTTGAACATAGTCAAGTCCAATCGTTTTGGCATTTGAATACCAGTGCCTGAAGAAGTTGGATGCAGCTCTAAGGAGTCCTGGAAATCATGTATATAGCCATAGTCCGTAGGCCGTATCCATGTTTTCCCGGGCTCTCTAGAATACAACTTCTTTAGCCATTGGTAATCAAATGTTGAACGATCATACTCAAACATGCTCAAGTAGCGCGCATCTCCAACCATGGATATGAGGATGAGTCTTGATATCTTGACGTGCAAATAATGTATTCATGTGACCCTGACTGACATATATTATTGTGCCTCGAAATACTCCAAGGGTTCTGAGGACTTGTGAGGATCCGTCATGGGATATCCCCAGAATTAGGAGGGAAAACCCCTGCATATATAGGTCCTGGGCCCTGGCACTGAATCCCTTCCTTCTGACACATGTAATTGAGCATGTTCTGCCTCCCGTGCCTGCAGCTCTGCCTCCGCCCTCCACACATCCATTCAGGAAATCGCTTACTTACAGGAAATGCTTGGGCTTTCCCTGTGACATTTACACCATCCATTAAATTATATGATAGAAGACAAAGTGTACAAGCAGCTGCAATGTGGGAACATTACAATCATCCTAATCCATGTATACAAAGAAATCCTTCATCCAGATCCGCACAGTCCGCCTGGAGATTCCACAGATCCTTCGGCTGTTATCATAGTCGCCACTTGTGTTCTGGGAATCGAGAGCGTTTAGAGGAAATCTCTTTTGTAAATCTTAGAACTATAGACTCAGGAAGCTAAGGGGTTACAAGTGTAATCTGTATGATGAGAAGATAATAAACCATAATAATAATCTGATAATGTTACATAAAGAATCTTACATTTTTATAAAATGATCGGACTAGCAATAACCTGTCCATGCTTACACAAACATGGCCGCTTTCTTCCAGAAACAGCACCACTTCTGTCCTCAGTTTGGGTGCGGGTTTTGCAGCTCAGTACCATTGAAGTGAATGGAGTTGAATTGCAATACCACACACAACCTGAGGACAGGGGTGGCGCTGATTTTGCAAAAAAAAAAAAAAAGTAGCTGTACTTTTTCTACTCCTGGATAATTCCTTCAAATGGGCACAGACATTTAACTGATTGTTTTCCTGATCAGCGGGGGTCTAAGCAGCCTATGGATAGGCCACTAAAGGGCCTCTATAGACTTGATCCAGAAAAACAAATGCATTAAAGGAGAACTCCAGTTAAGAAAGATTTAACCCTTTTCAATTCACACTCATAAGCTACGCTTGTTTGTAAAAGGTTTCTATAACATGAATTGGTCCGTTTGTCTCCAGAACATTCTGACATCCTGAAACTGCTAAAAATCCTCTCTTCCTGTTCCAAACTGTCTCCACTCCTCTGTCCTCCCCCTCCCTTCTGAGACAGAGATCACATGTTCTGTCTCTTCTGTTGCCAGGCAAGCTGTAATACCTAATCAGTAACCCCGCCCACTACTGACAGCAGACAGTGATCACCTGGCCAAGGGCCAAGCCTCTCCTGAGTAGTATAGGGGAAAGGAGACACTGTTGTTTCATCTCTCTCTTTCTCTAATCTATCTATGTCGATGAACAGACAGACAGAGAGATAGATAGATAGATAGATAGATAGATAGATAGATAGATAGATAGATAGATAGATAGATAGATAGCGGTGCCAGCGGTGGGCAAATACTACGAGACAGGGGCAGGTATTCGGCAACCAGGTGCCATCATGTAAAACTGGGATTATTTGTAAAGATTTGAATCTAGGGCTAGGAGCAGCATAGGCAAATGGTAAAGGTGTTAAAGGGGTTATCCAGTGCTACAAAAACATAGCCACTTTTCCCCCTACTGTTGTCTCCAGTTCAGGTGCAGTTTGCAATTGAGCTCCATTTACTTCAATGGAACTGAGTTTCAAAACCCCACCCAAACTGGAGACAACAGTAGGGGGAAAGTGGCCATGTTTTTGTAGCGCTGGATAACCCCTTGGAACAATCAGTGAGGGATCAGTGAGTGCAGGGCATCTATATGCCTTTCTTGTGAATTAAATTTTTTTATGAGATCGCTGGAGTTCCCCTTTAAAAATGTATACATGGGGTGCATACTAACTGCCTCGGCATCTTAGGGTCATTTTATATAGGAAGACCCATACCTGATTCAATCACCAATATAGCAGATCTTTTAAATGACTTAATGACTGTAAGGCTAGGTTCCTTGGATCATTGGTGCTGCCCTTCACTTGTATTACTGTTAGTCACATTTCCCTTCACAAAGGGAGATATATGGCACAATACCATCATTCAGCTGACGAACAAGCAGCTTCTCATTCATTGGTTGATTGCTTGGTTTTTTTAATTGGGGCAATGATTAGCCAGTAATTGATCAGTGTAAAAGATCCTTAACATAAGAAAACTGAAAATAAAAAACACCAGCTGACTACCTGTAACTGAGTCATTATTATTTATGAACCCCTGAGGAAGCTGTCTAGGACCAGAGAAACCTGCAGGACAGGATACAACATCACACTCCTTTTCCCTCCATCATTTCGCTTTGAGCTGAAGGCCTGAGGCATATAGTTATAGTAACACCCATGAACCTAATAATGGCCATATGTGTCAAGTCTAAATCTTCATTAATATTTAGATTTTTCCATAAAATATATTGAGTTGTTTTTATTTTTTTCTTGTTTTTACATGTCAGTTTGTATTTTTTTCCACCTAAATTATTTCTCTCATTGAAATCACCCACTGGAACAAGTGTCATCACAGGTATGCAAAAGACCAGAGCGGTGACATTCACATCCTCAGACGTCCCACCTATGTTAATGACCCGCCACCAGCTTGTGGTTTAGATGAACTTATGTTCTAGACGTTAAAAAAAACAAAAGAATAACAGTGTCCCACTTTCACCCCATTTGACTTGGCAAGTGAGTCACTCTAGTTATTGCTCAATGTCTATTGTGGGCTGGTGTCCTCCATACATGGTGCGTCTGCATGTGGTGCTGTGGTAGGTCATGAAAAATCTGATTACTACTGCAGAATCGGCAACAAAGGGCATGCTGGGAAAATAGGGCAGCATAGGCCTGAACATACGGAAAACGATATGTAGAGAAGAAATAGAAGAAACGTTCTGTAGGACGACCCTGAGTCACCTTATAAGTCATCTATAAATTTAAAGGATTTAAAGGAATTAAAGAAGTGTTGTTCTAACCATCATAACAATGGAAACCATGATGGAGCTGTACAGATCCCAATGTAAATCAATACAGTCCATCAGGCACCAGGGATATCCACCATGTCATGGATCTGGCTATGTATGGCGGTCTCCACCATCGTGTGTTTCATAGTCACATGTATATAACATCCGGCCCCGACCACTGCAGTCATCTTACAAACATTTGTGATAGAGCGAGTCGTTCGGTAGAGCTCACTAATATTAGACATCTCAGTTCCTGACATTTCTTCTCTTCTTCTTGTTCTTCCCCTAGTGGGGTCACTAACACCCTGATGACTTCATAACTGCAGAGACCAAACTTCAGCTGGGGATAAAATCAGCACAAAAACTGTGTCCATTGTAAGCTTCCTGGCATGGGTGTCCATGGCTGAGCAGCTGCATGCAGTCCTTATATCACTAACACAATGCCAAGCGCTGGATGGAGGGGTGGAAAACCACCGCCACTGGGGTCTAGAGAAGAGGCGACGTGTACTATAGAGTGATGGATCACACTTCTGTATCTTGTGTCTGATGGGTGAGTCTGGGTTTGGTGACACCAGGAGAATGTAAAGGGAAATCCTAATGCTACAGCCACAAAACATTATGGACAATTATTGCTTCCACTTTGTGGTTACAGTTTGGGTTCGGGTCTTTTCTATCCCAGTATGACTGTGCCCCGGTGGACACAGCGAGCTCCATACAGACGTGGATGGGAGTGTGGTGAACGTCAGCCCTTATCTCAACACCATCCAATGCCATTGACGAGAATCCAAGAAGAACTCCAGCACCCAAGACGGAGGTAGCGGTTTCGCAATAAAGATTTGATACACATCACCATACAGGAAAAGTAACTGTAGTTGACGCTTTGCGGCGTACAACACGCCTTGTTCAAAATTAGATCTAGTTACTACAGTTACTTTTCATGTATAGTGATGGTTTTGCAATAAAAATTTGATACACGTTAACTCTGTCTTGGGTGCTAGACTTCTTCTTGGATTCTCGTGTATGGGCCATGTTCCGGGTCTTTCCGAGCACCAGATTGTTAGATGAACCGGTGAGCTGACCACAAAAGACCATCCAATGCCATCGGAATGAACTAGAAAGAAGAAAGGAAGCCCGGCCTGTGCCCAACATCAGCGTCTGACCTGACAAATTGTGGATGAACGGGAAAGTCTCCCCAGAAGAGTGGAATCTGTTATACTGCTAAGGCTAGGTTCACACTGCGTTTTCAGCATCCGTTTAACGGATCCGTTTTTTGCAAAAAAACGGCTTGCAAAAAACTGATGCATTTGTGTGCATCCGTTTTTGATCCGTTTTTCCATTGACTTCCATTATAAAAAAACGGATCAAAACAGATGCGTTTTTTTTTACGCACAATAAAGTACTGTTGACACTACTTTTTTGACCGCTAAAAAAAACGGATCCGTTAAACGGATGCTGAAAACGCAGTGTGAACCTAGCCTAATGGGGAGCAACTTGATATTAATATCTATAGATATAGGGCGCTATGTCCTATAAGCTACTGTAGGTGGAATGTGTAGGTGTCCCCGATGTCAAAGCAACGATTTGGTTTTTATAACGATCAGCGTTTAGACGGAGAAAAATCGTTAGAAAAATCGTTAGTTCGATCGTTTTCAAGATAGCTTAAGCCCATCTTTCACATGGGGTGAATTTTTGAAAGACTGTTTACACGAAGCGATCTGGGAATTTTTAGCGAAGGACCAACGACGATTTGAGAACATGCTGAAAGACCAAAATGAACGATTTCTCGCTGGTCGCTTGATCGTTTGCTGTGTTTACACAAAAAGATTATCGCTCAAATGCGATCGTTATCGCAAAAATTCGAACGATAATCGTTCCGTGTAAGCGCAGCATTAGGGTCCTATTACACGGAGCGATTTTAAATGATTAAAGACTAACGATAAACGATCGCAAACGAGATTGTTTATCGTTAACCTGAAATCGTTCACCATATTACACAAAACGATAATCGTTAGTAACGATCATTATTACAATCGTTATTGCAATCGTTACTATGATCGTTTACTCCATCTGCAAAACAATGAACAATGTGCAATTACACTGAACCATTAGTGAAAAAATGCGGAACTTGAGCGAACAAATGTGGAATTAAAGCGAGCGATTAACAATAATTTTACGTTCAGATCTAAATCAACGATCAACGACATACGAACGATTTTTCGATCGTTGACTGCAATTACACAGAACGATTATCGTTTAAATTCAAACTATATAACGATTTTTCGCACAATAATTGTCCCATGTAATAGGGCTTTACTTAAAGGGAACCAATCAACACCAATGGATCCCTCCAGCACCGTATAGATATACTGTGCAGCTCGTTGCACGTACCAGTCATGGCTGCAGCAGTAGCTTTAGTAAGCAGAGAAAGAAGTTTTATTCCGCCGCATGAGGACAGCAGAGGGGCGGCAACTAGTCATCTGGGCAGGGAGACCCCCAGGACTAGTTATGGCTCTCTACCTGACAGGGAGAGAGCACCGCTATGTGAAGGCAGATGGCAGACATGGGGAAGAGGACCCTGCCCACGAGGGCTTACAATCTATAAAGCGTTATTCCATTGACTTGGATAGGACAAGGAAGCCGCGCTTCTTCAGTATGTTGCTGGTATTGTGTTTGTTTTTTTGGAGTCACCATATCAGCACACACAGTTACAGCTTTGCTCCCCCTGGTGGACAGAATAAATAGTAAAAACTCTGTTCTAAAAAGTTACATTTCAGGTGGTTAGGATTATATAAAATGTAATTCCCCTTTATCAGGACATCATAATCATGAGAATTATCCAGGTAATACTTACTCACCATGGTATAATATAGAACAGGGTTACTCAACAACTTTTAGTGAAGGTCCACTGAACATCATTAGTAAACGTGTTGCACTCCCCCAGTAGTATATAGCCCCCCTGTTGCTCCGCCCTAGTATATAGCCCCCTGTGCACTCCCCCCTAGTATATAGTCTCCCTGTGCGCTCCTCCAGTAGTATATAGCCCCCCGTGTGCTCCGCCAGTAGTATATAGCCCCCCTGTGTGCTCCCCCAGTAGTATATAGCCCCCTGTGCGCTCCCCCAGTAGTATATAGCCCCCTGTGCGCTCCCCCAGTAGTATATAGCCCCCCCTGTGCACTCCTCCAGTAGTATATAGCCCCCCTGTGCGCTCCCTTAGTAGTATATAGCCCCCCCGTGCGCTCCTCCAGTAGTATATAGCCCCCCTGTGCACTCCCCCAGTAGTATATAGCCCCCCTGTGTGCTCCCCAGTAGTATATACCATAAAAGAAACAAACACTTATACTCACCTGGGTCTGGGTGACTCCTCTTCTCTTTGCTCTAGTGGTCGCACTGCAGCGGTCACAAGAGGCCGCTCTCCCCTTGTCCTGGCGTCGGCGCTCCAGTGACGTCATTCGAGCACCGAAACCAGAGACAGAGTGGCCTTTTGTAACCGCTGCGGCCACAAGAATGACTGACAGGAAGGGAGCCGATGGCTCCCTCTCTGTCAGTGCTGCTCCTGCACAGTAACTATGAGCGCTCATTACGAGCTCTCATAGTTACTGTGCAGAGGGGAGCAGCGCAGCTCAGTATGCAGATGCACTGCTATTCTGATGAAGAGGACCTCTGTTCCTCGAAACGCGTAAATATTGTGCACTTTTAATGTTTTTACTTTATTCAGCCTCAAATTGGAGTCTTTTGGGCAGCGCTAATTATGGATTAGCCACGCACCATTTTTGTACTTAGACTAGCCTTATTCCCACAGGCCCCTACTTGGGAGCATCCTGTTTGGGCTATCCTAGTTGGCTTGCAGCCCTGCACTCTCCACCGAAGCATCATATCCTGGCATCTTCTGAAGACCTGGTACCCATTTGGGTGATATGCATAAAGCCCAAGGGGCTTGAAGGTGAGCACCCCATCAGCACCTTGCATTTTTAACTGACTTGTTTGTACGGTATCACACGAGGCGCTGCTGCCTGGCTTTTTTCTCTCTCCCTTGTCGAACAAGGTCTGAAGCTGAGTGTACAGTGTATGTAAGATCCCTGCAAAGCATTGTGGAGTGTTATAATAAGTTATAATAGCAGCACACCATGCATTACTAATTACTAATAAACTTAAACACCAACTTTGAAGACTTATGTGATTCCCTCTCCCCGTATCCCCTGAAAACATCATTTCATAAACTCCTGTGCTATAATATAGCTTATCAGCTCCAAGTAGGCATCAGGGTGCTTCTTCTGCTCGAAACAGTCACGGCCCCTAAGTCTGTACTGTGCTGTAGTCATGCGCAGAAACTAGGGTGAACATACACAGTACAGTGGTTATTGGATGCAGAGTACATTTAGAACATGATTTAAGAACATGATTCTGAAGTTCCACCCTCAGGTTATATTCACACGTTTTTTCAGCTCCATTTAAAATTGCGGCCGTTATTTTGAGTCTAAAATAACGGACATCATTTAGCTGTCTGGCCTCCCCTTAGTGCAATGACGGCTGTTGGTACATTATTCTAGTTTGGGTTACCAACTGGCCTTTGGGTGTGGCTTAATTGAGAAGTCCATTGACTTTAATGTTATTTCCATCTGGTAAAGATGGCTTCCCAGCCCCCTCCAGCCTGTTTGCACCTGCCAGAGATAGTTGGGAACCTAAAAACAGCCTAAGCAAACAACTCTGTGACCTACACTGTTTGTGTAGCTCCTGAGGCTAGGCCATTCAAGTCGATGGGAGTTACACAAATTGCGTAACTCCAGCACGTCTTTTTAGCTTCCTGACCACATCTGGAGGCAGAAAACAGACTAGTGGGGGCCAGGAAGTGTCTCTTGTTCATTCTCTATTCTGGAAAGGGTGACATTACCCCTGTGCCCTATCTACAGGGGAAGACCTGGCTACTGGGGATACAACCCACAGGGGCTACCTGGCAACTGGGGTTGCTACCTACAGAGGGGGCCTTTTTAACCCACAGGGGCTACCTGGCAACTGGGGTTGCTACCTACAGAGGGGGCCTTTTTAATGGAGTAGGCTACCTACAGAAGGGACCTGGCTAATGGAGGAAATTACCTATAGGGGGGGCCTGACTACTGGGGGAAATTACATATGGGGGAGAGCTGGCTAATGGGGATACAACCCACAGGGGCTACCTGGCAACTGGGGTTGCAACCTACAGAGGGGGCCTCTGTAATGGAGTAGGATACCTACAGGAGGGACCTGGCTAATGGAGGAACTTACCTATAGGCTGCCTGGCTACTAGGGGAAATTACATATGGGGGAGAGCTGGCTAATGGGAGAAATAAACTAGGAACCTACTTCATTGGGGACACTACCTACAAAGAACAAAGGTTGTTGTTAATGGTGTATATTCTGAGCAGAGACTGGCTACAAGTGGTGTGCCACAAGGGTCTGTTCTGGGTCCTATTCTTTTTAATATGCTTGTAAAAGACATAGGAGAAGGTTTGGTAGGTAAAGTTTGTCTGTTTGCTGACGACACAAAAGTGTGCAATAGGGTTGATATTCCTGGGGGTGTCAGTAATATGGAAAATGATTTAGCTTTGCTAGATAAGTGGTCCAAACTGTGGAAATTGAAGTTCAACGTTTCCAAATGTAAAATAATGCACTTGGGGAGGAGGAATCCTCTATCCGAGTATCACATCAGCAGTACTGTGTTGGAAAAGACTTCAGAAGAGAAGGATTTAGGGGTAATGATTTCTGACAGCCTTAAAATGAGTCACCAGTGCAACCAGGCGGTGGGGAAAGCAAATTGTATGCTGGGGTGTATAGCTACAGGTATAACCAGTAGGAAGAGAGAGAGTGTGATCCCACTGTATAGAGCTCTGGTGAGGCCACATCTGTATACTGTGTCCAGTTCTGGAGACCTCACCTAAAAAAGGACATTGATAAAATAGAACGGGTCCAAAGACAGGCTACAAAAATGGTGGAGGGTGTGAGGCATAAACCATATCAGGAAAGACTTAAGGATTTGAATCTGTATAGTCTGGAGGAAAGAAGGGAAAGGTGGGACATGATTGAAACCTTTAAGTATGTTAAGGGACTAAATAAGGTTCAAGAGGGAAGTGTTTTTAGTAAAAAACTGAGCTCAAGAGGATACAGTGAGAGGTTATTTGGGGGAAAGATCAGAAGCAATGTAATAAAATATTATTTTACTGAAAGAGTAGTAGATACCTGGAACAAACTTCCAGCAGAGGTGGTTGGTAAATCTACAATAACAGAATTTAAAAACGCCTGGGATAAACATATATCTATCCTAAGATAATAAGAAAGAAAATACTAAAAGGGCAGATTAGATGGACCCAGTGGTCTTTTTCTGCCGACAATCTTCTATGTTTCTATGTTTCTATGAACATGTATCTAACGAAGATGTTTATTTACTGGAGCATTCTTCACCTGGATTCTCAGGCCCAGAGGACCACCAGTCCTCACATCAAACATTTATGGCCTATTTTGTGGACTATCCCTTTAAGACAGTAAAGACGTACTGTCCAGGCCAGTATAAACAAAGATGTGCTCCAAGATCACCGGGAACAGTAAGACGGAAGGCATGCAGCAGTAGCACTGTAATGCTTCCAGTGTATCGTAACACGTTGACCCTGGGGGTACAGATCTATTGTTTGTGTGTGTTTATGTGTTTTTGTTTTTTTTGTTCTTGAAGGGACATACTATTTAGCAACTTGTCTCTTCCTTCCCTCACATCGCGGTTTTGTACTAGGAACTGAGTGTTCTAGGACTGAATCACTGCAGCTGGAACAGAGAAGTGTAAAAAGAGACAATCTGTGAAGCATGGAAAATCCCCGGGCCGCGTTCCATGAGCAGAAGAGTGTCGGGTGACATGACAGACAATGCTGAGCGATCATACAAAGTTACATGCGATGGTTCCCCTTTTATCTGTAGCATGGGCAGCAAGGACACCGCATACTGTCTACTGAATGACCCTTCACTGCTTAGGGACAGTCACTGACAAAGCTGCTTAAAGGGGCTGTCTACTTTAGAAGACCATATCCACTATAAGTAAATTCAGTTTATGGGAAGGGGCTCTCAGCTTAGGATCCTCATCTCTAGAGTGGTTACAAAGAGCGTCTCTTATGTTGGAGGACCTGTCCTGTATCACGCACACAACCTATACATTTGAATGTGTCTCCATGGTAACAGACTACAAACAGTCTCATCCTGTAGTCATATTGCCCTTGAATCCATTACCTTAAGCAGGGCTGGTTGACTGTCTAACGTCTATGGCGGCCTACTGACTCTACCCTGACATGATATTAGGAAGAGAAGGACTAGGCATGTTGGATTTCAAATGCCTGACTTTTTTTTTTTTTTTTTCAGAGAGATTAATCCTTAGAGCTGTCTTGCAGCAGCTTAAAGGGGTTATCTAGCGTTAGAAAAACATGGCCACTTTCTTCCAGAGACAACATGACTCAAGTCTCCGGTTTTTAGGGGTTTTACTACTCATTTCCATTAAAGTGAATGGAGCTTAATTGCCAAACCACACCTGAACTGGAGAAAAAAAAATTATGTTGTCTCTGGGAGAAAGTGGCCATGTTTTTCTAAGGCTGGATAACCCTTTCAACCATCCCCTCTCCATTAAGAGCACATGAGCATTTGGACGATGAAGATGGAAGTGTGACTGCAGGAAAAGACTACAGAGTTTGCTTGTAGTCTGTTACTATGGAAACACATAGGTCTGTATGGAATCCGTAGCTACAAGACATTTTTATTCATCTATTTACAACATTTCTATAACCATTATTTTAGGCGCTTTGGAATGATAAACGGCTTTGAAAACTGACACAGTCTTGGCTTTACAGACAGCAAAAAAAAAAAAAAAACACATGAAAAAGGGGGTTTTATCTTTTGACAAATAAACAGGATTTGTATTTTTTTACATGGTAGAAAACATGTTTGATGCTGTCATCTGCCTGCGTGTCACTCAGTCTTATGTGTTTGGTTACAGTAAATAAACCTCTGTCACTCAAGTCTATAACACATGATCAAAACATTCAGACACCATGCAGAACATGGAAACTTCCAGGTGGAGGACGAAAAAAGACAAAAAAAAAGTGTAAATGGAAAATATGGGCTCTGATCTTTATATTTTCTTTTCAATATAAAAAAACTGTATTATTTGTAAGGTGCAGTACCACTTTTCACCACAATCAGTGTCAGCCTTTTCTATAGACACCAATGCAACAGCGCCCCCAACCCTATTATCTCACCCCCATATTAAGAAATTAGACATAGAATAACACTGGAAACGGGAACATGCTCAAAATATTTATTTCTTCATCTGCATCATAACTAAGGGGATTTTTTTCCATATTTTGTATGATTTCTCTTTTAGCGGCTCCCGGTTCTTCTTTTTAAGTTAGTGGTGTTACAATTGTTCCTTCCTTTTTCACAAATATGAACATTGCAGCCAAAATAAACTGGTCTTCTCCTTACATGACCATAATTAAAAACTATAGGGGAAAATTATTGGTTCTAAATACACTGAGGATTTCGGCACGCTTCATCCTGATCACAACTAGACAAATCATAGGACTGGCCTCTAGTATTGCTTAGACCAGTGATGGGCAACCTTTTCAGCTTGGTGTGCCAAAGTTCGAAAATAAAATAAAACGAGCAGAACTTGGGTGATGTGTCACTTGGACAAAAAGAAACATTACTTTGCAATATTTATAGTTTAAATAACAAAAATATATAACCCAGTCCTCATCCCTTCACTAGCACCCCCCGGTCCCCCTCATCCCTTCATCAGCACACCCCGGTCCCCCTCATCCCTTACCAGCACCCCTGGTACCCCTCATCCCTTTACCAGAAGCCCCCGTAACCCTCATCCCTTCACCAGAACCCCCCTGTACCCCTCAACCCTTCCCCAGCACCCCCACAGTCCCCCCTCATCCCTTCACCAGCACCCCCCCCGTCTCCCTCAACCCTTCCCCAGCACCCCCGTCCCCCTCATCCCTTCACCAGCACCCCCAGTCCCCCTCATCCCTTCACCAGCACCCCCGTCCCCCTCATCCCTTCTCCAGCACATCCCCCAGTCCCCTCATGCCTTCTCCAGCACATCCCCCAGTCCCCTCATGCCTTCACCAGCACCCCCCCCCCGCCATCCCCCTCAACCCTTCACCAGCACATCCCCGTCCCCTCATCCCTTTACCAGCACATCCCCCAGTCTCCCTCATCCCTTCATCAGCACCCCCCCGTACCCCTCAACCCTTCACCAGCACATCCCCCAGTCCCCCTCATCCCTTCACCAGCACATCCCCCAGTCCCCCTCAACCCTTCACCAGCACATCCCCCAGTCCCCTCATGCCTTCACCAGCACATCCCCCAGTCCCCCTCATCCCTTCACCAGCACACCACCAGTCCCCCTGCCCCCTCATCCCTTCACCAACACACACCCCCAAGTCCCCATCCCTTCACCAACACACACCCCAGTCCCCCTGCCCCCTCATCCCTTCACCAGCACACACCCCAGTCCCCCTCCTCCCTTCCCCAGCACACCCCCCCTGCCCCCTCTTCCCTTCACCTGGAAACCTCTCCCCCACCCTCACATACTGACCGACTTGTAAGGTCTGGTCCGGTCTGTTAAGAAGGGAATGCTAGGTGTGCAGGAGCAGGCTGCAGCGCACACATGCAATGAACAAAAAGTGACAGGTGACATGGAGCAAGGGTCCGGCGATACGTGGGGCAGGCCAGGCCAGGGAGCACTGCCAGAGGCTGCGGCTGCTGTCATTGCTGGAGTTATTGGCTGTGCCGGAGTCATTCTCGGCACGCGGCCTCGTGTCAGCGAATGCGGCCATACGTGTCATAGGTTCGCCATCACGGGCTTGGACATTTCTTTTCACTCTCATCTCTAGGTCTTAGGGCCCTGTTAGAATTGTCATAGGAATACTTGTAGGCAGTAAGGCAGATAGCGGTGACTGGTGTTAGGGTCCATTTACACAGAAAGATTATCTGCCAAAGATTTGAAGCCAAAGCCAGGAATGAATTAGAAAAGAGGAGAAATCTTCAGCTTTCCTTTATGACCTGATCTCTGTTTATAGTATGTTCCTGGCTTTGGCTTCAAATCTTTGGCAGATAATGTCAGATAATCTTTCTGTGTAAATGGACCCTTAATCTTAAGCCCCTATTCCACGGGGCGATGCAGAGGAGCCAATGAGCGCTGTTAGTGCTCGTTTGCTCCTCGATCCCCGCTCACTGCCGCAGCTATTCCACGTGTCGGCAGCAAGCGGGTGAGTACGGGAGGGGCCGCAGGGCTGCCCGGGTGATCGTTAGATCGTCCGGGCAGCCCATAGAGTATAGTGGCGGTCTGCTGCCGCCGCTCCTGTTCCGCGGAGCGACGGCAGCATATCCCTGCTATCACAGTTGTTTGTTTTTCAACATGTTTGAAAGACAAACAACGCATCGATCAGTCGACATGAACAATGTCGGCTGATCGTTGCCCTCTATTCCACGGGACGTGAAATAGGGCCTTTAGTTATAAAGTGGGCAACAAAAACGTCATTAAGCTTCCAAAAGCTTAAGAGAACAGAAGTTAAAGTAAACAAGAGAAATGGGCCATTTTTTTTTTTTTTTTTTTTTACAGCATCACGGGTATAAATGTAGTAGAATAGGAGAAAACCAAAGTGGTTAACTACAGCTGTAAAAGGTGCAATAAATGATAAGAAACAGGCCTTCCGACTACTAAAACAAGAAGGTAGTGGGGAAGCAACGAATAATTATAGGCAGAAGATAAAACTGTGTAAAAAAAAAAAGCAAAAATTTTAACAAAATTGAAACAAAAAAGGATGGCCACAAAGTAAAAAGAATCCTGAGATGTTCTTCACTTATATAAATAATAAGACTTTAAACTGAAAATGTTGGTCCCCTCAGAAATAATCTGGGTAAAATGGTGAAGGGGAGTGAGGAAAAGGCCAATCTACTAAATACATTCTATATACATACTGTATTCAAAGAGGAAAACCCTATAACAAATTACAGGACTATAGATAATTTAAATCCGCCCATAAATCCCACCTGCCTAACACAACAAGAGGTAAAGGGTTTATCCAGCGCTACAAAAACATGGCCCCTCTCTTGTCTCCAGTTCAGGTGTGGTTTGCAATTAAGCTCCATTTACTTCAATGGAACTGAGTTTGAAACCCAATCTGGAGACAAGAGAGGGGGAAATGTGGCCATGTTTTTGTAGCGCTGGATAACCCCTTAAGGCGTCAGGAGCAGTGATTTCCTATGGACATCGGACTCATCTCTTCTCATTTGCATACTGAGCGTGCAGCGATTTCACTGCAGCGGGACTGGCATCGGGAGTGGGAGGTAAGTATCAGGGGCTCTACCAGAGGTATCGGGTGGGATCTGCCCTGGGTACCAGAGTGAAAGGTTCCCTGCATGAAGCTGTTCACATTGCATTATGGCGATACAGTGGTTTATGGATTTTTCCCACAATCCAGTTGGTCCTAGCTGGAAAGTTTGCATTAATGTTCTACGCCTTGGATATTTCCGTTCCGCACAACTCGTCCAGGTGAGTGTATGTTTGCATAGGCCTCATTGGAGTCTAGCTTGGTTCCACTACCATACTGCACTAGAAGGTGCCCCTCTTGTCTTTCTTTTTAGCATCTGAGAATGAAGCACAGACCGGTCAGCATGGGGCATGTAGAATAGTATTTCATGTAAAAGGGTCCGGCTGTAGTTTTCTAGGTACCATAAAAAAAAAAAACTTTTAATCTCATAATTTGGCCCCTATTTCTAGCACAAAGCTGCAATATAGTGTAACATTACACAAGACCTAAAGCAGAAGTGGAAAAAACCCTGATTACAAAACCATTACTTTATTGACACTGACCCCGATCGAGTTCGATAGAATTTCTGCTGTAAAATAGGAGAGAGGATAACAAGCTGATCTGTGGGGGTCTGACCAGAGGGACCGCCACCACAATCTTAAAAAACGGGACAAAATTGTCCTTGAAATGAATCGTGTGCAGCTATTACTCCATCCATTCCTTTTGGGGGCGCTGTACATTGCCAAATTAATCATTCACGCATTTTTAGCAGCTTCTAAGTGCGCCCAACTTATTTCAGCGACAATGAACCTTCTGATGGGCTCTTCACTGTGGTAGAATGACCATAATATACAGGGTTCTAAAAGACACATTACAGAAGATTTATCAAACATGGTGTAAAGTGAAACTGGCTCAGTTGCCCCTAGCAACCAATCAGATTCCACCTTTCATTTTCCAAAGAGTCTGTGAGGAATGAAAGGTGGGATCTGATTGGTTGCTAGGGGCAACTGAGCCAGTTTCACTTTACACCATGTTTGATAAATCTCTCCCATTTTGCATAGACCAAACTATGAAATGACTGTGAACACATCCTAATTGGCCTTCCAAAGAACTGTAACCCCCCGCAGCGATGTATGGTTATTATTGGTTCCTTCCCAAATGCAAAGGCAGCGATGCCAAGATCATCATTGGGGAATGCAGTTCCCATCTATAAATAGGAAGGAAAATGTAAAGAAGCCCAAGAGCTGAAGCTGCCATCAGTTTTATTATACAGAGCGCCATGTAAGTGTACTAAAAGCAATCAAATAACTTGGATTATTTAGTAGTCAGGGTCATACAGTATATATATTATACACACACACACCTATGCAATGCACAATACATTTGTTGACCGTGTCCATTCTCCCTGGGATCGGGTTAGATTGCTGACCTGCCTTCTACTTGAAGAGGATGTTAGAGGCTGTATCTGAGCTGCAATACCAGAGACAGCCAATGGACAAAAGTGGCGCTGTTTGCAGGAAAAATTATCACTAGTAGCATATGTTCTTCTCCAGCAGATCATGTGTTTATTTGCGACACACGAGTGCCCCCCCCACCCCCCCCCCCCATAAATGTAATCCACAGCAAGAAGTGTTCAGCAAGATACAAAAGGAGGATATGTCCAACTAGAAACATTGTAATAATTGTTTTAGGGTCCAGTCCAAATCCGATACAGGTCATCTGTATGACTAGATTTCCCGATTCAGGTTTATAGTCACGTGGTTGACCTTTGGCCATATTAAAGTGTGACAAAAATTAAAGGTTTTGTAAATACATCTTGAGTATTGTGTTATTAAAGTGTAGCTGTAGAGTTAAAAAACTACTGACCTTGGAGGGGCGAAACTACAGGACAATTCCCTAAAACTGAAATTGAAGCGTTGGCGGTGGACGCATTCTGTCCAGAAAGAGGAGCGCTTTCCCAAACACTACGATTCCCTGGGAAAGTCTGGAGTGACTATCCAGGGAGTGTTGAAAAAGCGCTAAAAAAGCGGGACATTTTTTATTAGACAGAAGAAACCCACTCCCCATGCATTCGCCGTGGTTTTCGTAGATTAATACGTATTTTCATTCATCTCTGATTTTCAAATGGGAACAATGGTCGACTTCATTCAAAGCAAACAGGGATCATAAAAAAATAATAGGGAGGAGTCACAGGTCCTGTTGGAAAGCTTAAGCGAGCAATGAGGAAAGCAGACTCTGTGGATGAAACTGGAGTCTGATTGATAAACCATCCTGTCCGAGAGCATTCATACATCACCTGAGGGAGTCTAAACTTATGGAGGAGAGTCCCTCCGAGAAGGTGGGCATCATCCATGGAGAGTGCTGGGATCAGAATGAAGAGATTCAGTCACTAGTAACATGATGTAAAAAAAAAAAAAAAAAAAAAAAAAAAAGGTATAGGTGTCTTGTCACTATTCACACCTTACAGTTTGTCATGGATGTTGCCAGCCCACAGATCCCAGACGATCAGAGTTCTTGGCGAGGGTCACAAGACACCTTGGGTGGTTGGCGTCTTACCCATGATCTTTTTGGAACACTCCAGCAGAGCGTTATGTATGTCTTTAGCACAAGATATCTGAGACTTGATCATGCTCAGGTACTGGGTGTAAGGCAGGCTCTCGGTCTGTACGGCATCTGGTTTGGTAGCTGTGGGCACCAGGGTAGGGGAGTGTTTGGCGCTGTCGTAGCTCTGAGACAGGCACTCATAGGCGAGGCGCTGAGGAAGGGTAAAAGAGAGAGAGAGGTCAGCACACACAGCAAGAGCCCAAATTCCTGTAACCCTAATCTGCCGATCCTTCTCACACCCCCGACTTCCGGAGCTCGCAGCCCACTCCTATGACTCCGCTACCACTGCGGCACCTCCCTTCCCCACCGATGTGAGCAACCAGGAATCCAGAGCATGTCAGCACAGCCCGGCACACAATATTAACTCCAGCTGTTAGGAGAGAGGGCCATGGAGGCCTACGGCTGGATAACGTTTCATACATTTACATTCCTAGGATTCCTCCATAAAACAGCAGCACAAAGACGCACAAAGCAAAGAAAACTCAGACTATAAAAGGGAGATTCTGGTTCTATGTTAACAAATCTTAATCCAATGAAGTAGAATGATGACAATGTTCTGGAACTTTCTATGGCACACAGTGGTTCAATTTCTCATAGTATTTAAAGAGGTACTCCGGGCAGGGGTTATTTTTAGGGTATGGCCGGGGGAAAGGGTGGAAATAGAGGCCGCCGGTCACTTATCCCCCCCCCGGTTCCAGCACCGGATTCCGGTTCACTTTACACCATGTTTGATAAATTTCCCCCATTGTGTTCTACCCACGGTGGCAGTATACAAGACAAAACTGTAAACCCGCTATGCAATGCAAGTCTATGGGATTTCTGGCGGTTCTGTATAACATGATGTTCTGCCGCCATAACGGAATGATAGTTACTCTTAAAAGGAGCACTCCATGTAAAACTGATGTGTTATGACTAAAGTAGCAGTACCATGCATCTAGTCTCAGTTTTGGAGTATTCCTTTAAAAAATTTTTTAGGAGAACTAGAAAAGACACAGTAGTAAACCACTTCTGGTTCTACAAAAATGGTTGTCACTTGCATCCCCTCCTATGACCTTCCTGTCTATCGAGACGCGGTAATGCGACTCATGGGTCTTGCCAGGAGCGAGTGATGGGCAATCATCAGGACAATGGCGGCTGCCATGGGTATTCGCATACAAGCGTATAGGAGTCTGTCATGGCCAGATGCTGCCATCATGATACTTACCAGGCACAGCTCCAGCTGGTCGCACAGGGCATAGAACTCCTCCAGACTCTTATCAAACCTCTGCACGCTGCCATCGCCAATCTTCCTATAAGAGACAAGTGGTCAGATGTGAGCGCTGTGCAGGTGGCATATGGAATAGCAGTACCTGTATACCTGGACCAGTATAATGCAAGCAAGCTCAGATCTAATGGTCCCTTCACCAGTATTCGTGCATCACTTTTGCCACAATTTTTACTATAGAAAAGAAAAAACAAACTATCTAAAATAATCAGACGGCCACCATCGCCCCAAATGCTGAGGCTCCGGCCGCGATCAGTAACATTCTACTGACGCCTCCCGTCAACATTTCTGTTTAATTTCCAGATTACCATTTTACTGATGACTGGAAGGAAACTGTGCACGTGCGCGAAGGATAGCATGTAGAGAAGAGAGAGTGGGGTGAGTGTCAGCTCTGCAGCCCAGCCAACCTCTATCAGCCCATAACACGTGTGGGACGGAGCCCCTTCTCAGGCTGTGTAGGAAAGCCGCTGTTGTAGTTGCGGAATGAGTCAAGAGATGGTAAACATATTAAGTGTCAGACACGATATCTTCATCCTGACGAATAATGAAACTGCGGCTGATTCACCCATCAGTCACTGCCGCCGCCACCGGGGACTCATCACTATTTCACTGGTAATATCAGATGGTAATTATTTGCTGCATTTCTACTCTTCTTTGCCCGTTTCTGGGAAAGCTGGGTGACAACCAGTAAGGCCTTGTTACCACTGCCTGATGTGTTGTCACCCAGTTATACACCGCTATGCTACAAAAACTAGTGACATTCAATGGCCGCCCCGCTGGTTGTCACCAAGCGTTCTCAGAAACACAACTAAGAATGTGAATAGAAAATTTCAATGAACTACTGGTAACTTTCCTATTTGAGATGATGCACAGAAGTTACGGTAACATACAAGATTACAGTAAGGCCTCCTGCACACCACCATATTGTCCTACTGGCAAAAACCTATGCAGACGTATACTGTGGTAAAAGGGTGAAACATAAAGATATAGGGGGAGACTAATCAAACATGGTGTAAAGTGAACCTGGCTCAGTTGCCCCTAGCAACCAATCAGATTCCACCTTTCATTTTCCAAAGAGTCTGTGAGGAAAGAAAAGTGGAATCTGATTGGTTGCCAGGGGCAACTGGCATCCCCACACCGGCGCCAGTCTATGTTACCAGTGGTACATTCACTTTAAACATGAAAGGAAAAAATTAAACCTTTTATAAGCATGTATGCCTTGACAAGATTAAAGGCATGGAAAAAATAATGTGCGCCCTGCATGTGTATACAGTACACATATGTAAACATGCATGTACCATTGGCTTCCTCCCTGTCAGTCATTCTTGTGGCCGCAGCGGTCACAAGAGGTCGCTCTGTCGTGTCTCTGGTTTCGGCGCTCGAGTGATGTCACTGGAGTGCCAATGCCAGGACAAGGGGAGAGCAGCCTCTTGTGACTGCTGAAGTGCGGCCACAAGAGGGGAAGAGAAGAGGAGACGCACAGACCCAGGTGAGTATAAGAGTTTGTTTTTATGTTATATGCTATATGGGAGGGGGAGCACAGGGGGGGCTGTATAACTGAGGAACACACAGCAGGGGTGCTATATACTACTGGGGAGCACAAAGCGGGCGTCTATATACTACTGGAGGAGCACACAGCGGGGGGCTATATACTACTGGGGAGCACACAGCGGGGGTCTATAAACTACTGGGGGAGTGCACAGGGGGGCTATATACTACTGGGGAATGCCCAAGGGGGCTATATACTACTGGGGAGCACACAGCGAGGGTCTATAAACTACTGTGGGAGTGCACAGGGGGGCTATATACTACTGGGGAATGCCCAAGGGGGCTATATACTACTGGGGGAGCGCACAGGGGTCTATATACTACTAAGGGAGCGCACAGGGGGACTATATACTACTGGAGGAGCGCACAGGGGGACTATATACTACTGGAGGAGCGCATAGGGGGACTATATACTATTGGGGGAGCAACAGGGGGCTATATACTAATGGGGGAGTGCACAGGGGGCTATATACTACTGGGGGAGTGCACGGGGGGGGGCTATATACACTACTAAGGGAGCGCACAGGAGGGCTATATACTACTGGGGGAGCATACAGGGGACCTATATACTACTGGGGGAGCGCAACACGTTTACTAATGATGTTCAGCTCGGACCTTCACCTGACAATAGACCCCGGTAAGTGGACCTTCACTAAAAGTTGTTGAGTACCCCTGGTATATGTAGTAACATACCAACATGCCTTAGGTGTAAACATTGCACTACAGTGCAAGCTGACTGACTGCAACATTTACACCACAGTCTTACTACACACACAGGGGTCACCAAGTGTATGTGCTGGTACAGGGAAGGTGACTGAACTGTTCTTATGATCCTATGAGATAGATATGTATCTTGTGGATGCCTGTCCAGGGTATGTTCACACAAGCTGATGATTTTATCAAGGAATATGTTAAAAAAACAAAACAATGGACTTAAAAAGGATCAGCAGGTTAGACGAATCTATTGCGCAGGAGGTGCCGCGGATGAAGGAATGTCTCTTTTCTTCATCCTCTGCACCGTTCCCTTGCTGTTGGTGGTTTACTGCTCGGTCTGGTGAGACTGTTAGGAGCAATGGAGCACCGTTAGGAGCCCTGCCCCGCCCCCGTAGTGTTCAGCCATTCCCTCTAATGATGATCAATGGAACATGCCGGCCAGATTGGTGCTATGGGGACGGGGCAGTGCTCCTAACAGTCTTACTAGACTGAGGAGTAGATCACTAACTCACGTTTACAGTGCCGAGGATGAAGGTAATAGACAGATTTATCTAACCTGCTGCAAGCTCCCCTTTTAGGGTATATTCACACGAACGGGTCGCAGCGACATTCTCGCTGCGAGCCCGGCAGGTCCTGGCAGTTCCCATACACCACATACTTGCTGCGGTCTAAACGACCGCAGCGAGTATGTAATTCTGCCGCCCTTAACCCCTTCTGCTCCCGGCCGGCTCCCCCGCTGTAAGCATACTTTACCTGTCCTCGCTGCACGGGTCCGGCGTCCTGCTCTCCCGTCCAGCCAATCAGTGGCTGCGGCTGGGCAACACACTAATTGGCCGGACGGGAGAGCAGGACGCCGGACCCGTGCAGCGAGGAGAGGTAATGTATGCTTACAGCGGGGGAGCCGGCCGGGAGCAGAAGGGGTTAAGCGCGGCAGAATTACATACTCGCTGCGGTCGTTTAGACCGCAGCAAGTATGTAGTGTATGGGAACTGCCAGGACCTGCCGGGCTCGCAGCGAGAATCTCGCTGCGAGCCCGTTCGTGTGAATATACCCTTAAGAAGTATGAGATGTGAGAATAATGTAGGAGTAGCTGCTTGCATCTTGTGTCAGGTGGCAGACATACCGATTTTAATTCACTGAAGTAATTTCCTAACACTTCCTACATTTCCCATGATGCCTCTGGCTTTATAGGGAGAGGGAGCAGAGTCTGTCCATGTCAGGAACTGTCCAGAGCAGTAGCAAATACTTGTGGAAAACCTTTCCTGCTCTGGACAGTTCCTGACATGGACAGAGGTGGCAGCAGAGAGCACTGTGTCAGACTGGAAAGAATACACCACTTCCTGCAGGACATACAGCAGCTGATAAGTGTGGGAAGACTGGAAATTTTTAAATGAAAGTAAGTTACAAATCTATATGACTTTCTGGTACCAGCTGATTTGAAAACCATTTCTTTTCTCCAGAGTACCCCTTTAATCTTGCCCTATTAATATACTGACAGGGATGGTTTCAGCTGCAACCTCTGTGTTCAATGTTAAAGGACCAAACAGCAGAGATTTCCCAGAAGTCTCCCTGCTCCCTGTAATACAGATGTGGCGTCACTCCTCCGCTCACTCTCCTTGCATCACAAATTGCTCTTTTCTTTAGAAAACTAAACCCGGATTACACAAGAAACTGGGGAGCAGAGATTCCACCTCCTAGGAAGCGGAGTCATCCGTGCCCCGGCTACTTATCTACACCTGGGGGAAAGAAATACATGTTACTCAGAGGCCGACGACGGACGCTCAGAAGATGTGATCACCTGCTGAGTGCGGCAGATAACCAAGATGACAATTAACAACCCAGAAATTAGCAGGAAATTCTAGTTAAAAAAACAACAGCAAAAATGAGAAAACCTATTTTAACCCCTTCATGACCAGGTCTGTAAGGGCCCTTGGTTTTTGCCTCTCAGTTTCAGCAGCCAATATTTAAAGGGGTTATACAGTGAAAATCCCTTTTTCTTTCAAATCAACTGGCTTCAGAAAGTTATATAGATTTGTAATTTACTTCTATTTAAAAATCTCATGTCTTCCCATACTTATCAGCTGCTGTATGTCCTGCAGGAAGGGTTTTCATTTCAGTCTGACATAGTGCTCTCTGCTGCCTCCTCTGTCCATGACAGGAACTGTTTTCTATGGCGATTTGCTGTTGCTCTGGACAGTTCCTGACATGGACAGAGGTGGCAGCAGAGAGCACTGTGTAAGACTGGAAAAAATACACCACTCCCTGCAGGACATACAGCAGCTGAAAAGTATGGGAAGATTTGAGATTTTAAAAAAGACGTAAATCACAAATCTACATAACTTTCTGTATCCAGTTGATTTGAAAGAAAAAGATTTTTGCTGGAGTACCCCTTTAACTATTCTCTTATTGATAAGGCTCTGTAAGGCCTTGTCTTATGGTTTTTTTTTTGTGCAGTCCCAAGGGGGTATATATCTGTATAATTGGTATGCTTTTTACAACTTATTACAAACTAATGGCTACTTGATATGTATAATTCTTTTTTTTATAATTTCTTTTTTTTTTTAACTCTAAGGGCAGGTTCAGACTACGGAATTCTCACGGATAAATTCCGTGGAATTCCGTCGCCTGTATGCGCTCACGGCCACGTGCCTTTCTGTCGGCTCCATTGACGTGACAATTCTTTTGGCGGAATGCGGAATCAGCTGGCCCATAGAATGGCGTCTATGGAGCCGGCGGGAAGGCACGTGGCCGTGAGCGTGTACAGGCGACAGAATTCTGCAGAATTTATTCGCAAGAATTCCTCAGTGTGAACCCACCCTCAATCACCAAATTATGTACTACTTGTGTAGACATTGCCCATAGACTGCATCTATCTGTATCTGTGGTCGACTACGCTTTTGTTTACTTTGTAAAAAACGATAACGCATAAAGATTTATCAAGCATGGTGTAAAGTAAAACTGGCTCAGTCGCCCCTAGCAACCAATCAGATTCCACCTTTCATTTTCCAAAGAGTCTGTGAGGAATGAAAAGTGGAATCTGATTGGTTGCTAGGGGCAACTGAGCCAGTTTTACTGTACACCATGTTTGATAAAACTCCCCCATGAGGCACACTTTGGCATACGTTGTGCTATACAAGAGAATGGATACGTTGTACTGTACGGCTACATCTTTTTAGGAGTATTTTACTTCATGTCTATATATTATATATATGCCCCTGCCCAAAAAGTTGTACATTTTTGTACAATTGAGTACTGCACAAATTTCCCATGAACCTAATAAAAAAATCATAACTGCCCCCCCCCCATAATGAGGTCACACTGAGGTCTTGCGGTGTGATCGGGAATCACTGTAGTCCTAGCTTAAACAGGCCATCTGAGATGAGGGTATAACAGGCAGACTGGTAGAGGTCTGACCAAGGGCCCCCCTCTATCTATCCTGAGAATGGGGACGGAATTATGCTTAGAATGAACGCCCCAGACTGCCCATCTATTCAATGTCTATAGGGGTCACCGATCATTTCCGGCACAGTCCACGCT
Organism: Dendropsophus ebraccatus; assembly: GCF_027789765.1. Taxonomy (NCBI): domain Eukaryota; kingdom Metazoa; phylum Chordata; class Amphibia; order Anura; family Hylidae; genus Dendropsophus; species Dendropsophus ebraccatus. Next base: position 84,008,318 of record NC_091463.1, read on the forward strand.
GTTCCCAGGATCGGCTGGGGTCCCAGTGGTCGGTCGTTTACATTTTTTTTTTTTTTTTTTTTTTTGCAGAAATCAATAGTCCAGGCGATTTTAAGAAACTTTGTATTTGGGTTTATTAGGCAAATATGCCATTATCTGCATTCAAAAAGACTTTCCCCAGGTCCCCCCCCCCCCCCTCTCTCTCATTCACTGCTCATTATCAGGAAATCTCGACTCTTTCACATCAGTCGAGCCCTGTGTAATCTATGGAGGGGGGAGGAGGGAGATTAGTCGCCAGCAGAGAACAAAGGATTACCCCCCCCCCCCCCCCCCGATCCACACAGAGAGGAGATGCATATCCTCCTGTGCTGCGGCGTGTCCCCATTCTGTCTCTTCTCCCGCCACTGCTGTACGGGAGAAGAGACAGAGCGGGGACACGCCGCAGCACAGGAGGATATGCATCTCCTCTGTGTGCTGATCGGGGGGCACCCGGTGAAAGGGGGTGTGCTGGGGTAAGCTATGGGGTCCTGGGGGGGGGGGGGTCACAGTAGTGCTGCTGCCCCCCCTCCCCCCCACGTCAGCAGACCTCAGACCTGTGACACCCCCCCCCCCCCCCCCCCCCCCCCCCAAGGACTCCATAGCTCACCCCTTTCAGAGGCGGGAGCCTCACCACAAGTGCCAACATCCCCATACTATGTGCAGTGAAAGGGGCTGCTGGCACTTGTGATACAGTTATTCTTACTATGTAATTTCTCCATACACTGCGCCCCCTGCTGAACGCCTCATAGGAATTGCACCCAGCCCTGCTCTGATTCGTGATGTCACCGATTTTTTTAGGAAAATTGAATTCTGCCTGATCTACTAAATTGAGGGAAATAGCACTTTATGTGCATTTCCTAGAATTAGTGTATATTAGAAATTTGTCTAACTTTCCTTATGTGATAACATATTAAAAAATACATTTTGCCCGGAGTTGTCCTTTAATGTGGTATCCGGTGTCAGTGACAGCAGATGGGGTTACACTGTACTATGACGCTGGTGTGACCCACATTTCCTCTCTATATTTGACAATTCAGCTTCTTATTTTCCTATAAGAATGGAATTTTCCTTTCCTCGCGGTCACAAGATCCCCTCAAGATGAAGATATGCGACGGCCGGGCTGACCAAACCCTTCCATTAGCTAGACCTGGTCCCTTTAAAAGCTTGATAAAGCAACCCAGCCTGTGATGTTTACTGAGCGTCTGTTCACACAGATCAGGTTACTACTAACATTTAACAACTTCTTTGGTCTGCAGCGCCATCTAATGGAACCTTCCCATGAAGACAGCTCTAACCATATTTTCACGATATGAATGCGGAATTACCATGTGTTACTAGGAGTTGTGTCAGCAGGTGGTGAGCTCCCCCTAGTGGCAGCCACAATGTTAGAATTGCACCTTATGGCTACGCTCTGCTAGAAATTGTATTCCCTTATATTTATGTAAGCAAATTATATCTTCTCCAGTTGTCACAACTCCTTTAAGTTTTTCTTAAAGGGTTTCTTAGGATAAAAGAATTGATAGACTTAAGACCGCAAAGATTTGAGCTACGTCTGACTGTTAGGGGTCGCCAGGAATCAAACCCCCACCAATTACATAATGATGGCGGCTCCAGTCTGTACAGGCTGGATAACCCCCTACCCAACACCGTAGTTGGTGTCATTGAGCAAAGGGCTCTAGCAGACTCACAGTGCCTATGCCAATGAATGGTTGCGAGTCCTCCAGGATAAAGGACGCTCTTTACAACTGCTGATCACATGACACTACTGATCACTGGGCTCCGATGGGTTTTAATACTTACTGTCCATTATCAATATTGGTGTTCTGGGCCAGATTCAGAGCTGCAATTTTCATGAGATTCTGTAAAAAAATAAAATAAAATATATAATATAATAAATGGACTTTTTTATTGATGGTCTATACTCAGGATGACTAATTAGGGTCCAACACTCATCACCCCTAATGTATTCTTTCCAGTCTAGAGTGTAGGAGAGGTTTTCTATGGGGATTTGTTACTGTTCTGGATAGTTCCTGACATGGACAGAGGTGGCAGCAGAGAGCACTGTGACAGACTGGAGAGAATACACCACTTCCTGCAGGACATACAGCAGCTGATAAGTACTGGAAGACTGGAGATGTTTTTTTTTTTAAATAAAAGTAAATTACAAATCTCTGGCAACAGCTGATTCAAAATATTGTTTTTTCTGAACTTCCCCTTTAAGGACTAAAAGTGGAAAGCCCCTTTAAGGGAACTATCACTAGAGTCTCTGTTCTAGAACATTTTCCTAGAATTATTACTATGGAAAACTGCGACCGTGGTCTGAACACAAAGTTTCCATGTAGTCAAGTTTCGGTGACTACGTCATGTGCTCCATGATATTACAACAGCCAGAAGCCCAAAAACATGGAAATCAGGAGAAACAGTTGTCCATAGCAACCATAGCGGTCATCCAATGAGGATACTGCTTTCATTTTGAAGCTGCCTCGGGAAAAGAAGTACTGAGAGCTGATTGGTTGTAATGGGAAACACCACATTTACCATTTTGATAACAACCAATCAGATCACGGCTTCCAACTTTCATTCATCCAATAAGAACACCGCTTTCACTTTCAAGCCACCTGAGCAAAAGTGATGCTGCGCCCTGATTGGTTGCTATGGACAACATCGGATTTCTCATCACTGTGCTGTTTCTCATAGCAACCAATAGGATTACAGCTTGTTTTTAAAGAAGTGAGCTGATTGGCTGCCCTGAGTATCCCCCCTAGTCCCTGCACCAGTCCATTACCTGCAGGCTTTCCTTCAGCTGCGGGATAAGCATCCGGTATCTCTGGACCGGATCGAAATCCTGTTGTTGCTGGGCGAGCCCAAGCCCGGGGCCAAGTTGAGGCCCAGGGGCCCCGCTAGCCCCGGGATTTTGAGGTCCTAGTGGCTGATTCATGGACGCCGCCATTAGGGAACCACGGTTCCGTACACTCACAATGCCAGCAACTGATAGGATGTTCGCGCTGTCAATCAAACAGCTCAGCCACTAGCCAAAAGTCACGCCCTTATTTACATAGCCCCTCCCTTCCCGTACCAGGCTATTCTATACACTACAATAGAGTACGCGCTTCTTCCCAAACTACATATCCCGTCATGCTCCTGGGTTAGGGGCCATTTGGGGCTGCCTTTGGCGTTTGCCTGATCTAAATAGAGACAGGGGGCGGAGCCAGCGAGGACCCCAGATCCGGGAGTAGTGCACGGTTGGTGGCTCCGTGCCGTAACACAACATGGCGCCGACTATACAGACGCAGGCCCAGCGGGAGGAGGGCCACCGGTGAGTAGTCACCCCGGGATAGGATACTCTATGGCTAGCTGTCCTGTACGCCCTCTCCGCCGGGCGTCTATTGATCCAACGTCCAATATACAGGAAATTCTGACAATCTGACACGAGATCAGAGTAACCGTGTGCCCGATTATCAGATTTTCGCTCTTAAAGGTGTAGTTAATCAATAACTGTTTTCTTTTAAATGAACTGATGCCAGAAAGTACCAGAGATTTGTAATTTACTTCTATTAAAAAATCTCCAGTCTTCCATTACTTATCAGCTGCTGTATGTCCTGCAGGAAGTGGTGTATTCTTTCCAGTCTGGAGAGCAAGAGAGGTTTTCTATGGGGACAGTTCCTGACATGGACTGAGGTGGCAGCAGAGACCGCTGTGTCAGACTGGAAAGAATACACCTCTTCCTGCAGGACATACAGCAGCTGATGAGTACTGGAAGACTTGAGATTTTTTTTTTAATAGAAGTGAATTACAAATCTATATAACTTTCTGACACCAGCGAAAATCTTTTTCTTTCAAATCAACTGGTGTCAAAGTTATATAGATTTGTCATTTACTTCTATTAAAAAAATCTCAAGTCTTCCAGTACTTATCAGCTGCTGTATGTCCTGCAGGAAGTGGTGTATTCTTTCCAGTCTGGCGAGCAGGAGAGTTTTTCTATGGGAATTTTCTACTGCTCAGGACAGTTCCTGACATGGACAGAGGTGGCAGCAGAGAGCACTGTGTCAGACTGGAAAGAATACACCACTTCCTGCAGGACATACAGCAGCTGATAAGTACTGGAAGATTTGAGTTTTTTTTTTTTTTTTTTAATAGAAGTGAATTACAAATCTATATGACCTTCTGACACCAGTTGATTTAAAAGAAAAAGATTGTCACTGGACAACCCCTTTAATTCCACCAGGCAGGCCGTCAGGGCCTGCTGGGAGTTGTAGTTCCACCAATAGGGATGAGTTAGTGATCAGTTCTACATACAGAGCAGTTTGCGGCTTGTTTCCCATTGTCTTATGTTGTCGCTTTCTGTCTTCCAGGTCGAATGCCCATCGCACGGTTCCTGAGCGGTGAGTATAGCATCATTCTACATCATAGCGGCCTCATAGGCAGCGGAGGAGCCTTACAGACACCTTATATCACACATGTCAAACTCAGGCCCTCCAGCTGTTACAAAACTACAATTCCCATCATGCCTGGACAGCCAAAGCTTTAGCTTTGGCTGTCTAGGCATGATGGGAATTGTAGTTTTGTAACAGCTGGAGGGCCTGAGTTTGACACCCCTTCTTTATACTGTTGTATCCGATCATTACAACACCTAAGGCAGGGGTAGGGATCCTTGGCTCTCCAGCTGTTGCACCACTACCACTCCCATCATGCCTGGACAACCAAAGCATCATGGGAGTTGTAGTTTTGCAACAGCTGGAGAGCCGAGGTTTCCTACCCCTGATCTAAAAGCACACAGCAACATCATGGCTTGTCTCCCATGTGTAACCTGGCTATGCTGTACCTTGTAGTGTCACCTAAAGGCCCCTGTGACCCCATAACTATATCACAGAGACTTGTTAGGAGAATGAGCGGGGAGAAGCATGTGGTAGATCGCTTCCAGCTGTCATTCATCTACATCCAGCGGTCCCATAGACTTACAATAGAAATCACAGGGAGGGGTTCTGACTGTGCAAGTAGTTTGACGCATCAAAAGTTTTTTTGTTAGTTTTTTTTTATGAACGTTTCTATTTAAAGGGGTACTCTGGTGAAAATCTTTTTTTTTAAGTCAGCTGGTTTCAGAAAGTTATAAAGATTTGTGATTTACTTGTATTTAAAAAATCTCCAGTCTTCCAGTACTTAGCTGCTGTATGTCCTGCAGGAAGTGCTGTAGTCTTTCCAGTCTGACACAGTGCTCTCTGCTGCCACCTCTGTCCATGTCAAGAACTGTCCAGAGCAGGAGAGGTTTTCTATGGAGATTTATTACTGCTCTGGACAGTTCCTGACATGGACAGAGGTGGCAGCAGAGAGCACTGTGTCAGACTGGAGAGAATACACCACTTCCTGCAGGACATACATCAGCTTATAAGTACTGGAAGACTGAGCATTTTTAAAAAGAAGTAAATTACAAATCTATAAAACTTTCTGACACCAGTTGATTTGAAAGAAAAAGATTTTTGCCGGAGTTCCCCTTTAAGCATTGCCTAAGGCCCCCCCCCATCACATTACAGGAGTCCCCCAATGCCCCCCTTTCTTCATCTAACCTAAGACCCTCAGCACTGCCTTTGACCCCCTTTGCCTCAGGTCCCTAATGTAGCTGATCCCACTTCACCTATAGGAAACGAATGGAGTGCAGATATGTCCCTATTCTCAGGATTGGTGGAGGTCCCGGCGGTCAGACCCCCAGTGATCAGCTGGTTATCTTCTTCTCCTGACCTTCTCGCTGTCTGTTCCCGCAGGTCTGGAGTGGTCTGCCGAGTGAAGTATTGTAACAGTCTTCCAGATATTCCCTTTGATCCCAAATTCATCACTTACCCCTTTGACCAGAACAGGTAAGTACGGGTGATGTTGGGCACTTTGGGTAATGGTCGTCTTCTCTCCTCTCACCACTTCTTTGTCTCTTAGGTTTGTACAGTATAAAGCCACCTCCTTGGAGAAGCAGCACAAACACGACCTCCTGACGGAGCCGGACCTGGGGGTCACCATCGACCTCATCAACCCTGATACTTACCGTATAGACGCAAATGGTGAGACTGGGAGCAGCACTGCTGGAGTCTCATGGGGGCGGTCGGGTGATAGACTAATATAATGTCTTCTCTGATTTCAGGTCTTCTGGATATCGCCGATGAGAAACTTCTCGAGGAGGAAATTCAGGCCCCCAGCAGCTCCAAGAGGTAAGTACTGCAGCTAGTGGTGATATATAGGTCATTCCCATGTTTTATCCGGTGTACTCCATCTCTAGGCTAGGGAACCTTGGCTCTCCAGCTGTTGCTGAAGGAGATCCTGGAGGGGCAAGCCTGTGCTGCAGAGGCACAGGGAGAGGGGGATAGTGTTTATTATGTTCCCCTGGCTCCTGCTGGCGGACTTTTTTTTTTTTTTTAATTACCGGACTTCTCCTTTAACTGGTTTCCCGTTCACCATCCACATTAACAGCAGTAGCCGGAATCATAAACAGAAATTGTGTCATCAGAATCACAGTTGGGCCAGTAACTTCAATGGCTCAATGTAGAAGTAAGACAATAACAATTGGCTTTCGCACTTCTAGGGTATGTGCACGCTGAGCAATACTCGAGGAATTGTAGCTAAAAAGATTTCTGGTTAAAATTCCTCGCCTATTCTGCTCTGGCAGAATTGGAGCAGAATTTAAGCGGAATGCAAGCGGATTTCAAGTAGAATTTCAAGCGGAATTTCAAGCCCCTTGACTTCTATAGGATTCCTCTAGCGGAATCCGCCCAAAGAATTGACATGTCAATTCTTTGGCCGGAAACTTGGAATTCCGGACGGAAATTTACTCTGTGTGCACGGGCAGTCGGAAATCCCATTATTCTCTATGGAAAGGAGCAATGTTACATTTACACGTGTGGATTCCGCCCTCTTTTAATGGCGGAATTCCACTAGAATTGCTCAGTGGGCATATACCCTAAGGGCCATTCTCAAGGAATTGAAGCAGAAAGTTTTCAGGCAGAATTTAAGCCCCCCATTGACTTCTATAGGATTCCTCTAGCAGATATACAGCAGAAAATTCTGCTCGGAAATTCTGCAATGTGAACAACAGAGCAGAAAACCCATTGAACACAATGGGACTTTGCTCTGCACATATTTTACGGGAGGAATTTCAAGCCTCTTCCTTTTCCTCAGTGTGCATATACCCCTAATGTAGAGTCAGGGGCCTGTTTCCTATTTGAACAGTAAACGTAGAGTCCCTATTCATCCTACTGTTCCATCCCTTTAAATTTAGAAGATTTCCCAGTGGAACAATACTCCTTTCCATGTTAACCCTGTGTTGTTCTCGCAGATCTCAGCAGCATGCTAAAGTGGTCCCCTGGATGAGGAAGACTGAGTATATCTCCACAGAGTTCAACAGATACGGTGTCTCCAATGAGAAGCCTGAAGTCAAGTAAGTGACACGGGATATGTTGTGTGTCGGTCCTCCGTCTGTACATCTGCTGTCGCGATGGCAGCTCAGCTAGTGCAAAACCACGATGAGAGTTCATGGTAAACTCATGCGGTTTTGTTCAAAGACATTGGTCGCTACGCTCACCATAAAACGAGTGGATGCTGTGTGTAATTGTGAAGGAATTGACGTATGTACTGTCCGATTGTAAAGCGTTTGGCCCACTGACTCCATTTATTACGTATCCTAAGAGGATCACAAATGTTTGCTTCTTGGAAGTCCACTTGCCAAGACTGCTACTGATCAGGAGAACTGAGGGTCCCCAAGGGCTGCATGATCATCGAGCTGTGTAATAGGCTCAGGAAGCAAGTTTACATAAAAAAGTGGGCCATGTAATACAGCCCTTAAAGCGACTCTATACCCCAAATCTGCCCCTCCCCCCCAAACTGCTTGTACCTTCGGATAGCTGCTTTTAATCCGAGATCTGTCCTGGGGTCTGTTCGGCAGATGATGCAGTTATTGTCCTAAAAACAACTTTTAAACTTGCAGCGCTGTGTCAAATTGGTGTGGCCTAGAGTGTGTATGCCCTAGGATAGCAACACCCCTCCGTCCCTCCTCCCCATTAGGAATGCCCCTGGAACATTTTCTCCTATTCCTCACCTGTGTGAACACTGCACATGAGCTGGATCGTTAAGGCACCTGTGTAGTGTTCTGACGTGTGGCGATGAATAGGGAAAATGGTAAAGAGGGCATTCCTAATGGGGAGGAGGGGCTTCGCAATCCTAGGGCACACACACTCTAGGCCACGCCAATTGGACACAGGGCTGCAAGTTTAAAAGTTGTTTTTAGGACAATAACTGCATCACCTGCCAAATGGACCCCAGGACAGATCTTGGATTAAAAACAGCTATAAGAAGGTACAAGCGGTTTTGGGGGGTAAGATTGTGGGTACAGAGTCGCTTTAAAGTGTGACCACTGCTCTGTTATCGGCTGTGGGCATTGTTAGCTATAGTGTTGATGGTGCTCACACAGTGGAATGCTTTTTTCTTATTCAGAGGGGTTTTATCATGTGCATGCTCAATAAATGCTATTAGTAGGCCAGTCCTTTTGAAGGGGTACTCCGGCGGAAATCTTTCTGTCAAATCAGCTGATATCAGAATTTATATAGATTTGCAATTTTAATTCTATTTAAAAATCTCAAGTCTTCCCATACTTATCAACTGCTTTATGTCCTGCAGGAAGTGGTGTACTCTTTCCATTCTGACATAGTACTCTCTACTGCCACCTCTGTCCATGTCAGGAACTGTCCAGAGCAGGAAAAGTTTTCCATGGGCATTTGTTACTGCTCTGGACAGTTCCTGACATGGACAGAGGTGGGAGCAGAGAACACTGTGTCAGAGTGGAAAGAATACACCACTTCCTGCAGGACATACAGCAGCTGATAAGTATGGGAAGACTTGAGATTTTTAAATGGAAGTAAATTACAAATCTATATAATTTTGTGAAACCAGTTATTTGAAAGAAAAGGAGTACCCCTTTAACACTGTAATAATGTATCCCCCCACCATCGTTCCCTTCTATTTGCCCCTGACAGTATTCTTTTATAGCCATCAGAACATGTAATGCTACTAACATCCTCGCTCTCTGGTTTTGGGCACCATCTTGCGGGGTTTGATAGTGATCGGCTTTTCTTACATGCATGCTGTGTTGTTGTACTCAGGATCGGAGTTTCTGTCAAGCAGCAGTTCACAGAGGAGGACATCTACAAGGACAGGGACAGCCAGATCTCTGCTATCGAGAAAACCTTTGAAGATGCTCAGAAACCTGTAAGTGCAAAGCAGAATTACACAACAGGGGTGTACAACTCCTGGCCTTCCAGCTGTTGCAAAACTACAATTCCCATCATGCCTGGACAGCCGAAGCTTTAGCTTCGGCTGTCCAGGCATGATGGGAATTGTAGTTTTGCAGCAGCTGGACGGCCAGAAGTTTGTCATAAGATGATCCTGAAGGCTCTCTACACTATGTCCATATTAACTCTTCATTTCCTTCCTTCAGATTAGTCAACATTACAGCAAGCCACGTGTCACCCCTGTGGAGGTCATGCCAGTCTTCCCTGACTTCAAGGTATGGAGATGTTTGGTTTGGTACTCTCAGTATTCCCCCCGTTTTCCCCCCGTTCATCGTGAACCTGTCACTCATGCTTTCTCCCTGTTTCCAGATGTGGATCAATCCCTGCGCTCAGGTCATCTTTGACTCTGATCCTGCTCCTAAAGAAACAACGGGCTCGGCGGCTCTGGAGATGATGTCACAGGCCATGATCAGGTGAAGACATCTCCCCATATAATGCAGCAGATGTCTATGGCTGCCGGTAAGAAGATTGTGAGACCATTCATGTATCTATCTCTGTCCATAGGGGTATGATGGATGAGGAAGGGAACCAGTTTGTGGCCTACTTTCTTCCAAGTGACGACACCATGCGGAAGAGGAAGAGAGACCAGGAGGAGGGTCTGGACTACATGGCGGAGGATATGTAAGTGATGAGAGGCTGATCACTGCCAGCCTCCATGTATTACACTGATAATCTTCTCCTCCCGGTCCTTGTTTGGAGGAATTGTCTACTTTATGGTTAGAGCTCCTGTTAAGCAGATAACATTCTCTCTACAGATATGATTACAAGATCGCCAGAGAGTACAACTGGAACGTCAAAAACAAAGCCAGCAAAGGATACGAGGAGAACTACTTCTTCATCTTCCGTGAAGGTGACGGCGTCTACTACAATGAGCTGGAGACCAGGTGCGGGACATTTGTGGTTTTTTTTGTTTTGTTTTTTTTCCTTGCTCGTCTGATCCGTTTTAGTAGCTAGTTGTAGAGATGAGGGAACCTCTTCCGATCCCAAGCGCTCTGCATTTGACTACCGATGGCTGAAGAAGTTGGACGCAGCCCTAAGGCTTCCTGGAAAAAATGGATATATAACCTATGGCCATAGGCTGTATCCATTTTTTTTTTTTTAGGTCTCCCTAGGGCTGCATCCATTTTTTTTTTCAGCAACAGAACGCTTGTATCGGATAAACCCGAGCATGCTTGAGGTTCACTCACCTCTACTAAGGAATAACTTTTGGACAATCATTGCCTAAAATTCAGCTTTTCTTTTCCTCAGTCATTCCTCCTAGAAATGTATAACTAGATAACTGGGTGTCCTCTGAGGGTTTTATCCCTACACAGTGGTCAACAAGATAAATAGGAGAAATAAGCCACCACCAGTACAGTCTGGCTGCGGCCTACGCCTCTACTTCCCATAGAGCACACAGTGTATGTGGAGGGTGAAGGAGAGATGTGATGTTTGATAGGTCACTGACCACCACTAGACTGTGCTGGGGCAAACCCCCCTACCTGGTTACACCTATTATAGATAAAAGAGAAAAAGTACAATGCAGAGTCCTATGGCTTTGTTCATGCTGCATTTTTTTTTCTTACCATTTTACTGTTTCTGTACATTTTATTTTATTCTACAGAAAAATGTGGTCAACTACTCTGAAAAAACTGATCTGTTTCCGTATTTTTATATATTTTTTTTTTATGTAATATAGGTCAATAGGAAATGGATCCTGCAGTATGGCCTACAACAGCATCCACTTTTACTACTTCCATTTTAAGGCCTGTCCCCCCCCCCCCCCCCCTTTCCCCCTTTTAATATATAGGACTTAATGGAAACAATAATGCAGGGTGAATCCGCTCCAAAGTGAAGATGCTCCAGATTTATTTTTTGATGAATATAAAATGTATGTAGTAAATTGGAAAAAGAGAGGTCCGCTATAATGGTGCAGGATGTGAGCGCCAGTACAGAGTCGCAGATATTTGCATCAAAAGGATTGTCCGGTGTTAGCAGCAGTGTATTAAAAGTTGCTTGTTATGTAGGATACAATAAAGAGCTTGTTGTTATCCCTCCGAACCCCTGGTGTCCTGTTGCGGTGTCACTGGTGTCCCCGGCTGACTGCTGCGTCCCCATTTCAGAGACTAACTCATTTTGGGCAATGCAGTCAGCAGGGGACACCAGGGGAGCATGGAAGGATAAGAATAAGCTCTTTATTATTTTCTACATAACAGCAGCAAGATATTACAAGTTGTCTAATGCCGGACAATCCTGTGTAATTGCTTATTCTTGGAAATCATTCACCAGGATGGAAATAATGGGTTACGCGGCTCTATAATCATAACTGTACAGCTCCTTTAGGTTATAGTTTCTACCACAGACCATGATAACAGTCAGAGCTCTGGTCCTCTCACATGGTAGAAAGTATATGCTGATACATACCAGCGAACCACAGCTCCTCCATATAAGCACCAAAGACTCTGGAATAAGCAGACACTCCTCTGACAGCTAATCTCCCAGAGAACAAAAGGATCGGGCATGTTGAATTTCACCATGGCTGCCCCTGTATTCCCTTGACATCTCCTGTTGCAGGAGAGCCCATATACATTAGATGGTCTGAAATCGGAAGCGCTTCAATGTGTATGGCCAACTTCAGGTTTAATCCCCTTTATCTGTTGTTGAGTCTTCATGGCTCAGGTATTGGTATGTGTGACATCTTTGATTGCGGACTGTAACTATAATCCCCGGAGGTGTCTTCCTTTTTTACAGAGTGCGTCTCAGCAAGAGGAGGGTGAAGGCCGGCGTCCAGTCTGGAACAAATGCTGTGCTGGTGGTGAAACACAGAGACATGAATGAGAAGGAGCTGGAGGCTCAGGTATGCATGAGGCTGGAAAGAAAACTACAACTCCCAGCATGCATCAATACCCATAGACTGTTCAGGTCATGCTAGGAGTTGTAGATTTGGCACAGATTACAGACCACTGCTGTAGAAAACTGATAAAATAATTGTATAACTCTGGGGCTGTGATTGTCTTGCAGGAAGCCCGGCGAGCTCAGCTGGAGAACCATGAGCCTGAGGAGGAAGAGGAGGAGATTGAGGTGGATCATGAAAATCAAGGATCCGGTAAGCTATAACCCAACACAACCCTCTTTTCTCCGGTCTGGCATTTGTATTGACTAGTCTTATCATAGCTTTCTATATTACCTTTTATCCTCCTTGTATTGAGCTGACCATAAAGATGTGAATACTGTATGCTGTCAGCTGTTTGGTTCAGCCAGGCATGTTTCAGAAGGGGTGGAGAGATGAGCAGCAGTCTAAGGGCCCTATTCCACCGGACGATTATCGTTCAGATTATCGTTAAATCATTTGAATCTAAACGATCGTTCGTTTGAATAGCAGTTAACGACTAATGACCGAACGAGAAATTGTTGAACGTTTAATAAGACCTAGACCTATTTTTATCGTTGCTCGTTCGCATTGAATAAGAAGTTGTTTGGTCGTTCGCAGTAGTGACGACCACAATAGCGACGACAAGACGACCGCAAGAACCATCATAAGTAACGATTATCTTTCCATGTAAATGGGTGAACGATTTCAAGTCTTTCGTAATAGCGGTCGTTTGGATCGTTTATCGTTAACGATTATGCAAACGATACAATGTACAGTATGACCGCTGGCTGTACTTTACATTGTGTGAATAGCTGCTGTTCGGCAAACTGCATCCGGAAATAATAGGCATGTTTATTATTTTAATGTCCATTCTGAAGATCGGATATTAAAATACTGAAGTGGGAACACAGCGTGCGGCATTGCATTAAATTCAATGCAATGATGCTGAAAAGAACACTAATTTCATTGCGATCAGCGTCCGTTCTTTGAAAAAAAAAACTAAAACATGTGAACATAGCCTTGGCTATGTTCACACTGTAAAAACAAAGGCCGTATTCAGAAATAACGGCTGTTGTGTGAACATTGCCTAATGCTGGATATCTCTGACACTGCAGCTTGTTGGAGTTTGCTGAATGTGCCTTGCAGTTAGAGCTTGTTGCCACAAGAGGGCGATATAGGTCAGCACATCCTAGGTAAAGCTGCAGAGCTGCCCTCAAACATGACTTGACTGGATATTTGCTTCACCTTTTCACAGATGCAGAAGATGGAGACAAGGGCAGTGAGAGCGAGAAGGAGGGAAGCGCCGGTGAGGCTTCCGGCAGCGAAAGTGAGCGGGAAGATGCACAAGAGGAGAAAGATGAAGAAGAGGATAAGGAGAGCAGCGAGGAGGACAGAGCTGCTCGAGATAAGGAGGAGATCTTTGGTAGCGATGATGATGATAGTGATGACGATGCACAGAATGAGAGCGGCGGTGAGGCAGAGGACAGCGGCAGTGAGGAGGAGGAAGAGGAGAAACCCAGAAGGAGCCGGAGCCGCAGCGCCAGCAGTAGTCCATTCGGGAGTGACCGCTCCCAGCAGGATAATGAAGAACAGAGCGGCAGCGAGCAGGGCTCCGCATCTAGTGACGGTAGTGACAGTGACTGAGCCCCCACATGACGGGGAGCCGCCGCCGCGTTGTACATATTTGTTTGTATTATACTTTTAGTTGAATAAAATTTTTCCAGGAGTTTGGGTTGAGCCCAGTGGTTGTGTATGTATATATGTGTATATATGTATGTATGGGGGCTGAGGATGATGAGGTCCTGTCCTATCGGTGATCTCCTAGGTTCCTCCATCACTTTGCTGCATAGAACTGGGTGTAAAGGGAGAGAGGAATAATCCTCAGCTTACAGGTCTTGGTATCAATGGAAGGATCCTCAGATACATTGGTGTACATGGCTGTGCATTAGGCGTAATATATAGGATAATGCTGTATCAGTCGGTTACAGAAGGATAAGTGGCAGCAGGTATATAAATTCATTCCTACCACCCCAGACATCTGTTTTGCCCCATACCATCCATTACTTACCTTTTAGATAATAGGCCAGTTATGTGTCTTGATGGTAGGAATCTGTCTGCAGGCAGCGGCTCTGATCGGTACATGTACGATGGGGTTACACAGACCAGGGTGCACAGCCCACAGGCTGGATATAGCCTGCAACGCTGCTGGTTGAGACCCCCAGGCTGCGGAACAAAAGCTGCCTGTGTGTCCAGTCCCTAAAGCTGCAGTGAAAGAAAAGGATGGATGGTTAAAGGGGTACTCCGGGGAAAATCTTTTACTTTCAGATCAACTGGTTTCAGAAAGGTATAATATATTTGAAATTTACAGTACTTCTATTTAAAAATATCAAGTATTCCAGTACTTGTCAGCTGCTGTATGCCCTGCAAGAAGTGGTGTATTCTTTTCAGCTCTCTGCCGCCACCTCTTTTCGAGACAGGAACTGTCCAGAGCATGTGGGTGCAAATGGCAATTACTCTAAAACTTATTTAATAAATAATGAACAGAGTCATATTCATTTAAAGTGTGGAGTCTTATGGCCACGGTCTTTATTCTCAATTTACTCATATAAGCTTTAAACATATACATATGCAAATATTACTCTTTTAAAAATTTTTTAGAATACTTAAAACCTTTGTCCTCTTTTCTTTACTTAAAATATTCAACTTTTAATAAATCCAAACCAAAAACCACATATATAAAATTGTCCGACCCAATTAATCCTGTTGGGACCACCCACCAAAAGAAAAAAACCTGTCCACAAAGTGACATTACTGACGAATAAAGCCCGTGACAGAAATTAGGGAAGGGGGGGAGGGAATCTCTTCGGTGTCTTGAAGAAACTGTTATAACTGTTTCATCGGCGTCCGGTTTTAATGAACTGGCTATTGACGTCATCCCGGTATCTGGCTAATCCTGAAGATACTTACCAATATCTGCCCAGATACTAACGGTTACCTGTACCTGTAAATGAACAACTGCCTAGGTAGAAACCATAGTAATTATTTATGTGAGGAGTGGGGGTGACTGGACCAAACCATTAATCTATATAAACACCCTTCGAATGCCAATGCACCCACATATATACTCTTCGCTATTTGCTCCGAGTATATGACAACAGCAAATCCCCATAGAAAACCTCTCCTGCTATGGACAGAGTTGGCAGCAGAAAGCAATGTGTCAGACTGAAAAGAAAACATTTCTTGCGGGAAATGCAGCAGCTGATAAGTATGGGAAGAGTTGAGATTTTAAAATGGAAGTAAATTACAAATCTGTATAACTTTCTGACACCAGTTGATTTGAAATAAAAGGATTTTCGCCAGAGTAACCCTTTAATACGGGCTGTATGTATATGACGGGGGCTGCGTCTAAGGGAACATCTAATCACTTTCATACTGACTGAACTGAGGGTTATGGGGGTGCTCCTCAGGGTAGTCAAGTCTGGCGGGGAGAGCAGAAGCTGCTGGGGTCCACCCTAATGACTTGTTATTAGGGATGAGCGAACCCAAGCAAGCAACATTCGATTAGCAACAGCTGAAAAAGTTGGATGTAGCCCTAAGGATGCCTTTACACAGAGATTTATCTGACAGATTTTTGAAGCCAAAGCCAGAAATGGATTTGAAGAGAGGAGAAATCTCAGTCTTTCCTTTATGACCTGATCTCTGTTTATAGTCTGTTCCTGGCTTTGGCTTTAAAAATCTGTCAGATAAATCTCTCTCTGTAAACGCACCCCAAGTCTGTCTGGAAAACATGGATATGGCCGTAGGTACGTAGCTGTCACCTGGTGCAATGACCCAGCCAGATTCTGATATTTAACCATTAAACCCTACAAGCAGTGACCTCAGACATGATGATTATAGACTGGACTTCGGAAATTATAGGTTTCACCACAGTCTCCCTTTAATTGTCATATAAAATATCCCTGTACATTCCTGGCCGGTCAGTAAGGCCACGGAGGTGATGCCAGATCTGATGAACAGGTGCCGACATTATAGGAGGAGAGGGTTATAGCAGTTACATAAGTCACATGTTTAGTCGCCGACCACAGGTTTCATTGTGTACAATTAGGGGCGCCAGTACATTGAGAAGAAATAAAGTTTCACCGTGATTTAGATAAGGGTTCTTTGCTGTAAGAGCAGTGAGACAAAAGAACTTGCAACCACACCTTGTAGTCATAGCTGGTTTGTTGAACGACTTGGTTTTGGGACTTTTTTTTTATTATTATTTTTTTTATTCATGGTTTATTTAGGCCGGAGCAGGAAGCAGAGAGCTCCATGCATTGTATAGTGGTCATTCTAAGTTACTGCAGCCTAGCTGCTATCGACCCCACTACACACTGTACTAGATGACTGCTTCCAGCTCTGTTATCTGTGCGTTTGAGGGGGGAAGGGGGCGCTGCGACTCTGGTCACAGACATCTTACTTTGGTAATAGTCCACCAATAAAAACTCCTTTACAGAACTGACAGTGGAGATAATAGGAGTCTATGGCAGCTCTATTGTTCTCCCCATCCCACCTCCCAGGACTTGGACTGTTCCTCCTGGCATCTCCAGTTCTCCTTCCCCTTTGGCCTCTGGAGCCACCAGAATTTTCTCTTTCGCTTCTTTCCCTGCTCTTAGACAATGGCCTCATTCTCTCACCCTACGTGTTCTTGACCTAAAATTCTCACTGTGTCATTTTGCACATTTTTTGGGTTAACCACAGATCTGACTCATGCGGAAAGCACGGAGTAGGATTCCCGGAGGATGGTCCGACACTTCAGTAACCAAACCGAAGGGACACCATTGTCTCTTCGCTGATATTTTATTAGGATAAAGCCCAACGGAGACGATAAAAGCCTCGTGTTGTTGAGGTCACTTAGTACTGGGCTATGGGCCTGAGCTTTAGAGATCTGGAGATCTACCGCCATCATGAGATCTAGCCTACCCTGAGAGGTGATAGGACTGTGAGGAATGGAAGATGCCCTGGACGGATATTATACATCAAACCTCCTCATCTTCTCCAATAGGCCTAGACCGTCATGATGCAGCTTATAAAAGTGACTCATCTTAGGTTCCTTCTCCATTATCCCTTCCACCATCTGTAGGCCTTCATATACGTTAGAGAAGAGCCCACCAACCTGCTGACTGTGTATTGTGTATGGAGACCTCCTGGCAGATGATATGAATGTGGGGAAAATGGACCAACAGCTTTTGAGGGTGCATAGTGACCTTCTGTTCTACTTCAGGCCACTACCCCTAATACTGTGCTACCCAATGCCCCCCTGCAGAAATAATAGTGCGCCCCTCCAAGAACTGATAAACAACCACGGATGTCACCCTGGTAGGCTATGTCTATGCATGTACTACAGTGACCAAGTTGTAAGCTGTTCACCCCTCAAAAACACCAGCATAGCATTATCTTTCTTCATTTAAACTGTACAGCTGGTACAATGCAGTCAGGCCGGTAATGTTCTCCTGGTGTCACCAAACCCAACCTCATCCATCAGACGCCAGATAGAGAAGTGTGATCAGTCACTCAACAGGACGTGTCCTTTGCTCCAGACCCCAGTGGCAGCGGCTTTTTACCACTCCATCCAGCACCTGGCATCGTGCTAGTGATGTAAGGCCTGCATGCAGCTGCTCAACCATGGAAAACCCATGCCCTGAAGCTCCCGGCGGGCACAGTCTTTGTGCTGATTCCATATGAGGTTTGGTTGCTGCTAGAGATAAGTGAATGGGGCCGAGGTTCGCATTCACACGAACCATCGGCATTTGACTCCCGCTATCTTCCCGTTCTGTATGGAAGGTGGAGACAACCCGAGATAATTATAGTAGCCAGCCCTCCCTAATAGTCTCATATAGTAGTCAGCCCTCCCCATAGTCTCTTATATAGTAGCCAGCCCTCCCCCATAGTCTCTTATATAGTAGCGAGCCCTCCCCCATAGTCTCTTATATAGTAGCCAGCCCTCCCCCATAGTCTCTTATATAGTAGCCAGCCCTCCGCCATAGTCTCTTATATAGTAGCCAGCCCTCCCCCATAGTCTCTTATATAGTAGCCAGCCCTCCCCCATAGTCTCATATATAGTAGCCAGCCCTCCGCCATAGTCTCTTATATAGTAGCCAGCCCTCCCCCATAGTCTCTTATATAGTAGCCAGCCCTCCCCCATAGTCTCATATATAGTAGCCAGCCCTCCCCCATAGTCTCTTATATAGTAGCCAGCCCTCCCCCATAGTCTCTTATATAGTTGCCAGCCCTCCCCCATAGTCTTATATAGTAGCCAGCCCTCCCCAATAGTCTCATATAGTAGCCAGCCCTCCCCCATAGTCTCTTATATAGTAGCCAGCCCCCCATAGTCTCTTATATAGTAGCCAGCCCTCCCTATAGTCTCTTATATAGTAGCTAGCCCTCCCCCATAGTCTCTTATATAGTAGCCAGCCCTCCCTAATAGTCTCTTATATAGTAGCCAGCCCTCCCCAGTAGTCTCATATAGTAGCCAGCCCTCCCCATAGTCTCTTATATAGTAGCCAGCCCCCCATAGTCTCTTATATAGTAGCCAGCCCTCCCCATAGTCTCTTATATAGTAGCCAGCCTCCCCCATAGTCTCTTATATAGTAGCCAGCCCTCCCCCATAGTCTCTTATATAGTAGCCAGCCCTCCCCAATAGTCTCATATAGTAGCCAGCCCTCCCCCATAGTCTCTTATATAGTAGCCAGCCCTCCTCCATAGTCTCTTATATAGTAGCCAGCCCTCCCCCATAGTCTCTTATATAGTATCCAGCCCTCCCCCATAGTCTCTTATATAGTAGCCAGCCCTCCCCCATAGTCTCTTATATAGTAGCTAGCCCTGCCCCATAGTGTCTTACATAGAAGCCATGGTGGGCCAATGTAATTCAATCTCTGAATTGCCTGGCGGTTCAAAAATAATGGCACCTGACTATAAGGGCTGATAGTTATGGCTAGTGAACCTGAATGTGGAGAAGATGGCCAAAAAGCTGCCAAAAAATGGATACAGACTATGGGTGAGCGTACAGGTTTTTCCGAACCTGAACATTCGGTAAGTTTGCTCAACATGTAGGACACCTCTCCAGTGTTTGGTGGTCATAGAAGTTACATTACCACAACATGGCCTTGTTCTTCCTCAAACAGCGCCACTTCTCTTCTCAGTCAGTGCCAGGTATTGCAGTTCTTTTGAATGCTGCAATACCACACACAACCTAAGGACAGGTGTGGTGCTGTTTTTGAATGAAAGCAGCCATGGAGAGTATAGAAGAATAATCCATTTGGAGCTTGTATAAATGGCTGCTATGTTCAGGGACTCTCTGTATGCAGAAACACATCTGCGGCTGTTTGCATTCACTCATGGCGTATCCTGGCAGGAGATGTCACTGCTGGAGGGTGATCCTGATGAGATATATAACGTTTTATGGACGGTGAACACGCGTATGGGGAGATTTATATTGGCCATGACTGTCTTGTAAAGAAAGAATGCTGTGTGTGAATCAGACATAGCGAGGAGGTGGAGGAAGGAGGTGCGGCGGACGGCGAGCAGGATCGGCATCATCATAAAAGGAAGGGGATCAAAGTCAATTAGAATAATTCCCCGTGGTTCTGGCAGCGGAGCCGGTTCATGACATAATCTCGCAATATGATCTGCACTATGTTTCCTATAATGCTTACAGAACTAAAGAGCTGCAACAAAGCACAATTTTTTATTATTCAAAAATTTAGTGCCCCTTTAATAAGCATGTACAGGAGTTGTACTGTACACTGCTCCATCCTGCTGCCCTGAAAAGGCAAAAATGTGCTCATTGTGCAGGTGCTGGTTCCGTTTAGCAGGTGGATGTCCTGCTTTACGACTTTGCAACTCCCAAGCCAAATGAATCAAACCAAAGAACACAAAATAAAGACACAATTCATTGTAATCAGGTGTCAAATAGTCACAATTTTATTTAAAATCCCATCCCCCTTCCCCCCCCCCCCCCCCCCAGGTGAGAAAGAACCCCCTGTGGAGGAAACCTCGATAAAGCCATGAGTTGCCCCTTTCTTAGGCTTAGAGGGTAATACAAACACAACATAGATTAAAGGGAAACTGGCATCAAACTGCTTACATTGCTACATAGCTATGTAAGGAGGGAGACTTTACGTACCTTTATTATCGTTGTAAAGGGCCGCAGTCACCTAAAAAAAAACTAAAAACTTTACATCGCTGCTCTGAAGTGTCAATGTCCTGGCCAGACCTCTATGACACTCCAGATCAAAGTCCTCTGGCACATCCAAGATGGCACTGATGCAGGAAGCATGTCTTTCTTTTATAGAGCCATCTTTATGACAACAGCAAATGTCCTCACAGTTCATGGTTGCCATGTTGACTACAGGTACCCACATCGACCCTTTATTGATTGATGATGATGATGATGACTACAGAGGTCCAGCAAGCAGCTTATGGTTAGGACATACTAGAGCCTAGGGAAGAGGGGGGGGGGCAGATGCTTTGGCTGTGTGTGGCTCCAAAAAAAACCTACTCCCATAGACTCTCCAATGGAGGGTCATGTATGTGTCTCCATCTCTACTGAAGCCATTGCAGTTGATGGCTGTTTTACACTAGCAGGTGGCATTCAAGGTCCCGGTTCTTTTAATAGATGGTGGTCTCAGAGGTGGGACCTGTAAGATACAAGGAATCTATATCATGCTCAGAGCTGCAGACATGGGAGGTAAAGCAAATGATATGCGTCTTTTAGCTAATGGCTGTTTGCAGAGTTATAAAATCATGTTTCTCCTCTAAACTCAAGTATCATAGAGGTTGTGCTGAGCTGCAGCATGCATGCCTCCACTCCCTGGCCTGCATGATTGATGTACAGGGCTCAGTGCAAGAAGCCAAGCACAGAGAGGTGGGGCAGGTAGGAGGCACGCATTCTACGGCTCAGCACAAACTCTTTGACTCTTGAGCTTAAAAGAAAAACATGATTTTATAACTTTGCAAACAGCCATCAGGTATGATTTGCTTTCTCTTCCCCTCAGCTATCTGTCCATATCTGCAGCTCTAAGTATGATATACAGCTGACTAATCCCTTTAAAGAAAAAGTCAGGTGTTGTGAAAAAAATGTTTAAATGGCAGGGAACAGGGGGGAACATAATAAAAAAATCATTACTTACCTCTCCCCATGCCTTTGCAGTGCTGGATTGCTGCTCCTGGACCCTCGCCGGGCTCTTCTTCAGAGCCGACATCACAGCCAGGTTGATGGATTGCCTGCTCTGCCACTTCGTTACTGAGGTGGGACTCACTGCTGCAGTCACTGATCCACTGGCCCAGGAGCCTGTCGTGCGGCGCATCGCAGGCATGAAGAGAGGTAAGCATTGGTTGTTTATTATGTTCTCCTTTAACATGTTCCACAGTTTATACCCTATTACGACCCTTATTAATGGAGACAACCTGGGACTCAGCAAATTCCCCCAGGGATATCACTTGAACAATCTTGTTTGGACACCCAGTGGTATACCCTAAGGCCTTATTCACACATCCGTTATTGCGGATCACACTATGGATGTGTATCTGAACACTGCACACAAGGTAGTGATCTATGCCGCAATTTTGGGTCCACACTAGGAACTGAAATCCTTTTTTTTTTTTTTTTTTTTTGCAGCACTGATCACGGCCCCATAGACATGTACGGACGTGTAAACAGGGCCATTGAAATCTATTGGTCCTATTTTCTGTGCACAATTACGATAGAACTACGGATGTGTGAATAGGGCCTAACAAATTTCTATTTACAGGCACAATATACTGTTATACGTAAGTGTGCTACTATATAAAAATGAAAATATGAATGTAAAATGAATATCTCTTTTTGGGTCCAAAAAAATTCTAAATTAAAAAACTAAACTTCATCTTGCTACAATGATGCAATAATGGTAACAGTCTGAAATGGCAATATAGAAATAGAACATTTTTGGATGGCCTTAAAGGTCATAACAATATCCTGGTTCTGAAGGGGTTAAACGTCAATTCATATTATCTTCCTAAGGGAATGGGCGGAATACTCCACGTGTCTCCTGGGAACAACGTCCATAAACAGATGGATTCCCTCTCCCCTTTCCAGGTGTGTATGATACAGAGTGTCCAGGTACAGGCTGATCACATGTTGCAGGTACGCCGCTCGCTCACACCCTCTGTATATTTTTATCATTGCTCTGACAGTTTAGTCATAATAATAATAATTACTACACCACAAGCTGAGTGCAGAGCTCAACCTGCTCACTACCAGGCAGGACTGTCAGCAGCTCAGATGTGTCCTCCGCTCCATGGCTGCTGGTGAGTACCCCTGCTTCATCCATAGGATATTACACAGACGCTGAGTGTTCATTAGTATAGATTTATATACAGATGTAGTAGGGCTGACACTGTCAGCATAGCAGAGCTGGGTTTGTTACCTGGTTAATGTGTACTCTGTTGTTTTTCATGTATGACTGGAATATACGGATTTATATCTCTGCTATATCTGTACACTGGGGATATAGAGGATAACACCATGTCCTTTTAGGATCTTGTTTCCTTTTACAGATTCCGTAAGGTTTTTAATTTTACTTATCTATACTCTTGGAAATTTGGGTGGTACACACTGCGGGAGATGTAGTGGCAGCAGTATGGTCACCCTGCTTTTCTAACCTACTGAATGGCAAATCTAGATATTCCTGTCTAGTCTAAATGACAAATCTAGATATTCCTGTCTAGTCTCCTGGAATGTCTGAAAGGTTCCATTGGGGGTTCCCCTATGGCGACAGGAGCTGGCATTTGTCCTGGTGTACATATATGCCACTCCCTGCTGCCATTTCTAAATTACCAATGGCATCATGATAGCCACAGGGAAGAGAAGAAGCATTGGGGCTGTCACTGGTTTGCAGGGCACTGTGACTGGCACTATGTGTTTCTACAAGTTAAAGGGACCCGGTCACCATGAAAATACCATCTAATCTATCGCCATCATGTTATAGAGCAGGAGGAGCTGAGAAGATTGATATATAACTTTGTACATAAATGTTTAGTAAAACCTGTAACTTATTGATTCAAATCCAAGCTCTCTCCTCCCCCTGGACTCCTAAACATACAGATTACAATCAAAGAGTTACAGGGTATATTAATTATTTTCCCACAAGGATATATATCAATCTGTTCTGCTCATCCTGCTCTATAACATGATGTCAATAAATTAGATAGCAATATTATAGCGACTGGTTCCCTTTAAGGTTGCGATACATATAAGATAACTGTCACCAAACTCTCACTCTCTCCTGATCCCCTTATATATGTGTATGCCCATCTGTACCACGCATGCATGTGTTCTTCATAGAGAGGGAGAAGAGAAAACTGTTGCCAGACACATTTACCTGCAATTAAAAATCCAAAATGGCTGACTCCTATTATGAGGAGGCCTATGGTTAACCAAACCCACCAAAACCTAAGGTTTAGACTGTGCTGAACAAAGACCAGACCTGTACTCTGTATACAGTTTATGTAATGATAACATAAGTACTGGGTTTAGTGCTGCAATAAACACATTAATATATTAGGGTGCAAAGGTCACAGGGCAGCAGTCAGTCATGTCTGCAGAATCATTGATCGGAGATTGACAACCTGATTTACGTCGACTAAGGGTCCTATTTCACGGGCCGATGGGGGCCCGATCAATAATGTAAACGAGCGTCCGATCTGCTAGATCAATGCTTGTTTACTGGGTCTATTACACGGCCCGATAATCGCTTACACCATACTTTACCTAGTTGCAGGGCTACTCCTGCGCTCCTTCTTCCTCCCGGTCCCGCGCGCAGCAGCAGCTTTGGTGCGGCCTGTCTGAGCTGACAGACCGCTCAGCCAATCACTGGCCGCGGCGGTCAGCTGAGACAGGCCGCACCAAAGCTGATGCTGCGCGCGGGACCGGGAGGAAGAAGGAGCGCAGGAGAAGCCCTGCAACATGTGTAGGTAAAGTATGGTGCTTATTCCAAAGCAGTGATCTGTGGTCGGTGCCCGATGATTTTAGGTTTGAACCTAAATAAACGATCAGCCGAGGATCGTTGTCTCTATTCCATTGAGCGATAATCGGCCGAATTGGTTCGATTTGGCCGATTATTGCTCCGTGGAATAGGCCCCTAAGGTCAGGGTTACCAACGCAACTAGCAGCCCTAGCAACAGACACTGGTTGTCCATAGCAACCAATCACAAAACAGCTTTCACTTTCCAAAAGCAGAACACAGAATATAAGCTGAGCTGTGATTGGTTGCTTTGCACAACACAATCTGCCCCCTATGTAAACACAAGAATAAATCTAGGCCTCGTTACCCATAGCAACCAGTCAGCTTTCATGTTTTTTACTGCTCTGATAAAGTGAAAGCTCGGCTGTGATTGGTTGCTAAGGACAACAGGAACACTCATCATAAATAAGCTAATCAGCTGAACTCATCCCTCTCTGGTATTTTGTTACAATGTATCAGTCCAGGCTGATGAGCTTACTGAGCGTTGTGTGGATTGTGGATTGTATATAGAGTATGTGCATGGCTTTCAGGCTCTCCATATAAGACGTGTGTTCTTATTCTTTGCAGCTAACAAGTATTCTGGAATGATCAGGAACCAGAAGACAAGGTATGTTAAGAAGAACATCAATAAAGTTATTGAAGGGATGTCTCCTCCCACAATATATTTGTGTCTGGGGTGAAGCTGCTATAAAATGAAAGCAGGAAATGGCGCTCAGTAGGGATGGGGGAAGAATATGGCAGGGGATCAGGGCAGGTGAGTATAACCATGGCTATGTTCACACAACGTATATTTTCGTAAAACCATGGCCGTTGTACAACGGGCGTGATTATTACGAGAATATACGTTACCTTTCCTTCTGAGATCCCGGCTGAAGCGTATACACATAGTATACGCTCCGGCCGGGATTCCTAGCGGCGCCGCAAACAACCGACATGTCACTTTTCTGCGGCCGCTATTCATTGAATAGCAGCCGTAGAAAACCGTGTCAGTGCACACTGTGAAGCGAGCGGCCGGAACCAGTCCATAGTGTGCTGTGGGGAGTTCTGATGCGGGCGCGCATGGATGCGCCCGCATCAGAACTCTGCGGCCATAAAGATCATCTTTTCAGAGGATGCAGGGATGCAGCCTATGGCCTATGGCTGTATCCATGTTTTCCCAACTTCCAACTTCAGCCACCAGTATTCAAATGGCGAACGATCGGACTTGAGCACCCACCCATGCCAGTTATAAATTTAGAGTGTGACTTCCAGACAGTGAAAGACGTGCCAGATTATTAAGAGACTAATCCCTGTAATTACACCTGGTGCACATCATTACATTACCACTGATCAATAATACTCTGATCCTTAAAGAATTCCCTCCTTTGAATTTCAGTTCCTGATCACTTTAAAGTTCCCTGCTTGCTGTCAGTGAATGGTATCATTGTAGCACTATATAAGGGCAGAGGAGAGATTGCTGATGCATCATCCAGTCCAGGCAATCCCCTAGGATGGAGAATCAATTGTAGCAAACCTTCATCCGAGAACTCCCTGGGTTTGCATAGACTTTTGGGTATAGACAAAGCATTAAAGCAAGCAGAGATCTTGGAAAAACAACGTATAATAGAAAGTCCCCGTCTTTTGATTATATGGTGATTGATATTGTGGATTTTACATTAATAGCCGTATAGACGCTCCATCGCTGTGTCTGTATCCCAATGATGCGTTAAAGGGGTACTCTGGCAATTTTTTTTTTCTTTCAAATCAACTGGTTTAAGTAAGTTATTTACATTTGTACTTTACTTCTACTTAAAAATCTCAAGTCGTCCATTACTTATCAGCTGCTGCATGTCTTGCAGGAAGTGGTGTATTCTTTCCAGGCTGACACAGTGCTCTCTGCTGACACCTCTGTCCATGACAGGTAATGTCCAGAGAAGGAGAGGTTTTCTATAAGGATTTGGTACTGCTCTGGACAGTTTCTGTCTGGGATAGAGATCACTCTGTCACACTGGAAAGAATCCGCCATTTCCTGCAGGACATACCGTGGCTGATAAGTGCTGGAAGACTGGAGACTTTTAAATAGAAGTAATTTACAAATCAATATAACTTTCTGAAACCAGTTGATTTAAAAGAAAAAAATATTTTTATATTTAAAATTTTATTCATATATAAAAATTTAAATAAAAAAATTTTAAATAAAAAAGAAAAATTGCTGGAGTACCCCATTAATGCATGACACTGTCTAGAATGAAATAGGCAGAGCTGAGCTGTAGTACCAGGCACAACCACAAGGATGAGGGTGTCACTAATGCATGGTGCCAATGACCGCTCCTCCTCCTTTATTCTGCTTATCATGGGTTCCCCTATAGGTGGCGCTCCTGATAACACGATGGTTGATCTATACATGGTTTCTCATTGTAATGTGTAATCTGCCGCAGGTTGCACTGAGGATGGTGATTTGTCTGGATAATAACCTTGACTGGTGACCGAGTCTTGTCAGAATGTCTCCTCCAGCAGCCGTCCAGCATGGAGAGAAGGATGGAGAAGAAGAAGATGGCTTCTACACGTGTTTCAAGATCCATTTCAAGTGCCCCACCATCCCAGATCTCTTGGCGGCTACCAGTTTGCCCTATTACTGGGGAGCACTGAATAAGTACCAAGCAGATATCCTGTTACTGGGCCGCCCAGACGGGACGTTCCTCCTACGAAACTCCTCCCAGGATGGTTGCGCCTTTGCTGTCACTTTCCGCCGACGAGGACGTACCCGTCATGCCCGTGTCCAGTACCGGGGCCAGCATTTCAGCTTCCACTGGGGCAGCTTCCATTCTCCCTCCATCCGCCACCTGCTGGAACATTACAATGACCCCAGATCCTGCACATTTTTCGAGCCGCTCTTGTCTATGCCTTTAAATCGCACCAACCCCTTAAGTCTCCAGGAACTTTGCCGAGCGACCATCAATGCTGCCATCCCACATGAGAGAATCGGGCAACTTCCCATACCCAAGGCTATGAAGGAATACTTGTGGGAGTACCACTATACCGAGACATTTCCGGGGACTGAAGAAGAATGATAAGGACTGCGACCACAGAGAGGCAACAAAACTAAGATTAGTGGTGGTTGGATAGAAGATGCAGAACCTGTTTCTAGGTCCCCATACACCTTATACTAAAGTCACCTAAACCCGCCACAGCCAGTGGGTTTGGCCGACAGTATAAGGTGAATGGCCGCCTACCTAGTCTCTACAAACAGATGATAGAGAAAAAGGTTGGGTGTGCTGGATTTCTGCAGCCCTACCCTTTTGTTCTTGGAGAGATTAGTTGCCGCCAGTGCTGTCTGGCTGCAGATTACCACTTCTTATAGACAATACATAAACTTTCGCCTGTGCGAAATAATGTTTATGAGTATGGAAAGACTGGCTTATATAAGGGCACTATTACATTATATTACAGCCAAATCTCCTGGCTCAACCATAGATATCATAATCCAGGTCAAGAAACTCATGGTTTGGCCAAGACACTTGGGGGAAGATTTATAAAACATGGTGTAAAGTGAAACTGGCTCAGTCGCCCCTAGCAACCAATCAGATTACACCTTTCATTTCTTACAGACTCTTTGGAAAATGAAAGGTGGAATCTGATTGGTTGCTAGGGGCAACTGAGCCAGTTTCACTTTACACCATGTTTGATAAATCTCCCTCTTAGTGCTTTGATTCTTGTTTTACACGATCTCTGCTAGCGGTCAGTGAGTGGAACCATGTTAATGCTATAAAGATGCTCTGGTTAGGTCTGGGCCTGGAGCAGAGTCACGGAAACTGAAAAAAAATTGTGGAATTTTTTTTTTTTTACATTTTGCTATGAATAATAATAATAAAACGAATGAATATCTGTGAATGACCTAATAAAGGAAGTAACAAATCCTCTAGACTCCGGCTATTGCTGAATGACGCTAATCTCTACTACACATGAATTGTTCACAGTGGTAAAGACATGACAGACTGTAATAAAACGTGTATTACTGAGCAATGTCGTTCCACCGGTTCCTTCATTGTTGGAAGCAACGTGACCGCCGAGAATAGAACATTGTGAACTCCTTGTATTCAGGAGATGTCTGCTCCATAGCCCCGGTGTTACATAACAGGGGCAGCACCCACAACCCTACACACAAATATTAGTGTTCTTCCATGGCGCCCCCTAGACTGGGCGTGCTCTGGTACACGTGTGGCGGAGCATGCCCTGTCTATGATGTCACGGCTTTGGCTCGCCTCCCATGAGCTGTACATGTACAGTACTTACATAACAGAACAGGCGCACATTGGATTTACAACTTGTTCTCTACATGAACAATAGAGTAAACAGAAACCTCGTGGACTGATGTAAATGATACCCATGGAGAGGAAAGTGTAGTAAAAACTGTACATGTTACATAAGAAGCATTCTGTCCTGGCACCTGGCACCTCTTTAGATTAATTATTGCTTTCAACGAAAAGCTGTAATACTTCATTGCCCCTGTGGGGGTGCTGTAGAAAGATTAAAGGGGTACTCAGGCAAAAAAATTATTCCTTTCAGATCAACCGGTTTCAGAAAGTTATATAGATTCGCAATTTACTTCTATCTAAAAACATCAAGTATTCCAGTACTTATCACCTGCTGTACGTCCTGCAGGAAGTGGTGTATTCTTTCCAGTCGGACACAGTGCCCTCTGCTGCCACCTCTGTCCATGACAGGAACTGTCCAGAGTGGTAACAAATCTCCATAGAAATCCTCTACTGTTCTAGACAGAGGTGGCTGCAGAGAGCGCTGTGTCAGACTGGAAAGAATACACCACTTCCTGCAGGACATACAGCAGCTGATAAGACGAGATTTTAAAATACTAAATTAAAAATCTATATAATTTTCTGCCGCCATTTTTTTTTCTCCGGAGTATCCCTTTAATTATTTGCTTATAAGGCCAGGGGTATTCTTCAACATTTTGTAGCCTTACAAAATTGATTTTAAAAGGTGGTATTACAGCTCCATTTATGTCAATGAAATGGAGCTGCAATACCACACATAACCTGAGGGAAGGGTCGGCGCTGTTTCTAAAAGAACTGTAATCCAGCATTCATTCTAACTCTAGCCCATTGTGCCAATAGGGTCTGCGCCAATGGGGTCAGGGATAGATACACATCCGAATACAGGGGGAGAGTTATCAAACATGGTGTAAAGTGAAACTGGCTCAGTTGCCCCTAGCAACCAATCAGATTCCACCTTTCATTTTCCAAAGAGTCTGTGAAAAATGAAAGGTGGAATCTGATTGGTTGCTAGGGGCAACTGAGCCAGTTTCACTTTACACCACGTTTGATAAATCTCCCCCACTGTCCGTGGTTGTGGGTCCGCAGGATAACTGATGTGTAAATAGGGCCTTAGACTCTACACACCCCTCTAAGGCTCTTTACTCACAGCAATTTTGCTGCCTTTTTAAAAAATTTTTTAGTGATTCCTCTTTGAGTCACAATTTATAGTATGAAACACACAGGGAAAAAAGTAACACCCATGTATAGATCCCCAGCATTTCTGCCGAATGTGTCACAATGACACGTCAGAGATTTGTAAAAATGTTAGATATCCTTTAAGGCAGGGAGGGGGGGAAACCTTCAGCCCTCCAGCTGTTGCAAAACTACCATTCCCATCATGCCTGGACAGCCTTTCGGTCCCCCCCCCCCCCGTCCCTGCCTTAAAAGGTCTGCGGCTTACCCATGCTGTGTCGGAGATCCTAGTGGTAAAACCCCACAGATGAGACCCTTAAAGTGACACTGTCGCCCCCTTTTTGCATTCTGACTTCTCCACACAGGTGTAATGGGTAAATTTAGCAGTTTCATACCTTATTTTACATAATACGTCATGGTGTTGGTTCAAGTAAAAAGTGATCTTTTATCAACTGCAGATTGTGTTAAAGGGGGACTCCAGCAGGGGGGCACTTTTGTGCTGGGACCGGGGAGAAGGTGGCCCAGGAAAAAGACGTCCACTCACCTCCCTGGTTCCAGCGGCGGGTCCCGAATCGCGGTGCTCCGGTGCCCGGCCGCTTCCGGGTGTCTGACGCAGGCCCGAGACGTGACGTCTCGTGTCCGCTCAGCCACTCAGTGAAGGAGGCGGGATCCGTTTCAAGGCCGCTCAGATCCCGCCTCTGTCACTAAGTGGCTGAACGGAGCTGAGACGTCACGTCTCGGGCCCGCGTCAGACACCCGGAAGCGGCCGGGAACCGGGGAGGTTAGTGGACGTCTTTTCCCTAGGCCACCTCCCCCCCCCCTGCTGGAGTCCCCCTTTAAGTGGATGGGGCTTCACGGCAACTGCGCCACTTAGCCCCGCCCACAGCACCACTGTTGGCCCTGCCCCTCCATTAGTTCATAGGCACATAGGCCTCTCCCCCTTGCGGACCATTGGAACAGGCTAGGCCCCACCCCCTCTAGCTTAGCCCATACCAATGGTCGTCGAGGGGCCTATGTGCTGATGACGTCACGGAGGGGAGGGACCAACAGTAGCACTGTGGGTGGGGCTAAGTGGCGCTGTTGCCATAAAGCCCCACCCACTTACCACAATCTGCAGTTGATAAAAGATGACTTTTTACTTGAACAAGCACCATGACGTATAATATAAAATAAGGTATGAAAACTGCTAAGTTTCAGAAAAGTCAGAATGCAAAAAGGGGATGACAGTGTAAGTTTAGATACAAGAAGAGGGTTGTGGGTGGGAAAACTCTGCCCCTAGTGGCCATAATGTCTAAATGCATGTCTATTAAAGTGTCAGTTCCTTGGCATACACAGCCTACTATTACGCCATGTCCTTCTTGTCTCGTAAATCGTATTCGTGTTTGTCAGGTTCTCACTTTCCAGCCAGGAAAGCGCTCTGCAGTAAATGTACAGCGAGACAGAGCCAGGAATTGCAGATCATTCTGCATCATGCTGTAACACTATCACAAATGACATTGCTCTGGTATAAGTGTATACACAAAGATGCTAATGGGATGGAAGACTCACAGTCTCTAAAAGTAGGACACAAGATCTGCCGCTCTCTCCACTTTGTGCAGCCATGGAGTTCTAATCTGATCCTCAGTGACAAAGGTGAACGATGGAGCGTAGCGGAGCACCGCCATCATGACAACTCTGCTGCGACAGGTGCTGCGTCCCCCTTCACTGCACCGTCACGCTTTTGATCTGTCACCGTGCTCCTGGGTCTGATGTCTATGGAGCGTTAAACAAGACACCACTGCTAATGACTTGTCTAACGATTTTTGATCTTCTAACAATACAAAAGCTAAACCTAGGCTGATGTGAGGACAATGGGAGTACAGCTTGATTTTGTAACTACTGAATCTCGCTATATATATATATATATATATATATATATATACACACATATATATAATATATATATATACACACATACATACACACACATACATACATACTCATGAGTACAGATTAAGCACCCTGCACTGACATCACTTTGGCACTGATCACTGCAAAGGGTCTGTTGAATGGGCTGGAGGGGAGGATCTGTGCACTGAAGGGGGTAGTCCCAGAAAAATGTGACAAACACCTCATTTGCATATTAAATAAAGTGAAGATTTACCAAAAACAGCGCCGAGGCTAAAGGTAAGAAAATGACCTTCACACTATGTTCTGTCAGGGCCGTGGATGCTGACAACAGAGTCTTCTAACCTGCAGTTAGTTTCCCTTTAATGTGACTAAAGATCAATATAGAACAAACATATACATATATTTAGATGCTATAATTCTCATGTGAGTAAATGGCCGAGATATTATATATAGATACATATACACACACACTAATATATATATATATACACATATATACATACACTAATATATATATATATACACACTAATATATATATATATATATATATATATATATATTAGTGTGTGTATATATCTATATATAAATAAATTATATATATATATATATATATATATATATATATATATATATATATATATAATATACACACACACACACTTTTTTTTTTTTTTTTTTAAGGGAAGCACAGACTGATATATAAATAGGTACCAAGCATCTTCTAAGGCCCTGTAATATACCACCCATGCACAGACTGTATACTACGGACCAGGCCTCAGAATTCCTGGCATTATCATTCATGATGCAGATGTACCACTTACGCTATTTATAATTTTGGTTAGTGTTGGTGCAGAGATCCCAGTGGCATGGTCAATTTTACAAATAGTTGCCAGATTCCCACTATCAGCTCAGTTTTTTTCATATGAAAATAGGGCCGCTCTATGCACTGGAGACGAGCCTGATGCACAGATGTCCCCTCCCCTTAGTGGTGCAGCCAGACTTGATTCTGAAGGAGGCGTATCACCAAGGGGAGGGGATATCTGTGCACTGGGGGTGGCAAGGCCTGCCTCAAGTGCACAGAGTAGCCCTATCTGCCCTATGAAGAAACTGGCACAAATGGTGGGAACCGCACAAAAAAATTAAAAAAAAATGGACCGCGTCACTGGCAACTCTGTGTCAGCGTTTGACCAGGTGATATAAAAATAAAAATTTCATAAGCATAAGCGGTACATCCGCTTTAAAAGTGTTGTTCAGCGAAAATCTTTTTCTTTCAAATCAACTGGTGTCAGAAAGTTATATAGATTTGTAATTTACTTCTATAAAAAAATCTCAAGTCTTCCCATACTTATTAGCTGCTGTATGTCATGCAAGAAATGTTGGTTTATTTTCAGTCTGGCACAGTGCTCTCTGCTGCCATCTCTGGCCGAGAAAGGAACTCTTGTCTGTTTTCTACGAATCCCCATAGAAAACCTCTCCTGCTCTGGAGAGTTCCTGTCTCGGCCAGAGGTGGCAGCAGAGAGCACTGTGTCAGACTGAAAATAAACCAACATTTCTTGCATGACATACAGCAGCTAATAAGTATGGAAAGACTTGAGATCTTTAATAGAAGTAAATTACAAATCTATACAAACCTATCTAACTTTCTGACACCAGCTGATTTGAAGGAAAAAGATTTTCGCTGGACAACCCCTTCAAACTTCTTTCTTCTGTACTGACACAGCTGTGCCTAACAGCGTCAGCAGTTAGGAACCAGAATTGCCACCAGCAAATTCAATCAAAGATGGACGACAAAAGAGAACGCACATCAGTGACTCCCAAGCTGTGGCCCTCTAGCTGGTGTATAACTCATGCTGGAGAACCACAGGTTAGACATCACCGATATAAAATACCACGGGCAGTCTGGCTCCACATAGGACATTCAGCAGAATAGAAGAGAAGCCGCACACACCACAAACAAACAGGCCATGGCGATATTTTTAGATTTTCTTTTAATAATTTGTACTCATGGTTACCAGCCATAGTCATAACAAAAGTTATTCATAATAAAATGTATCTAAAATAACAATTTTGTCTTCTATCAGAAAAGGAGCCGTGTTTCTATGTTAGAAATAAATAGTTAGCGCTATTCTGAAAATACTTTGGAGAAGGTGGCCACAGGCAGTCTTGGCAGCGTTGCCCAGCTCTTTACCTCCACGCTCCGCGTGTGGCACGGGGGCAGCTTCAAAGTCCACCGCTGCAAGAGGAGGGAGGCAATGTGTATCGCATGAGACAGTCGCTCACAAGGATTACTCGTAAAAGTGCGGGCTGTGGACCCAAGGAGATAACAGTAGGCTGTGTCATGTATTAAAGGGTAGCACCGCCACACTCGCTCTCGGCAGATTGGCAGCATCTATTATGTCACGCTGCTCTGCCGTCTGTAATGGGTTCTATCCTTGCATGCATTAGGAGTAGTGCTGCACTATAAACACTGGGAGCATCTCACTTCCTTGCGCCAAATCATCTAGGACTGCTCTGATCTTGAATACGTCCCTCCTGCTCGATAGACAAGTGACTGCACAGAGCAGCGTCCTGTCTGACAGGTGCCAGTCCTTGTAGTGGGAACAGTCCCTGTTCCTTAGCTTAGTGTGTCTGTCTTGCAGAGGTGCCATCCCTGGAGCTCCTGGCTCCACAGCCGATAAGCAAACCTCGCCTGCCCAGCTTCTGCATGTCTTGGCAAAGTTATGCTCCTTCCTGCCGACCACAACCAGGCTCTCTGCCACTGTGACCCTTCCAAGTGCATGGTGGGTGTAAGTGTGTGCACCAGAAAAGACTCTTCATTAAGCTCCCCACATGTTACCACGTCATGGTAAACATGTATAGACAAGAAAAAAAAAAAAAGCTCCTTCCTCAACATGAACGCTTAGCGGTGCCGTGTGTATTTGGATATTAAACCAAAGTTAAAAAGTTATGATAGCTGAAACGAGTATTAGAACGCAGTGGGTGGATGATGTAGTGATGGCCTCAGGGGGTATCGTGGGAAAGCTCTGTCACTTCCCTGGCCGAGGTCACGGGAAGGTATGGAATCTGCAGTCTCTTGTAGAGAAGGGTTCAATGGGTGCGTTGTCAGATTGTCGATGTCTTGTCTGTACCCTCTGTCGGAAAAGAAAAAGCATATTTAAAATGAGTTAGGAAAAGCAATGTACAACGGCATCTCTAAGAAGCTCTAAATGCACCCAACTACCATCCCCGGGAGCCATCTTAGACACGGTGCTGAACCCCAAAGGGTCACCAGATGAGACTTCCTAAAAAGTTTAAACCAGCGGGCTCCAAACTGTAGTTCAAAACTACAACATCAGCTGCAGATTGTCAGGTCATGCTGGGGGTTGTAGTTATGATGGAAAGGTGAGAGATTACTACTTTATATCATGGAAGCTTGAAGAGCCTCAATGCTTGGGTTGAAAAATAGGGCCCACTGTAATGATACAACAAATGTGTCGTCAGGGCAAAGGTGGCCTTACCCTCGAGCGCATGCTCCGTCATACTCAGACATAAGGACTCCAGCCGGGGATTAATCTCCAGATCCGCCCCAGGAACCTGGCAATCTACAAAAAAAGGAGAAATTGAAAAATTAGAGCACAAAGACAAGATTACACTGTAAGTCCCTTTAATAACCAGCAGGTGGCGCAGGTCTCAAGTCTGCTGCTTTGTCTTTTCTATGGGTTATCAGACACCTAAACTTTGTATATGTTGCTGCCCTTATACAAAACATCTTCTTACCTTTCCGCGCTCCCCTGGTGTTCTCCTGCGGCATCTCTTGGTCCCCCAATTACCACAGCCACCCCCACTTCAGAGACGGACTGCTCTCAGCAGTGACAGCCCGCTCAGCCAATCTCGCCAGCCACGGCACTGTCCTCTCTCAGTCAGCAACAACATAATATAAAGAGTTTTTAAAGTGTCACTGTCATGTTTTTTTTTGCAGAAATAGTACAGGCAATTTGAAGAAAGTTTTTAATTGGGTTTATTAGGCAAATATGCCATTATCTGCATTCAAAAAGACTTTTCCCAGGCCCCCCCCCTCCCTCCTCTCGATCATCCACTGCTCATTATCAGGAAATCTCGACTCTTTTACATCAGTCGAGCCTTGTGTAACCTATGGAGAGGGGAGGGGGGGGGGGGAGGGAGATTAGTCACCCGCAGAGAGGATTACACAGTGGAAGCTGCATGAAAGACACTATTCAGAGGTCAGAGCTCACTTTCAGAGGAGATCGCCCGGTGATGTAGCTGTAAAATAACTCTTTGTTGTCTTGTTTTTGTGCCTCATCTCCCTCCACCCCTCCCCTCTCCATAAAAAATCATGAAGACAGGGGGGAGAGCTTCAAACTGCTTTTTCATGATAAAAATGCATTTTTCGGCTAATAAACCCAAATTACAAAGTTTCTTAAAATCACCTGTACTATTGTTTTCTGCAAAAAAATTAAATAAAAAAAAAAAATTAAACAGTGACACTTTAACCCCTTAAGGTCAAAGCCTATTTTCGTTTTTGCGCTTTTGCTTATTCCATTTTAAGTTTAAAAGTCCATAGCGCTTGCATTTTTTCACCTAGAGACTTATATGAGCGCTTATTTTTTGCGAAACCAATTGTACTTTGCAATGACAGGCATTGTTTTTCCATAACATATGCTGCGAAACCGGAAAAAAATCATTTGCGCTGTCAAATTGAAAAAAAAAAAGAATTTGTTTTGATTTCGGGGAGTTTTGCATTTACGCCGTCTGTCCTATGGTAAAACTGACTTGTTATGCATGTTCCTCAAGTCGTTACGATTACTATGATATATAACATGTATAACTTATATTGTATCGGATGGCCTGTAAAAAATTCAAACCATTGTTAACAAATATACGTTCCTTAAAATCGCTCCATTCCAAGGCTTATAGCGCTTTTATCCTTTGGTCTATGGGGCTGTGTGAGGTGTCAGTTTTTGCGCCATGATGTGTTCTTTCTATCGGTACCTTGATTGCGCATATATGACTTTTTGATCGTTTTTTATTACATTTTTTCTGGATTTGATGCGACCAAAAATGCGCAATTTTGCACATTGAAATTTTTTTGCGCTGACGCCGTTTACCGTGCGAGATCAGGAATGTGATTAATTAATAGTTCGGGCGATTACGCGCGCGGCGATACTAAATATGTTTATTTATTTATTAATTTATATTTATAAAATGGGAAAAGGGGGGTGATTTGGACTTTTATTAGGGGAGGGGATTTTTTATTAATAAAAACACTTTTTTACTTTTTTTTTTACTGTAACTAGAAGCCCCCCTGGGGGACTTGTATATAGACAGCACTGATCTCTCATAGAGATCAATGCTGTGTATATACACAGCAAAGATCGATTAGATTGGTCATTGATTACTATGGCCTGCTGCAGGCCATAGCAATCTATTGCCGAGCCGGGATCAGCGTCATTCCGACGCTGAGGCCCGGCACGGGCAGAAGAACGGATCTCCCCCCCGCGATCGCATCGCGGGGGGAGATCCGTCCCACTAGACACCAGGGACGTGAGGTCTGAAGCCTCTAAGTGCAGCTGTCAGGTTTGACAGCTGCACTTAGAGGCTTAATTAGCCGGCGCGGCAACGGGACCCGCGCCGGCTAATAGAGGCACTGCCCGGCTGCACGTGTCAGCCGGGATCAGCGCCGTTCAGAGCGGGGTCCCGGCGGGACCCCGCTCTGAACACCCTGAGCGGCACCATGACGTATCAGATACGTCATGGGTCGCTAAGGGGTTAAGTGGCGGATAACCCCTTTAATATCACTGCCCTAAAGCTTCTGTAATCCAGTGAGAGTAGGTCTTGGCTGGAAGCAAGGGACTGAGTTACCAGATAGTGAAAAGGAGCAGTGGCCATGTGGCTGCCTCTAATAGATCCAGTGATCAGAGGCGCCATGATCAGCAAGACAGGGCTAAATATATCAAGAGTGCCGATTCTTACTGCAGCGCCTTTTGTATTACCGGTATATAAAAATGTCAGTCTTACGGAACTATTAGATCAGCGCTCACTTACATAGCCTATTACAAAGTGTCCTAAGTTTGCATCCATTGCAATGACTTACCTGGAGGAAATTTGAGGATGCTCTGTGGAGAAGTGTGCACAGGTAAGGAGTGGGTGCGCTGCACGGAGCTGTGGCTCTGGCATGGCATACTGTTACTTCCTCCAGGATTGGCAAACCACAGGCTCTACAAAAAGAACACAAATCTGCATGATATCTTCTAATACTGAACAACTGGCCGTTGTGTTAAAAAAATTACAGCAACTCACTTGTCGACCCTGGCTCCCAGTGCTTTGGCTGGTAAGTGCATGTCGGGGAGAGACACCTCCAATTGACCCAGGACTCAGAACACCAATCCGGGTAGGTGGTACAGCCCTTGGGGTCATCTGAAATGGGCGCTGCCCTCTTCGTGCCAAGGATGGCCCCACAGATCCAGCTATGGGGAGGGAATTTGAAGCAAACGCCCAGCTATAAAGATAGGAACATGGGTGATTAGATGACATGTTAGAATTGTGGCGACCACACAGGAGGCTACACTATTCTGCAACTCCAAAGAAATAGTACACCCGAGTATCTGGCAAATCTCTGCCCCACAAAAACCTATGGGGAGTATAGGTCTTTGGTGTAGATATGCAAGTGCAGGTTATATATGATGTGAAGAAAGCCTGAAGTACAATGTTGGTTTGCGTCTTCAAACTTAATTTGTGCTCAGCTGCTCTATATCGCTATAGTAAAAGTTGTAATGAAGATGTTTAGAATTGGTATATATCTATATCTATATATAAATATATATATTTTTTTGTTTCTCATCTTGCCCCCAAATCGCTATAAACCCCTTTTAAAGCTGTCCTGTCCTACCTTAGAAAACCTGTGCTGCCACCTAGTGTTTAATGGCTAGTATAAACATCTTGCAAAGCATCACGTGCATGACTGCAGACTGTGTAATGATTTTAATGTCATACTTATAGTTGCCACTAGGTGGTGCTATACACACACGCACACATCCACCACATT
This sequence comes from Dendropsophus ebraccatus, assembly GCF_027789765.1. NCBI lineage: Eukaryota > Metazoa > Chordata > Amphibia > Anura > Hylidae > Dendropsophus > Dendropsophus ebraccatus. The sequence continues at coordinate 84,046,928 of NC_091463.1, forward strand.
TATCTATTGAATTATATACTGTCAGTCGCTTTCTGCTTTATAAAGAGGTTATCCAGCATTAGAAAAACATGGCCACTTTCTTCCAGAGACAGCCCCACTCTTGTCTCCAGTTCAGGTATTGTTTGCAATTAAGCTCCATTCACTTCAATAGAGCAGAGTTGCAAAGCCTGCGCCCAACCTGGAGACAAGAGCGGTGCTGTCTCTGGAAGAAAGTGGCCATATTTTTTTTAGTGTCTTTACATTTGTGTGGTTATTCTGTGGTATTTTTTATATGTATTATATTCCTAAATTGTGTAAAGTTTCATGGGGGGGGGGGGGGGGGGGGGGTGCGCTCCAGGCAGATACCTGCTGCTGGCTCACACTATCCATATGGAGTGAGTGTTAGTTTACAGATTACAGCCCTGAGCTGCTAGTAGGTTATGTTCACACAGAGACGCAGATATAGTGCAGATTTTTCAACGAGAATTTGTGGGATTTGGAAAAATATTGTCTGCACAATGTATAATAAATTCTCACACGATATGTGCAAAAACTGAAATGCAGGGAGGATTTTAAGTCCGCAGCATGTCAATCTTTGGCCCTGAAAACGCTACAGAATTTACTTCACCAATGAAGTCAAAATCCATGAATAAATCTGCAGATATTACGGATATTAGCGCAGGAGACTGTCTGAACCTGTGGAATCACTGGCGGAACTACCGCCGTAGCGGCTGCTACGGGGCCCCGCCGCATCAGGGGGCCCGTGACGCGGGCCCCTGGAGCTTACATATCCTGCAGCACCCGGCACAGGTCTGATGCGCGGCTGCCGTCTGATGTCGCGTCCTAGCCCCGGCAGCGCGCGTATCATAGAGTTCTGTGTGGGCTCGTGCTGCGGCCGCGGCCACAGGCCCACGCAGAACTCTATGATATGCGCGCTGCCGGGGCTAGGACGCGGCATCAGACGGCAGCCGCGCATCAGACGGGGTGACAGGAAAAAGGCTCGACGGGGAAGCGTGTTAGGTGAGTTTTTTTTCTTTTTTTTAAACTTGCTTTCCTCGGACCGGGGGGGGGGGGGGGGGGGGGGGGAAGAGAAGGGAGCATCTATAAGGAAGGGGGGCATCTATAAGGAAGGGGGTGGGAGAAGAGAAGGGGGCATCTATAAGAAGGGGGTGGGAGAAGAGAAGGGGGCATCTATAAGAAGGGGGTGGGAGAAGAGAAGGGGGCATCTATAAGGAAGGGGGGCATCTATAAGGAAGGGGGTGGGAGAAGAGAAGGGGGCATCTATAAGGAAGGGGGGGGGGGGGAAGAGAAGGGGGCATCTATAAGGAAGGGGGGGGGGGGAGAGGGGGACCATCTATAAGGAAGGGGGGCGGGGAGGGGGACACCATAGGGGGAGAGCAGGCCATCTATAAGGGGAGAACATAGGGGGGAGAGGGGGACAACATAGGGGGGAGAGGGGGACAACATAGGGGGAGAGGGGGATATAAACGTACAACATTGGGGGAGAGGGGAACATCTATAAGGGGACAATAAAGGGGGAAAGGAGGCCATCTATAAGGGGACAATATAGGGGAAGAGGGGGCCATCTATAGGGGGGGCAACATAGGGGACCATCTATAAGGGGGACAGCGGGGGGGGGGGGGGCAACATAAGGAAGCTATCTATAAGGAGGGGCGACAGAGAGGAGGGCCATATACTAAAATGGGATCACATAGAGTCAGCCTACCCACTAAATGTGGGTGTAAAGGGGCCAATACAGATGTGCAGTTGGTAGAGATGAGGATGGTGACAGAGTGTGGAGCCTAATATGTCTGTCTGGCAGATTCTGTGGATTCGTGGCTCGGAGAAGTTCTCATAACGGCCCTGGGCAGATGGAAAAGAAAATGAAAAGGGAAGAACTCCGATCAGAGAAGACGTCTCCTGTAAGTCACCTGATGTAACTGTACTGTAATTTATATGGTGTACAGAACCTGTGTAGAGCCGAGTGTGTTGATGGCATAGTGGTCGATCGAGAGGGGGCGGGGCGGGGGGGGGGGGGGGCCCAATCAAAAGTTTGCTATGGGGCCCAGCCATTTCTAGTTACGCCCCTGTGTGGAATCTATACTTTTTTTTTTCCTTCTACATCACAAGTGTCAAACTCGCAGCCCTCCAGCCCCTGTGAAACTACAATTGCCATCATGCCAGGACAGCCAAAGATTTGGAGGGCAACATTTGACGCCTTTGTTTTACGACAATGTGTTCTACACAGAAATCTGCCTATTTTGGTGTGCACAATGCAGAGCGCATCTGCCCAGTGGGAACATACCCGCCGTCTTCTTTATTATTCCAACCCCTTTCCTGCACCCTACGACTCCCATATACAGCCCACCTGCACCCCTTCTGTTGTCTGTACCCCTGCATTTCCAGCAATGCCTTGCGGGGAAATGTTCTGAGCAGCTTCAGGACCTGCTGTTTCCAGGACAGGATTCTTTTCTTCTGTGTCTCGGTAAATGCCTGTGTGGAAACAGACCAAGGGAATGATGGGTAAATAAGATGTATACTGGCATAGAGTCAGATAGCCACATACATGACGTTATCAGCTCTCTTTACCTCATGTGTCAGGCACTTCTCTAGTAGTTGCAGGTAACAAGTTATATTCTCCTCATCCGGCCGAGAAACCAACAGCTGTGTGCAGACTGATCAAAGAGAGAAGTGTCAGATCACATACAGGCTGTGCAGGATAACATACACAGCAATGGCCTGACAATGACACTCACCTTTACCCAGTACTCGGGTAAGTTGTCCGGGGATGTCGCCATCTGCTATAGGTGGCACAGATGTCTCTAGGTCACCAGATGGGGCACTCTGTTGCTGGAAGCCATCAGCTGTCAGACTTGAGGGCGGCTCGTTCTCATCGGAGCCCTTGCTGGCAGCATCCTGGTTGGGTCTGTGTTGGGAAGTCTGGTCGCTGCTTACCGATTCTGTCTGATTGGGGCGGTAGTATTTGATCGGCGTAATGATGATCTGCTGAAGCTCCTGAAGTGCGTTGCGTACGTTTCCTCCCTCTAGAATATCCTGTTAAAAAGAAGTCGGGGGAGGGGGGGGGGGGGTTAGCGGATTCGAGATGTCACTCAATTTTGTATTTGAAAGACTTCCAGAATCTAGCGTCTGTCTCTGGAGATCACACATGTTAGCAAGAACTTTCAGCACTGTGAGAAACAGCCAAAACTTGGTATGAATACATAATGCCAAAAACATGCATGGAGGCCACTTACCTTCTCTAGGGAACGGAGCACACTCTGCCTCTCGCGTAACTTCTGTATGCTCAGAGCAATTTTATGCCGTGCCCCTTTAGTAACATTCTGGGAGAAAGAAGGAGGAAACACACAGTGTCACAATGGATGTAGCCTGGACATCAGAAATCACCATGATGAAGGACTTTTACTTACACATGCCCTACATACATGCCATATGTTGCTGTGATGTGTACAGCAGCTAGGCCGACTGGAATAAACAGCACTAGGCTGCACTACCAGAAAAAGGCACAAATAAATATAATGGTAGGCCCGCGCAGCCACTCAGCGGCATGTCTTCTGTAATAATGGGTCTGTCATGTTGGAGGGGGCATCATAGACCAACTTAGAAACCACAAGGTGAAGAGCTAGGGACCATATGTCATCCATGGTGCTCATATGTCATGGACCCATCACTCACATCAGTCCTTGCCCACAATGGGGCAGACAACTGATCATTTCAGATACAAACAGGACAAATTTTCCAAGTCGTAAATAGACTTATCAGTATGTTATTGGAGTGTGGGAAGAGAACCCAAGTACCAGGAGGAAAGTGATGCAAAAACAAGAAAACTTTCCCTATCGGAGAGACATTTGTACAGTGGGTACAGCACATTATACTGCTCTGTACAGTATAGATACGTATGAATAAAGGACGTTTTGTCTACTTACTTGTGATTCAAGGTGCTGCTCGGTCAGCATCATCATCTCCTCGTAGCTCATCTGAGAGAACAGCGATGCATATTTGTGCAGACGTAAACTTTTTAGCCAGGTGGGAACGTCTGCAGAAAGCAAAAGTACAAATATAAAAAAAACTAAAAACTGAATAGGCTTGAAGGACTGGGGGATACAACTGTGGTAGACTAGGGTCATCAATGTAATATATGGAGGGTATATCTCCGAACTGCTGCCATGTAACATGTATCCAGCCTCAGCGGGAGAAGTGATCAGCTGTAAGATAATCCCTTTAATGGGCTACCAAGCATAGAAAATGCACAAAAAAAAAAATCCTCCAAGCTCTACCCTAAAGACTGCTCTTCCTGTCAAATCTAATTAAAAAATATGAATATATAAAAAAATGTGTCCCTTCCCTTGATAATTCTGTGACTGGCTGCAGCAGGGACCTTCCCCCTTTCTTCAATAGGACCAAGTCTGTTACAGGGGTTATTCAGCTTTGTGTAATCCATGGGAAAAAAACAGCATCATACCTGTCCTCAGATTGTATGTGGTATTAGGCTGCATTCACACGTTTGCAAATTTTGCCGCCCTACAGACAGTGAATGGCTGGCCTGGATAATTTCCCTGCCAGCGTGATGTATAAACATCATGCCCGCATCGGGGAAAGTGAATCTCAGTGGCACTGTCTCTACAGTTGATACATCACGCCAGGCGGGTTAAAAATCCAGGCCAGCCATTCACTGTCTGTAGGTCGGCAAAACTTGCAGCCTTACTATTAAGCGCCATTCGCTTTAATGGAACACAGCTACAGAACCCACACCAAAATACAAAAGTGGTGCAGTTCCTAGAAGTGGCCATGTTTTTGAAAGCCTGGATAACCCCTTTATATTATATGGGCACTGTTACAAATAAAAAAATAAAAAAATGATGTCAGACAAGCATCAAAAGTTTCGATCTGTCGGGGTATCAGTGTTTAGACAGGAGAAGAGAGGGAAGTTTGTGGGCAATATATTTCCTCCTGGTTTCGTTTTCTGTCCCATGGCCTAGATGGACTTTCAGCGTAAGTCTATGGGGTCCATCTAAGAGGTAGACACAGAGCAGGGAGAGAAGTGCAAGGCAGTGAGGTTGCCTCCCCCCTCGTTCTACTGATTGGTCAGGGTCTCAACACACAGACCCTAACCAATAAAGTTTGATGAGTATCTCTGATGTATCAAAGTTTTTATTAGTAGCAGGTACTCTTTAAAAATACCTTTCTTAGGGCCCTATTCCACCGGACGATTATCGTTAGCATAATCGTTAACGAGTAACGATCTCAAACGACCGCTATTGCGAAAGACCTGAAAACGTTCACTCATTTCCATGGAACGATAATCGTTACTTATGATCGGAATTGCGATCGTTTCTTCTTCCGTATTTCTTCGCTATTGCTTTCGTATCTATTGCGAACGACCAAACGATGTCTTATTCAATGCAAACGATTTGCGAACGTTTTGCGAACGAGCAACGATAAAAATAGGTCCAGGTCTTATAAAGCGATCAACGATTTCTCGTTCGGTCGTTAATCGTTACTGCATTTCAACCGAACGATCGTTTAGATTCGAACGATTTAACGATAATCTGAACGATAATCGTCCGGTGGAATAGGGCCCTTAGGGTCCATTTACACAGAAAGATTATCTGACAGATCTGCCAAAAAGATTTGAAGCCAAAGCCAGGAACAGACTAAACAGAGATCATGTCATAAATAAAAGCCTGAGATTTCTCCTTTTTTCAAATCCATTCCTGGCTTTGGCTTCAAATCTTTGGCATATAATCTGTCAGATAATCTTTCTGTGTAAATGGACCCTTACAGGGGAAGTCTGAAACCTGAAAGACCCCAACATTCACATTCGGGGTGTAAAAAAAAAAAAAAAAAAGGGTGCTACCATTTCTATGGCTCTCTAGCTGTAGCAAAACTACAACTTTCAGCATGGCCAGACATAGAAGTTGTAGCTTTGAAGAAGCTGGACACACACAGGTTGGGGAACACTGCCATAGAGTAAGCCCCAGTGCATGTGTTACGTCTCTTTTCTCTCCCTCCTACTATCCATCATCCAGTTCAGTGTGAAAGAGGTTAAAGCTGCGGTACATTATGGGTCCCTTCTGTAACAGGCCGCTAGTAATCACATAAGTAGTTCTCTTCATCACCACCACTTAGGTAGACGGCTGCTCAGAAACCGGTTATTAAATCAAAGCTGTAAATTAGAGAGAGTCAGCGGTGATGTCAATTCTTGGGTTTCCTACCTTTCATCCCACTCCCGTCCTCTTGAAATGTATTGCGTCCAGAGCTGGACTCCTCTGTCTGCTCACTGCCCGAAGAGGCCACGCTGCTCTGTGGGGAGAGGGGGGCATGGTCTGGGGTGAGGAACACAGAGCGCCCTGCAGCCTCCTCAGACCCTCCCCATTCGTTAGACGTCTGCTGAGAAGTGGGAATCAAGGACATGGAGCGTTTCAAGGGACTTGGGTGCATTTGGCAGGAGAGCACTGCAAAACAGAATAGAATATGTCAGGACTGGTACTGGGTGTAAGCAGTCAGACCGTGTCATTAGTGGTTTTAGCTTAACCAACGGACTGCATGAAGCGGCCAACCAGTCTCACTGACTTCTCTGGACTTAAAGGGAATCTATCAGCAGGTGAGGGCATCACATCTTCATTACCATCACAACAGAAGGGAGGCCTCTGTATCGAAGGCTCGGCCTAATAGACTGCCCGTCATTTTACCTTGCTTTGTTATTCCTTCATTCCTGCGCTCTTGAAAGAGTTAATAAACATTAATATATGTACTCAATAATAAAATTATGCAAAAAAAATGTAGATCCTGGAATGTGACGAAAAACCAATGTTTGGTGGTTAAGGGGTTAAAGGGGTACGCAGGCAAAAATCTTTTTCTTTCAAATCAACTGGTGTCAGAAAGTGATATAGATTTGTTATTTACTTCTATTTAAAATCTCAAGTCTTCCCGTACTTATCATCTCCTCTATGTCCTGCAGGAAGTGGTGTTTTCTTTGCAATCTGACACCGTGCTCTCTGCTGCCACCCCTGTCTGAGACAAGAACTGTTCAGAGCTGGAGATGTTTTCTATGGGGATTTGCTGCTGCTCTGAACAGTTCCTGACATGGACAGAGTTGGCAGCAGAGAGCACTGTGTCAGACCAGAGACAATACACCACTTCCTGCAGGACATGCAGCAGCTGATAAGTACTGGAAGGACTTGTCATTTTTAAATAGAAGTAAATTACAAACCTATAAAACTTTCTGAAACCAGTTGATTTGAAAGAATTTTTTTCCCGCCGGAATACCCCTTTAACACTAACATAAGTTATATACATTTTGCCTAATATCCTCACAGAGTACCCCCAAATAACTCCTACCTGTGCTACCACCCACATTCTGGATGGCAGAGGGCACTGAACTGGAAGAAGGGAAGGGCATAAGTCCATTTTCTCTCATTGGCTTTTCATGCCAGCTGTGCACAGACTCTCCCATGCTGGGTTCCCCTGGGGCCTGCCACTCGTCAGAACCCTGTCGCATGTGTGTGCCATGCCGGCTGTAGCCTGTTGACAGTCGCTCTTCCAGATGGTTAAGCCACAGTGCAAGAGAGTTGCGATCGTCCAGCGTGGTGGCCGGATGGATGAGTGCATAGGACAGGAGCTGTCGGCTCTCCTCGATGTACAGGTTGCTCTCGGTGGTGTAGGCTAGAACTTTTTGCAGCAGTTTCATGTACTCGCATTTTGCCTCTGTATTCCGGGGCTGCAGCAGCGGCAGATGGGACAACAGCAGGGAGATCACCTTCTCTTTAGACTCCTGGTGCCACTGACTTATCACAGCTACAGACAAGGAGAAGAAGCAAGAAGATCACTCATCAAGCTAAAGACATTTCTGAAACATTAAACGCCCGAATAAAACAACTACATTTCCTATCATATATGATATCAGCTCAGTGACATGGAGCAAACAGTACGCCTCTCAACCTGGTTAAAAATTTATAGCGGAAATTTAAAAAAAAAGAAAAAAACTTGCCCGCAACAAAGTTCCATCCTGCAAAGCTGATCTGTCATACTCTTTCTGCGTGATGTAAATCACTGTCATTAAGGTAGATATTTTTTGGTTGATTTAAAAAAATTTTTTATAATGGAAATCACTATAAAAATGGATCAAAATGTATGCACACAAATGTATCAGTTTTTTGCAAAAACGTATGAAATAGATGGATTCCAAAAGCATAGTGTGAACCCAGCCTAATGCCCCTATTCCACGAGTCGTTTGGAGGAGCAAACGAGCGCTATTAGCGCTCGTTTGCTCCTCGTTCCCCGCTCGCTGCCGCCGCTATTCAACGCGGCGTCAGCGAGCGGGTGAGTGCGGGAGGGGCGGCGGGGAGCTGCTGGGGGGGCTGCCCGGGGGATCGCTGATCGTCCGGGCAGCCCATAGGATACAGCAGCGCCTGCTGCCGATGCTCCTATTCAACGGAGCGACGGCAGCAGATCGCTGCTATATCAGTCGCTTGTTTTTCAACATGTTGAAAAACAAGCGACTGCAACGATCAGCCGACATGAACGATGTCGGCTGATCGTTGCACTCTATTCCACGGGACGAATATCGTTCGTAGCGGTCGATATCGGCCGAATACAAACGATATTGCTCCTCTAAACGACCCGTGGAATAGGGCCTTAAAGGAAAGGTTGGGGCAAACATTGTTTAGTGTCAGCTGTTACTTCTAGATGTAACATCCCCTGAAGGTGGAGATGCCAGAACTTTTGCCAGAGGATGTATAAACTCAATGGACAGACACAAACTACAGAAAAAAAAAAATGGTAGAAATCCAGCAAGTCTTGCGAAACTCTCCTGGACAAGTGTAATGTGAAGCGCCACTTCCCCGCTCACATCTCCCGTCCCCCCCGCTGTTCCTGTTTGTGCAGTCACAGAGGAGCAGCCACTGGCAGGAGCACTCTGCTTTCATTTTCTATACAGTACAGAGAGAATGGGCCCGCCTATTACAGCTCACTTATTACACTACAGTGTAGGGGACATAGTACTGTCTATGGGGAACATAAAGGGGCAATTACTGAGGAATAAATGAAACCAAGACTCCACGGTGCAGCATGTAGACATGGGGGATCTGACATGTAAAACAGGTGTGACCTAAAATAATGGTTTATTAATCATGATTTTGAGAGAATATATATAATTATTATTATATATATATATTATATATATACACACACATACACACACACACACACACCTTACTATCGCGTTTCCCCAAAAATAAGACAGTGCCTTAAAGCGAACCAATCATGCCGAAAATGCCCTTATGGTAATTAGCTGTAAGTAGTCATGGTCCTGGACGTAGCTAGGCAGAGTCCTGGGCGGTTGTGAGCGCTGTAATCACGCCCAGAGAGGCGTAATTGAAGACCAGTGTTCCTCTGACATTACCCAGGGCCTGCGTTCCACATCGGCGGCATGGCAACGTCTTTAGCACGCTCCGCAAGCACAGTACGTCAGCGTCTTCTCCTGCCGCACTTCGCATGCGCAGTGTGCTAAAGATGTCACCACGCCACCGACATGGAACGCAGGCCTCTGGGTGTGATTACAGCGCTCACAACCGCCCAGCACTCTGCCGTGACTACATACACCCACTGTGACTACTTACAGCTAAATACCATACAGCGTGGGACTTCAGAAATGTAAGATTGCGGCGTAAACAAGGAGGGCACAGAGGGTACAGGGGTATGTTTGGGAAACGTGCTGGGTGATGTACCAGCACGTTTCCTTATCATTAGAGGCATATTAGGCGTGATTGGTTCCCTTTAATTTTTTTTTTACCCCCACAAAAACAGGCACTGTGGGGGGAGATTTATCAAAGGGTGTAAAATTTAGACTGGTGCAAACTGCCCACAGAGCTGATAGCTGAGCTGTGATTGGTTGCTGTGGCCAGTCTGCACCAGTCTAAATTTTACACCCTTTGATAAATCTCCCCCTATGTCTTATTTTCGGGGGATGTCTTATTTCACTCGCCCTGGCCAGGGGGAGAGAAATAAGACATTCTCCCCTGACCTGCCCAGAATACTCACCCCGGGATGTGGGTCAGGCATGCGGCGGGACGTGCATAAAGCATGCACCAGGTTGTGCGCAGGATGTAGGGGCCATGGACCAGACTGCCTGCGGCACTGGCTTTGGAGGTCCACAAGGGGATTAGGAGAGTCCTGGGTGGCGGCGGTGGGTGGGGCCTTATTTTCAGGGGGGATGCTTTACTTTAGGCTAGAGGGTAGAGTAGTTGGGGTGTCTTATTTTAGGAGGGTGTTTTATTTTTGGGAAAACACAGTAGTAAAATACAATGATAACCCACACTATGTATTAGGAGGAGATAATAAAGTTTCACTTTTAGCCTCTAAGTGTTGAGCCACTGAAGTTTATATGACACAGAGGTCCAGCTTCCCTACAAATAGCCAGTTAAATGGTATCATGGCTAAAAATGTTAGCTAAAAATTAGCTGTCTTCTGTATGTATATGATATGAGGAGCAGGACTATATCTGCCCATTCTATCAAGTTTATGCCATTTTCCCCAAGGTTACCAACCTGCAAACTCCATCTCTGTGTCTGCTTTCCCTTTGCTCAGCTGCAGTGTGGATGCAGACTAGCCTCTGTGATGGCTCCTATACACTATATAGTCACTAAAGACAACTATCCTACTACCTCACTGTAGCAAACCGTCACAAACTCCCAGACCAGCACTGAGCAGTCTAATGTGAATCCAGCGTTTTCTCTGGCCACAAAGTCTGCACATTGCACAGGCTTTTTCTCTCCTCTTTCTGCTCACTCATCCCCTTTGGACCCTTGCCCCTCAGTAGACTAATGTGCAGCGCAAACCCATCTTATCTCTGCTTCCCTCTGCTGCAGAAGGCTCTCCCTGAAAGGCCTTTTACACGGGCCGATTAGTCTGATGGGAAACCTTTAAATTGGTTAAAGACCTAAATAACATTTAAAAGGGAAGTGTTAAACTTACATCAATGGTGGTTATTGAATATCTTGGATTAGAAAGTCATAGAAAAGTATAAAAACCACATTTATAAGGGTGAAGAATCTTCAAGACAGTGTGATAATATAAATCTTGTATCATCAAAGCTGCATCATTTAAAGGAGAAGTCTGGCGAAAATTTTTATTAAAGTGTTGTATTGCCCCCCAAAGTTATACAAATCCCCAATATTCACTTATTACAGGAAATGCTTATAAAGTGTTTTTCCCCTGCACTTACTACTGCATCAAGGCTTCACTTCCTGGATAACATGGTGATGTCACTTCCTGGATAACATGGTGATGTCACTTCCTGACTCCCAGAGCTGTACTGGCTGTGGCTGCTGGAGAGGATGATGGGAGGGGGGATGCTCAGTGTCCCTCCAGTGCCCTGTGTCCCTCAGTGTCCCCTGCCATCATCCTCTCCAGCAGCCACAGCCCGCACAGCTCTGGGAGTCGGGTCGTGACATCACCATGTTATCCAGGAAGTGACATCACCATGTTTATCCAGGAAGTGACATCACCATTATATCCAGGAAGTGAAGCCTTGATGCAGTAGTAAGTGTGGGGAAAAAAGTACTTTCCGTAATAAGTGTACATTGGGGATTTGTATAACTTTTGGGGGGGCAATACAATATTTTAATAAAAAATGTTGTCCTACTTCTTCTTTAAAGTTGACAGATTTCCTTTGATATAAACACACACCATGAAACGCTTTGTGACAAAAGGATAAGAAGGTTTCCATTCAGCAAAGCAGAAACATTCAAATCGCTGAGTGAATGGAACGACAAGTATTTTAGGAAGTTGCAAAACTTTTTCTTTATACAGAGAGATTCCTCTACTGCAGCATCAGGTCAGATTGTCACATGTTTCCTGCACAGAACAGCATTACCATGAGGAATTTCACAGGACCAGGGAACTGAGCGCATACAAACTTCTGTCATTGTACAACTATGTATCTCCACGGTACTAAACTAATAATGAGCAAACTAATGCTGCAGGTATGTTTCTAAGTGCCACCTATGTTAAAGAGGACCTGTCACCCCCCCGCGCCGGGGTGACAGGCTCCCGACCCCCAGATAGATCCCCTTATACTTACCTCATGTCGCCGAGTCCCGCTGCCGGAGCCGGTCCGCGGACGGAGATATCCCGGTGAGAAGCCGGCACGCACGCTGTGGAGATGGGTCCGGCGTCCATAGAAAATGAATGGAGCTGGACTTATCTCTGCTGCGTGCACACGGCTCCATTCATTCTCTATGGACGCCGGACCCATCTCCACAGCACGCGCGCCGGCTTCCCACCGGGATATCTCCGTCCCCGGACCGGCTCCGGCAGCGGGTCTCGGCGACATGAGGCAAGTATAAGGGGATCTATCTGGTGGTCGGGAGCCTGTCACCTCGGCACGGGGGGTTGACAGGTCTCCTTTAAAGGGGTATTCCATGGACTTTTGCCTTATCTCAATCCGCCACCAATTGGATAAAGGCCCTATTACACAAAGGGACTATCTGCCAAATACCTCCCCGTAAAAGGGTGTGTGCTCACTAAGGGTGCGTTTACACTAAGGAATCCGCACAATCCCGAGTCAATCTCCGCCCATCCAATAGACTCCATTCTACGATCAGGCAGATTCCGCCATCCGCTAAAAGAATGGACACGTCAATTCTTTGGGTGGATGGCGGAATCTGCCCGAGCATAGAATGGAGTCTATGGCACGGATGGAGAGTGAAGCGGTAGGGCGTGGGGACGAGTGGTGGAATCCGTGACAAGTTATCCACGAGAATTCCTTTGTGTACACATACCCTAAGGCTTGGTTCACACTATGTTTTTGCTATCCGTTGTTTTGCAAAAAAAACGGATGAAAAACGGATTCATGTGTGTGCATTTGATTTAATCCGTTTTTCCATTGAATTCCATTGTAAAAAACAAACAAACAAAAAAAAAAAAAACACGGATCAAAATGGAACAGTTTTCTTTAACGGACACACAAAAAAAAAAGGTTGACTACATTTTTATTATAAAGGAGTTAAATAGAAAAAAGGATCAAAACGGATACACACATGCATCTGTTTTTTGGAAAAAAGAACCAAAAAACAGATTGCCAAAACGTAGTGTGAACCCAGACAGGCAGGGATCAGCTTAAATCATACCTGTCATGATGTATGCTCAGCATGTGTCCTGAAAAACATGTTTTTGTTTCCTTGTATCCTTGCAGCCCTAGGGCGACATCTAGCTTCTCCAGCTGAGGGCAGCATTCATGTTTAGGGAGCGTTGCCGAACAGTTTGACACATCAGCTGGCCCAATCAGCATGAAATCCATTCTGGCATCGGACATTTAGATATCTATGCTCTGAACAAGGATGGCACGAAGCACTACCCTGGTGTGGTTGTATCCATGGATGCTCAAAGTTCCGACGCCAGAATGGATTTCACACCAGTTGGGTCAGCGTACGTCATGACAGGTGCACTTGTAAGAGCAAGCAAACACTTGTTTGTTGGCTCATCACGCAAGTAGATAATGTGCTGGCGACCTCAGACATAAGGGACGCGAAGAGGGTCAGTTTATTTTTTTTTCTATTTAACTGTGCCCTGACAACAGTTAGATAGAGAAAGAAAAATATGCAAAACACCCATCTAGTTAGGCTGGGTTCACACTACGTTTTTGCAATCCGTTTTGATCCTCTTTTTTATAATGGAAGTCAATGGAAAAATGAATGCACACAGTTGCATCCGTTTTCCATCTGTTTTTGCAAAAAACTGATTGCAACAACGTAGTGTGGACACAGCCACAGATGGAATAGAGTATGACAACAGGATCAGACTACAGAAAGCTTCTCTGTTACCGAGATACATAGAGACTGCAGAATTGGCACAGCCTTTCAGGTTTCAGAATTGACTTCCCAGCTCCTGTAACCTGTCCATCCCTGCTGTAAATGAAATCATGCCTCTCCTGTCACAGATAGCAGATGGGCGTCACTCACCAGCGCTGTTGGCCTCTGTTTCGAGTATGTGTATCTCAGAGCAGTCTGAAAGCGAGTGCTCCAAGCATAGCTGCAGGAATCGTGCCTGGGTCCTGGTAATCCTCTTCAGGAGAGAGAGAAGGGCCACCGTCTGCTCGCACTCGTTCCAGCCCTTGAACCACTCGGATAGCGTGCTCACCTGGTCTCGGAATTTCATTGTGCAGGTGAGAAAGTCAACAACCAAGGGGGGTGATGGCGCTCCTATGACATGGCGTACAGTCCTCCGTACAGGGGTGGCCCAGCCACGAGATGACGCATGGAGAATACAAGGTTCGCTGTGCGATAGGCAAGCCAAAACACCTGAAAAAGAAGAATGCAAAAGGTTAAAGCATCATCTAGTATGTGGCATTCAGACACAGTAAAATCTTTATGTATCCATGGTTCCCATTAAGTAACCAATATTCTAGGGCAGGGATGGGGAACCTTCAGCGTTAGCTTTGGCTGTCTAGGCATGATGGGAATTGTAGTTTTGCAACAGTTAGAGGGCGGAAAGTTCCCAATCCCTGACCTAAGGGATAAGCAGCGGATCTGATCACTAGGACTCCCCACTGGTCCCAAGAACAAAGGTCAGTTTCTCCACAAATGAATAGATGCTCAGAAACCTGCAAGTGCAAAGAAGAATTGAATACAACAGGGGTGACAAACCTGTGGCCCTCCAGCTATTGCAAGACTACAATTCCCATCATGCCTGGACACATTTTGGCTCTCTAGACACGACGGGAATGGTAGTTTTGCAACAGCTGGAGGGCCGTAAGTTTGACACCCCTGCCCTATGGAATGAATACAGCACTGGTCACACATGCACGTTGTCACTCGGTTAAGGGGACAATTGAGACCTGTTCTCTGGACCCCCACCCATCAGCTGGTCATCCCATATCCCAGGAATAGGCAGATTCCACTTTGAATAGTTCTGTTTGCTGCCCCTGTACTCCTCACACAGCTGCGGGGCCTGTGACAGGTGACAACCTTCATCTATAGAACCAGCTCCGCAGCACATGATCAGGACAAGATGCTGACGTTGGCTCCTCACAGAAAGAAAAAAGGTCACTTTAGGTTTTTCATTTTTGTAAAAACTGCAGAAAAAAAAAAAAAACTGTGTGTGGAGACTGAATTTATGTTCATGCATTTTAAGGCTCGGATTAGTGTCATTTCCAAACCTTTGTTGCATTTTGGAACATTGTCATGCACCACAGAAAGTCTTTTGGAATCTTTTTTGCTGTTCTATACAAATCTGGTCTTTTCTTACAATTTCCGAGTGCTTTAAAACATTTAAAAGGGAACCAATCACACTAAAATTGGGTATAAAGGTAAGGAAACGTGCTGGTACATCAGCCAGCACGCTTCCTAACCATCCCCCTGTCCCCCCCCCCGTCCCATGAACATTCAGCCCGCAAAGTTAGTTTAATCGTGTCCCGCACACTATGCAAATTACCATACAAGTAGTCACGGTGGGCGGGACGGCTGTTCGAGGAGTCACGGTGGGCGGGGTCTTCGTCAAGTAGTCACTGGGTCCCGGGCCGGCTCCTGCGCTGTAATCACGCCCCTCCGGGCATGTTGTAAAGCGGTGCCTGGTGCATGCGCAGTACAGTGGGTGAAGCCGCTGCTGTACTACGCCGCGCAAGCGCAGTACAGCAGCGTCTTCTCAGGCTGCGCATACGCAGCTTAGTAAAGACGTCGGCGTGGCCGACGTGCAATGCCGCCCCCCCCCCCCCCGAGTGACGTCACCAGGCGCCGCTTTACACGTCGGCCGTGCAATGCCGCCCCCCCGAGTGATGTCACCAGGCGCCGCTTTACAACACGTCCGGAGGGGCGTGATTACAGCGCAGGAGCTGGCCCAGGACCCAGTGACTACTTGACGAAGACCCCGCCCACCGTGACTACTCGAACAGCCGTCCCGCCCACCGTGACTTGTATGGTAATTTGCATAGAGCACGGGACACGATTAAACTAACTTTGCGGGCTGAATGTTAATGGGACAGGGGGGACAGGGGGATGGTTAGGAAGCGTGCTGGATGATGTACCAGCACGTTTCCTTACCTTTATGCCCAATTTTAGTGTGATTGGTTCCCTTTAAACTCAAAAGTGTACCTGTCATGACGCCTGCTGCCTGATCAGCGGCAAGTACCTGTGGTAAACCGGACGTCTGGGTCACCTTATACACCAACACGCAACAATCTAATGGGGGTCGCTGGCATTACACTCTCATTGCGTGTTGGTATTTAAAGGGACCTGAACTTCCAGCTTAAGGGTGGGTTCACACTGAGGAACTCTCGAGGAAAGTTTTCTGCTTGAAATTCTTCGCCTATTCAGCTCTGGCAGAATAGGAGAAGAATTTGAGCTGAATTTCAAGCAGAATTAAAGCCCCATTGACTCATATAGGATTCCGGTTCAGGGAAGAAAAAGAGCGCTGCAAACAGCAGACTTGTGCTGTTTGGGGGAGGCTTTCTCCGCCGGTGGTGCTGGCTGGGAGTTTTTTGGGGGGCATTTTGGGTCTGGTCATGTGGCATGGGGGTTGCATGACCTCCCTTCCCTGACTGTGCACGCCTGCGGGGGTGGTGGTCACTAACTGGCACAGTGTGGACTTAGTGTAGGGACCCATGTGTATCAGATACCTGCACACGGTACATGGGGCAGTGTGGCTTGATCAATTCATACACAAAATACTGATGATTTTTATGCAGCCGAGAGGTACTAGTATCAGCCATAGGTGTGAGGTGCAGCGCTCTTTTTCTTCCCTGATCCGTATCATATAGGATTCCTCTAGCGGAATCCGCCCAAAGAATTGACATGTCAATTCTTCAGGCGGAAAGTAGATCCGCGGCGGAATTTTCAGCGTGGATATTCTGCTGTGTGAACAAATAAGAGGAAAGCCCATTAAAGCCAATGTGCATTCACAATGTTCATTCTTTACGGGTGGAATTCTGTGCAGATTCCGCACACATTTTGACGCGGAATCCGCCTGAAAATCCACGAGAATTCCTCAGTGTGAACCCACCCTAAGGGTGCACTCACACGTACAGGATCTGCAGCAGATTTGATGGCGCAGGTTTAAAGTTGCAGATTCAATGCAAAGTAACTCTGTGCCATCAAATCTGCGCCATTAAATCTGCTGCAGATCCTGTAGGTTTGAACACACCCTAAGGGTACGTTCACACTTACCGGATCCACAGCAGATTTTATTTTAAGTGACTGTACCACCAGGCCCAGGCAGAGGCACTGGAGGCGGGCGGACCCACCCTTAGTGGGAAGAAACCCCAGCCCCTCCATGACGTCACTCCATTAGAATCAATGGAACCCTATCATAGAGGGTCACCGGTTTCCTCCCACTAAGGGTGGGTCGGCCCGCCCCCAGTGCTTCAGCCTGGGCCTGGTGGTACAGTCACTTTAAATAACTGAACACAGCATCAAATCTGCTGCGGATCCGCAGGAGGTCCGCAGCAGGTTTCATTTAAATAACTGAACACAGCATCAAATCTGCTGCGGATCCTGTAGGTGTGAACGCACCCTAAGGGTACGTTCACACTTACTGTATCCGCAGCTGATTTTCTGCTGCGGATCCACAGCAGGTTTCATTTAAATAACTGAAGACAGCATCAAATCTGCTGCGGATCCTGTAGGTGTGAACGCACCCTAAGGGCCCTATTCCACCGGACGATTATCGTTCAGATTATCGTTAAATCGTTCGAATCTAAACGATAATCGTTCGGTTGAAATGCAGTAACGATTAACGACCGAACGAGAAATCGTTGATCGCTTTATAAGACCTGGACCTATTTTTATCGTTGCTCGTTCGCAAAACGTTCGCATTGAATAAGACATCGTTCGGTCGTTCGCAATAGATACGAACGCAATAGCGAAGAAATACGGAAGAAGAAACGATCGCAAATACGATCATAAGTAACGATTATCGTTCCATGGAAATGAGTGAACGTTTTCAGGTCTTTCGCAATAGCGGTCGTTTGAGATCGTTAATCGTTAACGATTATGCTAACGATAATCGTCCGGTGGAATAGGGCCCTAACAGAGGAATTCATAGCTGATCCGACAAACAGGTACCATGCACTTAGTTTTACAGCTAGTATAATTGCAGCCATACAAATAAACTGTGTGAGAATTGTCAGGTGTCATCCCAGTGCAACACCCAATGGAAAACAAAAAGTGAAAAAAAAAAAAGGTAAAAAATTACTGTGTAATAATGTGTTACTATAGACACAAACAAGATTAAGTATTACTGCATGGTAATTTACACAATGCACAGGGTTTCTCTGGATACCCCAGGATAAACCATCAGTATGCGATTTGGTGGGGGGGTCCATCACTTTGCATTGCCTCAATCTGGTGCTTCAAAATCGCTTAAGCGTTCGATTGGGCGAATTATCGCTGCGTGTAAAGGCAGCATTAGCCCCCCTCCCCCCACATATGCATTAGGTGACAGCTGTCAGTCCCTGTCACTAGTCCCACCGCTGTACTATGGTAGTGTGAAGCTAACCAGAGAGGATAGCCTTCACCAGCTGATCAGACATGGCATATCTATAGAGAATAAATAAATAAAGCCGCTGCCAGATACCTCATGTCTGTGCCAGCTGAGACTTAGAGAACAGTAAGATGAATGGCTGGAATAGGATACTATAGATATAGGTGCTTATAAATACCTATACATGAGTATACAGACATGTGCAAACTACAATTCCCAGCATGCCCAGACAGCCGAAGGCTGTCTGGGCATGCTGGGAGTTGTAGTTTGCAACAGCTGCTTGGGAACCACATAGACTATATAGGTGCTATGTATGGTAGGGGTAGAACACATACACACAGCCTCGCTTCCCCATGTATGCCCCCCACCCAATAAACAGCCCCAGCCCGTTGCTATGGAGATGAGTAAGGGATAAGGGAGGGGGGCAACTACAAACGCCTCCTCCTCCTCCTCCTCTCCTTCTTCTTCGTCTCCTCCATAACCTTAGCCCTTCCACCCTCCTCCGAACCCCTCACTCACCGCCCGCTCAGGCCTCCGCACTCCCCCGGGGAGCCACACAGGCAAACCACCACCGCCGCCGCCGCAGCCGCCAGCACGTCGCACGTTACGTTCTGCGTGGCCGCTGACGTCACCGCGCACGCAGTGGAGCGCCGCAGAGAATCCGCCCGCGCGCCGCGATTGGCTCGCCGACCCGCGAGACACGCCCCTTCAACCACCTGATTGGTCGGAGGCGTTTTTGAATGACGGGAGAAGAACAATGCGAGGGGGCGTGGCCTGAGAGTGACTGAGAGGGAGAGAAATGTCAGGGAGCGGAGATGTGCGGTGTGTGTGATGGATGGGGCTGACACATATACCTCTGCCCTGTCATGCTGAGACATTTATCTGTATACAAAACTGGTGACAGAGAGTGACAGAGATTTATGATTCTATTTAAAAAATCTCAAATCTTCCAGCACTTATCAGCTGCTGTATGTCCTGCAGAAAGTGGTGTATTCTTTCCAGTCTGGAGAGCAGGAGAGGTTTTCCATGGGAATTTTTCTGACATGGACAGAGGTGGCAGCAGAGAGCACTGTGTCAGACTGGAAAGAATACACCACTTCCTGCAGGACATACAGCAGCTGATAAGTACTGGGAGACTTAAGATTTTTTAATAGTTAATTTGAAAGAAAAAAAAAAATTGGTGAACAAATTCTTTAATCGGTTCTGGAGACTTAGACGCCTACAAATACATATTGATGAATCAGAACGGGTTCGAGGAACGGCGACGAAAACGGTTTTAAGATCTTAAAGGGATGTTCCAAA
The DNA here is from genome assembly GCF_027789765.1 of Dendropsophus ebraccatus. Lineage (NCBI taxonomy): Eukaryota > Metazoa > Chordata > Amphibia > Anura > Hylidae > Dendropsophus > Dendropsophus ebraccatus. The sequence continues at coordinate 84,066,701 of NC_091463.1, forward strand.
CTCTTATAGGTGGTATTACACGGGACGATTATCGTTCGAAAAATCGCTAAATCGTTTGGATTTCAACGATAATCGTTTTGTGTAATAGCAGGCAACGATTAAACGTCTAACGAGAAATCGTTGGTCGTTTAATGGAATTCGGATCTATTTTTATCATTTAATCGTTCGCAAATCGTTCGGTGTAATAAGAAGTCATAGCTGTTTATAAATGGGGGGCCGGCCGCACTTCCAGTACTTATCAGCTGCTGCATGTCCTGCAGGAAGTGGTGTTTTCTTTCCTGTCTGACACAGTGCTCTCTGCTGTCAGGATCTAACCACGGACATGCTGCTGTGGCTTTCTAGGTGTTTAAATGGCTGGTATCAGAGTTATCTCTGAAGTTGATGGTGACGGTGGGTGACGGCTGCAATAAGCCCAGTTTATACTCCTTGACGGGACATTTGACATAAATGTACATCACATGTTGGGAAGGCAATACCAGACACAGCCTGCAGACAAGAGGGGTGCTGTTTATTATAAGCTATTCACTGCAGGCTGACAAGTGATAAGGCTCATGGCGACCAGAACTGTGTGCTCTGCTGACATCTAGTGGCCAACATGAAGATTGCAATATAGTTCTTCCAGACTGCCATGAGAATGCCTGTCATTGCACCCGGTCACTGCTGTGTTCTCTATAATAGTTATGTATCCTGCCTGTGACTGCACCTGGTCACTGCTGTGTTCTCTTCTATAATAGTTATGTATCCTGCCTGTGACTGCACCCGGTCACTGCTATATTCTCTCTATAATAGTTATGTATCCTGCCTGTGACTGCACCCGGTCACTGCTGTGTTCTCTCTATAATAGTTATGTATCCTGCCTGTGACTGCACCCGGTCACTGCTATATTCTCTCTATAATAGTTATGTATCCTGCCTGTGACTGCCCCCCGGTCACTGCTGTGTTCTCTATAATAGTTATGTATCCTGCCTGTGACTGCACCCGGTCACTGCTGTGTTCTCTCCTATAATAGTTATGTATCCTGCCTGTGACTGCACCCGATCACTGCTGTGTTCTCCTCTATAATAGTTATGTATCCTGCCTGTGACTGCACCCGGTCACTGCTGTGTCCTCTATAATAGTTATGTATCCTGCCTGTGACTGCCCCCCGGTCACTGCTATATTCTCTTCTATAATAGTTATGTATCCTGCCTGTGACTGCACCCGGTCACTGCTGTGTTCTCTATAATAGTTATGTATCCTGCCTGTGACTGCACCCGGTCACTGCTGTGTTCTCTCCTATAATAGTTATGTATCCTGCCTGTGACTGCACCCGGTCACTGCTGTATTCTCCTCTATAATAGTTATGTATCCTGCCTGTGACTGCACCCGGTCACTGCTGTGTTCTCTCTATAATAGTTATGTATCCTGCCTGTGACTGCACCCGGTCACTGCTATATTCTCTTCTATAATAGTTATGTATCCTGCCTGTGACTGCACCCGGTCACTGCTGTGTTCTCTCTATAATAGTTATGTATCCTGCCTGTGACTGCACCCGGTCACTGCTGTGTTCTCTATAATAGTTATGTATCCTGCCTGTGACTGCACCCGGTCACTGCTGTGTTCTCTCTATAATAGTTATGTATCCTGCCTGTGACTGCACCCGGTCACTGCTGTGTTCTCTATAATAGTTATGTATCCTGCCTGTGACTGCACCCGGTCACTGCTGTGTTCTCCTCTATAATAGTTATGTATCCTGCCTGTGACTGCCCCCGGTCACTGCTGTGTTCTCCTCTATAATAGTTATGTATCCTGCCTGTGACTGCACCCGGTCACTGCTGTGTTCTCTCTATAATAGTTATGTATCCTGCCTGTGACTGCACCCGGTCACTGCTATATTCTCTCTATAATAGTTATGTATCCTGCCTGTGACTGCACCCGGTCACTGCTGTGTTCTCTATAATAGTTATGTATCCTGCCTGTGACTGCACCCGGTCACTGCTGTGTTCTCCTCTATAATAGTTATGTATCCTGCCTGTGACTGCACCCGGTCACTGCTGTGTTCTCCTCTATAATAGTTATGTATCCTGCCTGTGACTGCACCCGGTCACTGCTATATTCTCTCTATAATAGTTATGTATCCTGCCTGTGACTGCACCTGGTCACTGCTGTGTTCTCTATAATAGTTATGTATCCTGCCTGTGACTGCACCCGGTCACTGCTGTGTTCTCTATAATAGTTATGTATCCTCCTGCCTGTGACTGCACCCGGTCACTGCTGTGTTCTCCTCTATAATAGTTATGTATCCTGCCTGTGACTGCACCCGGTCACTGCTGTGTTCTCCTCTATAATAGTTATGTATCCTGCCTGTGACTGCCCCCGGTCACTGCTGTGTTCTGTATAATAGTTATGTATCCTGCCTGTGACTGCCCCCGGTCACTGCTGTGTTCTCTATAATAGTTATGTATCCTGCCTGTGACTGCACCCGGTCACTGCTGTGTTCTCTATAATAGTTATGTATCCTGCCTGTGACTGCCCCCGGTCACTGCTGTGTTCTCTCTATAACAGTTATGTATCCTGCCTGTGACTGCCCCCGGTCACTGCTGTGTTCTTTTCTATAGTGTACTGGGAGATTTCACTATAACCAGTCTTTACCCCCAATCACAGGCTCCTGACCTCTGGGCACCACATGTTGGAGACATAACCCACTGTCACCTTGGCCATATGACCCCCCACAGAAGCTGAGCAGTGCCCCAGTCTCCGAACAACCAGTATACAACACTACAGAGTAATTTATTCCCCAGACAACCCCCAGTCTAGCCACCATGGCAAAATTACTAAAGATACCAAAAAGACTACACCAACTTTATTAAAGGGAATGTGCCACCTACTTTTACTGATTAGCGTCAGATTTTATTCTAATCTGATCCTATTTTCTGACTGGGGGCGGCCATCTTGCTTGAGCTGTTCTCAAAACATTTAGTGAGATGCTTTACAGCAAGACTTATGGACATAGAGGACAACAGACAGACTCTGTCCCCTTTTGATTAAAGTAAAACTTCATTGAGCGTGCTCTGTGACCTTTGTAGAGGTCATTCCACAGGGAGCTGCTATTGTCTCCTCTATCTACCGGTGTCACATGACGCTGCAATACTGTACAGATCACTTTACAGCAGCCTCCTCTTATCAGCACAGACAGAGCGGGAAGTCTCAGCTTAGTTTTATCCCCAGTGCGGAGAATGAAAACCGCAGGATCTCAGGATTATTTTATAATATAGATAGAAAAATGGAAAATGATTCATTGAACATGTTACCTTGATTACGATTATTAAACAATTTATTATACCACTCCCCCTTTATAAGCCACACCTCTTTTGTAAGCCACCCCAGTCCTCGCTCAGGATTACACCCATCACCCACGCACACCGCCATGCCCCCACCCCAGACCTCGCTCAGGATTACACCCATCACCCACGCAGACCGCCATGCCCCCACCCCAGACCTCGCTCAGGATTACACCCATCACCCACGCACACCGCCATGCCCCCACCCCAGACCTCACTCAGGATTACACCCATCACCCACGCACACCGCCATGCCACCACCCCAGACCTCGCTCAGGATTACACCCATCACCCACGCACACTGCCATGCCCCCACCCCAGACCTCGCTCAGCTGAGCACCCATCACCCACCCAGACCGACCACCAGACCTCACCCAGTTGAGCACTCATCACCTGCCCAGAATGCCACCCCTCCCGGACCTCACTCAGCTGAGCACCCATCACCCGCCCAGTCCGCACCCCTTCCCCCCCCCCTCGCCTAGCAGGGCCTGTACATGATCTCTCCAGCAGGTGTGGTGATATGACGTCACACCCCCTCTATACCTCAGGGACCCATAGTGGCTACTACGGCTCCTGTTACACCCATGGGCACTCCTCATTCAAGTATATAGCTGTTTTCCAAATGTAATTGGTTGCCCTTGGTAACAGACAGCAGTTTATCCCTTGCCTGTTGTCAGACATGTGACCTAAACAGCTAGGCTCTGCCATCAAAGCTCCCATAATGCCTGGTAACAGGAAACCAGCATTAGCTTTGGGTGTGAACAGAGAAGAAAACAACTGAAGAAAAATAAAGCAAAGTTATTTAAATATTTTGCGTAACCGTTTTAATTATTTTTTTTTTTTAAGAAAAGTTTTCCTTCAAGTCTTTTTTTCCCCCCACGTTAGCAAAAACTACAAAGCTTATGTCCTGAGTGATAACAGGATGTGGTGAGGGAAGATGTGCTGTGTGCAGAGCTGAGAGAGTGCTGCACTGTGCAACCCCCCAGCCCTCCTCCGCCTGCCCCCCACATCCTGCTGTCATCCAGGTCAGGGGGACAAAACCAGCAGACAGGAACCAGGCCACAGGGGAGACGCCCAGCAGGATGGTAAGATGCCTCTCTAGCTGCTCTGCTGCCTGACAGGGTACTCTGTGTGACATAGTGCAGCCCCTTATAGAGACCCTGTGTACTATGCAGTGTTGTGTCTGCTGTCACTGACATCCCCTGTGCCTGCCATGCAGGCTGTAGTGTACCTGTCAGCGTCTTCCGTAATACATCTTGGGGAATTGTTATTAAAGCAAAAGTCTAATCTACTTTGCATAGCCGGAGATAGTTTCCTAATAATCTAATGGTGTGTAGTAAGTGCGGCTATGAAAGAGTCCTGTGTGATACTATAGGTCCATATATGTATATACTGAGCAGTGATATGAGTGATCCCTATAGTATATGTATATACTGAGCAGTGATATGAGTGATCCCTATAGTATATGTATATACTGAGCAGTGATATGAGTGATCCCTATAGTATATGTATATACTGAACAGTGATATGAGTGATCCCTATAGTATATGTATATACTGAGCAGTGATATGAGTGATCCCTATAGTATATGTATATACTGAACAGTGATATGGGTGATCCCTATAGTATATGTATATACTGAGCAGTGATATGAGTGATCCCTATAGTATATGTATATACTGAACAGTGATATGAGTGATCCCTATAGTATATGTATATACTGAGCAGTGATATGAGTGATCCCTATAGTATATGTATATACTGAGCAGTGATATAGGTGATCCCTATAGTATATGTATAAACTGAGCAGTGATATGAGTGATCCCTATAGTATATGTATATACTGAGCAGTGATATGAGTGATCCCTATAGTATATGTATATACTGAACAGTGATATGAGTGATCCCTATAGTATATGTATATACTGAACAGTGATATGAGTGATCCCTATAGTATATGTATATACTGAGCAGTGATATGAGTGATCCCTAAAGTATATGTATATACTGAACAGTGATATGAGTGATCCCTATAGTATATGTATATACTGAGCAGTGATATAGGTGATCCCTATAGTATATGTATAAACTGAGCAGTGATATGGGTGATCCCTATAGTATATGTATATACTGAGCAGTGATATGGGTGATCCCTATAGTATATCTATATACTGAGCAGTGATATGAGTGATCCCTATAGTATATGTATATACTGAACAGTGATATGAGTGATCCCTATAGTATATGTATATACTGAGCAGTGATATGGGTGATCCCTATAGTATATGTATATACTGAGCAGTGATATGAGTGATCCCTATAGTATATGTATATACTGAACAGTGATATGAGTGATCCCTATAGTATATGTATATACTGAGCAGTGATATGAGTGATCCCTATAGTATATGTATATACTGAGCAGTGATATAGGTGATCCCTATAGTATATGTATATACTGAGCAGTGATATGAGTGATCCCTATAGTATATGTATATACTGAGCAGTGATATGAGTGATCCCTATAGTATATGTATATACTGAACAGTGATATGAGTGATCCCTATAGTATATGTATATACTGAGCAGTGATATGAGTGATCCCTATAGTATATGTATATACTGAAGTTCAGTATATACATATACTATAGGGATCACTCATATCACTGCTCAGTATATACATATACTATAGGGATCACTCATATCACTGTTCAGTAACTGAACAGTGATATGAGTGATCCCTATAGTATATGTATATACTGAGCAGTGATATGAGTGATCCCTATAGTATATGTATATACTGAACAGTGATATGAGTGATCCCTATAGTATATGTATATACTGAGCAGTGATATGAGTGATCCCTATAGTATATGTATATACTGAGCAGTGATATGGGTGATCCCTATAATATATGTATATACTGAGCAGTGATATGGGTGATCCCTATAGTATATGTATATACTGAGCAGTTATGTGAATGATCCCGATCTCATATGTAATATTTAAAGGAGAAGTTCGGCGAAAATTTTATTATAGTATTGTATTGCCCCCCCCCCCCCAAAAGTTATACAAATCACCAATATACACTTTTTACGGGAAATGCTCATAAAGGGCTTTTTTCCCTGCACTTACTACTGCATCAAGGCTTCATTCCTGGATAACATGGTGATGTCACTTCCTGGATAACATGGTGATGTCACTTCCTAGATAACATGGTGATGTCACGACCCGACTCCTAGGGCTGTGCGGGTTGTGGCTGCTGGAGAGGATGATGGCAGGGGGACACTGAGGGACACAGGGCACTGGAGAGACACAGAGCATCCCTCTGCCATCATCCTCTCCAGCAGCCACAGCCCACACAGCTCTGGGAGTCGGGTTGTGACATCCCCATGTTATCCAGGAAGTGACATCACCATGTTATCCAGGAAGTGACATCACCATTTTATCCAGGAAGTGAAGCCTTGATGCAGTAGTAAGTGCAGGGGAAAAAAGCACTTTACAAGCATTTCCCGTAATAAGTGCATGTTGGGGATTTGTTCAACTTTTGGGGGGCAATACAATACTTTAACAAAAATTTTCACCAGACTTCTCCTTTAAAGGGGAACTCCAGGTAGAGGTTAAAAAGATGAAACTTCTGCAGAAGCATAGCACATTACTTACCTAACTATTCCAGTTTTGAAACTACCAAAAATCCATTTGTTGGGGGGGGGGGGGGGGGGGGGGGGGTTGTTCTGTATTGTGTTTCTGTACTTCCTAGTTGAGCAATTCCCAGAATGCAGTACTGGTTCCAGAATGCAATGCTTTCCCTTAGCTGTTCCTCACAGTGGCAGAGAAGTTGCAGCAGCTGCTTCTGGCTGGTCAGAGATGGTGAATCACTCAGGGGATTGGGGGATCCAGCCAAGCCTCCTGTGACATCACGCCCTGCCCTCTGTCTGCATCATCAGCCTGTGCTCAGCAAACACACACAATGTGAGGCAGAGCCATGGAAGATTTGTCTCCTAAGGGGGATAGCAGAAGAAGCAGGAGACAATGTGGATTTGGTACAGAGGCCATTTTTGTTCACTTCCTGGATTTCTATCAGCTACCAGTGTGGCAGAACCGTACAGATACAGTAATACATTATATAGACACACACATATATATATATATATATATATATATATATATATATATATATATATATATAACTTTTAATGTACTTTTAATAGAAAACTATTTTTCCTTATGTGGAGTTCCCCTTTATAGCACAGACACATTAGTGACTGCCCAAGTTTTCATGCTGTCAGCCATAATACCTTCCTCAGTGACCATGTGTCTCCCATACTGGCCTGTGACCATTCATGGCTGTGATTGGTGAGCTGCATGTATGTACCTGTACAGTATGTTATTGCTGTCAACCTTTAAGCAAAAAAAAAAAAAAAGAAAAACCACTCAGGCTGTCTCTGTTTATGATCAGTGCTGGGTTGGTGGGGGGATAGGAGTGCTGTTATTTTCTATATAGAAACCTTCACACTAAGAGCAAGTACGCTGGAGATGCTCCGTAGTGGGATTGTGTGTATGAAATTTGTAGCATATAACAGTACCAGCCAAGTAGACAGTATACCTCTATACCGTATACCTGTCAGTAATGGTCATACAGTCACCAAATAGCATCAAGCATGCTTAACAAAGACAATGGGTCGAGATGTTGCTGTGATTTCCTTGGATATGGAATAAATTTGAAGATTTTTTATTGAATTTTTGGTCATTTAGACTCCTCTACTATTTATGTTGCATTGGTCAGTACTTGGATAACTGATATCCTCACCGCTAACAGTCAATTTCTGGACCTGGTTCCACGGTGCTGTTTGATTCCAGAAAAGTTTTGTCTGATGACATGTCAAAAGTTATAAAACATGAACAGAGTAGTTACTCCCTAATAGTGCCCCCTACAGTAGTTACTCCTTGATATTGTCCCCCCACAGTAGTTACTCCCTAATAGTGCCCCCTACAGTAGTTACTCCCTGATATTGTCCCCCCCCAGTAGTTACTCCCTAATAGTGCCCCCTACAGTAGTTACTCCTTGATAGTGTCCCTATACAGTAGTTACTCCCTGATATTGTCCCCCACAGTAGTTACTCCCTGATATTGTCCCCTCACAGTAGTTACTCCCTGATAGTGTCCCCATACAGTAGTTACTTTCTTATATTGTCCCCTCACAGTAGTTACTCCCTGATAGTGCCCCCACACAGTAGTTTCTGCCTGATAGTATCCCCATACAGTTGTTATTCCCTGACAGTGCCTCCACACAGTAGTTACTCTATGATAGTGCCCTACACAGTAGGTACTGCCTGATAGTGTCCCTATACAGTTGTCATTCCCTGACAGTGCCTCCACACAGTAGCTACTCTATGATAGTGCCCTACACAGTAGTTACTCTGTGATAGTGTCCCCATACAGTTTTCATTCCCTAACAGTGCCTCCACACAATAGTTACTCTGTGATAATGGTTTACACAGTAGTTACTCCGTGATAGTGTTTTCATACAGTTGTCATTCCCTGACAGTGCCCCTACACAGTAGTTACTCTATGATGGTTCCCTACACAGTAGTTACTCCCTGATAGTGTCCCCATACAGTTGTTATTTCCTGACAGTGCCCCCACACAGTAGTTACTCCCTAATAGTGTCCCCATACAGTTGTTATTCCCTGACAGTGCCTCCACACAGTAGTTACTCCCTAATAGTGCCCCCAACAGTAGTTACTCCCTAATAGTGTCCCCATACAGTTATTATTCCCTGACAGTGCCTCCACACAGTAGTTACTCTATGATAGTGCCTTACACAGTAGTTACTCCTTGACAGGGCACAGGCAGCATGATCATACTACAGGATGCGCCACTTGCATCCCTAGATTCCTGGAGCAGGGGCTGCTGCAGAATACTGGTGGGCCCTGGACAGCCACACTAAATGCCCATATCACAACCCGTCACTAGAACATTGAGATGAATGATCCCTATGTTATATTTTGCTGATTAATTATATCATATATCTGTATTTATCTCTGTTTTTCTGATTGGATGAACTAGGGAGAAAATTGCAAATGGATTCATACAACTTGTATTGGACTGTAACTACAGGAGACTTTATGAGCAAAAACACTAAAAAAAAACCTTAACGGGCAAAGGATCTGACTTCCTGTAGTGCAAAGTGATGTAATCTTTTCTATTTCTAATGTGTGGTTGTGGATTGCACATCGGGCTAATGCAACCTGTTGTCCTGCTAGTTTATGGGCCAGTAATCCTTACAGGACGATGCAGGAGAGGTTTTCTATGGGGATTTTCTGCTGCTCTGGACAGAGGTGGCAGCAGAGAGCACTGTGTCAGACTGGAAAGAATACAACACTTCCTGCAGGACATACAGCAGCTGATAAGTACTGGAAGATTTGAGATTATTAAATAGAAGTAAATTGCAAATTTATTTACCCTGTCTGAAACCAGTTGATTTGAAAGAAAAAAGTTTCGACTTTAAATGTAAAAAAAGGAATTTTTGGCGATATCCTTTCTGATTTTCCCCTTTACTATTTATATTTTAAAATAATCCAGAATTCTTGCAGAAGGAAACTTTTCAGCAGTCTCCTTATTGTCACAGACAGTGAAAGCTGACACCAGTATATAGATAACAAGGGATCAGACTCTTCAGAATAGGTGATAATCACAGCTCCTCACCCTCTCTGCACAGGTCATTGAGCGTGCCTAGAAAACTCTTCTATAGAAGTGGATAACTAATGTCTCCTTATCATCACAGACAGGATTACACTAAAAGCTGATACCAGTATGAAGATAACAAGAGATCAGGCCCTTCACAACATGTGATAGTGACAGCTCCTCCCCTTCTCTGCACAGGTCACAGAGTGTGCCTAGAGAACTCTCCTATAGAAGAGAATGACTAATGTCTCCCATGCCTATGCGGCTGATGTAAAGCATACTTCTAATTGCTGTTAACAGACTAGTGCAGAAGTATGGCTGCCCCTAATAATCTACAAAATAAATAAAAAACAGAAAATAGAAAGCGATAAGAAAAAACATGTTTCCGTATCTGGCTTTGATCACTAACTAAAAAAATCTAGGTGACACCTTCCCTTTAATGTGACATGGATCCTTTAAGGCTTATAGTGAAAGACATATGGCTAGATTCTAGCACTTTGATAGAGTGGAGCTGGTGCTAATTTGCAAACGGGAAGCAATGTTCCCCCAGCCGCATCTAAGCGATACGTCTCACTGTTGGCTTGTAATTCGATAATGATATCTAGGACGCCTGGCGGTTTAGAATACAGACTGAGAATCTGCCAGGCCTAACGTTATAATTACTGTAAGCACTTAGTACATAAACAGATACAAATTATCACAACTGATTGGAATATGGTAATGAGGCCCGGGCACCAGGTATGGCGCCGCATACTAAGTGCCGCACACATCTATACTTATTATCCTGGACATGATGTATGGCTCCGGATAGCACTGCCTTTTGGCCAAGTCACCATGATCTGCATTGGCATGATTATGTATTGCTTTTGCAAATGTCTCCAATGTATTATAGTCACAGTGGTGCATGATGGGTAAAGCTGCGGCTTCAAAACAACATATAGACAAGTGCGCAGTCATAACGCATTAATAAAGCATGAAAGAGAATCTGGAGAATGCATGAAATTTAATGGCTCGTTCTCCTCGCTCATTTCCGCTGTGCGATTCCCCCCTCTTATTGCAGCCATTGTCAGAATTGAGCAATGCTGCCACCTAGTGGAGTTATACTAGAACAACACCTTGTTTCCTGCATTGCACTTTCATCTCTTGGACTGTGATATTGTAATGCTGCCCGAGATGTGCTGGCAGATCCTGAAGTTCTTGGAGGGATCTGCCAACAATTTAGCTTGGCCAATATAGGAATGTACAACTTGTTCTTATAGTGGCCAAGCTATGCTCTCCTCAGATGATCTTTCTTCTTTTCAGACATCAGCATTATAATGCTGTATACCGCAGCTCTGGTCCCTGTCCGCTTCCTGGTTGGAGAGAGGATCAGGGATGTGATGCATCAGACCTGCGCAGCCAGTCATTGGCAGAGGCAGAACCGCGCTACGGTCGCTGACTGGCTGGAATGTCACGTCCCAGGTCCTCTCTCTAACCAGGAAGCGGACGGGGACTGGAGCTGTTGTATATGGGCACCAGCGCCGGAGCCAGGGAAGTAAGTGCACAATTCTCCTTAATGGTGCTGATGTGGGGGGTAGCTCTCCTTAAAGGGAAACTATCAGCAGGTTTGTGTATATGAACTTGCTGATAGTTCCCAGGAGCCGCTTTCCTCCTCTTCCTGCGCAACTCTTCTGATCTGTATAAGTCCCGCAGTTTTTGAGAAATTAAATTGTGTAAAAATATGCAAATTAGCTATATTGGAGCACTGGGGGCGTTCCTTGGCCCCCCCAAAGCACTATTCGACTCAATGGTTCCGATGCTCAAGCCTACTTATGGATAAACAGGCAGGCTGGAATATGTATTAGTAGGTGTGAGCATCGGAGGCGGCCTACCAAATGGTGCTCTGGGGGGCAAAGGAACGCCCCCAATGCTCCAATGGAGCTAATTTGCATATTTATGTACAATTTAGTTTCTCAAAAACTGAAGGACTTATATGGATCAGAAGAGTGGCGCGGGAAGGGGGGTAAGCGGCGCCCCAAGAACGCGCTCATAGTTTCCCTTTAATGCAATGTTTAAAAACTTCATATAAATAAGTGACTGCCCTGAAAGTCCCTGGATTTCTGCATTGATTAACAATACAATGTGATCTGATTGTTATCGGAAGTTACAATTATACACAAACAATGTAACTAAACAATTAAACAGCTAGTTGTACTTACTATTCAGGTCATTTATGAAGCACAATAAGTAAACAACCACAGTGCAGGGAGGAAAATATGAAGTGAACCCTTTAGAATCACTCAGAACTCTACTCTAATAAAATCTGATGTGATTTTTATCCAAGTCGCCAGTGTAGACAAACAAACACAATCTAAGTAAACAACTAGCACAGAGTCTGACCAATCCTGTCTTAGTGAGTACACTGAGTAAACATCCATAGGGCAGCACTGTATGATTTTAGTTTAATTACATTGTCTTTGTCCATATCATTTAGAAATCAAAGCAGAATTACGGGTAACTGCAAATGGTTGGCTAACTTTTTCTTGTACCTTTACGGCCGTTGCTATTATATAATAAAGAGGAAATAGACTTGTAAACATTACTCTAAATCCTTATTATAGACCAGTTTATGTAGCTGTTGAAAGTGTTAGATGTGGAGATGAACTTGATGACACTTCCCCTCGCTGTGACTTAGCAGTTCCGCTACTTGTGATGCTGTTTTAGCAGCCGATTTACAGATACGTGACTTTCAGAATTATTTAAAGAGACAGTGTGTGTTTAACACCTCACGCCTCAAGTTGTCAACAATAACACATGGTGGAGCAGCATCTGTCTTATAAAACAGCCTATTCCTGGCACTGTTAGACTCCGGCATAAGTCACCTTGCTGTTTACTGTGTCCTTGTAACATAAAAAACAACAATAAGCTGCCATGCTATATGTAAGTGGTCGTCTGCTCTGGAAATCCCTAAGTTAGAATGATCTCCATGATCACATTATCATAGGGGGAGATTTATCAAACTGGTGTAAAGTAGAATTGTCTCAGTTGCCCCTAGCAACCTATCAGATTCCAACTTTCATTCCTCACATATTCTTTGAAAAATGAAAGGTGGAATCTGATTGGTTGCTAGGGGCAACTTAGACAATTTTACTTTACACCAGTTTGATAAATCTCCCCCGTAGTAGTGTCTTCCAGCTGGGATCAGTGATCAGCTGCAATCTGTGGGGAAACCAATTTCCCAACAGCGCCACCACAGGGGGAATAAAGCATTACAGAGTGCTTATTAAAGGGTTATTCCCCTCAGGTAAAATACATGCTGAATCACCCCCCCCTGCTGGAGACTAAGAATTTGGTCCATACTTGTTATTACCTTTTCAGTCTCCTTACGCCAGTTCTGTGGCTGCTGCTTTCTGCTGAAGCAGGGACATTTTAATACACAGGTGGGCTCGGCGCAAAGACCTCAAGGGTGAGCTCCCCTCTCAGGTCAATGATCAGCGGCAGGGGTCACACAACATCCCATATATATATCTGTGACCACCAATATGGCCGCCACTGCGACTCGTCACATAGCTTCCCCAGAAACCTGAATGACAAATGGCGATGATACATCCCAATGAGGATCATCAAGAAATGAGGGATTTAGGAAAGCTGGGTATGTGATACTGGGTGTAACCCAGCTTTTCCAGGTGTGGATATGGATGATGCTGAACGGTAACATTAATACTTTCCCCTTCCCCATCCATCATACTAAACAGAGCTGAGGGCTGTAGTCACCTAGCTTGCTCAGCAGTCCTGAAAGGTAGCCCTCAATTGTATTGCTGCTAAACTAATGCAACAATAATGCCGTGGGCGGCTGGGCAAAAGTGTCAATGTGACTTGAAGTAGTGGGCCCGGTGCAAATGCACCATCTGCCCCTTGGTTAAGTGGTACTGTGCTGAAGACACAGAAAACTCTGTGTGAGCTGTTCTCTCCATCTCCTCCTCCCTTCTAACCTAAACAGCTCCCTAGTTGGCTGTCTGTCTCTGCACTCTGTGATGCCGGGAGAGTTAATCTACAGTCAAGTTGCTGATGACCTTACTGTAAGTTTTCCTCCCTGCATTACAGAGATCAGAGACAGTCAGTTAGGGACCTGTTTACATGAGCCGTCACAGACGGGATGGGGGAGAAGGGGGAGATGGAGTGAACAGCTCATACACAGAATTGGGGAGATTTATTAAACATGGAGTAAAGTGGAACTAGCTCAGTTGCCCCTAGCAACCAATCAGATTCCACCTTTCATTCCTCACAGACTCTTTGGAAAATGAAAGGTGGAATCTGATAGGTTGCTAGGGGCAACTGAGCCAGTTTCACTTTACACCATGTTTGATAAATCTCCCCCAATGTCTTTAGCAGAAAGCAGCAGCTCAGAACTGGGAGAAGGAGACTGAAAAGGTAATTACAAGTATGGAAGGAATTGTTAGTCTCCAGCAGGGGGGATGATTCAACATCAATCTAAGCACAAAGGAACTGAAATTTGTTGAACCAAAGGGATTAGTCTTGTTGTTCTTATTTGTTGTTGTTGTGATTACAGTCAGACTCTCTGGTGGTGTGTGACGTGGATCCTGATCTCAGGGAGAGGCTGAGAAAGTTTCGTTTCAGGAAGGAGACCAATAATGCCGCCATCCTGAGTGAGTGATCGGCTGTGAGTAAGGAGACGTATTAGATGTTCCTTAGAGCCTGTTTCCGAGATGTACGACAACTCATCTTTATTGTTTCTTTCTTAGTCAAAATTGACAAGGAGAAACAGCTGGTGGTGTTGGAGGAGGAGTATGAGGTAAGTCATCCAAAAATGGTTTTCCCTGCAGTAATACATCATATCCCCACCCATGTCAACAAGAATGGTCTATTTCAGCTACTGAGCATGTGTGACCACCTACACTGGACACATGAGGTGGACGTTCAGAGAGGGAATATAAAAAAAACACTGGGGCGCTATGACGCACATGTAATGGCAGTAACCGCACACAGAGGCTTTATTAAAGAATTGTTATAATTTTCTTGATCTAACAGAATAAATTAATATTAAACTATTCCATTAACCCTATGATGCCAGTGAAAACTGTGACAACTAAATTAGTTACGTAAAATAGAATGCATGTTTGTGTTTCAGGATATTTCCCCCGATGATCTACAGAATGAACTGCCGGAACGTCAGCCTCGATATCCTTGTATATTTGAAAAGAGATACTCTTGACCTCTGCTGACATCTTTGTATTCTCTATGAGGTAACAATTCTGGAACATGTTCCCTTATAGCTGTGTGATGTGCTTTTCCTTTGTTATTCTTATTAGAAATTTGTGACTAAATAGCCAACTGGGTGTTATTAGTTGTGGGCGTGTCCTTACACTGTCTGGCACTATGAGCTCTAATTGGGTAGTCTCAGACAGTGTAGGGACACGCCCCCTACTGGAAACACCCAGTTGGCTGGCTTTTTGTTAAACATTTCTAGTCAGAATGATAGAGGAACGGCACATCACACCGCTATAAGAGAAGATGTTCCAAAATTGTCACTTCATGGGGAATACAAGGATTTACTAAACCAGACTGGTCAGATGAGACTTGTCTTTAAATTAGGGACAATTTAGAACACACCTGAATCTACAATCTAATCAACTTTAGCATCTTCTCTCTCTCTCTCTCTCTATATATATATATTAGTCAGTGATTGATATCCTTAACTTAAGGCCACATTCCTGGTGTACAGTTATAAGTACCAGCACGATGATGGACGTGTCTCTTACCCGCTGTGTATGATATTCTCCAGCCCAGTAGGTGGGTAAACAACAACAATGTTAATGCTATGTTGGAAATGTTATCAGGGGATCAACCTTAAATTAATCCTGGATGGTTATTAATCCTGGAGGTCGGGAGCCACACTTGGTATAGCCTAACCAACTGTTGTGTTGTCATGTTTGTACCACTAACATATGTGTTAAAGTGGTTGTCTGGGATTTTTTCACTACAGCTCATCCTGCCGGGGCTGTGGGTGACATGTGAGTAATGTATACTTACCTGTCCCGCTCCCTTGCAGCTGCCAGGTCTGTGGCTTCTTGTTCTCAGCCGCTGACAGTGTTTTTTTTTTTTAATATCCGGTGACGTCCTCCTCACTCCAGAAATGTCCGGGCAGCATAGATTCTATACTGTCTATGCTGACTGACCGTTTATGGAGGGAGCAGGACGTTACCGGATGTTTACAAAACACAGCGGCGGGAAACAGGTGTCCTGGGAAACGGGACAGGTAAGTATACATTATTCACATGTCCCCCGCAGCCCTAGGATGAGCTGTAGTGAAAAATTCCCGGACAACCTCTTCAATATTCAGTCATTTTCTTGCATAGAGAAAAGCTTGAAACATTAATGAGCAAATTAAGGGATTGTAAGGGAACCCGGCTGGAACACAGGGAGAGACAGTGTGAGCTCTAGTGCTAGGCCCCTCAAGACTGTCCCTGCCTTCTTGCTAGCCGGACCCTTGGTGGTCAGCAACAACTGGGTAATGGTCCCCATGGTGGGTAAGTGAAAAACAGAATGAGACATGACATGGGGAAAACTGATCTCCCTGCCGTAGCCCTGACCCTCCTAACTTACTCACGAAAGAACCCCCCGCACCTCCAACCAACCCCTCCCTCAATGAAACACGTTACACCTGTTTCTTTGGAAAATATATGGCCACAGCAGCCAATGTTTATTAACATAAATAACATAAAAACATGAACAATCAATCCAACATAACATATCAACATAATATGCTATCTAACTAATCATCCCAAAACAGGAAGAAGGGGGTCCTTGAGGCTAAGAATCCTACGTGTACGAACCGGCCATCCTCCTCTTCTTATGTTCTCCGCCCCCAGCCGGTTACCTCAGGCTCAAGGGCCCTCCGTTCCTCAATCACCACTGGCCGATTCCTTCCCAACTCCACCAACTACTCCCCGGGACACCACCCAGACAGGAGCCCATACCCCTCACCATTATCCGTGAGCCACCTGTTAAAGTGGGGGTGCATTTCTTATTATGTGCTCCCCCCATAATAGTAACCAACCCCAAGGACCCCCTACCCCGCCAACCCAGCTGCTATGACAAACAACCCTTCCCAACCCCCGAATGCAACCGTAAACCCCAAACAACCTTAGGGAGGGAGGGTGGGACTCTTTGGCTGCCTGCTCCACCTGTGGCTGCACGTGTTGAACAGATGAGGGGTTTTATACCCCCTCCCCTGCTCAACCGCCCCCACTCCCCCTCCCTCTTCCTTCCTCCTGCCCCCTTACTTTTTAACCCCTTCCCGACAGTTTCCCTGTCATGCCGGCCTCCCTCCAACTCCGTCTTCGTCCGGCCTCTCTTGACATGGGGAAAACTGATCTTCCTGCCGTAGCCCTGACCCTCCTAACTCACTCACGAAAGAACCCCCCGCACCTCCAACCAACCCCTCCCTCAATGAAACACGTTACACCTGTTTCTTTGGAAAATATATGGCCACAGCAGCCAATGTTTATTAACATAAATAACATAAAAACATGAACAATCAATCCAACATAACATATCAACATAATATGCTATCTAACTAATCATCCCAAAACAGGAAGAAGGGGGTCCTTGAGGCTAAGAATCCTACGTGTACGAACCGGCCATCCTCCTCTTCTTATGTTCTCCGCCCCCAGCCGGTTACCTCAGGCTCAAGGGCCCTCCGTTCCTCAATCACCACTGGCCGATTCCTTCCCAACTCCACCAACTACTCCCCGGGACACCACCCAGACAGGAGCCCATACCCCTCACCATTATCCGTGAGCCACCTGTTAAAGTGGGGGTGCATTTCTTATTATGTGCTCCCCCCATAATAGTAACCAACCCCAAGGACCCCCTACCCCGCCACCGCGAGCACACTTGACACCTTAAGTGTGCAAGCCCCTCCACAAACCAATAGCCCTTTCAATGCCCTCTTGCAGCCCTAGCGCCCACAAGTCCATGCCAATGGCGTTCAGATGTACGCCATCCCCCAGCCAATAATTACCCGTACTATTCTCCAGGTCCCGGTGGCGCACCGCCACCCCTCCATTACGAGCCACAAACGCAGCCACCGCCCTATTGACCTTCACCCGAGCGCGATTGAGGCGCTCCACCGACCTCGCCACCTGCCACGACTTCCGGGGAACTATGTCCGACCATACAACCAGCACATCCGGGAATGTTCGCCAAAGCCGCAGCAAGTCGTACCGAATATCCTTGACCAATTCCCGAAAGGGGCGTCGCCCCAGGTCGTTACCCCCTAAATGGACCACCAACACATCCGGCGGTCTATCAAGCCGAGCAAATTTATGCAAATCAGGGAGGAGCCGATTCCACACCATGCCACCTACCCCTAGCCACCGCAACACTACCTCCGACCTGGAGAATCCCAGCTGTCGCCCCTCCGGACGAACCGCAGCCCGCTGTGCCCCCCGACTGACATACGAATGCCCCATAATCCACACCAATCGGGGGCCGGCACCTAAAGATCCGAGAAAAACAAAACAAACAAGAGAGGGAGAAACCGTTAAATACCACTACACAGTCCACCGCCACAACTGCAATCCCCCCCCCCCCCCAATAGCCCTCACCACCAAAACCTGCTCAACCGGTGCCGCCCCCCCCCCCCCCGTTTTCCCCCGACCACCTCACATCAAATGAGGCCGAACATAGGACCGATAGCGCCCCGACTCCCAGCGCCCTATGCGCCGCACCACTTCTACCCCCAAGCCCCTACCAGCCGCCTCCGTGGCCGCCCCAATTCGGAAGGAATGCGGGGCAAAAGCTGAGCTATCCAACCCCAGAGCCTCCAATCCACGCCGAAAAATCGCCGTGAACTGATACCGCGACAAAAACGACCCATCACCATGCCGCAATAGAGGGCCCGCCTGAGTCCCCCTGAACACCAGGAAACGCTCCAGACACAGCACCGGGCACATAACCGCCCCACGAACTTCTTTCAACTGCACATCTCGCCCCCTACCCTCCTGATCCGTCTTGGACCGGCGCAAGCGAAAAACCACCCCTTCTCATTCCTGCCGTACATCTTCCCGCAACAAACCCCCAGCCCGCTTGGCCGACGGGGACACCAGCTCCCCTACCCTCAAGGCCCCAAAAAACGCCCACGAATACGCCAACCGAAACAACGCCACTTCCGACTCTGAGCTACATAAACCAACCAAAGCATCGCCCAAACGTTCCAACAATCCAAACGACACCGGCCTCCTCGTATCAGGCCGCACCTTACCCCTCCTAAACCCTTTCAAGGCCTGACGGACCATAAAATCCTTCGTAGAATCTTGATGCCCCCTCAACTTGAAGCCAAAAGCCAGAGCCGCCACAAAGCGATTCACCCGAGACACTGACCAGCCAGCCGCTGAAGCACAACCCAACCAGGCCAGCAGTGCCAGCACCCGGTCCCCATCCGTCTGCACTACGCCCCATCCTCTCTCCCACTCCGTCCACTCCTCCCATGCTGCTGAATATGCCGACCATGTGTTCCTAGCCAGGGAAGCCCGTACCAGCTCCCCCGCCGACCTCAAACCAACCGCCAGAGATGTTGCGGGCAGGCGATCCCTTCCGCGGCGGCCTCTGGAACCAACGACCGGAAACGCTCCCACTCCTGGCGAGAAAGAGAATCGGCCACTGAGTTATTGATTCCCGGCACATGAACCGCCACCACCCACGAATTGAGAGCTAAACAGCGCAGCACCAAATGCCGAAGCAGCCGCACCACCGGGGGAGAAGAAGCCGAACCTGAGTTAATCGCCGAGACCACCGCCATATTGTCGCAATGAATGCGTACCTTCCTGTCCCGAAACTTGTCCCCCCAAACCACCACTGCCACCACTATGGGGAACAACTCCAGAAGAGCCAGATTCCGCACCAACCCCGACTCGTGCCACACCCGAGGCCATTCCCCTGCGCACCACTGTCCCTGGCAATAGGCCCCGTAACCGACACTCCCCGCCGCATCCGTATAGAGCTCCCAGTCGAAGCTGTCCACCACGGGCGCCATGACCAACGATCTCCCGTTGTAGGTCTCCAAAAAGGAGGCCCACACCGCCAGATCCTCCTTCAGGTCACTTGTCAGCCTGACGAAGTGCCGAGGCGAACGAACCCCTGCCGTCGCCCCCGCCAAACGCCTGCAAAACACCCTCCCCATGGGCATTATTCTACAGGCAAAATTCAATTTCACAAGCAATGACTGGAGAGCCTGCAACTGGATCTTTTTTGCCCCCCGAGCCCTGTCCACCTCCCGTTTTAGCGCCACCAGCTTGTCCTCAGGCAACCTGGACTCCATCCGGACGGAATCAATCGTGATTCCAAGGAACTTGAGAACAGTCGCCGGCCCCTCCGTTTTGTCCAGCGCCAACGGAACCCCAAAATGGCCCGAAAGCCACTCCATGGTTCCCAACAAGGTACGGCAAATGGGCGACCCGGGCGGACCCAAGAACAGGAAACCATCAAGATAGTGAATAACTGAACTTACGCCCGCCAGGTCCCGAACCGCCCACTCCAAGAAAGAGCTAAAAGCCTCAAAATAGGCACAAGATAGAGAGCACCCCATGTGGAGGCACCGGTCGATAAAGAACGAGCCATCCCAGTGGCAACCCAGCAGCCTCATGCTTTCCGGGCGTACGGGGAGAAGGCGAAAAGCGGATTCAATGTCCGTCTTTGCCATCAAAGCACCCGTCCCATACGAACGCACCCACGCCACCGCCGCGTCAAATGAGGTGTAAACGACCGAACACAGTTCCGGATCAATGCCGGCGTTGACTGAGAGACCCTGCGGATGCGAGAGGTGATGAATGAGCCGAAACTTATTCGGCTCTTTCTTGGGGACAACCCCCAACGGGGACACCACCAAATCCGGGAGGGGAGAGGCAGAAAAAAGCCCAGCCATCCTGCCCAGAGCTACCTCCTTGGCCAATTTCTCCGACACCACGCCGGGGAACTGATAAGCCGACCGGAGGTTACGGAGCGAAAAGGGGACCGCATGGGGAGGGGAGGGGATGACAAAACCTGTGGCGAAACCCTCAGTGAGCAGAGCCGCTTTGGCCCTGTCCGGGTAACGTTCTAGAAAGGGGCGCATCGCGCCCACCTTCACCGGAGTCTCCCCCCGAGCCAAAACCGCCGGCTCCCCGACCCTTACCCTTCCTATAGCACCGAGCCGTTCCGTGAGAGGTGCCCCCGCAAGACCCGCACGCGTGCTTGAACTTGCAGGCCGTTCCGTACTTGCATTGACCGTCGTTGAACTGCCAACACAACCCGGCCTTGCCCCCCCCACCGTGAGAGCCTTGGCCTGCGGAAAAGGACTGGCCGGAAGACCCGGCCCCCCCTGGAAAGGACTGGCCAAGCCTGGCCGGCCCCATGACCCGCAGCCATAGCCCAATGTCCTTCTGATCCCACTTTATGCTGGGACGAACCGCCTTCCGTTGCCGAAACTGCTCGTCCTACCGGAGCCACGACTGTCCGCCGTAGACCCGGTATGCCTCCCCGATAGAATCCAGGTAACAAAAAAGGCCCAAGCAATTATCGGGCGCCTTTTCGCCTATGACACTGGCCAAAATGGCAAACGCTTGCAGCCAGTTCGAGAACGTTTGCGGGATGAGGCGCCACCGGCGCTTCTCCTCCTCCTCCCTCTTGAGCTCGAATCGCTTCCCCTTGTCCAAGTTGAACTTCTCGAGCGGGAGCAGGGAGAAAATCTCCACGTACTCGTCCCGCCAGATCCGTTCCCGAAGTTCCTGTTTTAAATGCGCCCCTAAAGGCCCCTCAAAACATACATAAACCTCCCCTCGAGCCCTATCATCCAGCCGAACCCAGTCCACCTCTTTATCCTTTTCCGTCTGCACCGCAGCCGCAACTCTACTTGCCCCAGCCCCCGCCGACCCCGGCGCTGCGGGCGCCGCACCAACCTAGGCCGCCACCGGGGACGTCCCCACACCAGCTGCACCCCCCGCCACCAACTGACGCAAACCCTCCAAGAACTCCTGCCAGCCTGCCCCCGGGCCTACCCCGTGCCCCCCAACACACCCTGCCTGAGCACTGAACCCCCCTTCACCCCCGACCCCCCTGGCCACCCCACTAAGCCCAGACACAGAAGAAAACACAGAGAACAACTCACCAGGCTGCCCGGGAGCTGTGGGCCCGACAGCCGGAGGGTCCAGATCCAGACGCTGGGGGACTGCCGCGGAAGCAGGGCCCGGACTCTCCACCAAGCCCCGACTGGGCACCGGACTCACACTGGAGGCAGGATCAACGCCAAGGGAGGCAGAGGCAGGAGCCCGCAGGCCCCCCCCCCCGCTAAGGCACCGCTGGAAGGCCGGGAAACTGCAGACCGCAAAGGATTACTGGGACGGCCGCCGCTGATGACGTCATCACTCCTGCGCCCGGGCGCCGGCTGCGGCCGGCGCGAAGCCCCACGTGACCTCTGCTGCCGACCAGGGAAACTGCCCGGCACCCCGACCGGAACATCGCCGGGGGAGCCGGCCGACACCGGAGCCAACTGCCGACTGGCCGCAGGGAGGGGGGCCGGAGCCCCGGACCTCCTCCTCCCCCGGTCCGCTGAGCCCGACCGCGCTGGCGGATTCCCCTCAGACCGGGACACCCGACCTGAGGATGTAGGAAGGGGAACCCGGCCTGGAGGGTCCCCGGAGGGGCTCCTGCGCCGTCGCCGAGCCCGAGGAGGGGAGCCAGGACTTAGCCGGACAGGGGGCCGAGCACGCCGGGAGCTGCGCTGCCGCTGTGGGGGGGGGGGGGGGGGGGGGGGGCAGGTGACTCTACCTCAGGGAACAGCTCCGCCGACGTGCCCGCCGATTCTGGGGAGGCCTCCCCCGACATGCCAGGGCCGTCCGACCTGGGGGAGAGGCCCGAAGCAGGAGCAGCAGCCGGGACCTCTAGAATGGAGTGTACCTGGCTGTCCAGCCAGGCCCGGTCCTCCACCGTCGCCGCCACCTCTCTCAGCCGCCGCAGCAGCTCGTCCACCGTCAATGCCATGGTAAGTGGACCGTCTCGCTCGTGCCTGACTCCTCACACTCTTTGGCTGCCTGCTCTACCTGTGGCTGCACGTGTTGAACAGAGGAGGGGTTTTATACCCCCTCCCCTGCTCAACCGCCCCCACTCCCCCTCCCTCTTCCTTCCTCCTGCCCCCTTACTTTTTAACCCCTTCCCGACAGTTTCCCTGTCATGCCGGCCTCCCTCCAACTCCGTCTTCGTCCGGCCTCTCTTGACAGATAAACACATAAAAAAATAGTCAGGCTGATACGGGTCAAACTGGAGATAGCAGAATGGTACAAGAACAGCAGAAAAAACAGGTCAGAAAGGTAGACGAAGAGGTCAGAATTTCATATACATATACAACCTATCCAGTTTAGATGTACGGACCCCAAAGATTAGTAGAACAGGGATCCTGCTCCCAGCAGGGCTCCTTACTACATGACTACAATAAAGATGAGTTTTGATGGAGCCCCATAGACATGCTCCATAGTCCTGCAGTGAGGAGGGAGAGGGGACGCCCGACTTTTGTGATCAGATGGGATCCCATAATACAGCCCCAGGCATCTTATTTTTATTACTTGTGGCCTGACTCCTGACTGCCATTGCTCCTGTTTGGGGGAGTTAGCGCTGCAGTAATTCTCATCTATGTGCCCTTTCAGCTTTCACAACCGCAATAGTACAAATAATAAGATTTTAGCAGCAATCTGGGAAAACAATTTCATTTTACTGCCGAATAACTTAGTGGAACGCGCTGATTCTTTATGAATGATTAATGATTTATCAAGTGCTGAAATCTCCCATAGAGCCGCACAATACCATCAGTACTACATAAAGGATAATGGTGACGGTGACATGTCTACAAACAGGACATGCTGCAAAGATCAGCAAAAACAATAATAGTAATATTAATCGTATGATAAGCTCCAATATAGAGATTCATGGAGGAAAGTCCATTTTGAATTGTATTTTTAGGTGGGCACAAAGTCTACAAAAAAGATTTTAAAGGAGTACTCTGGAGAAAAAAACTAGAGTTAGAAAGTTATACAGATTTGTATTTTACTTCTATTGAAAAATCTCAAGTCTTCCAGTACTTATCCGCTGCTGGATGTCCTGCAGGAAGTGGTGTATTCTTTCCAGTCTGACACAATTCACTCTGCTGCCACCTCTGTCCATGTCAGGAACTGTCCAGGATTAGCAGCAAATCCCCATAGAAAACCTCTCCTGCTCTGGACAGAGGAGGCAGCAGAGAGCACTGTGTCATTCTGGAAAGAATCCACCATTTTGTGCAGGACATACAACAGGTGATAAGTACTGGAACACTTGAAATTTAAAATAGAAATAAATTATATATCTATATAACATTTACAGCTAATTGAAAGAAAACATTTTTCTCTGGAGTACCCCTTTAAGGGAAGAAAGAGCGACGGGGAGAAATTCACTTAGCTTAGTGCTTCGCTTAGCTGGTTCTACTTGTTCTTGGAGATATGAACACCCAGATTTCCAATTAGTTAAAAAAAAATTCTTAAATGAGAGTTTACACAGAGGGGGGCTTTTATGAAAGGTACGACAGAGTGCAGATTTGCCCCTTTTCCCTGGCATAAGCCTCCCGTACGCCCAACTCGCCCGATGGGTGGGCTGGCGGAGCTTGGGGGTGTGTGATAAGGCAGGGAGGAGGCGTGGCCTCCTCCCACGCCTCATTTATCATGATTTACGCCTGCTCGCAGACGTAAATCATGATGCAAATCTACACCTGCTGGAAGCAGGTGTAGATTTGGTACGCCGGGTGCAGATTCATGAGTCCGGCTGGCCAGATTCACTAAGAGGCATACGCCTCTTAGTGAATCCTGCTGTGGAAAAAGGGGCGGGGCTTAATATAAGACCGGCGTACTTGTACGCCGGTCTTTGTAAATCCCCCCCAGAAAGATTATCTGACAGATTATCTGCCAAATATTTGAAGCCAAAGCCAGGAACAGACTATAAACAGAGATCAGGTCATAAAGGAAAGCCTGAGATTTCTCCTCTTTTCAAATCCATTCCTGGCTTTGGCTTCAAATCTTTGGCAGATAATCTGTCAGATTATCTCTCTATGTAAATGGACCCCAACACTTTAGTTAGACTCTTGACTAAGGTCCCTATTACACTTTAGCTTTGGCTGTCCAGGCATGATGGGAAATGTAGTTTTGCAACAGCTGGAGGGCCGAAGGTTCCCCATCCCTGCTTTATACTGTAGCTTATAAGAAGATTATATAAAACAATTTAGCCATTGTTTTCTATGTCCCATTGATAACATATGTATCATGTGCAGGATGTAAACCGGAGCAGCAAATGATGTACGCTGGAAGCAAGAACAGACTGGTACAGATTGCTGAGCTCACCAAGGTAAGAGGGCAGTAGGAATGGACGCCCTGTAGATGCATAGGAAGGGACATGAACATGGAGGTTGGGGAGACACTGCGGCACAGAAGAGAAGATACGACTCTCTGCACTTCTTACCCAGTTTAGACTCTAGTGCTCCAAGTACTATTGCTTACATTTTCCACCATCGGCTTTGGCTGTCCGGGTATGATGGGAATTGTAGTTTTGCAACAGTTGGAGGTTTCTCACCCCTGTATTAGGAGATTTACAGGGGGACCTAGCATGTCTCTGCATTACATAGACAGATTTTAGCAGGCACCATGCAATACTTCATTTTTCCTGTGGTGGCACTACATAAATTTGAATTCAATCACAGATCACAGCTAATTGTTGGGGGTGCCAGCTGTAGAATATTGTGAGTTTAGTGTCATCTAGGCTGCCACTGGGGGACTGGGAAGCAAATGGGAAGGACACGGACAGTTAGCCCTAGACTTGCCCCACCCAGCTGTCCCTGCCTACTCGCCTCAAGAAAGCCCTGTGGGAAACTTGGCAATGTTCCCTAACCTGCGTCTGGGGTGTAAACCATAAGATGAAGACAAGACAAACAAACACCAAGGAATGGTCATATGGGCCGGGGTCAAACCTAACAGACAACACAGTACAGAGTCAGAATCCAAAAGTGTAGTCAGAGGTACAAGAGCCGAGATCAGAATAACCAGGTATAGAGATACAGATATATACATACAGGGTTAGCTTAGCACGCTCATGTAAGACTAATAGCCAGCGTAGATTACAAAACAAACACTATGGGAGGTCAGGGACCAGGTCCAGCACGCGCCTGGACCAGGCACCCAGAACACAAACTGACAACGCACAGGGTGAGTGGAAATCACATAACAAAACAAAGGTTAACTGTTTAATGACCAAAGGCAACTCAGCAGAGAAGAGATGGGTGTAGTAGAAAATCAATTACCAGCGCAGAAAGAATTTTCAGACTGGTCCAGATAAAACATATAATTCAAGTAGTTAATTATGGCCAAGAATGCAGTCTCAGCTGTATACTGCGAGCCAAGGTCCAAACAGCCACGGGCGTGACATTTAGTGTATTTTGCAGAGATTCTTTAATATAAAAAATGCCTGGTTGAATATAAATACTATAAAGAATGATGTATCACTTACATTGTTCTGTGCAGCTGTTCCAGAGATATCCTCCTGAATAACCTGGGCAATAAGTGGTACTCTCCATTATGTGCATGAGCCCAGTAGTCCTGGATATTCATGAGAAGCAGAAAACTCCACCCGCCAGCTGCTGATTGGCAGTTATATATCCATTCTGTCTATAGGCAGTCAATTAGCAGCTGGAGGAGGGGGGTGGCAAGAATCCTATTCTCCTGCATATTAGGAGAACGGCTGAACTGAATGATACACCGATCTGTTCAGGATTTCTGTCACTATTTTATGCTGTCCTCATTTAAGGCTACATAAACCTAGTGACAGATTCCCTTTTAAGAGGTCAATTGTAATTTATGGGATAACTTGGCTGTAGGTATGCATTTTCTCTGCAGCGCCACCCCTGGAGGAAATAAGAAATACACAATGTCCAACATTTGAATAGATTGTTAGTGTAATACAGGACAGGACGGGTCTTCAAGAGTGGGAGACGCTCTGTGTGATCGCTCTCTACTCAGTATAGGGTATATGAACATGGGTTTTCTCACCCAGTCAGTCTCATATTGTACATGATTCATTTGGGGTGTAAATGCCCTTTAAGGTGTATACGCAATAACCTGACATCTTGTTTCTCCTACACTGTGACCTTGTGCAGGTGTTTGAGATCAGGGCCACCAGTGACCTGACAGAAGAATGGCTGAAGGAGCGGCTGGCTTTTTTCCGCTGAGGTTGACCTTAATTTTCATTTATCGACTTGGACCACAAATCGTTTTTTTTTTTTTTTTTTTTTTTTACTAATAAACATCTCTTATGTGCCTGTGTATTGATGTGTCTCTGCTGTACGGAGGGAAAAAGGTTCTGGAGAGTTCAGGAAACGGTCGAGACACAAACATGAAGGATCAATCTGGTCTCATCATACGGAGGAATATTGGATTGTCTGAGGCATTGTGATGCTGAGGCCGCACTTGACTCTTGTACATAACTCCAGGCTCCTTTTCCAGTGAGTGGCACAATGTCTCCGGGCTCGAGTGGCCCTTAATCAGGAGAAGGATTGTTTATAGGTTCCTGCAGATCAATCTGGAATGAGGTTGTTATGTGGAGACAAGTGCGGCCCAGTGTCAGAATCCGGACATCTGTGTGCTCACATACGTATTGGTATTCTAAGGAGTCAATACTTTTAATTACAGCTAAATTAGTGCTGACTATCTTATTTATCTCTCATAGTTATCCATCCTGTATCTGTCTATCTATCTATCTATCTATCTCCGATCTATCTATCTATCTATCTATCTATCTATCTATCTATCTATCTATCTATCTATCTATCTATCTATCTATCTATCGGTCCGCAGTCCATGTTGTTCTATGGTTTGTTACCTTTGTTATCCAGGAGGAGACACAGTATAACTAAGAGACAGTGATTGATAACTTTTTATTACTCAGTAACTTTTTGATTCAAGCCCAGTGTTGAGTGAATGCAATGCAGCGATCAGATCTGATTAGTGCTGAATGAAACATGAAGCTTTTCTATGGGAATCCTTGTTTTCTGTTACATAAGAGCAGCCATTTCACAGGATAACATCTTCTTCTCTTATAAGGAAGGTGAAAAGATCATCCTCCTCCATACGGAAGAGGCGTAAGTGCTCACTATATAATCCCATAAGTATTCTCCGCTATTAACGGGACGGAAGGGAATAATTCAAGAAATGAGATCTGTGCATAGAGTGAAATGTATGTTACAATTATGTGCAGGTCCCACTGGAAATAAAACCAACAAGCCGGCGAACACTGCGAGGCCTTTTATTGAAATTTGTTTGGCGTTCTTGTTGCCTAATTACGTTCATTAGAACATGAATCAGTAAAACACACAGAGATCTGAAGCAAAGCAAAGACGCTCTAAGTTAAAAATGTCTCCAGAATATCTGCAAAGTGAGATTATGGCTGCTATAGGCTGCGGTCTGGGGAAGGGGCAGCATGGCTATCACCTCGTGGGCTCCATTATACAGGGCCGGCCGGGCTACTGTCATACTGGTCAGCTGGGAAGTTTTGCATCACCATCTTAAAGCGACTCTGTACCCACAATCTGTCCCCCCCCAAACCAACAAACCTTCGGATAGCTGCTTTTAATCCAAGATCTGTCCCGGGGTCCGTTTGGCAGGTGATGCAATTATTGTCCTAAAAAAACACTTTTAAACTTGCAGCCCTTGCCAAACAGGAGTATCTGTGCCCTAACTTGGCTGACACAGGTGAGGAATAGGAGGCAATCTGCCTGGAGCATTCCTAATGATGAGGAGGGCGGGGAGAAGGGACAGAGAGGTTGTGCCAGCCTAATGCATACACAATCTAGGCCACGTCCGTTGGGCACGGGGCTGCCAGTTTAAAAGTTGTTTTTTAGAACAACTGCCGAACAGACCCCAGGACAGATCTTGGATTAAAAGCGGCTATCTGAAGGTACAAGTGGTTGGGGGGGGGGGGTCAGATTGTGGGTACAGAGTCACTTTAAATCCCTCACACTTGCCCATTGCACTTTAAGAATTGCGGGGAAGGAAAATCATCAGCGTGCACTTTCCCCATGGGCGTCCATTAGATCTGTGGTTAGGGAACACTGATAGCAAAGGTGTCCTCATCTCCTGGCCCGTGGGCATTGGCATAGCTATAGTGGATGCAGAAGTATCATAATAGGAGCTAGGAACAGAGCTGGGCTGTTTGCCAGCAGTGCACACGTACGCCATGATATGCCTGACCAATTACAGCACAG
The DNA here is from genome assembly GCF_027789765.1 of Dendropsophus ebraccatus. Taxonomy (NCBI): domain Eukaryota; kingdom Metazoa; phylum Chordata; class Amphibia; order Anura; family Hylidae; genus Dendropsophus; species Dendropsophus ebraccatus. The sequence continues at coordinate 84,096,008 of NC_091463.1, forward strand.
CACATACTCATCCCTGCTATTGCCGTGGCCTGGGGTGCTGTGTGATGTTAAACAGCAGGTGGGTTCTTTCTGGTTCACTTGTCAAGATGGCCAAGAGTGGTGATACCCACGTCCGGACACACTGGCACAAGGTGTAGGTGCGGGTGCGGCGACATAAAATAAGTCCAGCACTTAATGAAAGGTGACTTTACTGGAAAAAAAACCCAGTGCAATACAGACATAATAAATAATACTCTTGACAGGTGCAGGTTACTTTAGAGCAGTGCAGAAAGTTGAGCTGGTTAAGGGTGCGTTCACATCTACAGGATCCGCAGCAGATCCGCAGCAGATTTGATGGTGCAGATTTGATGCTGTGTTTTTAGTTATTTAAATTAAATCTGCTGCGGATACGCAGCAGAAAATACGCTGCGGATCCGGTAAGTGTGAACGTAAGGAGTAGGGACCATCTTGGGGGCCTTGTCCAATGCAGTACTTTACTCTAATGGGATTAGTGTAGAAGATAGTGTAGTAGTAGAATACTAGTGCTCATGTATAGATAACTTTGTATCTGACCGCCTTCTACCCAACCAGATCAGAGAGTGCCGGGTTGGGTAATACGAGCCACAGGCCTTTACAACTTGGTGTAGCAGGCTTTCCAGGATAGCCGTGTGTAGTCAGTAGAATACTTCAGCTCTCAGCAACCTTGTTCTACTGGGGATCAGTTCCTTGACTCCAGTAACTGCCCGGAAAATTACGGAGAAGGATCCCTGGCGTGGACAAGTGTACTCTAGAGGACGGTTATCCCTCCTGTAAGTTTAGCACTGTATACTGTAGTGTCAGTCTCTCGTAAAAATAACTCAAGAGCTCTGGCCTAAGCTGGGCCCACTTAGGGTGGTATTACACGGGACAATTTTTCGGCTATCATTACTTATGGTCATTCTTGCGCTCGTCCTTTCCTGGCTGATAGACAAGGGAGCGACCAAACAACCTGTTATCACACCGAATGATGTTCCAACGATTTGTGAACAATCAATGATGAAAATAGGTCCAGATTATATCAAACGATCAACGATTTATGGTGGTCATTTAATCATTGCCTGCTATTACACGAAATGATTATTGTTTAAATCCGAACGATCTAATGATTTTTTGAACGATAATCGCCCCCTGTAATACGGCCTTTACTCACTGCAGCAGGAACTCTTGGCTATAGTTTGTTTCCCATACACTGAACTGTCGGAACTGACTAGGTCAGAATCCCTAAAAGCAGGAAACCCCTATCACATATAAGGTCATGTGACAGGAAGAGAAGAGTAGTAAGAGAGTGTAGTGTAGAGTGTCTGCACCTGTGATTGGTCAGCATACAACAGTTAAAGAAGATGTACCACCAGGTACATCCTCTCTAACCTAAACCCACTGATCGAAGAGCGACGGCACGGGGGAGCCGATGCCGCGGTCCGTTTTTCGGACCGAGGCCCGGTTCCCGTACACGGCGCCGTTCTATGCAACGGAATCGGCCGTTGCTCAAGCACTGGAGGCCGGCCGGGCTGCCCCCAGTGGGAGGGAATTCCCTCCCCTGTATGACGCGGCTCCGTTACAATGAATGGAACCGCGTCATACAGGGGAGGAAACAGAAAGTGCAACTGAACAGACTGACACAGTTCTGGGGGGGATGAATAATGCTGTACCCTACTATAGATGACATCTGTGGGGAGGAGGGGGTTACAAAACAAAAGCAGCCCTATTTAAAATGGGCACTATCATTTGAATCAAGGGTACGCTTTAAGCTCTGAACTGCTGATGCTGACCAGCTACACAAAGGACAGCTGCCCAGAACTTTATGGCTGGTTAGAGATATAATGGATGCGGTGACTTACCTTTCAGGCACAGTGTGGATCCTCGGGAGGAGGCAGAAAGGCTTACTGATTGCAGAGTAACAGTCCAGTCTTGCACATAGCATTACGGAACAATAGTGACTGAAGAAAATATAGAGACTGGCTGAGAGAATAAGGGCCTTGTGTAAGCTCCTTTAGCTGGGGATTTTGTTGACATAACTCTTGTTTCTTGCTGTCTCCTTTGAAACATGCCTCCTGCTTCTTGCAGTGTTTCTTTTGAGACATACCTCCTGCTTCTTGCAGTGTTTGAAAAGAAAAAAATAGTCCCTCAGCAATGGCCCTGCTGTTCCCGGTGTGGTCAAGGTGATCCCTTTGTGGCTTCTTTCCCCCTGGTGCTCCCTAGCACTGCATAGTGGTCCTAGGCAAGAATCTGTGTTTTCTTGCCTAGATCCCTGTCAGAGGACCTGACCAAAGCCAGGTCCTGGCTTGGCTTCTCCAGAGACTTGTTTGTTTGCTTTCTCTCACACTGAATACCACGCTAGAACTGACTGACTCAACCCACTAGGAACTAGGTCTTAATCTCAGGGATCTAACTAAACCTGGCTGTGATTGGTGGGGCTGTGTGTGTGCAGAGAAGAGAGTGAAAAGATAGGTTAGAGGAAGGAGGGAAAGCACCTGCACCTGTGAGTAGACAAAAGGCAACATGTGGCATAGAATAATTAACCCCTGGAAGACTTCAGCTGTGCAAAAGAAAAGTTACACAAAACACAATAGTTACACCTAGTGGGAAAAATGCAAAGTACAGCAGACACCTCATCCCACTTGTGTGAGCCCGAGAGAGTTACCTTACTCAGGTGCGACAGAACTTAGGGGCCCTTACCTGGTCACTAAAGATGAATAAATAACATCAATGTATAACAATATATAAATATATAACAATGACAACATTTCTTTAGGGCAGGAGGTGGGAAGCACATTTTCTTCTTGGCATGTGTGGTGCAACTGAAATAGACCCACCTCCCAGGCTAACTATCCCCCAGGCCACCTTCCCCCTAACTATCCTCCTGCCTCCTACATGACTGGGATCACAGAGCCAAGTTCTGAACTTTCTTAAAGGACTAGACCCTTAATCAGAGGTACCTGCAATACCAGCAAATTAATATACAGGAGCACAGAGGGTGTGATGGATGTTACACTGCAGTACTCGGCCACTTCTGTGATACTGCTCGGGTGTAGGTGTATACAGGTGTGGTGTTGATACCTGATTCAGCCGGTTTGCTGTCCCCAACCTCTGGGAGTGTTGAGGGTCACTTGGGCACTTGTCACTGTAACCTGGAGTGGTAGCAGACCTACCTGGGATATTGGTACCGTCACTCACATAAAGGGGAAAAATAACCCAAGTGTTCGGTGGTGTGCGTGGGTGCAGGTGCGTACAGATTTGACAGCGTTCTGCGCGTTGAGTCAAAATAGAATACTTTACTAAATTAGGCTTGAGATGAACAGTACACGTGATACAACAGTACAAATCTTGGTTCAGCAAACGCTGTGGCTGACAGTGAGGTAGAACAGAAGAGGAAGAGGAGAGGAGTTGCCAGTAAAGCCCTGCACAATGTAGTATATGTGCTCTACCAGAACAAGGGTGTAGAAAGAAGAGATAAGGGATACTCATACTTACGGATGCCTAGTCATGGCTCTGTACCGCCTATGCCTCCTAGTTGCGAGATACCCATCGTAGGTGCATAATACGAGCACTAGTTGTTGGTTATCTGGGTGTAGAAGGTTGCAGAGACCTCCCAGTCATCCTGGGCTGCACAGTAGGATACGTAGACCTTTTCCCTGGTAGCTTTGTCCTACTGGGGCTGGTCCCTTTTGCTTCAGGAGACTGCCCTGCATGTTTTAGAAGAATTCCTGGTGTGGGCTAGGGTCATCCTAGGTAGCTTCTCTCCGCTACACTTAGCACTGCATACTGTATAGTAGGATAACGTTGTAACAAGCTAGTGTCTTACACATCTGTCTTTCTAGACCTCCAACAACTTACTCCTCGTTCCCTGTCAGGGGTCCTGGCAAAGCCAAGCCCTGGCTTAAATTCTGCAGGAACTTGTTTGAGTTTCATCCTCTCACACTGAATCCTAGTTAGAGACTTCCTCCACCGAGACTAACTCCTCCTACAGGGGTAAAAAAGATAGGATAGGTTAGAAAGAACAAGCACCTATGACTGCTCAGCACACAAACATGTGGTATACAACAATTAACCCTTGACTTCAGCTGTGCATAGAAGACACAAAAAAAGTGGTGACACTGAGTGGGGAAAACAAGGCACTACATCTCCCACTTGCTAACCTGAAGGAATGACTTACTCAGGTGCTCTAGACACCACCCGTGGTGGGACACCACAAGGGGGCTAAAAGCTATATGGGGGACACAGAGGAGTCTAATTAGTATGTGACAAAGATTCCTTTATTGGTCAATAAACCTCTGCATCCAAGATTCATATATGGCTAAAGGACCAATCCTGATAAAGGACAGACAATCCCCGGGGCATTTGGTGGGTGAATATGATCGCCACTTTGAATATCTCTGGTTTCACAGTTTCTTGCCCGTGTCCTGTACGCTGTGCTTAGCTTCTAAACTGCCACTTGGAGTCCTTGAAGAGTCACAAAATAAACCGCTCACATTAGAAAGGACATTAAACTCGGGAATAAAAGCCGGAAAATAAATTCCCAGTTGAGGTCTTTAAGAATTGAGAGGCACGGACAAAACAGTCCAGGATAAGCCTTTCAAGAAGATGGATTACACAAGCACAGGCCTTATGGGATCCCTGCTATAGAGCAGACAATTTTATCTGCAGTGTAGAGCGGCGATAAGAAGCCAATGTTCCTCTATTCGGCTATTCAGCCCTGTGCCGCTCTCCTATTACCTGCTTCATCAATAATCTCTAGCCTTCCTCTTCCTCTCACTTCCTAATCCATCCCATACCTCACCTGCCTCATTCCCTCACTTCACCCTCCATTGTATTTGTAACCAATGGGGAGGTTATAGGGCGGTAATAACAGATGGGGTCCTAACATCATGGGGGTCTATAGTCTGGCCAGTCACCAGAGGAAGCAGAAGGCGCCACAATGAATTCCAATGACACAATACTGGAATACAGGTGTTGCACTGCAGATAAACAATGTTGGCAAAAAAGCAGAACAATTTTCAATATACAAAATCTTATGCAATGCAGCTCAATTCCAGAAGAACTCTCTCTACAGTGCCACCTAGTGGAGGTAGCTTCCCTTACAATCAATGGCTAACTTAATTAGCCCTAAAGTGTCCCCGTTGTTATAACTTTCAAAATGTAAATCAACAGTATATGTGATATAAAGCGAGTTTGCAATTTTCATTCATTATGTTTTTTGTTGCTGTTATCATGCTGTAATACAAAGCTGTACTTACCAGATATCCAGGTCCGGTCTCCTAAAGCTTTTTTGTCTTGTGCTGGATGAAGAAAAAAGACTAAACACATGAATTCCGGCCAGTACAGAGAGTCACTGCTTAATGTGTCCATCAGTCACATGACTTCCTTCTCTGTGAGAAAGACTGCACTTTCTGGGGGACCCTTAAGAACGTTACGCCAGAGGTGTACGCCAGGGGGAAGGTGCAGATTCGCCCCTTCTCCCTGGCGTACGCCTCCCGTGCACCCCGGTCGCCCAATGGGCGGGTTGGCGGAGCTTGTGGGGGCGTGATGAGAAGGGAGAGGCGTGGCCTCCTCCTGCGACTTATTTATCATGATTTACGCCTGCTTGCTGGCGCAAATCATGACGCAAAACATTCACACCTGCTTTGGTGCGCTGGGAGCAGATTCGTGCGCCCGGCCGGATTCACTAACAGGCGTACGCCTCTTAGTGTATCCTGCCGGGGAAAAGTGGACGGGGCTTCATATAAGACCGGCGTACAAGTAAAGTACTTAGTAAATCCCCCCCCCCCTCTGTGTTTAGATTCTCTGAAAAAAATAAAAGTTCACAACACAGGATGTGCTGTGTTTTCCATGATAACTAAAAAAAAAATAATGATAAAATTTAGCTCTCTACCATCGAGAGGCAAGAACCCAGTACATGGAGCAAACCAGCAGCAGCTGCAGCAGTAGCAATAGCTTTACAAAGGGTCAAAAGATGTTTTTTTACGCCGATTAAGGCCAGGAGTGGGCCGGCAACTATTCAGGGAGCCACCCGTGACTAGTCATGGCTCTCTACCTGTCAGCGCATGGTGTTGGGATGATTGACAGTCAGAGAGGCTACTAAAGCTTGTACTTTTTTAAATTGTACAGGCATTTCTTAAAATGTATTGTATGAGTGTGGTGTCCCACTAACAGGTGCCCTAGGCACCTGTTGCAAAGTTCTCACTTCAGGTTAAGTGGTGATGAAGGTAGTATTCTATAGTTTCACCACTAGATGTCAGTGTTCTTTATACACCTCTGTTCTTATTTGCACAGCTAAAGTTAACAATGGGTTAATGTTACTGTTAGACCATGTGTTTTGTGCTAGGCTATAGGAGGTGCTTTCTCTTCTTCGGCCTATCCCTGCTCTCCACACACACACAACCTTAGTTAGTTAGCTCCGTATGCAAAGAAGTCAGTTGGGTTCAGTCCAGTGAAGTTGAGCCTGAGACACGTGTAGAGAGAAGAAGCTAGAGACAACCAGTTCTCTCAGTACTTCTACTCTATCTACTATGCAGTGCTAAGCACTTTAAGGGAGAAGAGTCTAGTAACATTGTAGCCCACACCGTGAACCAGTCTAAAAAGAGCAGGGCAGTATCTTGATACAGAAGAGGAACTAGCCTGGATAGGACAAAGCTACCAAGGAAGGTCTATGTATCCTATCTCAGTGCAGGTAACTGGGACACCCCCGGAAGCTTAGATTCACCCAGATAACCACGGCTGGGGCACCCTATTAGGATGGGTCACTCAACACTGTAGGGCACAAGGTGGTCAGACACAGTCTATACACAGGTACAAGTAAACTTCTCACTCTACATAGTATTCTCTATGTTCTGGCAAAGTACAGTGCTACATTGGGTTAAGACTCCCTCAGCAAACTCTTCTTCTGTACTTTACTTTTAACTCTTCAAGCACCGCTGCAACTACCTCTCTACTCTACTTCTTCAAGCATCTCCTCAAGCACAACCAAGTAAAGTGCTAACGTCTGTGTAAAGATTTATCTATTTTACAAAAGTGTATTGTACTACTAAGAGACTGTACAGTAAAGTTGTTCTATTTTTGATATCACTGGGACTCAGTCATCCTTTCCTCCCCACCAGCACCTATATACAACACCTTGGGTTACTTTTCCCCTTTCTGTGGGTGGCGATACCGATAGTCCAGGTGGGTCAATTACCACTCAGGACTACCGTGACAGGAGCCCAAGGGACCCATCACAGCTCGGCAGGTCACCGACCATTTTGGGGAAGTACAGCCAGCCACAACACAATGCAGGTACCAACACCACACCTGTGTGCTGGACTAACACTGGCGTCTTGGCAATACCATCACAGGCTGAGCTTTACAGAACAACTAATAACATCTACCAATCAGGTACAAACGCCCACCACATGAGCAATATAGCACAAAGTCAGGAAGGTCGGCACTACAAACCCACATGGCAGACAGGCTCCGCTGGAGGTGAGCAATATATCAGCAATATAGACTCACTAATTCCCCATGTCCTGCTTAGTTTTATAACCTGTTGCCCTTGGTTACGGCCCGCCAGGCATCTACTTTCTTGGGTCACTCAGGCCCAGTTCAATCCCAGTTTCCTGATATGTCCCATTAGTACTGGCAGTTGGTTTTCAGTTGACATGCAAGCAAGGGGGATTGTGGGAAAGTGTCTGTACTGTTGCATGGCAACTGCAGGGTCACAGTTTACAGAGGAAATCAGATGTATAGGAAAGAAAAAGGATTGGGTGATGTAAGCTTATATATATATATATATATATATATATATATATATATATATATATATATATATGTGGTATACCTCCTAGGGGATATATACGTTGTTTTATTCTGGTCCACGCTGCAGGGAGGGAGGTCGTAACTAGTCATTTGGGCCGTAACTAGTCACAGCTCCTGTCCTGTATTTCGCCTAGAAGGACGGCACGCCAAGTATGTTAAAGGGGTTGTCCAGCAAAAATCTTTTACATTCAAATCGACTGGTGTCAGGAAGTTATATTGATTTGTAATTTACTTCTATTAAAAAATCTCAAGCCTTCCCATACTTATTAGCTGCTGTATGTCATGCAGGAAGTTTTTTCTTTTCAGTCTGACACAGCGCTCTCTGCTGACATCTCTGGCCGAGACAGGAACTGTCCAGAGCAGGAGAGGTTTTCTATGGGGATTCATAGAAAACCGAGACAGAGTTCCTGTCTTGGCCAGAGATGTCAGCAGAGAGCACTGTGTCAGACTGAAAACAAAACAACATTTCCTGCAGAACAAACAGCAGCTAATAAGTATAGGAAGACTTGAGATTTTTTTAATAGAAGTAAATTACAAATCTATATAACTTTCTGATCTCAGTTGATTTGAAAGAAAAAGATTTTCGCTATATAACCGCTTTAAGGAAACAGCAGATCAGCCTATTCAGGTGAATTGGGCTGGACGTGGAGGAATTCATTGTGCCATTACAGTGGTGACTGGCCGGACTATGGACCCCATGATGGTTGGACCCTACAGTCTTCCTATGGCTTTCTATGACCACATTCAGCAGCAATTTTATGCCACAAAAGTTGCCCTGTAGCCCTAGTGCGATGCCCTGGCCCCTGGGGGCCACTTCCGCAGTGCTGGTGTTATGAGCGGGCAATGACCGGTGCAGCCGCAGGGGTTATACTTGTCACGGTATAGGCCTGAGGGCGGCACAGCTGTAGGGCCGGTCTGTGGAATCTGCGGGTGATGATGGGCATGCGATTCTTCGCTGCACCTAGTCAGGGCACCAGTTAGTGGACACCAATGCCAGGGTTCAGTAACAGCGGTTTTATTATAGATGAGGTAACTAGTAGCAACAGTCTCTCCGGATGCAACCGGGTATATAGCAGGCTTTGACAAATAAGGCAGGAGTGGTGCTGCATAGGCTGTGAGAATACGTGCCGGATGATGGGAGTAGGAGTATGAGAGAAATAGCGTTGCTGGGTGGATTAGCTTGAGAATAATACTTGCTGTGAATCCTTGTAGCGATGAGGAGAGATAACGGAATGACACCCAGATGAGAGAGAAGACTCCGGACTTGAATATAGCAGAGCACTCGATCCACACTTCTAGTGGTGAAGTGGGAGCTGCAAAGAAGAAGCCCAACTCCTCTGAGGCAGGAGAGGGACGACACACATCCTCCTTGCTTGGAAGCAGGGGGAAGACTCACTTGTTAGGAGGAAGTGGGAGGTCACATGGTTGCTCCTGGCCAGAGCTAGTCGGCCATTGGAGGAACCATGGTTACAGGGCACTGGCATGCTCACGTGATCAACAGCCTTGCATACCACTGTACAATGTAATAATACACAGGAATACATGAGAATACACATGAGAATGCACATTACCAGAGAATACTAGGGGAAAACCAGCAGCAGTTGCAGTGCAAACACTTACCAGAACAGGCATCGACACAGCAAGAGAAATGGCCATAATAGGAGTAGTAGTCTGCATGTTCTGGGACACTGCACTAGCCTTAGGTGTCCCTAGACCCCTAAAGCCCCTATTACAGGGGGCGAGAGAGAGAGGAGGAAACAAGCGCTGTCAGTGCTCGCTTGTTCCTCGTTCCCGGCTCGCTGGCGGCGCTATTACATGCGTTGGCAGCAAGCAGGTAAGAGCCGGATGGGCCGCGGGGAGCTGCTGGGGGCTGCTTGGGGGGATCGTCCAGGCAGCCCATGGCAGATAGCAGCGGTCTGCTGACGCCGTTCCTGTTCCACGGAGTGGCGGCAACAGATCGTTGCCATTTTAGGGTACTATTACACGGAACGATATTCGGCCAAATCAGCCAGATTTGGCTGATTATCGCTCCGTGTAATAAAGACAACGATCAGCCGATGATCGTTGTCATCGGCCGATCGTTGATATAGGTTAGGGTACTATTACATCAAGCGATTTTTTTGACGACTAACGATTAACGATCTCAAACGACCGATATGGAAAACGACCTGAAATCGTTTGCCCAATTACACGGAACGATGATCGTTCTTGCGTCCGTTTTGTCGTTGCTATTGCGTACGTTTCAGCTGTGACTTCTTATTACACCGAACGATGTGCGAACGATTTGCGAACGATCAAACGATAAAAATAGGTTTGAATTCTATCAAACGACCAACGATTTCTCGTTGGTCAATTAATCGTTGTCTGCTATTACACGAAATGATTATCGTTTAAATCCAAACGATTTAACGATCTTTTTAACGATAATTGTTCCGTGTAATACCACCCTTAGGACCTATAATTGTCGGGCGCCGGCCATGCGTGCGTGGCCGGCGACTGACGATCTACATTACCTATCCACGCTCCAGGGCTCCTGCAGTCCGCTTCTCCCCGGGTCCCGCACGCTCTAGCTTCAGAGCGGCCTGTGATTGGCTGAGTGGCCTTTCAGCTGTCAGTCTGCTCTGAAGCTAGAGCGCGCGAGACCCGGGGAGAAGCGGACCGCAGCAGCAGCCCTGGAGCGTGGATAGGTAATGTATACCATCTAAGCAAGGGCTGCAAGGACATCGGTAACAATGTCCTTGCAGCCCTTGTTAAACGATTATCTGGCCGTGTAATAGGCCCAGTTTACAGTTGTTATCGGGCCCTTATCAGCCCATCTAATAGTACCCTTATTTGTTTGTCTTTCAACCTGTAGAAAGACAATGACAGACAATGATCAGCCGACATCGTTCATGTAGGCTGAGCGTTGTTTTCTATTACACAAGGCGATTATCGGCCATAACAGATGATAATCGCTTTCTGTAATAGGGTCTTAAGAGTTGGTGCAACCTATATTACTAAACGTTCGGTAAGTTCACTCATGAATACCTATAGACAAACTCAGAACTCTTGGAGAGCACCCTCCATGGTTTGAGCATATGAAAACCCACAAATGTGAAGTTCTTCCCTCTCACCACTAGATGGCAGTACTGCCTGATTTTTGGAGCTTCTTTTGCAGCGGCTGTAGCTCCTATAATAATATGCTGCCTGTGTGTTTGCTTGTCTGAAAATACGGCTTTTCCATAGAGTGTGTTGTTTGATTATATGTTAATAACCACACTCCTTCACCATTCCATGAAGAATGAGAAACAGTCTGGACAGGTTTTTTTTTTTTTTTTATTAACTTTCTTGTTTTTTTTCCCTGTTAATTGGAAAAGCAATTTACATGGAGAGAAATGTGTCAGTTTGGAGCCCGCATCCTCCATCGGAATGTAAATTGTTATAACACATTCATCTCATTACTCACAGAGTCATCCTCTCCCGGTCATCCCTTTATATATTCCATGTCAGGTGTCACAAGGAGAACAATGGCGACTCTATATAATTTGCTTATGTTTAGGAAAGTGCGCAACAATCATTCTGGTGCTATATACAGCAGCACAGAGGATTTAAGGGATTATTCTTTATTTTTGCAATTTTTTTTGTTGCTACAATAAAAAAAATAAATCTATTTTGTAAATACATTTAATTAATTGATCACTTACTGTCTTCAGCAAAAAAAAAAAAAAAAAAGGACTTATCAGCTGCTGTATGTCCTGCAGGAAGTAATATTATTTCCAGTCTGGAGAGCAGGAGATGTTTTCTGTGAGGATTTGCTACAGCTCTGGACAGTTCCTGACATGGACAGAGGTGGCAGCAGAGAGCACTATGTCAGATTGGAGTGAATACACCACTTCCTGCAGGACATACAGCAGCTGATAAGTACTGGAAGACTGGAGATTTTTTAATAGAAGTAAATTACAAATCTTTGGCACTTTCTGGTACCAACTGATTTGAAAGAATTTTTTTGTTTTTTTTTGCTGAACTACCCCTTTAACCCTTTAAGGACATGGCCCATTTTCGTTTTTACGTTTTCGGTTTTTCCTCCTTGTGTTTAAAAGGTCATAGCACTTGCATTTTTCCACCTAGAAACCCACATGACCCCTTATTTTTTGCGTCACTAATTGTACTTTGCAATTACAGGCTGAATTTTTGCATAAAGTACACTGCGAAACCAGAAAAAAATTCGAAGTGTGGTGAAATTGAAAAAAAAAACGCATTTCTTTTATTTGGGGGAAATGTGTTTTTACGCCATTCACCCTGGGGTAAAACTGACTTGTTATGCATGTTCCTCAAGTCGTTACGATTAAAACGATATGTAACATGTATAACTTATATTGTATCTGATGGCCGGTAAAAAATTCAAACCGTTGTTAACCAATATACGTTCCTTAAAATCGCTCCATTCCCAGGCTTATAGCACTTTTATCCTTTGGTCTATGGGGCTGTGCGAGGTGTCATTTTTTTGCGCCATGATGTGATCTTTCTATCGGTACCTTGATTGCCCATATACGTCTTTTTGATCGCTTTTTATTACATTTTTTCTGGATTTGATGCGACCAAAAATGCGCAATTTTGCACTTTGGGATTTTTTTGCGCTGACGCCGTTTACCGTACGAGATCAGGAATGTGATTAATTAATAGTTCGGGCGATTACGCACGCGGCGATAGCAAACATGTTTATTTATTTGTTTACTTTTATTTAAAACCTGGGAAAAGGGGGGTGATTCAGACTTTTATTAGGGGAGGGGGCTTTTTACTATTAACAACACTTTTTTTTTTTTTTTTACACATATACTAGAAGCCCCCCTGGGGGACTTCTAGTATATACACTTTGATCTCTCATTGAGATCTCTGAAGCATAGATATGCTGCAGAGATCCATGAGATCGGCACTCGTTTGCTTTCGGCTGCTGCAGCCGAAAACGAACGAGTGCCGAGTCGAGGACGGCGCCATCTTGGACGCGTCCCCGGCCGGCATCAGTAACGGAGATCGCTCCTCCGGGACAAGGTCCCGGAGGAGCGATCTCCCCCACTAGACACCAGGGAAAGGTTGCCTCCGGTAATCGGAGGCAGCTGTCAACTTTGACAGCTGCCTCCGATTAGCTAATTAGCGGGCACGGCGATCAGACCGTGCCCGCTAATAGCGGCGGTCCCGGGCTACACGCGGCACCCGGGATCGCGGCACTTCAAAGCGGGGCCGCCGCGCGGCCCCGCTTTGAAGTGCAAGTGAGGACATAGGACGTACCGGTACGTCCTATGTCCTTAAGAGGTTAAAGGAGAAGTCCGGCGAACATTTTGTATTAAAGTATTGTATTGCCCCCCAAAAGTTATACAAATCCCCAATATACACTTATTACAGGAAATGCTTATAAAGTGCTTTTTTCCCTGCACTTCCTACTGCATCAAGGCTTCACTTCCTGGATAACATGGTGATGTCACTTCCTGGATAACACGGTGATGTCACTTCCTGGATAACATGGTGATGTCACTTCCTGGATAACATGGTGATGTCACTTCCTGGATAACATGGTGATGTCACTACCTGGATAACATGGTGATGTCACTTCCTGGATAACATGGTGATGTCACTTCCTGGATAACATGGTGATGTCACGACCCGACTCCCAGAGCTGTGCAGCTGTGGCTGCTGGAGAGGATGATGGCTGAGGGACACTGAGGGACACAGGGCACTGGAGGGACACTGAGCATCCCCCTGCCATCCTCCTCTCCAGCAGCCACAGCCCGCACAGCTCTGGGAGTCGGGGCGTGACATCTCCATGTTATCCAGGAAGTGACATCACCATGTTATCCAGGAAGTGATATCACCATGTTATCCAGGAAGTGACATCACCATGTTATCCAGGAAGTGACATCACCATGTTATCCAGGAAGTGAAGCCTTGATGCAGTAGTAAGTGCAGGGAAAAAAAACACTTCATAAGCATTTTCTGTAATAAGTGTATATTGGGGATTTGTATAACTTTTGGGGGCAATACATTACTTTAATAACATTTTTTGCTAGACTTCTCCTTTAAGTAAAACGGAATGGATGTTTGTTTTTCAGGATATTTTCTCTGTAAGAATCTACAGAATGAGCTGCCGGAATGTCAGCCTTGTTATCCTTGTATATTTGGAAACAATTACAAACAGTTACAGTTACAATCTCAAGTCTTCCAGTACTTATCAGCTGCTGTATATCCTGCAGGAAGTGGTGTATTCTCTCCAGTCTGACACAGTGCTCTCTGCTGCCACCTCTGTCCATGTCAGGAACTGTACAGAGCAGTAGCAAATTCCCATAGTAAACCTCTCCTGCTCTTCAGACTGGAAAGAATACACCAATTTCTGCAGGACATACAGCAGCTGGTAAATACTGGAAGACTTGTGATTTTTTAAAACATGTAAATTACAAATCTTGGGTACGTTTGGTACCAGTTTATTTGAAAGATTTTTTTTATCTTTTACAATAGAGATAAGCTAAAATCCGACAATTTATTGAGGATCTGTGAATCTGTTTCATATTCGGATTTTGATTTTGAAGTAGCCTGTGATTGCCTATGTAAAGTATTTACAAGAACACGGACACCTGTCAAAAGCAAGAGTCCCCGCTCCTCTACAACACATTGAGGGGTGAGCAAGATGCAGAATATCCAGTCCAGCAAATGTGAATGGAAGCTGCAATGCATACAGCATCACCGCTTACCTCTAGGCTACTTAGTGGGAGATTTATTCAACATGGAGTAAAATAGAACTGGCTCAGTTGCCCCTAGCAACCAATCAGATTCCACCTTTCATTTTCCAAAGAGTCTGTGAGGAATGAAAGGTGTAATCTGATTGGTTGCTAGGGGCAACTGAGCCAGTTTCACTTTACACCATGTTTGATAAATCTCCCACTTAGTGTTTAGGAGCAGGAATGAAACGAATCACTAAAAGTTCAGATTCTAATTCATTGGATTTGTTTTTGTAAAATTTTGACCAAGTCCGATTCTCCAGCCAACAGCTATAATGCAGACTTATGTGTCTTCATGGTTACAAACCTTAATTCTGCAGACATACTGGATCAAAGAGGGAAGAGATAAAGGAGAATATCTGACTACACAGTCTTTGTTTGTAGTCTGTAACCATGGAGACACATAGGTCAGCATACATGTTGTATACAAAAAAAATATAAAAGACACATATGAGTTTGCGGGTTTTGTTTTTTGTTACGTCTGTGATGCTCATAGATTACATTCACATCCGTCCATGTTTCTAGTTGTGTTCACAATTGATTTGTTTGTTGCTGTTTTAGGAGCTATACTTGCTGTCAGTGAATGGAGATATTTTAGTAGACCTAAAAGTTCTCATATCAGAAATGTTCTTTTAGTTGTAGCCATTCCTGGTAATTCCTTTTGAGGATGATGTTCACACACAGATAAAAGCAAAATACTACAGTAAAAAAGGTATAAAAGCAAAATACTACAGTAAAAAAGGTATAAAACACAGCCGTATTTTGAATTGAGTAATGTGCTACATATAAGGGGTACTACTGAGGGGGAAAAAGTGTTTTTCAAATCAACTGGTGTCAGAAAGTTATATAGATTTTTACTGTACTTCTATTTAAAAACTCAAGTCTTCCAGTACTTATTAGCTGCTGTATGTACTGCAGGAAGTGGTGTAGTCTTTCCAGTCTGACACAGTGCTCTCTGCTGCCACCTCTGTCCATTTCAGGGACTGTCCAGAGCAGTAGCAAATCCTCATCGAAAATGTCTCCTGCTCTCCAGACTGGAAATAATAGTGCCTCCTGCAGGACATACTTCAACTGGAAGACTTTAATTTTTTTGCTGAACTACCCCTTTAACATAAGACAGTAAGAGATCAATTAATTATATGTATTTAAAAAATTTATTCTTTTTTTATTGTGGCAACAATAAAAAAAATTGCAAAAATAAACAATAACCCCTGAAATCTTCTGTTCTGCTGTATATAGCACCAGAATGATTGTTGCACACCCCCCATAGAAAACCTCTCCTGCTCTGGAAAGTTTCTGACATGAACAAAGGTGGCAGCAAAGAGAACTGCGTCAGACTGGAAAGAATACACCACTTCCAGCAGGACATACAGCAGCTCATAAGTACTGGAAAACTGGAGACTTTTTAAATAGAAGTAATTTGCAAATATACTGTATGTGACTTTCTGATACCACTTCACTTAAAGGATTTTTTCCCCCTGCTGATTACGCCGTTAAAGTCTATGGAAAATTATTGGATTTTCTTTTTCTTTTCTACTGTGTGTGAACAAAGCCTTAATATTGATGCAGTGTCCCAGAACAGCCCTTCTTATGCTCACACTTTCATTATAAACAGTTCTGTTCTGGAAAGCTATGGTCCACTGCAAACTGCGTGTATTGTGCCCCCCTTCTCAGTATTTAAGTCTGCCATTTCAGTCATTTATTGCATGTGAATTCAGGTATCAGTGTCAAAAGGTATTATGTCGCCTCCTAGTGTTCAAGGATGGTACTCCTCATGTATATTCCTCTGTATATGCCTAATGGTGTGATGATGCAATTGCTGGATGTCACGTGACTGTGCCCTGCTTCCATGGTAACACCAATGGTCATCAAGCTTTTGGCTGGGGTTACCATGTGACTTCCTGTGCTACCTCAGTCTATTCCCTGCCACATAGGGGGTAGGTCGTGAGTTGAGTCTTGTCCTCCACCTTCAGGAGACAAGTTGTGCTTTTGTCCTCTCTCTCCCTGCTAAGAGAGAGGCCTGCGTGTGCTCTGCTGCTCCAGTCCACTGGCTGTGTTCCTGTCTCAAGATTCTCATCTGGGTGTCGATTCTTCAGTCATTCTTCAGTTCCTCTCATCATCATCTTCTCAATTCATCAACAGCAAGTATTCAATTCAAGTCTCATTCCACCCAGCATCTCTGCTTCAGTATCACTACTACTCCCATTATTCAGCACGCTACTCTCACAGCCTATTGCAGCATCACCCATTATTCTGCTTTATTCAAGACTGCCTTATTCCCGGTTGCATCCGGAGAGACTGTTGCTACTAGTTACCACCGTTACAATAAATACACAACTACCGTTGTTTCTGAACCTTGGCATTGGTGTGATCATTGGTGCCCTGACTAAGGACAACGAAGAATCGCATGCCCAGTATTCCCGCATGGTCAGGAGCCCGGCTTCCAGCTGTAGCACCCTTGTGTCTAAACCGTGACCACTACTTCCTACAGCTGCCCCGATTCCTGCACCCATCCAACATCTGTATAGCGGAGTGGCCCCTAGGGGCCCGGGCATCGCATTGACACATTGTGAGGCTGGGTTCACACTACGTATATTTCAGTGAGTATTGTGGTCCTCATATTGCAACCAAAACCAGAAGTGGATTGAAAGCACAGAAAGGCTCTGTCCACACAATGTTGAAATTGAGTGGATGGCCGCCATATAACAGTAAATAACGGCCATTATTTCAATACAGCAGCCGTTCTTTTAAAATAACAGCAAATATTTGCCATTATATGGCGGCCATCCACTCAATTTCAATATTGTGTGAACAGAGCCTCCTGGTTTTGGTTGCAATATGAGGACCACAATACTGACTGAAATATACGTAGTGTGAACCCAGCCTAACAAACTATGAGGAAAGCTGTGAATTTCCTAGATAACTCTCAGCCGTTTACATTGGTTTCTATTTGCTGACGTCAGAGATAAAAAAATAAATATATATATATATATATATATATATATATATATATATATATATATATACACACACACACACACACACACACACACATTATATTAGAAAAACTTTTTGTTACAATGACCAATCTTGAATACTAGGAATGTGTTGGACCCTCCAGCAGAACAGAGTCCGGTCTGACACTTCCCAGTGGTAGCTGACAAACCTGGTAATACCTTGTCATATACTGAACTTACAAGACTGCCGAGAGGGGACGTCGGGGTGTGAAGATGATAATCGGAGGCTCGGCACAGATTCCTGACATCACGGAGGGTCACACATCCGTCTGGGAAGAGGTTCTTGCTGTTGTCAACAAATTGGACACATTGGACGTGAAGCGAGGGAGGTTAATGCTCTGCAGCGGAGGAGCCAGAGACAAACTGGTGACATTGCTGCCTGTTGTGTGAGGAATAAATCACAAGTCTAATTCTGGCAATGAACACTGGGTAATATATACATGGAGGCAATCCCTTGACAAATCAGTGTGTCAGTACTTCAAGGGGTTGTCCAGACGCTTAAAATGTCTTAAAACAGGTCTTGATGGTGTCAAGTAAAAAATAGGATTCCTGCTCACCTTACCGATCCCTTAGCGTTCCTGCTCCGGCACTTCCCAGGTCCTGTCACTCTTTGTATTTTCTGGTCTCTGCTGACACAGACGTGTGACTACTACAGTCTATTACTTGCCCTGAAGATGACTGCTACTGCCAGCAACTAGTTGCTGTGGTGACGTGTGTGTGTGTCAGGAGGGACCAGGGAGTGCAGAGAGTGGCAGGACCTGGGAAGTGCCGGAGCAGGAGCGGTGGGGATTGGAGAAGTAAATATGACTTTCTCTATTACTCTAATGCATTTTATTATATTAAAGGTGTTTTCCACTATCAGGGTGCGTTCACACCTACAGGATCAGCAGCAGATTTGATGCTGTGTTCAGTTATTTAAATGAAATCTGCTGCAGAAAATCAGCTGCAGATCCTGTAGGTGTGAACGCACCATTAAGATTGATCCCATATTTACTATGTATGATCAGTTGGGCCCACCACAAACTCAAGAATGGGAATTCTGTTGGAATGGATCAGTATTTGCATGCGCAGTGCTGCTACATTCACTGTCTGTGGGACTGACAAAGATGGCGCTTGGCTATCTTTGGCTGCGTGGAGTGGCGGTGCACACGCGACTACCGCTCAATTCTATCTGGAGACTGAGAGCCTTGTTCTGGAGATTGTAGGGTGTCCTAGGGGTTGCACCCACCTGCGGTCATTCTCTTATCCCTTATCCTGCAAAGATTTTCTTTTACTGATTATAGTCAGGAACTGAAGTGTGTTCTTTTTTTATTGAACCCATAAAAAAACAATGAAAGCAGCTGTAACGTTTATAGTCAATAGGTCACCATATATAAGTGTGGTACCCATGAGGAGGATAGGTGGAGTAGTAGCTGAGGGAAGTAGTCCCTTGGGCAAAACCAGTACCCATGTCACATGTGGCTTTGTCACTGGCAATCCCTGTAGATCCCCCAGTGGGCCCATACAACTTTAGTAAATGGAGGGGGGGGGGGGGGGGGGGGGGGGGGGGTTGCCAAAAAAATAAAACTTGGGTACAAGTGAAGTAGGTGCCAGGGTGGAACCCATGACGTTGTTTGCACAATATAGACAGACCAGGCATGCATGTCATGTGCAAACAGGGGTTACACCACGGGATACTTGGGTGAAGTGAAGATGTTACTTAGAAATATGCGATGAGAGTTCAAAAGGTGTAAATGTGATGAGGAAAAGAAGCCATGAAGTGATAGTCTGTGTGGGGTGGAGGATAGAGCAGAGTAAGAATGATCAAAAGAAGAATGGGGTGAGGTAGAGAGCCTAGGGAAGTGATGGGGAAGCGGTGGCTGCTGAAGTCGGATGCAGCCCTAGGGAGTCCTACAAAACATGGATACAGCCACAGGCCATAGGCTGTATCCATGTTTTCCAGGCAGCCTTAGGGCTGCATCCAACTTCTGCAGCCACCGCTATTCAAATGCAATACAGGAGAGAAAAGAGCGCTGCACCTCACACCTATGGCTGACGCTAGTGCCTCTCGGCTGCATAAAAAACATCAGAATTTTGTGTATGAATTGATCAAACCACACTGCCCCATGTACCACGTGCAGGTATCTAATACACATGGGTCTCTACACTAAGTCCACACTGTGCCGGTCAGTGACCCCCCCCCCACAGGCACGCACAGTCAGGGAAGGGGGGCCATGGAATGGCCCTGCGACCCTTATATCAAAGGACCAGACCCAAAAATGCCACACCAGAACCCGGCCGGCACCGCCGGCGGAGAAGGTTGCCCCCAAACAGCACGAGTCTGGATAAGGTATCGCACTCACCATAACTACTGCAGATAGAATGTGACAAACAGGAGGGATTAAAAGCATGTGCACTCAGGTGTCTCCTGCTGATTGCGGTCATGTGGGTCTCACCAGGAGGAGTGCAATACACTAAGAAAGAAAGAAAGCAAATTGCAATACAGGAGAGAAAAGAGTGCTGCACCTCACACCTATGGCTGACACTAGTGCCTCTCGGCTGCATAAAAAACATCAGAATTTTGTGTATGAATTGATCAAGCCACACTGCCCCATGTACCGCGTGCAGGTCCCATTCTGTCTGCAGTAGCTATGGTGAGTGCAATACCTTATCCAGACTCGTGCTGTTTGGGGGCGACCTTCTCCGCCAGCGTTGCTGTCCGGGTTATGGTGTGGCATTTTTGGGTCTGGTCCTGTGATATGGGGGTAGCAGGGCCGTTCCATGGCCTCCCTTCCCTGACTGTGAACGCCTGCGGGGGTGTTGGTCACTGACCGGCACAGTGTGGACTTAGTGTAGGGACCTATGTGTATCAGATACCGGCACGAGGTACATGGGGCAGTGTGGCTTGATCAATTCATACACAAAATTCTGATGTTTTTTATGCAGCCGAGAGGCACTAGTGTCAGCCATAGGTGTGAGGTGCAGCGCTCTTTTCTCTCCTGTATTGCACCGCTATTCAAATGCTGCATGTTCAGGTACAGACAAAGTCGACCATGCTTGGCGTTCGCTCAGCTCTAGTGTCCACTCAATGGGTTTATTCAGTAGTGGATTATAATAGGGGCGTTTCAGGCGGCAGCCCGGGGCCCTGAGCTCCTGGGGGGCCCATGACCACCCAAAAAGACTTATACTTTCAGCGGTGTACTGTCTCCTGGCTACACTTCCGCCATGATTTGCAAAAATCACAGTTTTTTTATGGCAATTTTGCACAAATCAGGACATCATGACATTATCTGTCCTGTACTATGAACGCCAGACTAGTGCCGCCATAGTTATAGTGGGGTGGGGGGGGGCCAGGCTAGGCGAACAGCCCGGGGTCTATGGTAAAGTTAATCTGCCCCTGGGTTTGTACATATCAATGATATCACCAGTAATGTGCCAGACTCTACTGAGTAAAAAACTTTAAACCACAGTGAGCCCATGCAAAGTGGCAAATGATCGGCCAGGTTCGGCTAATCGTGTCATACCTTTGTGTCATAATTCCAGATGATGGTTTAAATGTTTATGGAGATGACTGGGGTGAAGGAGAGAGTAGTGGACAGTGTTATGGAGGAACATGGATATGTGTAACGCTGCTGGACAATACTCACCGTCAGCGGCGCCATCCTGGTCCTGCACCCACTCGCGCCACTGTCATCCTGTCCGCTTGTCTGCTGTGCTCCATGCTTGTCGTGGAGCTGCTTATGTCTTCCGGCGTCTTCTTCTTCCTTCTGCACCTCTGGCCACTAGCGTGCACATGAGGCCAACTTCTCTGGATTTATAAATGCAGCTTGCCTCCACCTGCTACTGCTGTTTGCCAATCCAAAGCCACCTGCACCTATTCAGCTCCACCCACTCCTTCTTGCCTGAGCGATGTTGCATTGCTGCATGTTACAAAGGTGTCTGTCTGCTGTTTCTGCTGAATTCCCCTGTATTCTGAACAGAACCTGTTCTTCGGATTATGTTTCCCGTCTGACCCCCTGTCTGTATCGTGTTCTCTCCTGTTGCTAACTCGGATTGTCTGACCTTCCTCTGAAACCGCCTGCCCTGATCCTTTGCTTGTCTGACTACGATACCTGTTGCATCCCTGGCCTGTTTCCCATTGCCTCACAGAGACTCTGTCTTGTTCTTGAGGACCAGCTGCTGCTCACACTGAACAATGCTTATGGACTGACTTGGTGTCCTCTAGCCACAGAAGTTCAGCTTCCGCATCCTGAATCGGGATTGAGGTTAAAAACAGAGAGGTCACTTAGATTCCATTCCCTGGTGTGGCCCAAAGATAACCCAGTTGAGTAGTACAATGAGAGTTGGTGAGGATACTGAGGAGAGAGAAGGGCAATCCGGATGAGGGTCAGCGGTGAATGTAATTAGAAGGATGGTGGAGGATGGAGCAATGAAGAGGAGAGAAGAAAGGAATATGGTAGGTGACGATGAGGGGTGACGGTGTGGTGTCCCACCACGGATGTTACTAGTTTGAACACTTCTTGCAAAAGCCTTGTACTGTAAGAAACAATGTGGTAATGAAGATGTATATTTGATTTTTACCACAAGAGGTCACTGTTTATTTATTTGTAACTGTTGCACAGCTGTGGTCATGTTAGGGTTATTGTTTTGTTTGTGATCTGCACACCAATGAGAGAGACTCTTCTCTTCTACCTATCTCTATCCTCCTTTCTTCTCGCACTCTCTTCTCCACCACTCAGAGGAGATGTTACATACACCCAGTAGGAAGTTGTCAGGTGGGGAGACAAAGTGTAGACCCACACTTAGTCAGTTCTTTTCTGTTTCTCAGTGGAGCAAGACACACAGATCAGGTATCCTTGCTGAGTTAGCCAGGAGCCTGGCTCTGCCAGGTTCCCTGTCTGGCACAGAACAGCTGTAGTGTACCCTTATGGAGAACACAGACACATCCTCAAGATGCAGTGCTAAACACCTAAAGAGAGGACAAGTCAGAGATCACCCCAACTCTCGCCATGAACTGTTTAAACACAGTGCAGGACAGTATCCTAAGGTAGAGGAACTGATCCAGGTAGAGCAAAGCAGCTAAGAGCCTATGTGCTCTATCTCGCAATGCAGGTGACACCAGATAACTTCGGACACTTCGCTCAACTCAGGTAACTAGGACTGGGGCTTGTGTCACCCTGATAGGACGGGTAACTTGACACTGCAAGGCAAAAGGTGGTATAGCGACAAAGGTTGAAACACAGGCACAAGTATTCTTCTTCTTTCAAGTCTTCTTCTTTTTGTAAAGTTCCAGCAGAGCACAGTACTACATTGGGTTGGGACTCTCAAGACCTACTCCTCTCCACTACTCTGAACTATTCTTCTCAGTATGCAACCAAGTCCACACTGCTGCTCTTCTCTATACCTCAACCAGCTCTCGGTGCAGATCTAGTGAAGTCAAGTCCGTATTATACGATTCATTTGTATCACAGAAGATTTCTTAGTAAAGAAAGAGTTTATTTTATCGCCACTCAGTGGTAATTGCACCAGCACCTGCACACGACCTACATCGTCCTTGGGTCATTTCCCCTTTCTGTGGGTGGCGGTACCGACAGTCCGGGTGGGTCATAACTCCACTCTGGACCACCGTGATAAGCTCCCAAGAGACCCATCACAACCCGGCAGGTAACCGACCATTGGGGAAGGATATAGCCAGCCACATAAAACTAAAAGCCGGTGTGCCTCCATACCTGTGTGCTGATTCAGTACTGGCATCATGACAACCTATCACCTGGCTGAGCTATACTCCTCCGACCAACCACCACAGTAGTGGCATCACACAGTACCATCTAATAAGTGAGCACATGCCACAATGGCCCTACAGTAGCTGGTGCGGAGGGGGTCGGGATAAAGAACGGTGGTGACTGGGATAAGACAGATTGTAATGTTGGCATTTCTATAAGCTGAGCGGAGGAGGGGGAAGGAGAGCGGGGAGCGTTGGGGGACGCTTGTCCAGCTGGCGAGGGTTGAGAGCAGTGACAGTAGCTCGGGGCTCGGGGATGAATGACACCCGGACAACTTATCCCAGGCAGGGCCCTTTGGTGATTTTCTTTTTATTGATTATGGGAAAAGGTCACTAGAGCCAGGGAGACATTTATTACTTCTCTCAGGACGTGGTACATGAGTACTTACATTGGGGACGCGCTCCATCAGGACTACACCTCCCCGTCCGTCCCATCCCACCCCGTGTGTTATTCTCTTCCCATTCTCACAAAGTGTCTGTAAGCGGAGAGACAGATGTCTCCGCAGATCAGTGTGACCGCAGCCCATTAACTAACTTACAGGCTGACATTTCAGCGGCGCAGTGACTGGCAGCGGCAGCGCCCCCCTCCTCCCCCCACCCAATACCAGGAAGGCTTCCGAAATGTCACCAACACTCAAGTCAGAGAAAAATCAAAATGATACAAACCTCGAAATGAAAAGTGTCGCCAGGAGATTCCTGTCAGGGATGCGGAGGATTGTGCGATCCCAGATGTGACAGATGGGGAAATGTAAATGATAAACATGTCCATAATATATGTCTCATCTACATTATTCATTGTGCACACACAAAGCCATATAGCACACTGCAACATCTATTATCTATCTATCTATCTATCTATCTATCTACCTACCTATCTATCTATCTATCTATCTATCTATCTATCTATCTATCTCCTATCTATCTATCTATCTCCTATCTATCTATCTATCTCCTATCTATCTATCTATCTATCTATCTATCTCCTATCTATCTATCTATCTATCTATCTATTTATCTCCTATCTATCTATCTATCTATCTATCTATCTATCTATCTATCTATCTATCTCCTATCTATATCTATCTATCTATCTATCTATCTATCTATCTATCTATTTATCTATCTATCTATCTATCTCCTATCTATCTATCTATCTATCTATCTATCTATTATCTATCCATCTATCTATCTATCTATCTATCTATCTATTATCTATCTATCTCCTATCTATCTATCTATCTATCTATCTCCTATCTATATCTATCTATCTATCTATTTATTTATCTATTATCTATCTATCTATCTATCTATCTATCTATTTATCTATCTATCTATCTATCTATCTATCTCCTATCTATCTATCTATCTATCTATCTATCTATAAAATAACGATGATCAGCGGCACACCAGTAACGTGAAAAACCGTATTAGTTTATTGTTCAAACTTCAGAACATTCAATATATGCAGCACAGCAAAGCACGACGTTTCGGCGGGGTGTCCGCATTATGTGCAACACGCATCATGTGAATGGCAGCTAGCCATTCCCTAGCTGTCACTTTTACTTATCATGTTTATGAACAACCTAAGCCCACTATTGGCGTCTTTCTCTCCAAGAACCCGGTTTTAGTGACTCACTCATTAATATAATATACATATATGTCTGATTTCAAGTGATTACTATTGCTGTATATATTTTTTTATTTTTCACTTTGTATTTCAAGTAGTGTATTTCACCTTGTCACTAATACACTCACCTGGATCCTGGTAATTACCACTATGGACCAATTGGCCCCTTACTTTAATCGACAGATCTCTGCACCTATCACATTTGTTATTGCAATTTTGTGTGTATATTTAAACCTGCGATTGAGTTCACTTATTTGCACTTGAAAATGGCGGACACCCCGCCGAAACGTCGTGCTTTGCTGTGCTGCATATATTGAATGTTCTGAAGTTTGAACAATAAACTAATACGGTTTTTCACGTTACTGGTGTGCCGCTGATCATCGTTATTTTATGGATTGAAGTTCGTGGTCGGAACCATATCGGCTGGCACCCGCCGCGTTGTGACTTGGAGTGCCACTCGTTTCTACGAATCTATCTATCTATCTATCTATCTATCTATCTATCTATCTATCTATCTATCTATCTATCTATCTCCTATCTATCTATTTATCTCCTATCTATCTATCTCCTATCTATCTATCTATCTATCTATCTATCTATCTATCTATCTATCTCCTATCTATCTATCTATCTATCTATCTATCTATCTATCTATCTATCTATCTGTTTCTCAGTGAAGAAAAACATTAGAATCTTGAGAAGGAAATTTACCATCATGCTTGAAAACTTGTGTCGTTCTAGAGCCTGTGGTGACTGAAATTGTCCATGTAAATAGCAATCAGCTGAGTTGATGAAATGATTCCTTGACTGCGCTGACGTCCGCAAATAAACCAACAGCAAGTGCCGGAGCTGGAAGCAAAAGAGACAACTTTATGTTTAGTAATGTGCGATCACTCGGAAAATGGCAAAATATCTGATTTCTCATCATATTCTGCGCAGACATTTATTCACGGACCCAGAACTCGGGGGCCGATTTGTTTTTAAAAGGATCCCAATAAATCCTGACAGATTCCATTGACTTATAATAGCACCCATCAGGTTTCAGTGGTTTAATGGAAAGAAAAGTGCTGCAGACTGCACTAATTCTACTGATAACCCTAACCAAGAAAGCTACAATAAAGGTGTGAACAGCCTTATCTGCTGACATTGTGTCCACCTGCATTCACCACTAGGGGCAGCGTGGTATCCGACTACATACTGATATGAACAGTATGCAGTCAGCTCTTGAGCTCCCTCTAATGGTGTCTGCAGACAGCCAGAAATTCATCATTTACATAAGTAGAAGAGCTTGAAGTTTTTATAACAAAAAAGGGAGCTGCATTAAAGGGGTACTCCAGCAAAAAGCTTTTTTCCAGTAATTGAAACACATTACAAAGTTATATAACTTTGTTATATGCTTCAGTCACGTATCTGCCCTTCCCTATCTTTTCCCCCCTCATTCCCTCATTCTTACCTAATGACTGCTGACCCCAGGCTTCTCTGTGGCAGCCATTTTGTGACAATGACATCATCAAGAGGGAGGTGGGTCTTAGCCCTGTTAAGCCAGCCTTCCTTTGTCAGATGACTCAGGTTGCTCAGCTCTGATTGGATGAACAAGATGTAAGCCATCTAACAGTCAGTTAGACATCACAGGAGACAAAGTGCATCATGGGAAAGCCCAAACCAGGAAGTAAAGAAAAAAATTAAGCCACCAACTGGAGCTTCAGGGACCTGCAAACAGCAGGAAATTCAAACGGAGACCGACTCAGGACGGATGGTAAATGTAAAAACTATGTTTATGATTGATTAATTGTTTTTTTTATCAGAGCCTGAGTACCCCTTTAAGCAATAAAGCAGCACAGAACGTTAAACCTAAAAGACATGGAGGGTGGACATTCACTTTAAGGGGTATTCCTATTTCATCATGTTATTCAAGATTACAAGAGGATTGGTAGGGGTTCGACCGCTGGGGCCCTTATAGATAATGGGAGCAAGGGCACAACTATCTCTGGAACGAATGACAGATACTGGCCTTGACCAAGCCAGACGACCATAAAACCCTTCCACGCTTTCTGAGTGCAAGTGACTTCCAAAGGGCGCAACCACATTAAACAAACTGTGTGTATGGAATCCAACCGAGCACTAACATATTCCAACATATGGTTTATTACGCTTGCAAAAATTTCTTCAAATCAACTGGTTTCAGAAAGTTATATAGATTTGTAATTCACTTGCTGTATGCCCTGCAGGCAGTGGTGTATTCTTTCCAGTCTGACACAGTGCTCTCTGCTGCCACTTCTGTCCAAGACAGGAACTGTCCAGAGCAGGAGAAGTTTTCTATGGGGATTTGCTGCTGCTCTGGACAGTTCCTGACATGGACAGAGGTGGCAGCAGAGAGCACTGTGTCAGACTGGAAAGAATACACCACATACAGCAGCTGATAAGTATGGGAAGACTGGACATTTTTAAATAGAAGTAATTTACAAATCTATATAACTTTCTGAAACCAGTTGATTTGAAAGAAATAAGATTTTCACCGGATAACCACTTATGCGTTTTGGCTCCCTATTGCAATGGATAAAAAAAACCTCACCATCCATTTAAATATCTTTTTGGCCGTGTTCCTGCACCTTATACACCAGATCACTTCCGGGTCAAAGGGTCAGGGCGCCACCAAATCACATTTTAAAATCACCGTACATGTCTATGGTTATAAAATGTTTTTTATATCAGTCTCACAGTCTATTAGAGACAGGAATGGGGGCGTCTGACCACGTTCCCTGGAGTCCTGAATGACAAATGCATGGCTTCTCTTCATCAATAATCTTCTGCTGCTTACACAGTGTATACGGATGGGGCAGATATATACACACACGATCAATGTATGAATTACGTATAGGCCGTCTCTCTCTATAAACAGGTTGTCCTGCTGAATATACAGAGG
Source organism: Dendropsophus ebraccatus (assembly GCF_027789765.1). Classification (NCBI taxonomy): domain Eukaryota; kingdom Metazoa; phylum Chordata; class Amphibia; order Anura; family Hylidae; genus Dendropsophus; species Dendropsophus ebraccatus. Next base: position 84,123,888 of record NC_091463.1, read on the forward strand.
ATTGTTGATGAAGACTGTGAGATTCCTTCATCCCTGAGGACACAAGGGAAGGAAGAATCTATTACCCTGAGGCCAGGCCGCCAATCCCTGGGAATAGGAAGGTGTGAGCCGCACGGCCCCCTCCCCGCTGGGGTAGAGCACTGATGATTATTTATGGCTCTGGGGTACCCGGATACAGCGCCTCTTCTGCGGGGGCTTCAGGGGTTAATGTGGCGTATATTACTTCTGGGAAGAGGTGAGAGTATTAATAATGGTTTAGCGAGGGCCGGCAGTGATCTCAGCACACGAGGGCATACAGCAAGGAAACATGGCTGCGCATTATTTAGAGATAAGGATAATAGTCACCCAGCCGTACGAGAACCCTAGGGCTATGTTCACACTGGATGAGGGAAATTTCATTAGGAATTGGCGAGGAACTAATTGTCGAAATTCACATGGAAAATTTCAAGCGCAATGACACAGAGAATCCTCATTCTGCTGAATACTGCGCAGCAGTGGCTGGCTTCACATCTTATTATTTTGCTGCCTGTTTTTCACAGTTTTGCTGCATATTGCAGCATTAGGCTGGGTTCACACTACTTTTTTTTTTTTTTTATCCTTTTGTTCATTCGTTCGATCCGTTTTTTTTCCTATTTTTTTCCGACGTTCATTATAAAAAATGGATCAAAATGCATTTTTTAAAGGGGTTGGCCACTTTATAGTAAAATAGCTCAGTGTATAGTATTAGCAAGTGTACTCACTGTATATACTGACAGCAGCTCCCTGTGTACCTCATGGAGCTAATATCACACTCCCTTCCTTCAGGCTGTGCTGTCCTGCTCTGTGGTGAGTCTGTCCATAAGATGGCCGACATGGAGGAGAATGTGACATGCCCCTCCCCTTCACCCTTCATAGACATATACAGGCTCAGTGGTAGACACTGGGGGCAGGGCATGATCACATGCTACTCTAGGTTGGCCATCTTATGGACAGACTCACCACAGAGCAGTCAGCACAGCCTGGAGGAGGGGGCCTGATTTTAGCTTTATGAGGTACACAGGGAGCTGCTATCAGTAAGTGCAGTAAGTATACTTACTAAGGCTATGTTCACACAACGTATCCTTTGTGTAAATCACGGCCATTGTTGCAATTTGCAACAACAGCCGTGATTAATGCAAAAGATACATTGTATTTGAATGAATGGAATCCCGGCCAGAGAGTATACACATATAGTATACGCTCCGGCCAGGATTCCAACCGGCCGCATGAAAAACTGACATGTCAGTTTTGTGCGGCCGCTATTCATTGGATAGTAGCCGCACAGATATGTCACTTCACACAATGGAGAGTGCGGCTCTGTCCGCACTCTCCAATGTGTGCAATGGTGAATTAGGATGCAGGCGCATGCGTGTGCGCCCGCATCCCAATTTAACAGAAATGAAGATCATCCGGACAATACTGCAGTACGGGCCAGGACGATCTTCATTGACACTGGCCGCTCTGTGATACGGCCAGATCATAGAATGGCCGGTGTCATAGGATGTGTGAACCAGGCCTAATATTGTTAATGAGCAATTTTTTTATAAAGTGGCCAACCCCTTTAATGTACACAAAAACGTAGTCGACCCCTGGCCACTGCTGTGAAGTGGACCTCCACAGACCCCCTTTCCCCACATGACCACATAAGTTGCTCACAGTTACTGACTGACATGTTGACATGTGGCCCCCAGAACAGCTGATTAGCAGCACGGCGGTGGGAGGCCACGGCTCTGCCTGTTGCTTTTAAATGCCTGTCAGTGACATGATCTATAACAGCAAGTTCTGGCAGCGGCTGAGGACCTCTTGGCCCTCAGCAGAGCTGATCAGCACTGCCGTGGTCAGCTGCCAGGACTTGCTGTTATAGATCATGTCACTGACTAATCAGCTGTGCTGGTGGCCAGACTCAGGGGTCAGCGTGTCAACATGTGTCATGTGGGGTCTTAGTATGGTGCTGATGTCTGTGAGTGTCTGGCTGCGTCCGCCCCCCTCAGTGGTGGTCCTCGGCACCTGATTAGCAGCTAGATACAGAGCCGTCTCTCCCACTGGGCAGAGGGGCCCCCTATAAGTCACGGGCCCCCGGGCAGCCGCCTACCCTGTCCAATATGAAATATGGCTCTGATTTGGGGTACACAAAGTATAGCAATGGCTCCTCGGATGGACACGAATATCCTGTGTCGGAGGATCTCTGGAATATAAGAGGACTGAGATGTCCCGGTGTCTGCGGTGATGTATGAACCTGCATTTCCATAGCTTGTCATGCCAGCACAGAGGTCCCTAACAATGATTAATGGCAGGAGGAGCGCCGAGCCTCCAGCACGGGAGGAGCTGATTTATCTGCTCCATTTATTTATTTATTTCTATTTTTGCAAAGTGGAAGATGACAGGCACTCAATAAGGAGCAGGTATCTCTCTTTTACTCACCGTAACGCCGCTGCATGGCCTAATTTAATCAGCAACTGCAAATCGCAGACACCAGTCACCATGAGCGGAGAGAGAGAGAGAGAGGGGGACGCCATATGTTACGCCGGACCCAATGGTGCGGGGAGGAAGGAAGGAGAGAGGCGCCGTAATAAGTGATCCGCAGGAAGGGCGCTCCCTTAAGCGGTGCAGATGTGCACGAAATAGGGGGTGAAATGAAATCAGGCTGTGGAGATAATCTGGTTGGATGGATGCACAAAATGATCAGGACGCCTCCATACATCTTCTACATTTCCAGCAGGAAGATGGAAGGAGCGTCGGCGAGGACATGTATTCATCTATAATGTTGGGTGTAATGAAAATATATATACTTTGCACTGGATGGTGATACAAGGGAAAGAACCATCTTATTCACTGTGTCATTCTTTTCTATAAAAAAGTAATAGGGAACCTCTGGCCCTCCAGCTGTTGCAAAACTACAATTCCCATCATGCCTGGACAGCCGAAGGCTGTCCAGGCATGATGGGAATTGTAGTTTTGCAACAGCTGGAGGGCCAGAGGTTCCCCATCCCTACTATAGAGCATATAGCAGAGGAGCAGCTGGGACTTGTAGTTCATCACTGCTGCAAGGTCAGGTCGCTGTAGATAAAGGGGGGGATCTCACGTCCTGGGGCATTAATGATAGGCGCTGATCCAATATTTGGGCAATGGACACACCAGTTTACAGTACCTGGCTGATGGTACCTTGGAAGGCCCTTGGTGTTTCTCAGGTGTAGATATAACCAGGACCAGGGCCGACCTCGCAACAGAGCCTCAGCAGGCCCCTCATTCATCCCCTATGCACCCATATCCCACACACTATGCACAATCCCTGGCACTGACTGACACAGACATTGACTGACTGACACAGACACACTCAAACACTGACGCGCACAGCACTTACAGCTCAGTCTTCTCCCTCTTTTACTCTGTCAGGCTGCTCTCCACACTGTGAGGTTAAGGACCTTCAGGTCATGTGATCAGGTCCTTCACTCTTTTCTCTCTCTGTGCAGGTCCTGCTTCCTCTCCTGTGTCTTCTGATTTTCAGCCCGCTCACCCTGCACTACAGTTAGCGGGCTGAATATTAAAACACCGGGCCCCTCTCCCTCCCTGAGCTCCTAGAGGCTCTGTGGGCCCTGGCACTTCCCAGGTAAGCCCTTTGCTGACGCCGTCCCTGACCAGGACACTGGGAGCAATAAGAACTAGACAAGAGAAGAGTGCAATGCAATGGGTATCCTTACCACATCAGACAGGGGTTCATCCATATACATGGAGAGTAGTTCTTTATAGATGTACATGGGTGTATAAACAGCAAAGGTGGCACTGGTGGTGGAGAGTAATCCCTAACAAATAGTGAGTGATCTATATTAGTTCCATATTGGACAAAGGACAATGGGAAGGTGGTCATGTAGGATATCAGAGAAGACCAGGACTGTCTCAGAAATCAATTGCCGCAATCAGATTTGCAATATCTTTTGTGGTTCATATATGATCAGCACATGTGGATTCGAAAAGATTGGATTCTGTGCCTTCATCTCTGTGTTCAGCACCATGGACAACACCTGTGCCTCACAGGGAAGGTTCACGACTATTGTTGCAACTTTCTGTGTATTTGTCATTTTCTTTTTTGAAATAAAAGGGTGTCCTGGAACTTTTGACCATATATATGTTTATTGAGACATTAAAGGAGAGTGAGTTGTGTTTACAGCATGCTGCCTTGTGATGAATGATGCTACAGAAAGAGCAGACAGGGAGTGAATACAGCTGGTGCTGCAATATCACTGCGCAGTGAAATGAGATGTTCTGCAACAGCTTTAGGCGGGAACTGGCAGGAGTGCTGTGGGAGGAAAGTAGGCAGGGTGGGAGGACTGTGATGAGGGAAAGTAATGCATTCTATTAATTGTAGTACAGAGCAACTGCTCAACCAGGAAGTACAGCCACAAAATACAGAACTAAGACCCACAAAACAAATGGATTTTTGGTGGTTTCAGCACTAGGACAGACAGTTGAGCAACACTCTATGCTTCTGCAGCATGTTTCTTTCTTTACCAGGTGTCGGAGCACCCCTTTAAAGCATTACTCATTCAGCTTTAGGCTATGTTCACACTGCGTACGATTCCGGACGCAGTTCGTACGCTGCCGAACATGTGCTGCTGAAACTATGGGCGTGGGAAAAATTGACATGCGGCCGGATGCATACGCTGCAGTACAGTTCTGCTTCCCTAGCTTTTTTTGAAGCGATCTGAAACAGGTCATTTACTTGGAAATCGTCGCCCAGCCCAATAAAACCCACAGAACCTTTTGGATCGAAAAATCAAGTTCAATTTGACTGAAATAAGTACTTCGTACGGGCCCGCATGGAAATCCACGGCCGTGAGTTCGAACATTTCCGTCCTCAAACAATGGTCTTGTTCATTTTTCATGGCGCTGTATACGATCCGGCCGTAAGCTCATACGTAGTGTGCATTGTGCAGGCGCATATCGCATACTTTCAAGCGAACGCATCAACCTCAAAACTACGTGCGTATATTTGTGGTTCGCACTACGACCGGAAAGATACGTAGTGTGAACATAGCCTTAAACTGTGATATTTTATAACTTGCAGATTTTTTTTTTAGGATTACACCAATACACCTCCATCCATACCCAAATCAGCTGCCTGGTGTATAAAACATGTAGGGAAGGCAAGGAACTCGGTATATCTCATAGGAGTCACATTGCTGACCAATGCTGACTAAGGGTGCGTTCACACATACTGGATCCACAGCAGATCCACAGCAGATTTGATGCTGTGTTCATTTATTTAGATGAAATCTGCTGTGGATCTGCTGAGGACGTACCCTAAAAGACAGGATAATCCCAATGCAGCTTCAGATGTGACTGGAGAACTCAAAGAAATAGGAAAAATCATTAAGAACTGGTTCATCATCTTGTGTGAGATTAGATTAAAGTGCTGTTTAGAAGCCGCAAATCACTTTAATTCCTCCCTTAATTTAAGGTCCTCACCTTTAAGAGTTTTCAATAAATTATAATTTGCAATTCTAGACGTTCCACAGCGGAGTCTGAGACTGATGGCTGCTTCCCCGTCATTGTGTTCACAGGCACAGCCCTTTCCTATATGAGTGGCTGTGTCTGTTCCTGCAGCCTGTCCTATTCACTTGAATGGGAAAGAGTAGGAGAAGCTGCAGTACCAGGCAGATATCCATATAGATGAGGTACTATGTCTGTGCAAACTCCCAAGAACATCGATGGCTGCTCTTCCTCTTGTTATTTTTTTGCTAAAAAGGACCCGGGAAAAAAAAAAGAGAGAAACAACAACAAAAAAAGCAGCAAAATGCCAATATCTCTATAAGTAAATAAAATATAATTACCAAACTTTATCCACCACTGATCTACCCCCCATTTATATATATGTTGTATTACTGCTCCATCTCAACATCCAGTTCTCATTGATCCCAAGGAGAAATCACCAGTATCGTCTTATGAACCTCTTATAAAGTTAATTATCTAGTCAAAGCATCGACAGTAAGAAGTCACAGGGTCTCCAAGTTAATGAATGTGTGAAGATGGAGGCTGCAATGTTAACTGCTCTGGGTATATACAGCCTTTCTGCTCTATCGCCCTGCGATGTGATTGTAATGCAGAGTGATGATGTCATGAACAGATGGTTTATCATTCTACATATTCAGCTCCCTTATCATAGTTATAGCCCTACCTGTGTGAAGACAGGGGCCTCCTCCCCAGTGGTGTCACTACTCTTCACAACCGCAAATATTATCCGCTCCTAAACCATCTGTCACATGTGACATTGGGCTCGCTCGGTCGTACTGTTCACGGCTAGTGATCTATACAGATTACCCAAGTGTATTATAAGGTCCAGGAGAAAAGAAAACTATACTGGTGCATATACTTGAGCGTTCGGCTTTGGAGAACGTTAGACGTCTCCGCTCAATAATAAAAATACTATTAAACATTATAATGACATTTGTAGTTATAGCGTCCCAATCACAATCCAGTGGTACCAACACTTCACTCTTTATGACCCCACATCTACAGCCACCAACAGGAGATGAGTATTGCATCTATATTTTTACATAAGCAATTAGCTCCCCCTAGTGGTGGTTTCTTACAAATAGATTTTTTTCTTGTCTTTTAAAGAGGTTGCTTGATCTATTAGAGAAATATTACATTCAAAAAAATTCTGTATCCTGGGGAAAAAAAAATTGTATATTGGAATTATTAAAAAATTCTCCCACTCTATGTTTATGTATTGCTGTATAATTCACCATGGTACCTCCTGATTTATTTAGTTTTTTTAATAAGGAGATTTGGGGCTTTATTCAATGCAAGATAAAAGAGGGTCAACATGGTGCAATAATGATATATTAGCAACAATGTAACAGTTAACATAATGGGAGGGGAAGGGGAGAGGACCATGGTGCAGAGGATTACAAAGATTTAGGGTATGTTCACACTGAGTAAGAAAGGCAGAATTCCGCGTCTGAACTTTCCGCCACGGAATCCCATCTGTCTCAGTGTCCCATGGCCCAAGTGTAATGTCACTTTTTTAACCGGAGAGCGGCACCGGAGGAGTGCGCGTTCTCCCATAGAGAAGCAGTGTCACATGGCTGCAGAATTCCGCCTGTTTTACTCAGTGCCAACATACCCTTAGTTGAGACCTTATAAACTGTTATGATGGCAAAGAGTGGGGTAAAAAGTCTTGTGGAAGGGTACAGTTCAAGAAGTTGGTGAGGAATTTGAAACACATGGAGAATTAATGAGCTTTGCAATGTAGATGCTGAGGATGACCACTTGGAGTCCAGGTACATTGTGGCTATGGAGTCACGACAAGAGGACCAACTTTGGCAACAACATTGGTAAAAAGCAGGGCCTCCCGATGTTCTTTTAATTCCTTCTCAAAACAGTCACCAACTGGGTCAATGCTGGTGTTGTGTAGGTTATTGGCTGTATCCTCTTGTATATGGGTATTGGAGTGATCCAAGCCAGCCAAGAAAAACTGGTGCACTAGGAGCCTCTTTTTGTGACACCTAATAGGTGTCAGATTCTGGAGAGATGGAGTGGTGACCCCTTTTGGCTTGAGAAGAGGGGCTTGGTGAGAACTTGGAGGTGACCTAGGTTTTGTGTCTTGGCATGAGAGTAAGGGTCTTATTCCATGGGCCAATGGGGGCCCGATCAATAAGGTAAACGAGCACTGGTCTGCTAGATCGGTGCTCGTTTACTTGGCCTATTACACGGCCCGATTTAGCGAGGGCTGAAGGGACATCATTACCGTTGTCCTTGCAGCCCTTGTTTAAACACCGTACTTTACCTAAGCATGTTGCAGACCTTCTCCTGCGCTCCTTCTTCCTCCTGGTCGCGTGCAGCAGCAGCTTCGGTGCGGCCTGTCTGAGCTGACAGACCGCTCAGCCAATTACTGGTCGCGGCGGTCCTGGCCAGTGATTGGCTGAGCGGTCTGTCAGCTCAGATAGGCCGCCCCGAAGCTGCTGTTGCACGTGGGATGGGGAGGAAGAAGGAGTGCAGGAGAAGACCTGCAACATGCTTAGGTAATGTATGTTGCTTGTCAAATCGTCGGTCGCCCGCCACGCATCGCTATTTCACGCAGCAATGCTCGGTTGGTGCCCGATGATTTTAGGTCTAACCCTAAATAATCGATCAGCCGATCACATGATTATCGGCTAATTATTGTCTCTATTCCACAAAGCGATAATCGGACGAATTGGGCTAATTCGGCCGATCATCGCTCTGTGGAATAGGCCCCTAAAGAGGAGGAACTATAGAGATAGTGTGCTTATCAGAGAAAATAAAGTATCTACGTGACCAAGCTGAATCAGATGGATTGAGGCACGTGTTCGGGGATTACACAATCATTGCCTACCTATCCAATCCTCAGGCCCTGGCATGACAGAGATCCCCAAGGAGAGCCGCCATGAACTGCAAGTTCAGCCCTACTGCCCAGATACATTGGTCCCAAATGAAATTGGCCCGAGGAACAGAATGTCTCATACATCCTCCAAGTGTACAAGTCTTTCTGGAGAGTCCACCATCCTGCTTGAGCTTGCAAGGATGAGAGTCCACCTGAACGATAAAGACTTCTGCTGTGTTTAAAGGGTTTTTCTTGACTAAAACTATAGATAAGCTATCCACAGGATAGGTCACCAATAGCTGATTGATAGGGGGTGGGGGTCTACATATGGCAAACCCGCCAATAAGCTGTGGTGCTGGAGATATACAGTATATAGGAGTCGGGAGCCTTGGCTGATTAGAATAGAAGCTGCTCTCCAAGCTCGGCATGGATCACAGGCCTCCGGTTCCCATGTATTCTTTATCTCCATATGTTAGGCTTAGCGTCTCCTTATCCATTAATTATAAGGATATGAATGTGGAAGATACGGATACATGGAGTTCTCCTTTAAGATCGCTTAAGCATTCTTCTAGTAGATGAATAAAATTATGTAAAATTTAAAAGAGAAAAGTAGTTTTTTAGATCACCACTTGCCTGACGTCTGGGGAAATGGAAAAAGCAGTCATATAGAATAGATTTCCATAGGACTGCTGGCTGGAGCGGTGTAAATGTTCCATGTAGATGCGTTCGGCTATAAGCTCAGCATTAATGTGGCTGCAATTAAACTGAAAGAGAGCGACTGCTGAGCTAAAAAAGCGTAAAAAGCATTCATGAGCTGAACTGCAGGGAAGGAGCGGCCCAGGGCAATTATACCGCCATCTATGAGTCCAACCTATCCCTTATGGGTGGGTCCAGTGCAAGGTACCGCAAATCACAGCCCGTCCATTGCCCGTGCAGCTGGTTATCTGCATTGGAGAGTTGTCTCAAGGTAATAATCCTGGGTGGTGCAGAAGATCTGTACTAAAATACTATAATACAATACCAACACATCAGGCTCCTGCATCCCAGACTTTACTGAATATCGCAGCTTTTCTGTATTCTTCAGAATCTCTAAGCTTCCATTTCTGTTTACCTAGGATTAGAATTAGACACAGCTACTTTCTTGCAAAAACAGCGCCACCCCCTGTCCTCAGGTTGTTTGCGGTATTACCATTCAGCCCCATTCATTTTAAATAGAACTGAGCTGCAATACCACACGCAAACAGAGGACAGGGGTGGTGCTGTTTCTGGAAGAGAGTTTTTCTAAGCCTGGATAACCCCTTTAACTTTTACGTTATCACACTATAACATGTGCCAGAGGAACAGTGCTATATGGGCAAGGTGGGAGTGGCGTGTCACGGTCATTGTGAAAGGCATGTCTGTGAGGATTTCTGGGCATTCCTTGACCGATCAAGGACAGGACTTAAAGGGGTACTCCAGAGAAATGTCATTTAAAAAAAATGGTGTCAAAAAGTTATACAGATTTGTAATTTACTTCTATTTAAAAATCACAAGTCTTCCAGTACTTATCAGCTGCTGTATGCTGTATGCAGTTTATTCTTTCTGACACAGTGCTCTCTGCTGCCATCTCTGTCCACAGCAGTAGCAAATCCCCATTGAAAACCTCTCCTACTCTGGACAGTTCCTGACATGGACAGAGGTGGCAGCAGAGAGCACTGTGTCAGACTGAAAAGAATATACCACTTCCTGCAGGACATACAGCAGCCGATAAGTATGCAACCCTTCCATAGAGCTTTCTATTGATGCTGGATGATATTGTATATAGCAGTCCTGTAGTTTTTGCAGTGTGCCAGGTAATGAACCAGGAAGCTCAGGATGAACGTAATTCAGGTCTTGTCTATCTAAGGTGAAGCTTCTGCATCATCATAAGTCACAGACACACGACGGCCGTATTTTCTCACTTTAAGCTATTACCTCCAGGCTCCTTGAGCTGTGCATTCTGGGAGATTTCAGTGGTGCACTCCGAATCCCAAGCATATTATGCTCCGTAATAGAATAACCTGTGTTTTCCAGGGAACAATGGAATGGTTACATCTGTATCTATTTCAGAATTAATTTTTAAATGCCGATAAAAGCTGAATTTCCCTTGGGCTGTAGAATACATTATGCCTGTAAGAGAGAGATGGGGCTGGGACTGGTAGAAGTGAAGCCTTCTCTATGGAGAGAACATGTTATGCCAGTCGGAGAGCGACGCTGTCAGGGCCGATCACCGGAGACATACTGGTTCTGCCGCTTGTTTCACTGACAAGTTACCACAGTTCTGCACTTAGAAGCCAAGCTGACTGCTGTAGTTTATCCACTTACTGCTCATGTAACAACCTACAAACATCTCCGGCCTCATTTAACAATTGTAGTTATGAAATCTGGGAACAAAGAGTCCTAGAAAGCAACAGAGATACCACAATATACCAGTATATCTAAAGCACCATGAAAAATAGGTGAATGGTCTTAGGTAAAACTGCTTTGTGTCTGCAGCTCCTATATGTCTCCATGGTAACAGACTACAAACAAACCGTAGTCCTCTCCCTTCAATTGCAACCTACATTTTACTCTTATACGCGATAGCAATGGGGGAATCGATTTGTAACTAATCTGACTTATTCCGAATTATACAAAAAGATTTGGGTTCTGCCAATTAAAATTTTTGTGAATAGTCAATAGAGGTTAAAGCAAATGTACCATCATGTACATCGCTTTAAAGGAAGCCTGCCCGACCTCCTCGCTGGAGCCCCTCATACTTACCCCTTCCTCGAAGTCCCGATCCCGGACCCTGTCCTGCCGCCGAGAAATCCCTGTCGGAATCCGTTGACGCTAACCAGATATAAGTCTGACACTCATAGAGAATGACTGTTTTGGTTTCCGATGGGGATTTCCGCATGGCTCCCGATGGGGATTTCTCGGCAGCGCAATGGGATCCGGGACTTCGAGAGGGGGATAAGTATCAGGGGCTCCACCGGGGGGTCGGGCGGGCTTCACCTCGACAGCCGGGGTGACAGGTCCCTTTTAAAAACACAAAAAACTGTGTGTGAGCTGTGGGGGAAATGGAGAGAAAGGCTTACACACAGATTTTTGTGTCTTTAGCAGAAAGCAGCAGCTCAGAACTGGGAGGAGACAAGTATGGAATAAATTGTTAGCCTTACCATGGGCAGCAGTATATTCAAAGTTATGGGGAATACCCCTTTAAGAAACAGTTTGTTGACAGTCACAACCCTAGCAGCTTGGCTGAGATCCCATAATGCAATTTATAATGCTGCCCCCACATTTTAGTGTAAAAACTTGTAAAGTTTTAGAAGAAGCTGTATGGAAACTTCTTGAAAAATTATCTATTGGTCCCTTGTGGAGCTTTATCTTGGCGCCTATGACATCAATTAGTCTTTTATTAGAAGATTTTATTGCCCTTGTACTCACTGTATTATTAAAGGGAGCTATATGCTTCCCGTGTATATCTTTACATGTCAGACCTATGGGCAGTGCACACATCAAACCCAACAAAATGTTTAAGTAAGGATTCACAGTAATTCAGATATTTAGTGAGCACATGCTTGGTTAGGAAAACCTATCTGTATTCCTCAACAAACAGCGCCACCCCTACCTATGGGTTGTGTGTTGTATTGTTTGTCATCCTCATTAAAGCAAATGAGGCTGAGCTGCAATACCAAACTTAGCCTATGGACAAGAGGGGAGATGTTTCTAGAAGAAAGCAGTAATATTTAACCTTATCTATTTCACTGTTGGCTAAATATGTTTTCCTATATGGCTATGGGCCACAAAGCTCAGTGGGCCCCAAATGGTCCTGGTGCTTACACCAACCCTGGGTGCCCCAGTTTTAATATACTAACCCTGAACAGTGTTTTAAATCAAACAGTTAAATGTGTTTTTTATGATTTTTTTGCAAACTGCACTTTGTGTGCTTTCCTCCCTATCTACAGCCTATGTGAGCTGCCCTCCATGTTTGCTCTCCCCCCTATCCACACTGTGAGCTGATCTGTAACCCCACCTCCCTCCCTGCTGCTATCCCTAACATTGAGAGAGCATAATCTCTGTCTGATGACTTATCCATACCTGAGAAGAATGAATAAAAAATAATAATAAATCAGCACAGAGGTGTCTATAGCCTTGAAGGAAAGCATCCATTCTCCCATAGAGTCGCCTAACAATCCATTTAAGCTGGTAAGTTCCCATATGATTAAAATACGTTTTTCAATTCACTCACATTTGTTGGGAGGTTCACAGGGTTAATGTTCTCACGTCTTAGCAGTCAACTTCTGCATTTGCTTTCTCAAGCCTTTTCAGTACTCAAGCTTTTCTCAAACCGCAAATAAATCAAGTCGAAGAAAACATTGACTAAGTCAGAGCAATTCATCTGTTCATATACATAGACTGGAAACAAATAGAAAAAGTGCTAAAAAAAATAAATAAAATCCTCCGGTGACAACATCTAATGAAAAAATAATGTTGGTTCCTGGAAAATCCAGAATTAACATATTTCACAACTTTCTTCAAGGCAGAACCAGCACCCCCACATCTAGGATGCCCTCCCCCAGTCAGCAGCCCACTGCTTATGAATAGTGATATGAAGGGAAAGGGATAAGAAGGATCCAGATCATTGCAGTTTCATATATTGTAGATTAAAAGGGCATTAAAAAAATGTAAAAATTTAAATTAAATAAAAAATTGTCTTCTCCTATATAACACATAGTTATCTAATAGCCAGAGTAGTACAAAGAGCGTCTCCTACTCTGGAGGACCCGACACATCTGTGCATTACATGGGCAACCCTTTGTTATCTGTGAGAAATGTGTAATACTTCATTTGTCCTGTTGTGGCACTGTTGGGAAATTCATACCTCCCAACTTCTAATGAGAGCAAAGAGGGTCATTCAATGCAATATGCCGCCAAAGCCAGGCCCAAACCTTTTTCCCACTGCTATTCACATAATTATAGGGTAGCACCATACACTGCAGCAGGCAGAAGTAGATTCATACCATGTTTTTGGTATGAGCCTCTGGCCACAAGAGTTAGGGGGTTATTACAGGGGCCAATGGGGGCCCGATAATAACTGTAAATGAGTGCCGATCTGCTAGATTGTCGCTCGTTTCCTGGGCCTATTACACGGCCCGATTATCGTTTAACAAGGGCTGCATGGACATTGTTACCGATGTTCTTGCAGCCCTTGCTTAAACTTCATACATTACCTGTCCGGGCTGCAGGGATCCTCTTGCGGTCTTCTTCTCCCCAGGTCCTATGCGCTCCAGCTTGAGAGCGACCTGTCTCAGCTGACAGGCTGCTCAGCCAATCACTGGCCGTGAAGGTCCCGGCCAGTTGTTGGCTGAGTGGCCTGTCAGCTTAGACAGGCCACTCTGAAGCAGGAGCTCGCGGGACCTGGGGAGAAGAAGACCGCAAGAGGAGCCTTGCAGCCTGGATAGGTATTGTAAATCGTCAGTCACCGCTATTACACGTAGCGATGCACGGTTGGCGCCCGACAATTATAGGTTCAAACCTATATCAACGATCAGCTGATGCTCGTTGTCATCGGCTCATCGTTGTATTTATTCCATGCAGCAATAATCCGCCGGATCGGGCCGATTCGGGCGATTATCGCTCCGTGGAATAGGCCTCTTACTGGCAGAGTGGAGAGACAATTTACATAGTGCTCGGTAATAGACGATGCTGTGCGTGGGAACGGGGCGGCAGTACAAAGAAAGGACGGTTGCACTGGCATCTCCGCGCCAGCACTAGTCTATTCATGTAAAAAAAGAAAAAAGTGATACCGGTGGATCATTCACTTTAAAAGAGGTGAAGGGGCCTCTGGGCTGCAACCCCTATGGCTGCCAGCATTGACCCCTGTGCATCAATCGTACAAAGCAGGAAGGGGTGGGGTAAGGGAGTTTATAACATTGCAAACAACCATCAGAGACAGGTAACATTTGTATTATTTCCCTATTTGCCCATGTCTGCAGGTCTGTGCGTGATATATAGCACTAGGTTCTCTTTGGCCCAATTCACACATCCTGTTCCTGTCTGCAATTGTGGATCCGCAGAAAAATAGGACCAATGTATTTCAATAGACCCATACACACATCCGTGTTGTGTACTGGGCTAGAATCCGTTCCGCCAAAAAAAAAAAGGACAGGCCCTAGTACGGACAGTAACTGACACACCCAATACAACTTGCAATACGGATGAAAATACGGATACAATACGGATGAAAATTTGCGGATTGCTTACGGATTCAAAATTGCGGATTGGAAAATATACTGACGTGTGAATAGACCCTTAATGGGGTTGTCCAGCCCCTGAAAATAAATTGAAAGTTAAAAAAAGAAACAATACTCACCTGTCCTGATCTCCCACAGCTGCCATTCTACTGTATCATGTCCACTTCTCCAGTCACTAATCAGGTCACCCCTGTGGTCAGTGACTGGACAAGCAGGGATCAGGACATGATGATACGGCAGCTGCTGGGGTCCGGACCAAGTGCATATTGGGGGAGATTTATCAAACATGGTGTAAAGTGAAACTGGCCCAGTTGCCCCCGGCAACCAATCAGATTCCACCTTTCATGTTCCAAAGAGTCTGTGAGGAATGAAAGGTGGAATCTGATTGGTTGCTAGGGGCAACTGAGCCAGTTTCACTTTACACCATGTTTGATAAATCTCCCCCATGTCTTCTTTTTCATGTTTATATCACCATTTTTCCTGAGGCAGGAATACCCCTTTAAGGTAGTATCTTCGCCGTTCCTAGTCTCTATAAATATACCAAGAAAAATGTCCTGTGTGTTATAAAGGCCGGGAGCTATTTATCATAGAAGCCACACAGGTCCCTCATTAATTATAGCGTTATGTCCGTATCTTTTATCAATACTGCAAAATGGAGGCTGTAAATCTGCGGCGGTGGATTGCACGGGCCGGGGGTAAATCTATACAGGCCTCTCACCGAGAACAGGTAATAATGAAGAAATCCCCACTGCATTCTTCTAATATGTATCAGGAGCCGCTCTCCATCAGTTTTATGGTGCGCTGTCATATACCCAGATCTCCGCTTAATGTACACTATCTCCTGCCGCTATATGATTGGACATAAAACTTCCCATAAAACCCTGAGTAACGGCCGCCTTCCTCTCCTTGTCCCTGGAAGTCACCGATGTTGAAGGCTGGAGCCTGCTTCCGTCTACTGAATTAACTCCAGATTAATAAGACGCATTAGTTACACAACATTTCCACGTCTGCTCCTGGAGGAGAGGAAGAGGCAGAGAGCTTTTTCACGAAATCTTAAACACAGTAGAGCGCCATTGCCCTCTTCACGGTCGGCAGGGTTCCCGGTTTAATGACAGAAGATACTTAGAAGAGGAAACTTAATTTAAACAGAAAAAAGTGTAGTGCCTGCCGAGAAAGGTAGCGTCTAGAGATGAGCGAACCTGGAGCATGCTTGAGTCAATCCAAACCCGAACTTTTGGCATTTGATTAGCGGTGGCGGCTGAACTTGGATAAAGCCCTTAGGCTATGTGGAAATCATGGATATAGTCATTGGCTGTATCCATGTTTTCCAGACAACCTTAGAGCTTTATCCAAGTTCAGCAGCCACAGCTAATCAAATACCGAACGTTGGGGTTCGGATCGACTCGAACCCGAACCCGGTTCGCTCATCTCTAGTAGCGTCATTACAGCGGGGCCGGCTGGTTTTTGGTTCCACACGGAGCTGGAGAGTGACGGACAGACCCTCACATCTTCCTTGCATCTAGAGAATTACTTTCAAAGAGGAGTTAGCAGTCTACAATCTCCGAGACACTCCTGTAGGTGCCCATAGTTTTAGGGTCCTATTACACGGAGCGATTTTTAATGATTAACGACTAACGATAAACAATTGCAAACGAGATTGTATATCGTTAACCTATAATCGTTCACCATATTACACAGAACGATAGTCGTTAGTTATGATCGTTACTATGATAGTTATTGCAATTGTTACTATGATCATTTACTCCTTCTGATCCCAGAAAAACAACAAACAATGTGCAATTACACTGAACAAACGCGGAACTTGAGCAAACGAATGTGGAATTACAGCGAACGATTAGCGAACGATTAACAATTATTTTAGTTTCAGATCTAAATCAACGATTAACAACATACGAACGATTTTTCGATCGTTTCCTGCAATTACACGGAACGATTATCGTTAAAATTCAAACGTTGTAACGATTTTTCGTACGATAATCCTCCCATGTAATAGGGCCCTTAGGGTCCTATTACACAGGACGATCATCGTGCGAAAAATTGTTATCATTCGAATTTAAATGATATTCATCCTGTGTGATTGCAGGAAACGATTGAAAAATCGTCTGTGTTGTTGATCGTTGATTTAGATCTAACCCTAAAATTATTGTTAATCGTTTGCTGTAGTTCCATATTCATTCGCTAATCGTTTAGTGTAATTGCACATCGCTCCTTCTTCTGCTGGGATCAGATGGAGTAAACGATCACAGTAACTATCGTAACTGACGACTATCATTCTGTGTAATGCTACGTTTACACGGAGCAATAATTGCCCAATCAAACGATTAACGATTTCGATAATTCGAAATGTTGTGTTTTTAATAACGATCAACGTTTAGACGGATCAATATATCGTTTGGAAAATTCGTTATTGCAATCGTTTTAAGATCGCTTAAGCCAACCTCACACATAGGGTAAATCGGTGAAAGACTGTTTACACAAAGCGATCTACAAATTTTCAGTGAGCGACCAACAATGATTTGAGAACTTGTTGAAAGATCACGATGAACGATTTATCGAGCCGGTTATCACGAAAAGTCAATCGTTATCGCGAAAATTCAAACGATAATTGTTCCGTGTAAACGCACCATTATATGGTGACGTTAAACAATCTAGTTTGCGATCGTTTATCGTTAGTCGTTAATCGTTAAAAATCGATTCGTCTAATATGACCCTTTACTTACTGAATTTTTGTACCAGCAAATAACAGGTTACAACTTTTCATCACTAGCTGATATTCACAGTACAGGATTCCCTTTTGCATGAGAGGAGGTTTCCCTCCCCTTGTAAGCCATAAGAAGATTATCTAAGCTTAGAAAAACATGGCTGCTTTCTTCCAGAAGCAGCGCCACTCTTGTCCGCAGGTGGTGTGCAGTAGTGCAACTCAGTTTCATAGAAATGAATGGAGCCAAGTTGTAATACCACACACAATCTGAGGACAGGTGTGGTGTTGTTTTTGAAAGAAGGCAGCTATGTTTTCCTAATCCTAGACAGGCCCCTTTAATGTTACTAGGGCTGGATAAGACTAGATTCACTCCACTAGCTGATAAAGGGTTAATTTTGAAAATTTTCAGTCCACAAACGGCTCCATCATCATGCATGAGGGCTGTATACATTAGCAATGTCCATGCAGCCCTTGCTTTTTACTGTCAAAATAATAAAGATTATACTTACCTATTCTCCCCTGGTGTCCGGCAGCCTTTGCCCATGTCCCCCACTCATCACTGACCCTTCTGGCCCCATCGCTTCAGTGACAGGCTGCTCAGCCAATCACTGGCCGAGATGGGTCAGTGCTGTGGCCAGTCACTGGCTGAGCAGTCTGCCACTGAAGAGATGGGGCCAGAAGGGTCAGTGGTGAGTGGGGGACATGGGCAAAGGCTGCAGGACACCGGAGGAGAATAGGTAAGTATGAACTTTATTATTCTTACACTGTCATCAGTTGTTGGCCGTGCACCACTACACATTACGATGAGCGGCCAGCGGACAATTATTTTTAAGCAGCGATCAGATGATATTCGCCGGTGGTGACTTGACCAAATTTTAATAATAATATTTGTAATTAGTAATTGCTGTCCCATTCTTGTGGATATGGTATAACCAATAAATGTTCACGTGTGGATAGCTCAACAGAAATCCATGCAGCCCCCAGAGAAAACCCCATTCCGATAATGAACTGATTTCCTATTGAAGATATTGCTGCAACAAATTTAGTCTCTATTAACCTGCTGATGACCCTAGTGATGGCCATCATGCCTTGCCTTTGCTTAAAGGGAATCTGTCACTAGGTTGATGCTGCCCTAAATGATGGCAGCATAAACTAGTGACAGAAATGCTGAACAGATCGGTATGTTACTTACATCCTTTTGTGCAGCCGTTCTCCTAATATGCAGGAGAATATGATTCTTGACACACCCCTCCCCCCGCCCTCCAGCTGCTGATTGACAGTTGACTGCCTATACGCAGCATGGATAGATAACTGCCAATCAGCAGCTGGTGAGTGGAGTTTTCTGCTTCTCATGAATATCCAGGACTACTGAGCTCATACACATAATGGAGAGGACTACTTATTATCCCTGTTGTTCAGGAGGATATCTATGGATCAGCTGCACAGAACAATGTAAGTGATACATCATTCTGTTCAGCTTCTCTGTCACTACTTTACGCTATTCTTAGATAGGACAGCATAAACCTACTGACAGAGACTCCTTAAAGAGACTTTCCCTTCTGCAGTCCTTGGGCCACCATAGGTCTGAAAATATTATCATGTCCTACAGCTCCTTGTTTTACAATTTCCGCTAAATAACTAGAGTGTTGGGCGCGCTGCCCAGTCCTTAGAAGTCTGTCCTAAACACACGCCAAAGTACTGTGTCTAATTTGTCTCGCAGAATGTTCTGTATTCTGATTTTCTCATCTTTTCCTGATTACGTTCCTGGGAATTGAAATATGCATGAGCAAGTTCTCTACTGAAGCTGTCCAGCTACTGTGTGAACACATTTATTAAGAAAATCACATACACTATCATGGAATTACTGGCAGAAGTAATCGGGGAAGGAATGGTTTTGGGCACTTGCTTGACCTGGATGACGGTGATGATGGAGGGGTTGACGTTTTTTAATTTCAATGTAAATGCTGTCATATAAAATAATAAGCCTTAGATGAATAAGACATCTCTTTCTCTTTTATGAAATTCCATATTATAATAGTGGATTAAGCGAGGTGTCAGCGGGCAGCCAGCTGCTGAACCTCGGAGGAGCCAGTTACAGTGCTGAAATAGGAGCAAGCCAATGTCAAGAAAGGAGCCAGTCACAGTGCCCACAAAGGAATCAGCCACAGTGCCCACAAAGGAGCCAGTCACAGTGCCCACAAAGGAGCCAGTCACAGTGCCCACAAAGGAGCCAGTCACAGTGCCCACAAAGGAACAAGCCACAGTGCCCACAAAGGAGCCAGTCACAGTGCCCACAAAGGAGCCAGTCACAGTGCCCACAAAGGAACAAGCCACAGTGCCCACAAAGGAATCAGCCACAGTGCCCACAAAGGAGCCAGTCACAGTGCCCACAAAGGAACAAGCCACAGTGCCCACAAAGGAGCCAGTCACAGTGCCCACAAAGGAGCCAGGCACAGTGCCCACAAAGGAGTCACCCAATGTCAGAAGAGGAGCTATCCACAGTGCCCACAAAGGAGCCAATCACAGTGCTAAAATAGGAACCAGCCAAGGTCAAGAAAGGATCCAGCCACAGTGCCAACAAAGGAGCCAGCCACAGTGCCCACAAAGGAGCCAGCCACAGTGCCCACAAAGGAGTTAACCACAGTGCCCACAAAGGAACCAGCCACAGTGCTCTCACAGGAGCCAGCCACAGTGCCCACAAAGGAGTCACCCAATGTCAGAAGAGGAGCTAGCCACAGTGCCCACAAAGGAACCAGCCAAAATGACCATAAAGGAACCAGCCACAGTGCCTACAAAGGAACCAGTCACAGTGCCCACAAAGGAGCCAGCCACAGTACCCACAAAGGAGTAAACCACAGTGCCCACAAAGGAACCAGCCACGTTGCCCACAAAGGAGTCAGCCAATGTCAAAAAAGGAGCGAGCCACAGTGCCCACAAAGGAACCAGCCATGGTGCCCACAAAGGAGCCAGCCACAGTGCTGAAATAGGAGCCAGCCAATGTTTAGAAAGGAGCTAGCCACAGTACCCACAAAGGAGCCAGCCACAGTGCCCACAAAAGAGCCAGTAACAGTACCCACAAAGGAGCCGACCACAGCGCTCTCAGGATTCTTCTATAATGCTTGAAAAGCCCCTCTGTTCTCACAAGACTCACCCGTAAGCATTGCGGCTTCCATAGAGTACATTTGCTGGGCTGGGCACCCTGTACTACAGTGTACTATACAGGAGAAGAGATTCTTCCCGAGTCCCTGCTCCTGTACATATTTTGTGTGGGTACTTGCAGGGTAATTGGGATCTGAATCTGGAATTGATCGGAGAGATTATATAATCTTGAGACATCCTCTCATCTCTAGGTCTCTTGTCACTGATAGGCGCTGCTTTTAATGCATTTAGTCCATATTAATCGAAAACGCTGACCTGACTCCATTTACATAGACTTTTCTATATTCACATACAAATTGTGTTAAGTTCCAAAATTAGAGCAAGAAAGCCGCCTTTAAATATCCTCCGGAGCCATGTGTGGTGTCTTTCCAATAGACACTTCAGCAACAGGAAGGGTGTGAAAGGATACCCAGTGATCCTCCAACAAGCTGATGGGCCTCAGTTGGGTGTAGTGGATAAACATGACCCACTCCATGTGCTTCAAAAGCAAGCTGACATACTGAAGCTTTTAGCTTCACCATTTCGATGATCTCTCTTGAAAGCTTCAGCCTTAGAGTGAGCACATCTAAGCCGTGCCTTATAAAATATAAATGGAGAAAGCCGCAATTCTGCTTGACAGAAACGGCTTCTGAGCTCCTCCGAAACACAGATGTTTGTGTGGGCAAAGACGCCCTCGCCTCATCCCCATTTGTAGTCCTCACCTCAACCGCATCTCATGTCAGAACAATGCCGAGGTCACCAGAGAACAAGGCGGAGGACCGGAAAACGACTTCACAGTCAATTAGGAAGAGGTCAAACTAATGTGAGAGGACTTCATAAAATGGTCAGGATCATCCCGGGAATCTGTCACTCAGCAAAATACTGAAATTTATATTGAAATCGATATTTCCTGGAGATCATAGCTAACTATTCCGAAAGAGCTATCGACAATGCAATAGGGGGGGTGGGGGGGGGGGGGCATGTGGTCGTGTAGTCTCATTTACAAGGTCATGAGATTGAAGTTCATAATCTAATATATATTTAACAGCTGCACTGTCCGTAGCCTGGAGTCTTCTGATATCTTATGAGCACAGTTGGCAGCCATTGTAAATATCCTTTATTGGCTCAAGAGATGCAGTTTAGCGCAGCTACGGAGATTGAAACAAAGACACGTGAGCCACCGTAAACTAGAGAGTATTTGTTCTTAATGTGTTTCTCCTTTTGTTCTTTAGAGGTAAAAAAAATAAGTAAATAATAGAAAACCTGAACAATTTTTTTTTATGTTTCTATAATATATTTGTAAGGTGCTGAGATTTGCTTTTCTGATATTGCCTTTTTAAATCGCTCTGCTGCAAAGAACTAATGTTAAAAATGTAATTCTTTTAAAGGAAAAAAAATTTAATTCTGGCAGCCACCACCAGAGGCAGTATAGGAGCCCTTCTGTTCTGCGTAATTGAGTTTAAAGGGGTAGAGCGGCGCTAAACAATTATTCACTAAATAACACACATTACAAAGTTATACAACTTTGTAATGTATGTTATGTTAGTGAATGTCCCCCTTCCCCGTGTTTCCCCCCACCCACGCCACCCCTGGAAGTGTAGTGCTCTATACTCATCTGAGGCGCGTCGACCCCCGTCTGCCATCTTGCGACAATGATGTAATCTTTGGGCAGCCGGACGAACCGCTCTGACCGTCCCTCGTGCCGGCCGCCCTCTGCCGCATTATCAGCTGCTCAGCCGCGATTGGCTGTGACATCACATTTTATCTAGAAAGTGACATCACCATTTTATCCAGGAAGTGAAGCCTTGATGCAGTAGTGAGTGCAGGGAAAAAAAACCCACTTTATAAGCATTTCCCATAATAAGTGCATATTGGTGATTTGTATAACTTTTGGGGGGACAATACAATACATTAATAAAAGTATTCGCCAAACTTCTCTTTTCTTAGTATCTTGTATTGCCTTGATACATATACCATAAATCAAATAACTTCTAAATTATATGATCTTCAGTAAAACTCTCCATTCCGTGTCTAAAAGTCTGTGCACAGTTATGTGTCTCCATGGTTACAGACTACAAACAACCCCTACGTTGTCAGACTACTTTCTGTCTGTCCACAACTCTCTTCTAATCCATCAAATGTACAGTCTTCCCAGGGATTGTGTGTAACCATGGAAACACTCAAGTCTGCACCAGAGCTGTACATACAAAACTGTAATTTTATTTTTATTTTTTCCCCCAGATACATTGGAGAAATTAAAAATAATTCCAATACCCTGATTTTAGCTATTAGTATCAGGTATGATCCTCACTTACATGGATCAGCTGAACATCCCCCAGGTGTGGACATGCCTCCCAATTCCCCATTTCTCATGGCAGGGGCCCCCTTTATAAAAAGGGGGGCACACAGAATTGCACCCCCACACACACTTTTCTCTAGGTCAGATATTAGTTTAGGCTTTCGGTTCAGTCCAGTCCCCCCCCCCCCCCACCATTTTTCCCCGTTTCTGTATCCAGGTTGTTTTTGGCGTCAGTGCATTTGATTGGCAGCTGTCAATCGAGTGGGTAGAGGGAGCCGTTATATCTGATGTTTATGCAGTCCAGTGCTCAGTCGGCACACAGCCTTTGAAAGGAGAAGATCCCCCGTCCGCCCTCCCTTGTTCAAGGTCGCTCCTTTCAGTCAAGGTTCTTAATAGTGGGGTGTAGTCTCCCAGGTCTACTAGGAGGACTTGTTAGCTGCAATGGCTCAGTTTATGGTTCCAATTATTTATTAAATACTTATTTATTTGCCATTTGCTTGTATTTATTTGACCCATATTACAGGCACCGCTGCCATTTTGAGCAAAATATTTTTGTCTTTGTTTCATGGGGTTGGGGATTGCAATTCTGTGAGATTGCTCCACTAAATGAGCCTCAAAGAGCAAAAGTCCTATGCAAATTTGCCGCAAAGTTAACATTTCCGATGGATTTCTTGGGCATTCCTTGGCAGTCCGGTGGAATGACTTAAAAATTTCTATAAATGAGGTGCAAAAGTTAGGAGGTATGGGAGTAGACCCCCTTAGACATCCTACATACTGGATCATTTGTGGATCCAGCTAAAACTATAGATCCCCCAACATGGGTTTAGCCTGCTCTCTATAGGCTATATAGACTATTTATCGCAATTGCCTTCCATATCCTCAGTAGTTTCCTTCATCCTTGCCTTGTCTCACAAGCACTTTACAAGACCATGACCAGCAGCTTTTAAGTGTGTTTTTTGAGTCCTTAGGATATGCCATCAGCATCAGATTAGAGCTATGGTTTTGCCTGATACTTTAGCTTAGCTCCGTTCTCTAAAAAGTAACTAAGGACTTTGGCCTGAAGGTTAGACCTTCTGGACACTTCCATTTCCTTGTGTATGATGAGGTAGTCTAAGTCATACCCGGGAGAGTCCATATGCTTCCAACTGGAGACCCAAGCCTGTGGAACACTATCTGCCTGATTCCAATGAGACTAAATACCAACGGCTTGAGCACCACCAGTCTGCACACAGTAGGCCTGAATACTGAATGCCCGAGGATAGTTACGGTGCCCATACACAGTGGCGGTAGATTTGGCTGATACTATGAGGGCTTAACCACTGGTGGAAATAAGGATGCTAGATTTTTTCAACCCAACCCATTCTCAGAGGAAAAAGACAGTGCCAGAGCAGTCTGGCTTCGGTTTACCCCTTTCACCTGGGAACACATGGGTGTTTGGCCATGTTGAACACTCATGTGCATAGAAAGGCTGGGAAAGAAAAGTAAAGGCCAAGTTATTGTAGGTGAATGGGCACCTTTAGTCTGAGCCATGTAAGCAGTCTCGACCTGGCAGTCTACAGGATCATCGGGAATGATCCAATCAGTTCTACTTTTCAAGTTAAGAGACTGTTCCACTGTTTAAGAGACTGATCTTTGTTTCTGTTGTAGCCATATTAGTCTATTACTATTGCAGCAAGAAAGTAAGCATCAATTTTGCCCGGTCATTGCTGCTTGAAGTTCCAGCGCCCCTTACTCACGCCATATCCGAGCGGTGCCCCCCTGCCGCTACACAACATTGACTTTGTCGATACAACCCGTAGACAGAGATATGAAGACATTTGCTATATGGCCACATTCACTTTCAGCTGAGGGAATTGCTCTGTTCCCAATAGGCGCATTACTCATCGAAGCACTTAAATACACAGAAGGCAATTCACCTTGTATAAACTCAAAAATAGCAAGTAACTCTTGACATCATTTATAGTATACAAGATAATTCAAGGCATTAGACGGCTCCAGTAAATTCTTCCTGCATGGCGGTGAGTCGCATGGTGTTGAATGTGTCTGGTGACTTATCTGTAGCGTTGGCTGACACAGGAAAGAAACTCGGGGTTAGGTGACATCTTGGATAAAACTGTCTTCTATCACAATCAGTGTCACCGGCTGTTCGGATCTCTCTCTCTTTCGCCCGAGATGTCTTCGGTCAGCCAATCATACATCGGCGCCATGCGTTTCACAAAGGACGTTCCCTGTCATTTTTCACTTGAAATCTAATCACAGACAGACTGGAGAGATGCATCATGAAGACCGGCTATTACAGGACTCTGTGTCACCGGCTGCCTGTATACTCATTACTCGTGTAGCCGGCTTCGGGTTGTTAGCCGTCGTTCGCCGTGGTTGGAGAAGCTCTGTGGTTATATTGTGGCCGCCCGATAAATATAATTTTCCTGCAAAACACATGGAGGTCATCATTAAACATGGAGGACTGTAGGGCTGATGGCCCTTAACAAACATCATTTCAGAAACTATTATGAAAGCCATCATTTTTTAACCCCTTAAGGCCAATTTTATTGCCACCTTTTCTAAAAGCTATAACTTTTTTCCTCTCCATTGACAGAGCCATTAGAGGGATTATTTTTTGCAGGACAGGTTGTACTTGGCAAGAGAAACCTTTTATTCTATTAACCCCTTCATGACCAAGGTCATTGATGCAGGAATATCCAGGTCACAATGAAGCAGTGTCGCCTCCCTGCCTTCTAAGAGCCATAATGCTTTTATTTTTCCACCTACAGGGCTGGTTGGGGGCTCATTTTTTGCGATCTCTTGTTTTTATTGGTATCATAATAGTGTATAAGAAATATTTTGATAGCTTTTTATTATTTTTTTCTGATATATAATATAAAAAAATCAGCAGCTCTGGCTTTTTTCCCCTCTTTTTGCGGAAAAAATATTTTAATATATTTATAGATTGGACAATTCCGCTCGCTACGATATATAAGATGTTTATTTTTACATTTTTTTTTTATAATGGGCAAGGAGGTAATTTTAACTTTTATTGGGGTATATTTTATAAAGGATTTTAAAAAAAGTAAGTTTTTATTTTGACACTTTTCCTTTACAGTTAAACATGCAATATACTGATCAATGCTAAGCCATAGCATAGCATAGATCAGTACTATCGGCGATCTGTACATAGAGTCTGCCTGAGAGCAGATTCAATCTACACATCGCTTCGATCCAACAGGACGGAGGTAAGTGGCTTACCCTGGCCATGCAACCATGCTGCGGGGGTCCTGATCAGTCAGTGACAGGTGCTTAACCTGTCACTGACTTCCTTAAATGCCGTGATCGCTATGCATCGTGGCATTTAAGGGGTTAATGACAGGCAGCTGCTGTACACTGATTTATGTGGAATCACTTGTATTGGAGCAGCACTGCACACATTTACAGCCCCATCAGTGCAGGAATGGATATATATATATGTATTATTGACGTGCGTGAAGGGGTTAGGGTATTACCAAACAAAAAAAAATAATAAAGAAAATTCTAGGGTGAAATAAAATTAAAAAACGCAATTCCTTCTTTGGTAATTTTTGCAATGTTTACTTTCCAGTATGGGGCTATGTTCACACTACGTACGTCTCCGGACGTAGCGCGTTCCATGAATAAGCGGCCGGAGACTTACGAATTTTTGTACTATGGAAAGTATACGATGTACGGCCGTAACTTACGTCCGTAGCGTAACATGCGGTCCCATACGTAGTGGTGATTTCTTCATTTTTAAAGCTTTTTGTGCCGATCCAAAAGGTTCTGTGGGGTGTCCGGGGCTAGGCGAAGCTTTCCAAGTAAAAGACCGCTGTCAGATCGCTACGTAGGGCGCTCGGGAAGCGTAAGTAGACTTCGGGCGTAAGTTCGCGCTCCGTACGTAGCCGGCCACAAGTAGCGTAAATCTCCGGCTGAAAATATGCGGCCGGACATATACGCAGTGCGAACATAGCCTAAATGACATGTTAACTTTATCCTGTGAGTCAGTACCATTACAGCAATACCAAATTTATATTGTTTTGTTCTTTATTTATTTTGTATTGCTCTATTCTGTGAGGGTTTGTTTTTTGTGGGGTTATCTGTAGTTTTTATTTGTACCATTCTGGGATGGATGTGACTTTTTGATCACTTTTTTTAATACAGTATCTCTTTTTTTCTGGGAGGCACTGCGAATGTATTATTCTGCTATTGTTCTCAATGTGGGGAAAATAACATTAGCAATTAAATGGTACACAAAAAGTTGTGTCATTTGCCATAACAACCAGGTTTCATTTTACCTGTTAAGATAAACAGGAAAGTGCAACAGCACTCTGCAAATGCTAGGACTAGATATACTCCACTATTGTACACACAAAAATGACATAGTTTAATTTTTATGGTCCTTTTACACGGAACGATTTATCGAATTTGCACGATAACAATCAAATTTGAACGATATTCGTACGTGAAAACACAGCAAACGATCAAGCGACGAGCGAGAAATCGTTCATTTTGATCTTTCAACATGTTCTCAAATCACCAATGATCGTTCGCAAAAAATTCGCAGATCGTTCAGTGTAAACCGTCTTTCAACAATTTCACCTATGTGTGAGATAGGCTTAAGCGATCGCAAAACGATCACAAAACGATTTTTCTGTACGATGTATCGTTCCGTCTAAACGCTGATCGTTATAAAAAAAACATTGTTCATTCAAAATCGTTAATCGTGCGATCGGGTGAATTATCGCTCCTTGTAAAAGGACCATTAGTGAACATTTAGATGGACTAACTGAAAATGCTCCAGATTTATTGCAGTGTTTCAGGCTGAAGGGTAATCTAGTGCATGTGATGACAATCTAGTTTAAATGGAAACATGTCACTAGGTTGATGCTGCCTTAAATGAGGGCAGCATAAAATAGTGACAGAACTGCTGAACAGAACAATGTATTACTTACATCACTCTGTTCAGCCGTTCTCCTAATATGCAGGAGAATAGGATTCTTGCCACACCCCTCCCCCCGCCCTCCAGCTGCTGATTGACAGTTGACTGCCTATACACTATTTATTGTCCATGATATTCAGGAGGAAATCTCCATCATTCTGTTCAGCTTCTCTGTCTCTAGTTTATGCTACACTGACATAGGACAGCCTAAACCTGCTGACACAGTCTCTCTAAGTTTAGAACAACTGTTGGTTGAAATGTACACCAGAGTTTGCACCAGTATTTTGGGCAATTTTTTGCACACCTAAAGGCACACCCCTTTTTACCAAGACCATGTTTCTTTTTTTGTAACTGTCAGAAAGTATCGAAAATGCATAGTAAATGTGGTGAAAGTCGTGTAAGACTTGCCCAAAATTGCACCAAAATTCTGGCCATAGTATTTTGGTCAGTACATGTAGCTACAACCGGGAAAGGGTCTAAAACAGAAAAAGGTCGAAAATCCGATTCCTCCCCTGCTGTAGTTAAAAATACTGAGCAAAATACTATGGGGAAATTTATTAAATCCAGCATTTTCTGCGCCGGGCTTAAAATGTCCCCACAGCGCCAATGTTCCCCAGATTTATATAGAGGCGTACACTGCTGCTAAAGCCTACGCCGGCTCAGAGCCCCCGATGTGCCCCCTCTCCACCCCCTCCCAACAGCATTGGAATAGAGCTCAAATGAACTGATTTTATGAAACACTAATTACATTTACCTTATTTTGTTATTTATAATACACAAGAAAATAATGATTTAGCTTTTTCTATTATTTTTCTATTTCCTATTGACGATGAAAATGCAAGAAAAAAAATTTCAAAAAGTTTCATAGTTTGTAGATTCAATAACATAATAAATGTTGGCGCAGGTTCTGGTCTGCTCGGAGTGTGAGTCTGTTTCAGGGCCCCATCACATTTCTTCCTGCATTTCTTGTTTTTTTTGTGGATATTTTCTGAATACTGTACCAATCTTGGTGCGTCCACCTGCGTACAGAATGACTAAACCTCGCGTTTTCCTAGGCACTAAAGAATAAGTGGAACCAGGGGCGTAGCTAGGATTCACAGGGCCCCACAGCCCTCCCCTACGCAGAACACAAAGTACTATATATATACTCTGTATATATATATATATATATATATATATATAGAGAGAGAGAGAGAGAGAGAGAGAGAGAGAATATATATATAGGGCCCTTGGGCTCCCCTCCTGCACGGGCCCTATAGCAGCTGCCTACCCTGCCTCTATGTTAGCTAGGCCACTGAGTGGAACCTGCCTGGGCAGTGAACTATGCTGGAACAGGACACTTCATGCTGAAGAAATGAAGGACTAAGCACAAATCTCGGACTTTAATGTATTCTTAATGGTGGAGAGAAGAAATAAAGGAAAGAGGCACATTTTGCCAAAAAGCTCTTCATATGTTACTATTAGTATTCAGTGGGGAAGAAGTGGCTTATACAAGGATGACGGACACGATTTACTGGTTTCTTTAAAGATATTATTTGATCATGATTTAATATCAGCATAGGAATTGCCGGTATTCACGTTCATTACTAGCTATTCTCCTTATATCGTTTTTCTCTATGCCATTTGGGTCTTTGCACACTTGTAAAAATCTGCCAGATTACAATTTATAGACTGTAGAATAGATACAAGGGGAGATTCATCAAATATGGTGTAAAGTGAAACTGGCCCAGTTCCCCCTAGCAACCAATCAGATTCCACCTTTCATTCCTCACAGACTTTTTGGAAAATGAAAGGTGGAATCTGATTGGTTGCTAGGGGCAACTGAGACAGTTTCACTTTACACCATGTTTGATAAATCTCCCCCAATAACTTTAACGGAACAGTTCTAATGGAGAATGTGTTGGAGCAGTCACCCCTGCAACCAGTTTTCAACTAAGGTACCTTTACACAAAGAGATTTATCTGACAGATTTTTTGAAGCCAAAGCCAGAAATGGATGTGAAAAGAGGAGAAATCTTAGTATTTCCTTTATAACTTGTTGTCTGTTTGTAGTCTTTTATAGGCTGGCTCCAAACATCTGTCAGATAAATCTCTCTGTGTAAAGGCACCCTAGGAAGCATAGCTTGTTCTTTATCCAGGCATCATCAGGTGGAGAAAGTGAAGTTAAACACAAATCTACCATCAGACTACATAGCTTATTTGTAGTCTGTTGCCATGGAGACACATAGGTCTACATAGGAGCTCTAAGCACAAAACAGTACAATTTATACCAATTATACCCTGCCACTACAGTTTGCTGAGGATGGATTTTCTCATCTGTCTCTCAATCCTTGTTTTGGGGGTCAATCCAGATATCTAGTCTATACAGAGGCCACAATCTAGTACTGAGGAGTTTAAAGAGGATGTACCTGATGGTACATCCTCTTTATTATGACCCATGGATAGAACAAAGCCATCACGGGGAAGACAGTGCCACGGTCCGTTTTTTGAACCGTGACCCGGTACCCGTGTATGGCGCCGTTCTATCCACGGGTATCGGGCCGGAGCTGAAGCACTGGAGGTGTACTGGCCTGCCCCCAGAATTCCCTCCCCTCTATGACGCGGCTCCTTTAGATTCAATGGAGCGGCATCATAGACGGGCGGGGGTTTCCTCCCACTGGGGGCGGGCCGGCCCGCCTCCAGTGCTTCATCCCTGGCCCGGTACCCATGGATAGAATGGCGCCGTACACGGCTGCGGTTCTAAAAACGGACCACGGTACCGGCTTCTCCGTGATGGCGCCGTTCTATCCGTGGGTCATATTAAAGAGGATGTACCAGATGGTACATCTTCTTTAAAGGGGTTTTTAGCCCGCTGTCTGCCCCCTCTGTATACAGCCTGAGGACAACCTAGAAAACATGGATACAGCCTATGACCTATGGCTGCATACATGTTTTCCAGGTGGTCCTCGGGCTGTATACACCTTCTCCATGGAGTGGGCAGACAGCGGGAATCAAAAGCCATATGAACCCGAACCTCGCCCCGTTTGCTCATCTCTAGTAGGGACCCAATGCCACCACTACACAATGTACAGAACTGAAGCTTCTGGTTACAAACATTGTTTATATCCAGGCACTTTGGCTGTGCAAAACAGCTAATCTGTGGGGGTACTAGATGTTAGCACCCCATTGATCAGCCATCGATGACCTATCCTATGAATAGGCCATCAATGAGGTTCCCTGGAAAATCCCTTTAAAGAGATTGTAGGGAACGCGACAACAGCGCCACAAATGATAGGTTGTGTGTGGTATTGCAGCTCATCCACATTTATTGGAGCTGAGCTTCAAACCCAGATACAATCTATGAACATATCTTGTGCTGTTTCTGGAAGGAAGCAGTCCTGTTTTTCTCATTCTCTACAACCCATGACCCAATGTATATATATATATAACTTAATATATGTTCACTACAACAAATACAACTGCAGGATTTATGACCTATAGTCCTCTTCAGGATTTTTTTTTTTTACTATGTATTTCCATAATCTCTCCTGTTAGATGGGCATTTCACATTTTCCATGAAGTTATTAGTGAAATACTTATAATTGACCTTTAGCTCACCCGTGATGAGTGTTAATGACCTTTTGCTGAATCACAAGGAGAGGAAACCTTGGCGGACGCAATTCTTCCCCCGTACTGTATAGAAGTATATAGGTAAAGCTAATTGCCCCCGACCTGGTCATGGTGATATCGGGTGCGAGAGCACAATACAATCCCATGCTTCTCCTTGTACAGTCTGTTCAGCTTTAAATGACCTTTAGTGGAGATGAAGGAGTCTTGAAGATAAACGTCTCTGACACCACCATCAATTGTGTTAATATCTCCTTCTCTACCTCCACTTGCTGGAGGCAATCCGGCAGCTGAGGTCTCTACAGATTAGAGGTCCCCGTGCAAGAACCGGCATTGTTAACCTCCTGTCCTTTGTCTTCTAATACGGAATGGTCCTGCAAAAAGACAAATGAGTCCTATTAATACTCCACAAAAAATACTGCTCACATCAGCTGGAATTTTTCAATCTCCCGATCGTTATGAGGACATCAATCCGCCCTCCTCGTAATTCACTTTTCTCCATCAGTTGATAAAAAAATCCCATTAATGACTGGGTAATTTTCCTGGAGAATATATTTTCCTTGTAAATCAAGAATAAAAAATCATGGAACTTAAAAACACAAGTTGGCTTATACCAAGGTTGGCTCTATGTTGTATGGTGGCCTGTAGGGTACTTTCTGCTGGCATTCCCTATCTATCTATCTATCTATCTATCTATCTATCTATCTATCTATCTATTATCTACCTATCTGTCTATTTTCTATCTATCTATCTATCTATCTATCTATCTATCTATCTATCTATCTATCTATCATCTATCTATCTATCTATCTATCTATCTATCTATCTCTTATCTATCTATCTCCTATCTATCTATCTATCTATCTATCTATCTATCTATCTATCTATCATCTATCTATCTATCTATCTATCAATCAATTATCTATCTATCTATCTATCTATCTATCTATCTATCTATATATCTATCTCCTATCTATCTATCTATCTATCTATCTATCTATCTATCTATCTCTTATCTATCTATCTCCTATCTATCTATCTATCTATCTATCTATCTATCTATCTATCTATCTATCTATCTCCTATCTATCTATCTATCTATCTATCTCCTATCTATCTATCTATCTATCTATCTATCTATCTCCTATCTATCTATCTATCTATCTATCTATCTATCTATCTATCTCCTATCTATCTATTATCTATCTATCTATCTATCTATCTATCTATCTATCTATCTATCTATCTCCTATCTATCTCCTATCTATCTATCTATCTATCATCTATATATCTATCTATCTATCTATCTATCTATCTATCTATCTATCTCCTATCTATCTATCTCCTATCTATCTATCTATCTATACATAAAACAAGCAAATAATGGTAAGGGAGTGTCACAGAATGGCCGCTGTTTTGCTATGCGTGAACATGGCTTAAAACTGCATTGAAACGGCATTGAGGATGAAGGTAAAAACGTATCATCACCCAGTAGGGAGCCATCATCAGGTTAGATTGTCTAAGGGTCAATTTACACAGAAAGATTATCTGACAGATTATCTGCCAAAGATTTGAATTGGATTTGAAAAGAGAAGAAATCTTAGGCTTTCCTTTATGACCGGAGCTCTGTTTATAGTCTGTTCCTGGCTTTGGCTTCAAACCTTTGGCAGATAATCTGTCAGATAATCTTTCTGTGTAAATGGACCCTAAGGGCGGGTTCAGACTACGGAATTCTCGCGGATAAATTCCGCTGAATTCCGTCGCCTGTACGTGCTCACGGGCGCGTGCCTTTCCGCTGGCTCCATAGACACCATTCCGCTGAAAGAATTGTCACGTCAAGCCGAAAGCGGAAAGGCGCCTGAACCCGCCCTTAGGGTCCATTTACACGGAAAGATTATCTGACAGATTATCTGCCAAAGGTTTGAAGCCAAAGCCAGGAACAGACTATAAACAGAGATCGGGTCATAAAGGAAAGCCTGAGATTTCTACTCTTTTTAAATCCATTCCTGGCTTTGGCTTTAAATCTTTGGCAAATAATATGCCAGATAATCTTTCTGTGTAAATGGACCCTTAAACAATCCAATTAGTTCCATTAGATCACTTGTCCTATTTCCCATAGATCTGAATTACAGATCAGTTTATTGAAGATCAGCATTTTCCAGTCTTTGACTGTTCTCTAGTTATATAGTATTAGGGTGTGACACAGAACGGCTGCTGTCTGAGATATTCAACCCGGCCAGCACTGCAGTGATGCAGTAACATCACTTCTTTTTAATTGGAATACCGACACATTCGGGTGCGTCCGCACTCCAATTAGCCATTGCAGACAATGTAAAGTACGGCGGGAGCTGTACTTTACATTGACTGCACAGTCTATTTTGTACGACCGCTGTTTACTGAATAGCGGCCGCACAAAATAGATATGTGAGTTTTTTGTGCGGCCGCTTGGAATCCTGACTGGAGGTGGGAGTCTAAAAAAAACAAAACAAAAAAAAAAAACGTTATTCCCTTCCCCCTGCTACCTCGTGCTGCCCTGGGCACCAGACCACAGGCGCCTAGTGGTTTATACGGCCCTGCCTGAAGCTTGTAGACACAGAGTTTTTTACATAGTAAATAGAGATGAGCGAACCGGGTTCGGGTTCGAGTCCATCCGAGCCCGAACATTCGGTATTTGATTAGCGGTGGCTGCTGAACTTGGATAAAGCTCTAAGGTTGTCTGGAAAACATGGATACAGCCAATGACTATATCCATGATTTCCACATAGCCTTAGGGCTTTATCCAAGTTCAGCAGCCACCGCTAATCAAATGCCGAAAGTTCGTGTTCGGATCGACTCGAGCATGCTCCAGGTTCGCTCATCTCTAATAGTAAAGTAAATGCACATCAGAGCGAAATAAACAAAAAAGCTATTTACCTTTGATACAATTTGGATGCAGGCTACTACCACACATGCTGCTTACCACTTATTGTCCTGATAGGGTGGGGATCAATTAAAGGGGAACTCCGGTGAAACTCTTTTTCTTTTAAATCAACTGCTTTCAGAAAGTTATTTAAATTTCTAATTTACTTCTATTTTAAAATCTTAAGTCTTTCCATACTTATCAGCTGCTGTATGTCCTGCAGGAAGTGGTGTATTCTTTTCAGTCTGACACAGTGCTCTCTGCTGCCACCTCAGTCCATTTCAGGAACTGTCCAGAGCAAGAGAGGTTTTCTACGGGAATTTTCTACTGCTCTGGATAGTTCCTGACATGGACAGAGGTGGCAGCAGAGAGCACTGTGTCAGACTGGAAAGAATACACCACTTCCTGCAGGACATACAACAGCTGATAAGTACTGGAAGATTTGATATTTTCAAATAGAAGTAAATTACAAATCTGTATAGTTTTCTGAAATCAGTTGATTCAAAAGAAAAAGAGAACCTGTTTAAAACTTTGGACAGGCACATGAATGGACAGGCAAATTATCCTAAACCCCGCCCCTTTTATGTATAAATATTCTAATAAGGGAACAAGCGAGATAAACCCATAATCACCTCTTTATATTCTGCATCTCCAGCCACATGCATACGTGCAATGTATATGAAGGAC
This sequence comes from Dendropsophus ebraccatus, assembly GCF_027789765.1. Classification (NCBI taxonomy): domain Eukaryota; kingdom Metazoa; phylum Chordata; class Amphibia; order Anura; family Hylidae; genus Dendropsophus; species Dendropsophus ebraccatus. Next base: position 84,158,799 of record NC_091463.1, read on the forward strand.
AATAGAAGTGTTGTTCACTTTAGGATTAGTGTCCCTTTAAAAGGACGCGGAGATGAAGCCGAAACACGCGTGACTTCCCTGTCCGCTCCTGATAGCCACTTAATAATAAATCAAAATGAATACAGACTCTTCAGCCTTGGAACCAAAAAGCAAAGTGTAAATCCTGCGAACAGGACGCTGGAAAAGGATTAATAACGCTTTGTAAAAATGAAGTGTCGCTGATGAGGTGTTGCCATGGTTACTTCATGCCGGCACTAAACAAGTCACCCATATTAAATAACTCTGGATTTACCGTCCAGTACCTGCGCTAATTCAATTTGCCGGCGAGGAGCGGAGAGCTATTGAAACACAGAGCCAGATTTGATCCTGTTTAAGGTATTATTTAATATAGCGGTTTGGCGGCATTAGTCAGAATTATAGGCGAGGTGAGGAAAGGTCCGGATTAAGATTATCAAGCGTGTGAATTAAATGGCTGTTCCAAGGATAGAGCCGAATGACCTGCTCCGCGCCACGTCTAATTGGCGAGCTGGGGAAGCGCTATTCCGCCATAAAGTCGGGCTTTGTCCTTTCTTAAATTATCTTTTGATGCCTGGTGATCTTTACAATGAACCGTGTCCGTGGCCCAAATTCCATTTTTTTTGTCATGAAATCTCCACTTGCCGGTCGGCTTATTAGACTGAATCTTCGTGAAACGTCTCGGCTTATTACGCCCTTATTGAAGGATTTCTGTGTGTAGCAGAGACGAGTTTGTCATTAGGCCCAATCTACTATATCATCTTGATATCTTAATACCTGCAAGTACAAGGTAGTAGAGACGGCGCTCCGTTGGAGTATGCAGACCCCGGGACCTACCATAAGGTCAGCAAAAGCATTTGTATAATAGATGGGCGATTGTTTCCCCCTCTAACTGTGAAATATAACAATATTACAGAGCAGTTCTCTCATTATTTAGGTTTTTTGGTCTGTAATTTAAAGGGCTACTGCCATTTAAGATAACTTTTGATGTGCTATCGGACGTGTATGATGTCCTGTTATTTTGAATGAGAATAATGCTTTAAGCCTTAAAGGGGTACTCCGATTATTTTTTTTTTTAAATCAACTGGTCTCAGAAAGTTATATAGATTTATAGTTTACTTCTATTTAAAAATCTCATGTCTTCCAGTACTTATCAGCTGCTGTATGTCCTATAGGAAGTGGTGTATTCTTTCCAGTCTGAAACAGTGCTCTCTGCTGCCACCTCTGTCCCAGACAGGAACTGTCCAGAGCAGCAGCAAATCCCCATAGAAAATGTCTCCTGACATGGACAGAGGTGGAAGCAGAGAGCACTGTGTCAGACTGGAGAGAATACACCACTTCTAACAGGACATACAGCAGCTGATAAGTAATGGAATACTTTAGAATGTTAAATAGAAGTAGTTTACACATTTGTGTAACTTTCTGACACTAGCTGATTTGAAAAAAACAAAAAAAAAGTTTTTCTTCGGAGTACCCCTTTAAAAAAATCAAGCAAACAAAACAGAGAAAAAGTTTTCATATAAAACTTTTAGTTGTTTATTTTGTTAGTTGGTCCTTTTTTTTTTTTTTGCTTTTTTTTTTTTTATTTGCCATTTTAATATCAATTGCTATTTTGCAAATTTGAATCCAGTTTTTGAGAAATTAGCCCAAAAAAGGCTCCAAAAGTCATATGTAAATGACTGAATAACAAACAAAAAACTAAAAAAATCTTTGTGTGCATATTGGTGGAGGTTTATCATAAGCTGTTCAGTGCCCATAACAACCAATCAGATTTCAGCTTACCTTTTTTCAAAAATGAAACCTAGAATGTGGTTGCTATGGGCAACTGCTGAAGTGATCTTCTGCACAAGGTTTAAAGGGATTATCCGCCACTTTGAACATTTTAGGTTTTTTACATTTTTTCATGAAAAATCCTTGAATCAGATAAATTTCAATGGAAAATGCAACAGAAAAAAAATGTATGCATTAAAACACATTTTGGAAGAACACTAGAAACTAGGCCAGAATAGTGTAACACATGCTTCTGCTGCTGAAATACATAGCGAGGGAGCAGTCAGTAAATAGTTAATACAGATAAGCCGCACCTAGGTAACCCCACTCGGGAGGCATAGATCATGTAAAGGTGCCCATGGAGACACTAATAATAAAGCCATTTTGGTGAATGATGTATATATTATTCATTGCCACTCTGTGAGGCAGCACAATGGCAGCGAGTTGCCAGCAGATGTCAGTGGACAGCCTGGTTCCTGGAATATCTCCATCATTCATTCAGTAGTGGAGGCCTGTTTGCATTTACAACCATAAAACTCACAGTGGATCAGTAAGCTTGGATGTAGGTGTAGTGTCCTGATATCCATATCCCAAACACTGTTAGTCTAAGATTGTTGTGTGGCTCTTGCAAGTTGCCTTTAAAGGACAACTCCGGTCAAAACTATTTTTTAATATGTTATTACTTATGGAAAGTTAGACAAATTTCTAATGTACATTAATTATGGGAAATGCACATATAGGGCTATTTCCCTTAATTTAGTAGATCAGGGAGACTTCAGATTTTCTAAAAAAAAGTGACGTCACGAACCGGGGGTGTAATTACAATGGAGTGTCCAGCAGGGGCGCACTATATATAGAAGTCAATGAGTACCATTGACTTCTATATATAGTGCGCCCCTGCAGGACACTCTATTGGAATTACAATGGATGTGTATGTAAATGTAATATACAGTGTTTTTAATTAAATACAAGTGTCCTTGCTCCCCAAAGTATTCCATAAATGTAATCAATCAGTACATCACAGTAAGCCGCCGAACCGCCGCCGCCCGCCAGCCGAACCGCTGCCGCTCTGGTCTACACTCAACTACTACTCTCATCACCTGCTCATAGCATGAGCAGGTGATGGGAGAGTAGTAGCTGGGTTATATTGCGATGAGATCGCCGCCGCAGATGCTGCGCAGGGGGAGCCGCTCATCACTGTGCAGCTATTATCCCCCTCCGCTCCCCCCTCCTGCTTCTTCTTCCTGGATCTGGCCAAACTTTACACTATCTGATGGCTGACTCCCCGCCTGGCCGCCGCTCTCCGATCACACATTCTGGCTCCCGATGCTTCCTGGTATCCCCGGCCGGCACGTGTGATCGGAGAGCGGTGGCCGGGCGAGGAGTCAGTCATCAGATAGTGTAAAGTTTGGCCAGATCCAGGAAGAAGCAGGAGGGGGGAGTGGAGGGGGATGATAGCTGCACAGTGATGAGCGGCTCCCCCTGTGCGGCATCAGCGGCGGCGGCGATCTCATCGCAATATAACCCAGCTACTACTCTCCCATCACCTGCTCATGCTACGAGCAGGTGATGAGAGTAGTAGTTGAGTTTAGTCCAGAGCGGCGGCGGTTCGGCGGGCTTACTGTGATGTACTGATTAATTACATTTATGGAATACTTTGGGGAGCAAGGACACTTGCTCCCCAAAGTATTCCATAAATGTATTCAATCAAAAACACTGTATATTACATTTACATACACATCCATTGTAATTCCAATGGAGTGTCCAGCAGGGGCGCACTATATATAGAAGTCAATGGTACTTATTGACTTCTATATATAGTGCGCCCCTGCTGGACACTCCATTGGAATTACACCCCCGGTTCGTGACATCACTTTTTTTTTTTAGAGAATCTGAAGTCTCCCTGATCTACTAAATTAAGGGAAATAGCCCTATATTTGCATTTCCCATAATTAATGTACATTAGAAAGTTGTCTAACTTTCTGTAAGTAATAACATATGAAAAAATTGTTTTGGCCGGACTTCTCCTTTAAACTTATATACTTTATACATTTTGCTTGTCACACTGCTATAAGTGCAAGGGTTAAAACTGCTGTGTTTTAGACACTCAGTGGTCACATGTCAATGAAGTAAGGATCTTGGTCACATGACCCTTTCCCAGACAACTTTAATCTGAACAATTCTTTGGGGGAGGAGTCTCCCAGGTTCAACGTCTTTCCAGGTTAGAGCCAATCCCTGTGTAACACCTCCGGATGAGACCCACCAGCGGAGGCAGTGTCCTGTTCACTCCTTTCCCGTGCTCCATGTTCCTTCTTGGGCCAGTTGTTTGCGTCCTCCAGCGTCTTCTTCTATCTTCTGCTGCAGTGACACCTCTGGCCACTAGGGTGCACAGGAGGTCAACTGCTCTGGATTTATAGAGGCAGTTTATCTCCCCCCACACCTATTTAAACCAGCTTCACCTGCTCCTTTATCTTGAGTGTTGTTGTATTTGTGCGTTGAAAGTAAAGGTATGTTTCTGCTATTTTGCTGATCTGTGCCTGTTCTTTGGCTTACGCTTTCTACCTCAGCTGTGTCAATGTGTTTGCCTGTCCTGTTTCCAACTTGGATTGTCTGGCCTGCCTCTGAAGCTGCCTGCCCTGACCCTTCACCGGTCTGACTACAATATCTTTCTCATCACTGCTAGTGCGCTGACTCTCCTGCTGATGACCCCGCTTGTTGACCACGTATGCCTTACACCAGCTCTGTCTGATTCTGGGAAACCAGATGGTGCTCACATTAGAAACACATTTGTGGAGCGACCTGGTGTCCTCTAGCCCCAGTACTCCAGCGTTTGCATCCTGGAGTTAGATAGAGGGTGAAGACCTAGAGGGAAGTTAGACTCCGCTCACTGGTATGGCCATAAGCCAGCCTGCTATTAAGTGGCACAGCAGGTCCACACTCGCTGTCTGCTACACCCTGCAAACCTAGGTCCAACCCTGTTTCCCCAGAGGGCTGGAACATTCTAACCATTGTGGCCCTGCCTATTATAGTGTGAGGAAATGTCTGCTAACTTCGAGGCTAGAGTAGAGTTTAGTTAGTCTTGGCTTGACCAGACAGTAAGAACATCTGCCTCTGTCTCCACACCAAGACTTAGGCCTAGACAGTTTCCAGTTCCCTGTAAAATTGCAACCAGGTAACAAAATATTTGTATGCTACAAAGTTGCCCAACACCCTGTTGAAGGCTCCACCCGTTCCAGTACGTCTGTCCGAACAAAAAGTGGCAGATTAGAAATTCACCTCACCGACAAGGAGGTAAAGCTTCACCAATTCCAGTATGTCTGCCCGACCAAAGAGTGGCAGACTAGAAATTCACCTCAGTGACAAGGAGGTAAGGCTCCACCCGTTCCAGTACGTCTGCCTGACCAGAGAGTGGCAGACTAGAAATTCACCTCACCGACAAGGAGGGTAACGCCTAGTTGTCAATGTATTCCTTCATTTCCAGGAAGAATTCCAGAGGAATAATGCGTTAGAATAGTTTTAGCTAATATATACTAGGAGCAGTGACGGGTCCTCTTTAAATAGCAGACTAGGATGGCGTAAGGATCGGCATTTAGAGATATTTTCCGCAGCGCCACAGGAAACAAGGCAGATAATGTTTAACTCACTAAATTAATAAACATTTTAGGAATGAAAAATGTTCCCATTTAGTCACAAAATCTCTAAAAAGCCTCCACCGGAGATTTGTAACCCGGCAAATAGGACTTGTTCACAAAGAAAATGGATGACTTGATTCCCGCAGCCATTTTGTGTGATTTATTGAGGTGAGGCTCCTCCTGTCAGAGCCGGTATTAGATGGGGCCGGTGAACATTTATAAAGGAGCCGCATAATGAGACATCGAGAAGAAGCTGGGAGGTAAGCATCCTGAGGGTTGTTGAAGTCACCATAAAGACGGGATACAGGAATACATAGGATTATATAACCGAGGGGCTGAGATTAAGGGCCACTTCATTGATGCTCATATTGTGGCCCTTGACTGGATACTTAAAGGTGTTAACTCACTTAATGGCATTAGGTAATGATCACTTCAGTAAAGTCACATACTCCGAGCATGTACAGTAGAAAACAGCAAAAATGTAATTAGACATATATCACATGGTGCGGGCATGAAGTTGCATAGACTGAATGTAGTCTAATTTTGCAACATTTTGTCTACTTTACTGCATTATACATTTTATTTGTGAAACAGAGGAACAACTGACTATCAGCTGGCTTGTGTGGGCCTGACTACTGTGATCCCTGTAGACCACTAGGACATAGTAGCAGGCCTCCTGACCATTCTGGATCCATTGGGACAATCCCAGATTTCAGGTCAGGTCATCTTCAGGATGGGCACTATGGTGGAGCAGAAAGTCATTGGCATCCTGCCATGCTACTTACATAAACTCATTTGTCCTCCTCTCTATAAGAGACTGGGTGCAGTTAAAAAAGTCAGCTCCTGGGTGCAGGAAGATAAGCTTGGTGTGAGAATGAGGAGGGGTGAGTATCAGCTTTTCTTTTTTAAAATTTTAATTTATTTATTTTTTTATTTTGGCTTACTATAGGAATCTCTTTGTTCCCCACGACAACCAATCACAGCTCAGTTTTACATATTAATGAGCTCTGGAAAACTGAAACCTGAGCTCTGATTGATGGCTGTGGAAAACAAAGACAATGGGGGACATTTATGAAGTCCGGCGGTTTTTACGTCGGGCTTACAAATGTCCCCGCAGCTCCGGAGCTCAGGGGATTTATGAAGAGGCGCATTGCCTCTACATAAGTCCCGATCGCACGGAGCCCATCCGTGCGAATAATTTGAAACCTATGCCTGCTCAGAGCTGGCGTAGGTTTCAGTATCATTTCCCCCCTGGAAAAATGATAAATGCGGCGCACGCAGAGGCCGCACCCCCTCTTGTGCTGCTGCACCCTCCGTAATGCCCCCTCTCCGCCCCACTGGCAAAGGATGCGCAGATCGGCCCAATGCAAATAAAATATTCTCCAAAAGACCTTTTGCAAATATTATTCCGCCGATCAGGCCAATCTGCGACAAAAAAATTGCATTTTCGTCTTTTCATACATATCCCCCAATGTTCCTATAAGACAGCTTAAAAAATCTTCCATATAGGATTTAGTACTAACACAGCTTATTTTGACCTTAAAGAAGCAGTTCACATTTTTTTTTATTTGCGCCGGGGGACACAATCACCTGTGGTGAGTATATGCGCCAGCGCCTAGCTGGGGGGAAAATACATTTTTTTGTGAACTGCTACTTAGGACCAGTCCATTTTTCATCTTTATTTTTCCTACTTGCCTTCTAAGAGCCATAGCGCTTTTATATTCTCACTTACAGGGCTAATTGGGGCATTTTCTGCTGCAGATCCGGTGTGTGTGTGTGAAGGCACCCTAAATCATAAGTGGACCTGTTTGACAATCCCAAACATTAGGAGGCATGATCCAGGCAACCACCGGTACTAGGCACCACTGGTACTCAGGCAACTGCAAGTGATATGTATAGCTTGCATCCACGCAACCACAGGCACTAGGCTTCACTGGTATCCAGGCAACCACATGTACTATGTATTACAGGTATCCAGGCCACCACAAGTACTAGGCATCAGTGGTATCCAGGCAACCACAGTTTCTAGGCATCAATGGTATCCAGGCAACCACAGGTACTCGACATCATCGGAATCCAGGCAACCATAAATGCTATGTATAACTGGTATCCAGGTAACCACAGGTACTAGGCATCACTGGCATCCAGGCAACCATAAATGCTATGTATAGCTGGTATCCAGGCAACCATAGGTACTAAGCATTAGTGGTATGCAGGCAACTACAGGTACTGGGCATCACTGGTATCCAGTTAACCACAGGTACTGGGCATCAGTGGTATCCAAGCAACCACAGGTACTCGGCATCATCGGTATCCAGGCAACCATAAATGATATGTATAGCTGGTATCCAGGCAACCATAGGTACTAAGCATTAGTGGTATGCAGGCAACCACAGGTACTGGGCATCACTGGTATACAAGCAATTACAGGTACTAGGCATCACTGGTATCCAGGCAACCACAGGTACTGGGCATCAGTGGTATCCAGGCCACAACAGGTACTAGGCATCACTGGTATCCAGGTAACCACAGGTACTAGGTATCACTGGTATCCATTTACCCACAGGTACTAGGTATCTCTGGTATTCAGGCAATGACAGGTACTAGTACAAGACCTCCCTGGTTTCCAAGCAACAATAGGTACTACGTATGGCTGGTATTATGGCAACCACAGGTACTATGTATTACTGGAATCCAGGCCACCACAAGTACTAGGCATCAGTGGTATCTAGGCAACCCAAGGTACTAGGCATCAGTGGTAACCAGGCAACCACAGTTACTAGGCATCAATGGCATCCAGGCAACAACAGGTACTCTGCATCATTGGTATCCAGGCAACAACAAGTGCTATGTATAGCTGTATCCAGGCAACCATAGGTACTAAGCATTAGTGGTATGCAGGCAACCAAAGGTACTGGGCATCAATGGTATCCAGGCAACCACAGGTACTCTGCATCATCAGTATCCAGACAACAGGTGTTATGTATAGCTGGTATCCAGGCAACCACAGGTACTAGGCATCAGTGGTATCCAGGTAACCCCAGATAAGAGGTATCACTGGTATCCAAGCAATTACAGGTACTAGGCATGACTGGTATCCAGGCAACCACAGGTACTAGGCATCAATAGTACACAGGCAACTACATGTACTAGGTATCACTGGTATCCAGGCAACTACAGGTACTAGGCATCAGTGGTATCCCTGGTTTCCAAGCAACAATAGGTACTACGTATTGCTGGTATCATGGCAACCACAAGTACTAGGCATCAGTGGTATCCAGGCAACCACAGGTACTGGGCATCGTCAGTATCCAGGCAACCAAAAGTTCTATGTATAGCTGGTATCCAGGCAACTATAGGTACTAAGCATTAGAAGTATCCAGGTAACCACAGGTACTGGGCATCAGTGGTATCCAGGCAACCACAGGTACTTGGCATCACTGGTATCCAGGCAACCACAGGTACTAGCCATCAATGGTACCCTGGCAACTACAGGTACTAGGTATCACTGGTACTAGGCATCAGTGGTATCCAGGTAACCACAGGTACTAGGCATCAGTGGTATCCAGGCAACCACAGGTACTAGGCATCACTGGTACCCAGGTAACCACAGGTACTAGATATCACTGGTATCCAGGTAACCACAGGTACTAGGTATCACTGGTATTCAGGCAACGACAGGTACTAGTACAAGACCTCCCTGGTTTCCAAGCAACAATAGGTACTACTTTTTACTGGTATCCAGGCCACCACAAGTACTAGGCATCAGTGGTATCCAGGCAACCACAGGTACTGGGCATCAGTGGTATCCAGGCAACCAAAAGTTCTATGTATAGCTGGTATCTAGGCAACTATAGGTACTAAGCATTAGTAGTATCCAGGTAACCACAGGTACTGGGCATCAGTGGTATCCAAGCAACCACAGGTACTAGGCATCACTGGTATCCAGGCAACCAGAGGTACTAGCCATCAATGGTACCCTGGCAACTACAGGTACTAGGTATCACTGGTATCGAGACAACCAAAGGTACTAGGCATCCGTGGTATCCAGGCAACCACAGGTACTAGGCATCAGTGGTATCCAGGTAACCACAGGTACTAGGCATCACTGGTATCCAGGTAACCACAGGTACTAAGTATCACTGGTATCCAGGCAACCAAGGGTACTAGGCATCAGTGGTATCCAGGCAGCAACAGGTACTAGGCATCATTGGTATCCAGGCAACCACAGGTACTGGGCATCGTCAGTATCCAGGCAACCACAAGTTCTATGTATAGCTGGTATTCAGGAAACCATAGGTACTAGGCATTACTGGTATCCAGGTAACCACAGGTACTAGGCATCACTGGTATCCAGACAACTGCAGGTACTAGGCATAAGTGGTATCGAGGCAACCACAGGTACTAGGCATCACTGGTATCCATGTAACCACAGGTACTAGGTATCACTGGTATCCATTTACCCACAGGTACTAGGTATCTCTGATATTCAGGCAATGACAGGTACTCAGTAGTGGATTATAATAGGGGCGTTTTGGGCAGCAGCCCGGGGCCCTGAACTCCTGAGGGGCCCATGACCACCCAAAAAGACTTATACTTTCAATGGTGTACTGTCTCCTGGCTACACTTCCGCCATGATTTGCAAAAAATCACTGTTTTTTTATGGCAATTTTGCACAAATCAGGACATCATGACATTATCTATCCTGTACTATGAATGCCAGGCTAGTGCTGCCATAGTTACAGTGGGGTGGGGGGCCCAGGCTTGGTGAACAGCCCAGGGCCTATGGTAAAGTTAATCTGCCCCTGCAGGTACTAGTACAAGACCTCCCTGGTTTCCAAGCAACAATAGGTACTACGTATGGCTGGTATTATGGCAACCACAGGTACTATGTATTACTGGTATCCAGGCCACTACAAGTACTAGGTATCAGTGGTATCTAGGCAACCACAGGTACTAGGCATCAGTGGTATCTAGGCAACCACAGGTACTAGGCATCAGTGGTATCCAGGCAACCACAGTTTTTAGGCATCAATGGTATCCAGGCAACCACAGGTACTCTGCATTAGTGGTATCCAAGTAACCACAGGTACTGGGCATCAGTGGTAACCAAGCAACCAAAGGTACTAGGCATCAGTGGTATCCAGGTAACCACAGGTACTAGATATCACTGGTATCCAGGTAACCACAGGTACTAGGCATCCATGGTATCCAGACAACCACAGGTACTAGGCATCACTGGTATCCAGGCAACCACAGGTACTAGGGATCACTGATATCCAGGTAACCACAGGTACTAGGTATCACTGGTATCCAGGTAACCCCAGGTACTAAGCTACACTGGTATCCAGGCAACCACAGGTACTAGGCATCACTGGTATCCAGACAACCACAGGTACTAGGCATCACTGGTATCCAGGTAACCACAGGTACTAGGCATCACTGGTATCAAGGCAACGAGCAAAAAACAAAGAAAGGTCTGAGGATACAAAGTACCTGTCATTGCCTGAATATCAGAGATACCTAGTACTTGTGGGTAAATGGATACCAGTGATACCTAGTACCTGTGGTTACATGGATACCAGTGATGCCTAGTACCTGTGGTTGCCTGGATACCACTTATTCCTAGTACCTGCGGTTGCCTAGATACCAGTGATGCCTAGTACCTGTAGTTGCCTTGATACCAGTTGATGAAGTCAGCATTTTGCTGATGGAACGCTCGGGGTAGGGCCAGTACTGTGGTCACTCTCATCTCCTCTCAGTTCTTTATTTTGCTTTGTACATCATTGCATATATCTTATCATTTGCATACATTATTTCATGTATTTTGTCGTTTCATTGTTATTTTTGCATGTTGTACCCCATACTTTATGCATACATGTGAGGGATGCTAGATTCTCAGGCAATGTTATATTCATTCATGTGGAGGATCCCGGTTGGTGGGGTGACTTATTGTATTCTCCCCCCTTAGAGTTAGGTTTTATTGCTGTATACAGCCTTTCTTTTTCTTCTGTGTGTCTTCTTAAATTTTTTGTATAATAAAATCTCTTTTTGTATACTATTGGATGTGCAGAGATTTTGTATCCTCAGACCTTTCTTTGTTTTTTGCTCATTGTAATTTGCTGAGGTAGTCTGCACTCCATACTATAGTTTATGATGTAGTGTGCGCTCACACCCTTTATTATGTGAGATAACTGCTATCAAGGCAACTACAGGTACTAGGCATCACTGGTATCCAGGTAACCACAGGTACTAGGTATTAGAGATGAGCGAACCTTTTGGACTTTCGGACAGTTCGCTCGATGGTGATGCCTGTGATCCCGGGTGCACAGTTGCGATCCCGGGAATATTTCATTGATCAAATCGATCTGGAATTCCCTGGAATATCCTGGACGCATATTCCCGGGATCGCAACTATGCACCTGGGATCACAGGCATCACGATCGAGCGCAGATGCTGTCGGACCAAAAGTCCGACGGTCCGCGCATCTCTTCTAGGTATCACTGGTATTTAGGTAACCACAGGTACTAGGTATCACTGGTATCCAGGCAACGACAGGTACTTGTACAATACCTCCCTGGTTTCCAAGCAACAATAGGTACTACGTATTGCTGGTATCATGGCAACCACAAGTACTAGGCCTCACTTGTATGCACAAAACTACAGATGCTAGGCCTCACATTTATCCAGGCAACATGCAGGTCTATTAAGTGTCACCATATTTACCAATTTAAGACTATGTTCAATTTTTTTTTATTATTGGACATCCCCCCCACTTTTAAAAGGGCTACTCGGGGTGTGGGGGTGGGGTATCACTCTGCAGTGATGAAGAGGGGTTAGCGGATCAGTGCTGTAGTCCCACCCAGTGCACTAAATTACTGAATTAACATATCAATTAAACAGAGGATTTCATTAAAAACGGTGTTGATGAAGGCAAGAAAATGATCTTCATTCTCTGTGTCCCCGGCCCTATAGAAACAACAGCAGGTTAAATTCCTCTAATTTGCTGTTGGTTTCCCTTTAAGGTTTCCTATCTCCTTTAAAAATTGGCTATTCTATCCAAACTTAGTTCTGAAAGTCTGTATTACAAAAAGCATCTTGAATAATGCAGAATGCACCGGGGAGAAAATGCCATAATAGGCCTGGTCTCATAGACCTGTGGAGCCGTCAGAAGATACATTTGGATAGGGAAGTGGAAGAACTCATTGACCATACACAATTGATATTATTGAGGCCCATCTCATTCTAACAGCCAAATGTATGCGCCTCCATTCACATGTATACCCCTGAGGGCCCCATCTCTGCTGTTACATTCTTTCAAGGTAATGTGTAGTTCATGACTTCTTCAAACCATCTCTAATACTCGGCAGAGAAGTATTTTTCCTTCCCAAATTCTTTACATCTAAATTGGATAGACTCATTTGCCGTAATGTCGGAGCCACTGAAAATAGCCATGTGCCCGGGGGGTTCCTGCTCTATTCTCCTCTCAAACAATCACAATCTCTCTGGTTTTTCATGTCTGACCAATCAGTCAGATTCCATTAAGTCGTGTTCTCATTCCGTGTGGAGGACATGCCACAGTAAGACTTAGCTGAACAATCATCACCCTACCTCAAGGGCAGATTAAATGTGTTTTCTCGCCCCCACCCCATTGTAACACAGAAACATTTAGACATGTTACACAAGAACCGGCCTGGTCATTGCTGTCAATCATGGCCCCTAACATGAGGAAATGTAGAGACGTTATTGGGCTTAATATAAGACGAAAACAGTAGCCAGGGGTGAGTGCAAAAGAATTAAAGGAATATTCTCATCTCATAAAGTTATGCAAAATCAGTAAGATAAAGAGATACCTTGTCTCTGAAAATAAGACCTACCCAGAAAATAAGAACTAGCTTTATTTTTCAGGCTTGTTGGTGTAGGCTTCAAATATAGGCCCTACTCCAAAAATAAGACCTACTTACAGTCAGCTGACTAGATCCTTGACGCTGGTTTGCTGAGAACCAGCCAATCAGTGCTAGACTTGTTATGCTCCGCCCCCACCTGCTCAACACAAGCTGCAGGGGAGGCAGAAGTGGTAAGAATGGGTCACGGTAAGGGACATTAAATATGGGCGGACAAAGGTTACAGAGGGGAAGGGAGGTATAAAGTATGGGGACTTTCTGCTGAGGGAGATGTATTAAGAATGGGTGAACAACTACAGAGAGGGGAGGGAAGTATACAGTATGGAGGCCTAACTACAGGGGAAGATACAGTATAAGAGCCTAGCAGCAGTAGGACATACACTATGGTGGCTTACCATGTAGCGTACGACTACAGTGTAGGGGCATACTGTGTTTCTCTGAAAATAAAACCTACCACAAAAATAAGCCCTAGCCCTTTTACCAGAAAAAGTAAGATCATGTCTTATTTTGGAGAAACATGGTGGGAGGAAGGACTGTTCCACTCTGGTTACAGATTAACGGATAGGAAAAAAATAGCATAGAACCCTCACCAAAACCTTGCTAACAACCAGTAAAAGCCAAAGTAGTATTCTGCCTTAGAGGCCACAAAAACCCACACTATTACCTTAGAGGAGCAACAAAAACACTTAAAGAGGTCTCCGATTAAAATTTGCTGGTCACCTGCTGACCCGTGGCTGTATTCAAAACAAAGGAGTCGGGGGGCGATATGAAGATCGCAGCTGAACCCCCGTGATCTCTTACTTGTCCCCTATCCTGTTTTGCAGCCAATGGCTCCAATGAGAAGCCAATGGCCCCATTGACATGAGTGGACAGGATGTAGTCATTTTGCTACTTTGTTCTGTCCATTTCCCCAATGTATACTTATTTTTGCAGGACTCAAAAGCAAGGTCGACCAATAACCACCAGGTAACAACTCCTGGTTTAGAAATTGGAGATTTTGTTTACGTGAGAATACACTGAATGATCTGCATTAGGAACAGATGGGGTCTGACATATTGTGACCAATAATGTGAAACCATATGGTGATCTCTTCCCTGTACAGCAGAAGTCAGTATTTACCAGTCGTGAGTAAATGTGGTGTCCCTGGCTTTGGTCAGATTGTTAGACTAGAGTGTCATGTTTCCAGATGCATGAAGCCATATTCTGTGGATGCACCACTGGGTTCAACAGGCTGATGGTGGCGATTTCATAGTCTTGGTTCGGCACTCATATCTTGAGGAGCCATATTTCAACAAGAGAAAGCACCACTTCAATAGGCTTGTAAAACTTAGGAAGTGGTTGGATGAACTTGACAATGGATTCTTGATATTGCCTTGGCTCCCAAACTTACCAGACTGAAACCCACTGAACATATTTAGGATATGCTGAAAGATCTGCTGCTTCCACACCTCTGAAAAATGTACATCAACTGATAGAGCTTCAGCAAGCATGGGTACAGTTCAGTATGGAGGATGTCCTCCACCATGTGAAATTTGTTCCTCAACATCTCCAAGCTGTGATTGACCAAAAAGGTGGACCAACCAGTCCTTGAGGAGACAATCTTATTTCAGTTACTGTTCAGTGTATATAAAACTACACAACGTATGTGTCATGATCGCGCCTGAAAAGACATCAGTGCCACCCTCTGCTGCGAAGATTAGACCTCTGCGCCAAAGACTGCGATTTTGGCCATAATCTTCCATTTATTCTTTGTTTAGTTTGCCTTGTTTTTGCCCTGTCTGAACTGTGTCTTATTCCTTCTGGTCTGCTAATTGTTTTCCCGGCCCCACCCGTGTCTGTGCTTCTAAGCTTCTCTGGTCATGTAACGGTTAACCTGCCTTTGCCTCAGTGATTGACAGCTGGTCCCTCCTATCATCTTCTGGACTTGGTTCCTGGTGTCCTATTTAAGATTTCAGCTTCTGCCTGTGCCTGGCCGGTTATTGACTTAGTCTTTGCCTGCTTGTGGTTCTGTGTCTTTGTTTCTCCTGATTTCTGCCTTGTATCTTTTGACCTCGCTTGCTTGCTGCCTGCCCCCGACCATATTGCCTGTTATTCGACTACTCTTTTGGATCCTGATTTTGTACCTTTGCTGCCAGACTGTTGTGACCCGGATTGCTGACCATTCTTTATTGTGTTTTGTCTGTCTGTCTTGTCTTTTTTTCCCACCAAGCCAGTGCAGGGACCGCCGCCCAGTTGCTGCCCTAGGGTTTAGCCTAGGGGGGCAAGTAGGTAGAGTCAGTGGGCAGGGCTGAGCTTAGGGCTCACTGTCTCTGTGTGTCTGGTGTCACCGGTTCCTGACAGTATGCATTACCAGGGAAGAAGGGACTGTGTGCACCAACCTCAGGCTAACCAAAGAGATCATCAACGCCAGAAGAGTAGGCTTAAGGATAGGATAGAGCATGATAAAAGTTGCATAAGTTTCATGAACAGACATTAGACAACTAGAGTCACTCCTCTGCCTGACTGGTTAAAGGGTTTATCCAGCATTAGACAAACACGGCCACTTTCTTCCAGAGACAGCACCACTCTTGTTTCCAGTTAAGGTGTGGTTTGAAATTAAGTTCCATTCACTCCAATGGAAATTAGTTGCAAAACTCCATCCAAACTGGAGACAAAAGTGGTGCTGTCTCTAGAAGAAAGTGTCTATGTTTTTTAACGCTGGATAACTCCTTCAATGTACCCTTGAATAACGGCTTTATATGCACTAGTAGAGGTTAAGTATTATAAAATGGGTTCTTGGAATTTATCTTCTGGAATTTTCTAGCACGTCAATGCCAATCCCATTGAACTACTTACCACAAATTCCACAACCACTTTGCCTACTGTGCTTCTTATTTAATGTCCCTTTTCTTATGCAAAACTACTCTTACATATGAAGAGTCCCCATAGTACTCATTGTCTCATTAACTCCAGAGAGGAAAGATGTCCTCATCATGTCTATATGTATTAATGTCTTGGAGGAATCATCGCCCGCTCGCCTTCTCCACTCCAGCCATAATTAGAGAAGTTCTTTGTGGGGAAAAAGACAGAAATAAAATATGAACAATGTTTGAAGACCCTAATTAAGAAGAAAAGTTTCAGAAATGTAATATACGAGGAACAGAGAGAAGGAGAATGGCGGGGTATTAGAGGAATCTAGGGCAAGCTGAGGATTCTTTTATTTCCAAGGTTTTATTTCTGTCTGTAATGTCCATACTCAGGTGTACAGAGATGAAGAGGGGTCTCCATGGACAGATCAATATAACGCCCCCACCTTAGGATCTCTGAACCATTGACTGGTGAGAAAAGGCCACATGAGCTTATTATCAATACTAGGAAATGTAACGTACATTGATAGGTCATTAGTAGAGATGAACTCAGTTATGCTTGAGTTGGATCATTCAGCATTTGAATACCGGTGGCTGAAGAAGTTGGATGCAACCCTAGGGAGTCCTAAAAAACATGGACACAGCCATAGGCCATAGACTGTATCATTGTTTTCCCAGACTCCCTAGAGCTGCATCCAACTTTTTTAACCACTGGTATTCAAATGCCGAACGATCTGACTTGGGCTTGCTCGAGTTACTCTCATCTCTAGCAAGTCCCAATTCAGTACATGCCAATAAAATGGTTTTATATTGCATTCTCTCCTATTAAAATACCCTATTGATCCCTTGAGCCATCAACACAGCATTATATGGGCAGCTAAAGCCAGCCAACACAACAGTTGACTGGCGTAGGTGGGGAGAGTCTCCAGTGTCGGACTGGGGTACCTGGGGCCCACCAGAGGAAATGATCCTGGGGTCCACCAATAAAGAACCAGTGAGAAACGACATGTCAGTCAGTGTTACTGCAGTTTCTGAGCTGGGGGCCCACCGGAGGCCTCCCATCCTCTGGTGGGCCAGTCTGACCCAAGGAGTCTTGGTGGTGCCTTTAGTGAAGATTTTGGTACTCTTAAGATAATAGGCTGGCATATTCTTGAGCTAGCCTAGACCCAAGATGACCCATGGTGATATCCTACATGGCACACTCCACCTGCACCGGCTCTCCTATCTGCAGAAACCCTTCCTTCTAGTATTTGTTCAGTCAGGGACGTTTTCAGGTTTCAGACTTTTCATTTCGAGAGGTCTGTGCCGAGTCAAGTCCCGAATTTGCATTAAGAATTGCAGCGCGCCATCACCCTCATCATGTACTGATGGGTGAAGAGGAGGATAATGATGCCCCTGCATCTTACACTGTTTCTGTAGATCTGCTTTTCCAGATGAGCTATTTCATTATCCAATGAGTTTCTCTGGCAGAAGGCAGGATGCCGCGCGTTCTGTCAGAAACAAGTGTATGTAACAGAGCGGGCAGAGCGATGGACTTGATTAGATTGCCATGCCCATCTACGTGCATTGGCACCAACGCCACTGATCTTAATTAGACTATTTCCTCCTCAATGTTAGTATTCCAGCTATGCACAGAGGACAAAAGCTGCAAAGGATTTCCGCCATTTCCAGAATGTCTATAGAGAAACATCAATATCCTGCCGTATAAACAAAATGGCCTCCGTCATGGCTGGAGGTCAGAGAGGCAAAGTTTTGTATTTGTACCCAAGACACAAATAGAATCTCTTCTGTCATATATTCATAATCCGACAAAAGTCTGAGAAGTTTTCAGTGAAGGATACAAAGCTAGAAATAGCATATCATGATCCTTTAACCTTTTCTGGAGAAGCAAGAATCAATGTACCCCCGGAGAACAACAAGATGAAGAGAACAAGATATTCACTGCTTACAGGCAAATAAAGACAGCCAGGCGATTTGTAGGAGCTGGGATGTGGAGAAGTGTTCATTCCCACAACTCTATTACAGCCATAATAATGGAATCTATACTGATGGAGCCATATGGCGGGTCGAATATATAAAGCTCCTATTGACTTCAATACTAACTGTAAAACTAACTGCAGAGGGGCCCAATATGTAAGGGGGCCGAGCGTCACCTTAAAGGAGAAGTCTGGTGGATTGTTAAATTTTTTAGCCGGCAGGGGCAGGGGAGAAAATGGATTACAAATAGGAACTTACCTCTCCCTGTGCCTGGGGTCAGCAGCGGATTCAACCACGGGACCCCTGCAGGGCTCCGGGACCTCTTGAGCTGACACACCATCACCCAGCTGATGGACTGGCTGAGCAACTGGGGCGGGATGCTGCTCCAGTTACTGATTGGCTGACATCATCACAACTCGGGGGGAAACGCCTTCTAGTGGGGGTCCTGACGCTCCCTGCGGGCATGGGGAGAGGTAAGTGCTTGTAACCAATTTTTTATTGAGGTATTGTATTGCCCCCCAAAACTTATACAAATCCCCAATATACACTTACTACTGGAAATGCTTATAAATTGTTTTTTTCCCTGCACTTACTACTGCATCAAGGCTTCACTTCCTGGATAACATGGTGATGTCACTTCCTGGATAACATGGTGATGTCACTTCCTGGATAACATGGTGATGTCACCTCCTGGATAACATGGAGATGTCACGCCCCGACTCCCAGAGCTGTGCGGGCTGTGGTTGCTGGACAGGATGATGGCAGCCGGATGCTCAGTGTCCCTCCAGTGCCCTGTGTCCCTCAGTGTCCCCCTGCCTTGATGCAGTAGTTAGTGCAGGGAAACATCACTTTATAAGCATTTCCTGTAATAAGTGTATATTGGTGATTTGTATAACTTTTAAGAAAGGGAATACAATACTTTAGTAAAAATTTTCGCTGGACTTCCCCCTCAAGCATCTTCTGCTATCTATACTATGTAAGTGCCTGAGCCAATGAATGTCATGGCTAACATTACTAAAGATGAGCACAACTCATGCATGCTTGAGTCTGATGTCTGGCATTTAATTACCAGTGGCTGCAGAAGTTAGATGCAGCCCTAGGGAGTCCTGGAGAACACGGACACAACCATAAGCCATTGGCTGTATCCATGTTTTCCCGGACTGCATAGAGCTGCATCCAACTTTTGCAGCCACTGGTATTTAAATGTCAATTGTCAGACTTGAGCATGCATCTCTGTTCTGGTCTTTATGTCAAACAATTGTTTCCTTGCAGCAGTTTAAAGGACCAGCATGCACCTCCACCTATCCCTGCCTGGGACTACCTATTTAAAAGTGAACTATCAGCAGGTTGATGAATCTAACCTGCTGGTAGCCCCTTGTAGCGTCAGGGATGCTGAGGAGGAAGGTATGTGTATTACTGACTAATTTTGACTATCATTAGAAGGGGCAGGCCGGAAGACGCAGCAGTTCTCCTAAGGCTGCTCGGAACACAGTTTACCTTCACAAACAGCACAGGTCCGGTGCTGATAACGATGGTAAGACACATAGGGGGACATTTATTAAGTCAGACGTTTTTTACGCCGGACCTATAGGGGGCTATTAGCAGGTTAGATTAGTCTAACCAGCTGATAGTGACCCTTTAAGGCTACTTCCCCAAGCACCACTGCCCTAGCAATAGTGTAGTATTACCAAAGTGAAGGTTGTTGCTGATCTGCTATCCATTATCTTACCTGTGCTTCTTTGACCCATTGGGCCACCATTTATGCCCAGACCTTCGAGCAGCAGAAGCCCCTAGAATTGGATCAAGGGTGAAAACGGCAACACACAACAGATTTCACTATATCATTAAAAAACATCTAAATACAGAAGCCGTGTGTAGAAAATTAAGTTTTCCCTTTCCTATTCCATGGGAAGAGGGTAAGTAACAGCCAAGTGCTGGTAATCTAATGCTAAGTGTCCAGTTTAATAGCAGTGGGTGGTTTCCAGTGTTTCAATGGTGTGTGTGCTATCTTCCAGTGTGTGATTGGTGTATGTGGTATCTCCCATTGAGTGATTGGTGTATGTGGTATCTCCCATTGAGTGATTGGTCTATGTGGTATCTTCCAGTGTATGATTGGTGTATGTGGTATCTCCCATTGAGTGATTGGTGTATGTGGTATCTCCCATTGAGTGATTGGTGTATGTGGTATCTTCCAGTGTGTGATTGGTGTATGTGGTATCTTCCAGTGTATGATTGGTGTATGTGGTATCTCCCATTGAGTGATTGGTGTATGTGGTATTTTCCAGTGTATGATTGGTGTATGTGGTATCTTCCATTGAGTGATTGGTGTATGTGGTATCTCCCATTGAGTGATTGGTGTATGTGGTATCTTCCAGTGTATGATTGGTGTATGTGGTATCTCCCATTGAGTGATTGGTGTATGTGGTATTTTCCAGTGTATGATTGGTGTATGTGGTATCTTCCATTGAGTGATTGGTGTATGTGGTATCTTCCAGTTTGTGATTGGTGTATGTGGTATCGTCCAGTGTGTGATTGGTGTATGTGGTATCTCCCATTGAGTGATTGGTGTATGTGGTATCTTCCAGTGTGTGATTGGTGTGTGGTGTATTCCAGTGTGTGATTGGTGTATGTGGTATCTCCCATTGAGTGATTGGTGTATGTGGTATCTTCCAGTGTGTGATTGGTGTATGTGGTATCTCCCATTGAGTGATTGGTGTATGTGGTATCTTCCAGTGTGTGATTGGTGTATGTGGTATCTTCCAGTGTGTGATTGGTGTGTGGTATCTTCCAGTGTGTGATTGGTGTATGTGGTATCTTCCAGTGTGTGATTGGTGTATGTGGTATCTTCCAGTGTGTGATTAGTGTGTGGTATCTTCCAGTGTGTGATTGGTGTATGTGGTATCTTCCAGTGTGTGATTGGTGTGTGGTTTCTTCCAGTGTGTGATTAGTGTGTGGTGTAATCCAGTGTATGATTGGTGTATGTGGTATCTTCCAGTGTATGATTGGTGTATGTGGTATGTTCCAGTGTGTAGGACCGCCTCCAGTGCACCAAGGAAGCTCATTTGCATATAACATTTTGAGGTAATATCTCAGGAACTGAACCACTGATTTAGGTACAGAGCACAGCATTCTTCTCAGTGTCACTGCACCGATCTACCCATACTAACAGGCGAGGTTTCTGCAAGTTTCCCTTTAAGACATAAAAATCTGCTCCAATAATTGAGAACTACTGATTGATACTCATTACCGGCCATAATAAAGGAACAATAGGGAAGTCTGCAAATGCAAAGGAGCGGTGTGGCTTAATAATAAGATCATTGCAGTGTTAGTGATCTAACCGTACACTGACCCCCCCCCATGTATTACCATTGTTAAGCCGATACATTTCCTGTACCTTGTAGTTGCTGACCCAATGTTTTACAGCTAATGTCTCCACAACAATGATCCCATCCAGTCCTGACATTTAGAAATAAAGAAATTGCATTCTGGGAAATCCTTTTTATGACTGTCTCATTCCATTTGTACATTTCAAATGCGGCAGATACAATCTCCAGGATTTCATTAGGATACATGCGTCTGATGATTGTATGATATCTTCAAAGCTTCCAGCATCCCAATATCCATATACTTCAATGAGCATATGGTGCACATCCCAGACTTTGACGATCACTTATCAGTTCTTTGCTTGGTTAGCAGTAAAGAAAAGCAGCCGCTTGAAGCATCGCTGACTTACATAAAAAGCCATTAAAACCTTCATTGATAGATTCGCAAGAGTTCTTTTACATTGTGGATGCCGTATCGCACACATTATCTTATAATGGAACCGTGAAGTGACACATTCAGCTCTGCTGCACTGACAGATTCACATCTACAACATCTGTATAAGTGTTTGTTTGCGCCAAGGCTTTTTTGTTGTTCTAGTCCATCATAGGGGCAGAACATTAACAATGATGGCGCTGACGGATCTGTTAACTGGCAGAAATACACAACGCCCGTGGACCTCATTCACTAGAATGGGAACTTTCAGGTTTCTAGCTTGGTGTGAAACATTTTACTGGGCAAAGCATGCTTAGAGAGTCAAATGTGAATGTGGCCTAAATTTAGGCTTAGTTAGTCCTGTTATCATAGACCGTTAACACTAATCCTGTGATTGATCATGGGGGTCCGAATTTTGGGACCCCTGTTATCTGAATGGAACAAAAGGACAAAACACACACTCAATAGTGCTCCATTCATTGTCTAGGGGAGTGCTATCCTTGGCACATACAGTACCATTAATAGGTTTTCAAAATACGTTGGAATATTCTAGAGCAGAATCTGAACTATTTGCATCAACATCTTTAATAGAAAGACTAAGCTACATATATTGCCACCAGCAACACTAAGCTACATATACTGCTACCAGCAAGACTAACCTGCATATACTGCTACCAGCAAGACTAAGCTGCATATACTGCTACCACCAAGACTGAGATGCATATACTGCTACCAGCAAGACTGAGATGCATATACTGCTACCAGCAACACTAGGCTGTATATACTGCTACCAGCAATACTAAGCTAAATATACTGCTACCAGCAATACTAAGCTACATATACTGCTACCAGCAAGACTAAGCTACATATACTGCTACCAGCAACACTAGGCTGTATATACTGCTACCAGCAATACTAAGCTAAATATACTGCTACCAGCAATACTAAGCTAAATATACTGCTACCAGCAATACTAAGCTACATATACTGCTACCAGCAAGACTAAGCTACATATACTGCTACCAGCAAGACTAAGCTACATATACTGCTACCAGCAAGACTAAGCTGCAGATACTGCTACCAGCAACACTACGCTACATATACTGCTACCAGCAATACTAAGCTACATATACTGCTACCAGCAATACTAAGCGGCATATACTGCTACCAGCAACACTAGGCTGTATATACTGCTACCAGCAACACTGAGATGCATATACTGCTACCAGCAACACTAGGCTGTATATACTGCTACCAGCAACACTAACCTACATATACTGCTACCAGCAAGATTAAGATACATATACTGCTACCAGCAACACTAAGCTCCATATACTGCTACCAGCAATACTAAGCTACATATACTGCTACCAGCAACACTAAGCTGTATATACTGCTACCAGCAACACTAAGCTGTATATACTGCTACCAGCAATAATAAGCTGCATATACTGCTACCAGCAACACTAAGCTACATATACTGCTACCAGCAATACTAACCTGCATATACTGCTACCAGCAATACTAAGCTCCATATACTGCTACCAGCAACACTAAGCGGCATATACTGCTACCAGCAACACTAGGCTGTATACACTGCTACCAGCAACACTAAGCTGTATATACTGCTACCAGCAACACTAAGCTGTATATACTGCTACCAGCAACACTAAGCTACATATACTGCTACCAGCAATACTAAGCTACATATACTGCTACCAGCAACACTAAACGGCATATACTGCTACCAGCAACACTAGGCTGCATATACTGCTACCAGCAACACTAAGCTGTATATACTGCTACCAGCAACACTAAGCTGTATATACTGCTACCAGCAACACTAAGCTGTATATACTGCTACCAGCAATACTAGGCTGTATATACTGCTACCAGCAACACTAGGCTGTATATACTGCTACCAGCAATACTAAGCTGTATATACTGCTACCAGCAACACTAAGCTTTATATACTGCTACCAGCAACACTAAGCTGTATATACTGCTACCAGCAACACTAAGCTGCATATACTGCTACCAGCAACACTAGGCTGTATATACTGCTACCAGCAACACTAAGCTGTATATACTGCTACCAGCAACACTAAGCTGTATATACTGCTACCAGCAACACTAAGCTGCATATACTGCTACCAGCAACACTAGGCTGCATATACTGCTACCAGCAACACTAGGCTGTATATACTGCTACCAGCAACACTAAGCGGCATATACTGCTACCAGCAACACTAAGCGGCATATACTGCTACCAGCAACACTAAGCGGCATATACTGCTACCAGCAATACTAGAAAAGGTGTGTTAGAAAAGGAGGCCCAGCACTAAGCTTATAACTTTTTTATAGCTGCAAGTTGGGAGAACTGATATAATACTACTGACCAAAGGTAAAGTAAGACACCTGATTTTCATACATCATATGGGTGATATACAGTATGAGCCATGTGTATGGCAATCAGTGTAGTTTGGACAAACATTCATTGCCCATAGGGTGTTTTTCTATACTATGTGCAGTGCATCAACCCTAGTGTTCAGACTTGTTGAATTGTTCGGGTTCAGCAACGGTCTCCAAACCCGAACTCTCAACACTCCCTGGAGAAGTTGGATGCTGTCCTAGGGTTTCCTGGAAAACATTGATGTATCCATAGGCTATATCCATGTTTTCCTAGCAGCCCTAGGGCGGCATACAGCTTCTCCAGATGCCGTTAGTCAACGGTTGGGCTGGGTTTGGAGACCATTGCCAAACCTGATCAATTCTGCAAGTCTGTTCAACACTAACCACCACCGGTAGCTTATCGTGGGTGTGCTGATCCCATGATCCCAGACTGGTCACTTTGTCTTCCTATGCACAATTAAAAACACTTAAAGGGGTTATCCAGTGCTACAAAAACATGGCCACTTTTCCACCTACTGTTGTCTCCAGTTCAGGTGCGGTTTGCAATTAAGCTCCATTTACTTCAATGGAACTGAGTTTTAAAACCCCACCCAATCTGGAGACAACAGTAGGGGGAAAGTGGCCATGTTTTTGTAGCGCTGGATAACCCCTTTAAGCCCTTGGTATTCATGGGGTAACCTAAAAGTATGGTAAATCAATACCCAAATATCGACATTGCCATTGTCACAATAACACTTACATCGCCTCCATATGGAGTCAGATTGGTAATTTCCATGTAAGAAATAGTTGTAGTTTGTTCTACAAATACGTTTAGGATTCCACGCAACTTCAAATAACGTTGTTTCTTTTGTTTTCACTGACATCAACACCATTAACACAAAGCTAAGCAAACAGCATGCCCGCGTTACACACTGCCGAGAACACCGAACAGAATAATATAAAAAGTTAATGAACTGGAGAAGGAAATACATTTTCACAAGAAGATACAGTACGGGGAAACTTCACCTGAGGACTGAACATTCTGCTCGTAATTATACTGCTCCTCTCACATGATGAAGGCAAATGGGGCTAAACCTTTGGGAGACATGGAGCTTGGACCCAGTATAGGATCCTTTGGTACCTGTGCGCCAGTCCGCACCTAGATTTGTAATAGGATATATATGTTTCTTCTCTTTTCACCATGACTTATATAAGGCAACTTGAATTAACAGGTTTTCATTCTTCCATGTATGAGGGGCCTAACGTTCTCCTATTGGAACAACCTATAACAACCTCGGCAAGGCCGTCAGGAGGCGTAAATCATGATCCAAAGAATTCTGGACAGTTTCTGAATACGCATTTCGAGCTGTCTGAAATTCGACATGCTCCAATAGGGTTCTATAGGGCATCTGTTCCGGAATTCTGTACAATTATAGGACCTGTCTTATCATTTCCGGGGCTATTTTCCAGCATGGACACCTTTCAGGAAAAATTCCCAAAGGGTGTCCATGCCTAATTGAAGTCAGGAAATTAATCCAGATTTCCTGATAAGAAGTCCAGATACATTTTCCTGACAGGTGAAGCGGATCTTAATATTTTTTTATAAATTTTTTTTTTAAATTAAAGTTTCCCATTTTCTCACACCACAGTATAAAAAATTCTGTACATTTAAAAAAAATAAATAAAATAGTTTAAAAAAAAATCTATATAGAATCTTTTTTTTACACTGTTCTGTAATAGTTACTGGTTATTGTGACTAAACACATATATTCCGAGCAGAAAATGTTAATAACTCTCATCTGCAACCTGACATTAAGGCAGTGATTATTATAATGTGAATAATGTGTAAATTATAGGCTGGTAAATGAACATATCACTGAGCAACAATGAACACATGAAGGCTTCCTCCTCCCCAGCCTTTTCTCCCATTGACACCCGTGACTGTTCCATCCCTGACAAGGGCTCCAGCCCCTCATCTTACCCCCCTCTCACCATACAGCCTGGATTCATGAGCCCCTAGAGGGAGGGGGAGCACTTTGTGGCGTGCTGCGAGGACATATTTCAGACCCTGACCAGATTGTTTATTGCACGAGAGAAGATGGCAGCGTGTCAGTCACCTGTAGAGTGACAATCTGCTCTTCCCTCAGGATGTGCCGCTCGTATCAGGGACCAAACTAATGTATTCAGTAATTGCTTTATTATATTGCTGCAAATCAGGAGCAAGATAAACTGATTGATTAACCTGTTACAGTGTGAGATGCTTGAGCGCTGGGCAAAATTACCCAATTTAGATTAAATTTGATGCCTTCCAATTCCTCTGATCGCACTTAACTCGTTCACCGAGTTACAATTAGTGAGAAGCAAATCTCCCAAAATTCTCTTCCCCGTTCCTCCGCCTCCCCTCTGCTTGCTATGAATAACCGAGAGATGCACCTGTCACCTGTTTTCTTTTTTTTTTTTAATCAAATAATATTTTTATCATTTGCAAAATAAGTCATCAACTGATTTTTTAAATATATTTTAGTAATAAATCAAAACTGGTGAAATCACTTGAGTGGATGGTTTACCTGGTGTACGATATGGGGGGTCTATTGGACTGTTTCTTTGGCATTGGATGTTTGTTGTGTGCAAGGTGCCTGGTAATGGATGTCGAAGACAGTCAGGGTCGGGAACCATCGGCCCTACAACTGGTGCAAAAGTATGCCCATCGTGCCTTAATGGAGAAATCCGGGTAGGGACATTTTTGTCAAAACTGCTGGGGAGGGGTGCGTGAAAAAAACAACATGCCCTCATTTCATGGCTCCTGAGCTGGTGCCGCTGTCCTCTTGTCCGGTCCTTGGTCCCCTGTTGCTTCCTGGTCTAGAAAGGGCAATTGGGAGGAGACTTTCCGAGCCCGCTCAGCCAGTCACTGGCTGCAGCAGTGTCCCGCCTTTGCCTCTCACTGTCTGAGCAGGCCATGTCCCAGGTCCCCACTTAGAGCTAGAAGCAGGCGGGGACCAGGGACCAGAGCGAAGGACAGCGGACACCAGTACTGGAGCCAGGGAGATAAGTGCAGTTTTGAAAAAAATTTCACTGCCTTGAATTCTCCTTATAAACTTTGGCTGTCCAGGTACAATGGGAATTGTAGTTTTGCAACCGCTGGAGGGCCAAAGGTTCCCCGTGTCTGCTATAGGTGGTATAAAATCTAAACTTTGTGTTTTTGAATCACTACCATGTATGGGTTTTGTCGCTGGGGGGTAGTATCACAAGTTCATTGCAGAGGTCTACGGCATGTCCTTGTAAGTGGGGACAATCCTCCTGAATGGCTATCCCCATTGTTTTTTTTTTTTTAACAAACAATGGATTCTCTGTGGAGGACTCGCCTTTCCATACCTAGAGACTCTTTACAGGGTGAGTACCTTTATTCAAACATTAAATTTTGGTTCTTGTTTTTGGAAAAATTCTCTTTTCTAAAAATCCATATGGTTGAAGCCTTAAATACTCTCTGTAGTGAGTTAGTTCTTGTCATATGAGAGGTTAGACGTCTCTGTGGAGGGCTAAGTCCTTGTATTTCAAGGGGTAGAGTCTGGTTGCAGTTTTTCATGAACAAACTAGAGAGCTAGTATAGAGAGCTTAAAGTGATAGAAACTCTTTGTGGAAATCTGGTTTCTGTCCTTGTAGCAAACTCTAAATGGAAGGTGAGTCCTTTTCTTTTGAGAAATGGAGACTCTCTATAAAGGGCATTTTATTGTTATTTAAAACAAATTTACAACTTCCATTAGTAAAAAAATATTTTCATATGACCTGGTCGGCACCATACTGTGGTTGTGCCATTTCGGTGATTTGCTCCGATTATTCTATATGTGAATGAGGTTGCTCTGTGCACTAGAGGCGGGCCCAGCTCCCCCCACTGCATGAAATGGGCCCACCTCCAGTGCACAGAGCCACCTCATTTGCATACAGAAAGAATAGCAAAAGTTGTTGTTTTACTAATGGAAGTGGTACATTTGCTTTAAGAACTGGAGACTCTCTGAAGGGCTGTTGGTCCTTTATGTAGAACTGAAGTTTCCGTTTGGAGGTTCTGACCTTTCAAGGAGTGCTGCTGACCATTTTTAAGGCAGGTCCCGATTTTTTGGATAACTAGAAATTCTCTTTTAGGGTCCGTTCCTACGTACAGGATCTGCAGTGGGAATAGTCCCTAGTTTGAAAGGAATCAAGACCCTATAGAGGGCTAATCTCTGTCTTCCATAAAAGTTTCTGTGTTTTTAGAACTGGAGACTCTCTGAGCAGGGCTGCTCCTTTTGGGCTCTCTTTGCTATGTCATGTTCCTTATCCCGGACTTTGCACAATGGATTCCGGGGCAGCACTATACCCTAAACTGCATAGGAGCCAGGAAGGTACATGTCATTCATTTGATTCACCCTTCCCTAGGCATACAGGTAAAAAGAGTTCTTCCTGGACAACCCCAAGTGGTGAAGCTACGATTTGATAGGACCTTGTCCATTTTGCTACAAGTCATGAGCTCAACATATATGTCACCTAAGTATTATATTCCCAGCACAATATCTGTAGCCTGACATTCTAGGGGATTTTTTTTAATCCCCTTTAGACATTTGACATACAACAACATCATAATGTCGGGAAGGAAGTCTGCTCTTGACCCCAACTGTATTATTGGCCGTGAATGGAAATAACTCATATTCCAGCCATGTATCTCACTGGATGCACTAGGTAATACAAACTGTGACATCATATGGTTTGTTGATTAGAAAAATTGACAGCTTACTGCAATACATTAGTATTGCAGTATACTGTACAGGAGATCAAGTGATCGCATGTTTAAAGAGGTTATCCAGCAAAAATCTTTTTCTTTCAAATCAACTTTTAGAAAGTCATTTAGATTTGTAATTTACTTCTATTAAAAAAAATCTCAAATTTTCCCATTCTTAGCTGATGTATGCCCTGCAGGAAATGTTTTTTTCCAGTCTGACACAGTGCTCTCTGCTGCCATCTCTGGCTGAGACAGGAACTGTCCAGAGCAGTAGCAAATTCCCATAGAAAACCTGTTCTGCTCTGGACAGTTCCTGACATAGACAGAGGTGGCACCAGAGAGCACTGTGTCAGACTGGAAATAATACACCACTTGGGAAGACTTGAGATTTTTAAATAGAAGTAAATTACCAATCTATATAACTTTCTTAAACCAGTGGATTTGAAAGAAAAGGGATAACCCCTTTAAGTCCCTTAGGTAAGTGTAATTTAAAAAAATAAATGGTTAATAAGCCTGATATGTAAAAAAAAAAAACATAATAACCACTAGTTTCCTGTTTTTTGTATGAAAAACATAATTGCTATCGCTGTGTTCGGAAATGTCTGAACAATTAAAAGATAATATTCATCCCACACCGTGAAAGTCGTCAAAGAAAAAAACATACCTAAAGCAAGAAGCGCTGTTTTCTGGTCATCGTGCCAAGTTGTTGTTGTGAAGTCCTTGTGGAGATTGGGAAATTTAATTCTGTAACAGCGACGAGTCTCCCAAAATGGTCCTGAAAAAAACTACGGGAACAAAAACAAGCCCCACACAGCTCCGCAGATTAAAAAATGATAAGTTATAGACATCAGGATGTGGCGATGCAAAGTCATTTTTTTTTTTAAGTTTTTCATTTTCTTAAAAGTAGTAAAACTATATAAATTCGGTATAGCTATAATTGCAGTAATCTGCAGAATAAATTTACCATGTCATTTTTATTGCAGATTAAATGGCTTAAAAAAGAAATCCTCTTAAAAGGAAACTATCAGCAGGTTAAAAGCATCTAACCTGCTGTTATATCTCGATAGCCCATGGGGCGCTGAGGATTAGGGTAAGTTTCTTACCTTGATTATCAGCGCCTTTTTTGGGAACTATGTAGTTTATTAAATATGTAAATGGAGTGGTTTGGCGCACTGGGGGCGGGACTTCCACAATAGTGCACTGTTCTGCCCCAGCGGATCGGTTTTCCTAATGAATATTCATGTGGGGCTCTGATGAGCGGCAGAGTGACATGGCCAGGGCGGATTGGTGCACTAAGGGTGGTAAATTGGCTCTCAGTGCACCAAAAACACCTACCGTATTTTCCAGTGTATAAGGCGACTGGGCATATAAGACAACCCCTGACTTTTAAGAAGATTGCCAGGGGTTTGCCTTATACGCCGGAAAATGTTAACCCCTGCCTGACCGCAGCAGGCTTTACTAGCTGGAGCCCTGCTGCCGTCAGGCATGGGTTAACTGCAGCTAATGAAAAACAAACAAAAAAACAGTAATAAACTCACCTGTGACATATTCCTGGCAGCCGGACGTCTCCTGTCCTGTTCCCAGAAGTCCCCGAAGCCATTGTCATTCTCCCGAAGCTCTCCCGGCAGCCGAGCGTTTCTGAGCTTCTCCGATGAGATGCTTGGCTGCCCAGGAGAGCTTTGGGGATCTCCGGCACAGGCAGTGTACCGAACGTCCCACTGCCTGCGCCGGGAATGGGACAGGTGACGCGCGGATGTCGGGAAGGGGTTACAGGAGAGTAGAAATGTTTGTTTTCTCTATAGTGGTCGCCCCATACGGTATGAACTTCAGACATTTTTGAGCTCCCCCATCATATGGGGCGACCAAACCCGGCATATAAGACGACCCCCGACTTCTAAGATTTAAAAAGTTGTCTTATACGCTGGAAAATATGGTAATTTGCATATCTAAAAACTACAAAGTCCCATAAAATAGCACTGAGGAGCAAGGTAGGAAAATGACCTACATCCGTAGCGTCCTGTGTGCTCTAAGGACGTATCAGCAGGTTAGATGCTGCATCTGGTAAGGCTGTGTGGAGGATTGGGGGTGGAGCTACCGCCCCCAGAGTGCCGATCTGCCCCTCTTCTAATGCATATTAGTGGAGCGAAATGGTAGAAGGGGAGGGGGTTGGACACAGCGACCAGCATTGGTGCTCTGGGGGTGGTAGTCCCACTGGATTACACTACAAACTGCACTGGAACAGTGCTTAGGATGAAAAGAGGAGACTCAACTTTACCCTCAACCTTCTGATAGTTTCCATTTAGGGCCCTATTGCACCGGACGATTATCGTTCAGATTATCGTTAAATCGTTCGAATCTAAACAATAATCGTTCGGTTGAAATGCAGTTAACGATTAACGATCGAACAAAGAAATCGTTGATCACTTTATAAAACCTGGACCTATTTTTATCGTTGCTCGTTTGCAAAATGTTCGCAAATCGTTCGCATTGAATAAGACATCGTTCGGTCGTTCGCAGTAGATACAAACGCAATAGCGAAGAAATAGTGAAGAAAAAAATGATCGCAAATACGATCATAAGTAACGATTATTATTCCATGGAAATGAGTGAACGTTTTCAGGTCTTTCGCAATAGCGGTCGTTTGAGATTGTTAATTGTTAACGATTATGCGAACGATAATCGTCCGGTGGAATAGGGCCCTTAAAGTAATGGAATTATTTTTAATCCATCTCACGTATTTTTCTCTTGGTTCTTCATATATTATGCGGTAAAATAAAGAGAGCATAAAAGTACAAATCTTACCGCAAAAAAAAAATCCTAATGTTGATTGGAAAAAATGTATGATAGAAATATAGAAAAAACTAAAAAAACTTAAAATAACGTGTCCTGGAGAACCATGCCACTAAATACCCTTTAACCCTTTAAGGGAAGGATTGTGGAACTTGTGGTCCTCCAGCTGTTGCAAAACTACAATTCCTATCATGCCTGGACAGCCGAAGCTTTCCAGGCATGATAGGAATTGTACAGTAGTTTTGCAACAGCTGGAGGACCACAAGTTCCATATCCCTCCCTTAAAGGGTTAAAGGGTATTTAGTGTCATGGTTCTCCATATATAAAGGATTTTTATTTTTCTATCATTCGGTCTTACAGATTTTAGTATGCTGCGAGCGTATTTGGTTCTTCCGCCAGTCTTTCGAGAACTAAAGACTGTCTGGAGGACCGGTCTCCGTCTTTGGAGAATTAAAGGCTCACCGTGAAGGGCAGGTTCTCGCCTTTGGAAAACTAGTGACTCTCTCAGGGCTAGTTCCTATCTTTGAAGCAATAGATAGCCGATTGTCCCTACACTGAACCGGTCCACTTAAGACAAAGTGCCAGCTCTGCATGTTAAATATACTAACGCTTCCTCTTACTTACTGACAGCCTAATGTCTCCGTGTTGTGACAGAGGTTGCCGGATCTTACAATGAGGAATTACTGCTCCCCTGAGCCACTGTTCTTCCGAATGTCGGGCTCACACAGTGCAAGCAAAAGAGATATAGGAGCAATGGAACAGACTGAGCGCTAATCCAGTTACAACAAGCCAAGCGGGAGAAAAATCAGAATTTCCAGATGCTGCATTTAAGGAAAGCCGCTCTAAAGATTATATTAGAGCACTGCATAAAATGCTATTCCCTAATATAATGTTATGGAAGGACTATTGAGGATATTACATTACCCCTGCCTTCCTCTGCAGGAGCTATTGCAGCAGAATCGTAGCCAAAATTTTCCTTAACGGGGGACGTGACCTCTAAAATTCTATAGTAATAGTTTAAAAAATGTTGACTTTAAATCTTATTTATCTTGCCTTCTGGATGTCAGGCTAGTGTATCTTGCAGTAAGGCTGTTTTAGGCTTGGAAAATGGGAAACCTGTGCACACTGGGAACTATCTTCTCTTCTCATCCTGATAACTTGACAGGATTCAGGACAGTAGTTAGGTAAAAGCAAGTAAAGCCGAGAACTCTGCTGCAACACACTGGGTTTCCTGAGGGGAGCTGACTACTAGCTCTAATCACTAGGTGGGGCCTGTGTTCCTGGATCTGTGTCACTCAGTGCCTACAGACAGGATTAGGCAAAATGCAGGTACTTCTACTCTGTGACGAACTTAGAAGGTATGCTACCACCTGGTCTGGCTAACACTATCTGGCTGCCCTTGGTTTC
The DNA here is from genome assembly GCF_027789765.1 of Dendropsophus ebraccatus. Classification (NCBI taxonomy): domain Eukaryota; kingdom Metazoa; phylum Chordata; class Amphibia; order Anura; family Hylidae; genus Dendropsophus; species Dendropsophus ebraccatus. The sequence goes on from NC_091463.1 coordinate 84,192,037, forward strand.
CACAACAGTGCTAGTAAACTACCAAGATATTGCAGGCACTACTGGTTGAATGGCCGGGATCAGAGGTTTCTTCAATCCCAGTTATTAGAATAGGAGCTTCTTTTACACCTAACTTGGGAAATCTGTGCCGGATTTATGTTGTGTAACTGTAAAATGGTGTGTGCAATGAAATAAAGACTATTACCTAGCGCTATAAAAGTGTAAAACATGGTTTTGGATGAATTCATGTTGAATTAATGGAATTGCACTGTATAATGTGACGGTCCACGGATATTCTGACGCGTTTGCTTTAGGTAAAGATCTTTGTTCATAGTCACACATTGCTTAATGACAGGCCTATTAACATGTCCAGGATGTTTTTATAATGCAAGAGAATATCACGTCAAGTCCTGAGTGCCGGCTGTGAGGCATGATTGTCATCGCTGGGCAGGATATGGAAAGTGACAAGACGAGTGGAGGGTGAATATTGTGCTTGATTACACAATGTGTTTACTGTCCCCGGCAATTAGAGGATCCTCTATGTCAGTGATGGGCGTGCTCCCGAGGCCACACATTACCTACAATGTTATCTCCGTCTCAGAGCGACAGAAGGCAAATTAGGAAATAGTTTCAACTAAAATGTTTTTATAGATCAATGAAAAGGCATAAGGTGTAATTAAAAAAAAATACTCCTTTAGGATATGTTCACAGGTGGTGGATTTGAGGAAAATTTTCTTAATGAACTTCGAAGGAAGTCAAAATCTGGAGCAAATCTGCAACAGATCTACAGTGTGTGAACATGCCCTTAAGGGTTGTTATTCTTTTTCAGTAGTTTAAAGTAGAGTATATTGGACATGACCGTGTTAACACTAATTTAAAGTGACAACCAACATAGCTACAAATCGAGTTGTGAATTTTTCGAAAATATCCATATTTTTCTAAATCAGAGTAAGGCTATGTTCACGCTGTGTTAAAAAAAAAAAGAAAGAAAAGGCATCCACTTTTTTTTTTTTTTTTTTAAACAATAACAACCGTTATTACCAAATTATAATTTAAGTCAATGGAATGATGTCCGCCCAATTCGCATAGTGTATTAAATAATGAACATTGTTTGCGTAGACAATAAATTAATCTTCATGACAATTATTTGCAAAGGTTTTTTTGCAAATAACGGACATTCACACACATTTTTTCCCCACAATTTCTTCACTGTCTTTACTACTAAATTTAACGGACCTCCAAAAAAAAGAACCACACCAAAAAGGTCCTAAACTAGAATAATTGTAATGACAGGGCACCCAAAACGTGAAATAGCGGATGTCATTTGGTATTTAAAATGACTAACATGCTTTTAAGGAAAAAAAAAACAGACCGAAAAAAATGTTGTATGAACATAGCCTTATTCTAAAAAATAAGAATGAAGCATGTGGCAAGCGGCACAATTTTTTTTCCCTTCTTTTCCAATGGTTTTTAAGGGACATGTCCAAATCTATGGCGTTTGAATCAGAAATAATATGTATGACTCCCATCACAGATAAGACTTCTTCATTTAAGATAGGCTAGATCTAAATAACTATAGACAAGCTAAATATCTAGGGATCAGACCCTCTTAAGAAATACAGACTCCAGACCAGACCTCTTAAAGGAGTATAGACCACTAAAGAAATACAGACTCCAGACCAGACCTCCATAAAGAAATACAGACCCCATCATCTTCTCTAAAGAAATAGTAAATAGAAATAATAAAGAAATAAAGACCACAGATCAGCCCCTTTCAAGACATAGAGATCCCAGACCTTAAAAAAGAAATTCCAACCCCAGATCTCCCCTAGAGATGAGCGAACCGGTTCGGCCGGTATGGGATCCGGGTCGGATTTTCCCAAAAGTCCGAGTCCTGTCAGATTTGAATTTTTGGAAGTCCTCTCCGAATTATTAGTTTTTTTCTTGCTTTTTTAAAATGGCAGCCGCCATTTTAGAAAGCAGGAAGTGTTCCGGGCAGGAAAAGCGCCTTCCCATGATGCCCGGAACACTTCCAACCAGCAGGGATGTTGCACTAGCCCACCCCCTGTGTCACGTTGGTATAGCTTTAAGAGGAGCAGCCTCCAGGTTCACTACTGCTGCTCCTGTACTGGCCTCAAATGACTATTGCCGGACCTCCACTGGCCTCCAATGACTACTGCTGCTCCTGTACTGGCCTCAAATGACTATTGTGACCTTTTTCCTGCATAGACCCTGTAATGGTGAATTTCCTGCATAGACCCTGTAATGGTGAGTTTCCTGCATAGACCCTATAATGGTGAATTTCCTGCATAGACCCTGTAATGGTGAATTTCCTGCATAGACCCTGCAAAAGTGAGTTTCCTGCATAGACCTGTAATGGTGAGTTTCCTGCATAGACCCTGTAATGGTGAATATTGAAGTCTAAAAAAAAAAATTAACTTTAAGATATTGAAAAGAAAATGATGTTACTGGTAGAGCCCTAAATTCAACCAAATACACTACCCCTGTATCATATAGATGCTTTAAACTATGAAATCCGAAGAAATCCGAAATCCGGTCCGGTACGGTTCCGAAACGCTTTGGGTCTTATCAATAAATTTCTTATATCATTTTATACTCACCATTTGAGTCACTTTGAGTCGGGCCTGCGCCCGGAAACCCGTGTTGGTGTTTGGAGGTCGCTTGCTTGTATTCTCATAAAGAAATAAGACTCCAGACCAATCCTCCTAAGAGATCTAAACATTAGTGTTGAGTGAGCACTAAAATGCTCAGGTGCTCTTTACTCGACTCAAGCACTTTTCAATGCTTGAGTGCTCAAACCCTTCTCAATGGGAGACTCGAATATTTAAAGGGGTTATCCAGTGCTACAAAAACATGGCCACTTTCTTTCAGAAAAAACACAACTCTTGTCTCCAGTTCAGGTGCAGTTTGCAATTAAGCTCCATTCACTTCAATGGAACTGTGCAGCAAAACCTGCACCCAAGCTGGAGACAAGAGTGAGGCTGTCTCTGGAGGAATGTGGCCATGTTTTTGTAGCGCTTGATAACCCCTTTAACCAGGTGGCCCCCTGCTGGGCAGAGCAGAAGGTGCCTGGTTAACCTGTTATATTTTATCGTTCTAACCAATTGCCTTTTTTGTTCTAATTTTTGTATATTTTCTTTCTTGAAGGGATGTGTAAGTTAAATATTAAAATAATTAGAATTAAAAAATGCAATGAGTTTCTGCAACACACAATTACCGGAGTTCTACTGTGTCTTTCAGTAACCTATCGCTTTTTTTCATTCTAATTTTTGTATACTTCATTTACACATTCCTTCAAGGGAAGGCAATAGGTTACTGTATACAACGGGATATATAACTGATGGCCGAACAATCAGTTATTGAAGGTGTATGGACAACTTTACCCAAACACCACAAGTTACTTGGTCGAGCATTGAGCTTGATCAAGTAACCCAATGCTCCCTCAACACTACTACAGATCCTAGAATTTCTATAAGGACATAAAGACAACAGACCAGATACCGAAATACCAAAACCAGACCTGGCCCTTATAAAGAACAGGGTCCCACATAAGAACTCCCAAAGACCCCAGAACAGAGTACCATAAATAAATAAAGGCCCCTAATCGAAGACCCCTGACTAGACCTCCTGAGTAAATAGATATCCACCTAAAAGAAAGATATATAAAACATTTTTCAAAGGGACAGTATCCATTTAAAGAAACACAGACCCAAGACCAGACCCCCTAAAGAAAACTGATCCCAGACCTCCTTAAGAGATACAAACCCTAGAAAAGACCCCGCACTGAATTCAAAGCCCATTAAAATGTAGATATCAGTCAACCCTAAAAAATATGGACCTCAGACCAAACCCTTATAAAGATACAGTCTCAAAGCTAAAGCAGACCTTAACGTAGACCTTCTCAAAACATACAGACTGCAGATACCCTAATGAAATACAGAGCCCATAGGAAGAAAAACAGACCAGACCCCCACACCCCTTATCACTAACCAGACATGTACTGTAAGTAGTCACCTCTCCCTACTCCCACAGTCCTCTTCCCTCCTGTGCATTTTTCTCACTTAAAAACTATAGCAGAGCTTGTGCTATTTCTGATACCTCTGTCTTCTTATATGGTAGAGCGGTATTTGGCTCTATGCCCCTATTCTTCTGCATGAATCTATGTTGTTACTGTACATTGCTCCCCTTAAACTTAAGGCCCTATTACACGGGACGATTGACGTGCGAAAAATCGTTATATTGTTTGAATTTAAATGATAATCGTTCTGTGTAATTGCTGGCAACAATCGAAAAATAAATTTGTATATCGTTGCTTTACACCTGAACCTAAAATTATCGTTAATCGTTCGTTAATCGTTTGCTGTAATTCCACATTCGTTCGCTCAAGTTCCGCAATTTTTCACTAATCGTTCAGTGTAATTGCACATTGTCCATTGTTTTGCTGGGATCAGAAGGAGTGAAAGGATTGTATCTAACGACCATCGTTCTGTGTAATATGGTGAACGATTTTAGGTTAACGATAAACAATCTTGTTTGTGATCATTTATCGTTAGTCGTTAAAAATCGCTCCGTGTAATAGGACCATTACACAATGCACCCTGCACCAACCTGCAGACAAGACAAAGATACAGAAGATTACGCAGAGCCCTAATTGCTTGGTCCTTTCTATTAGACAACACCGGCTCTTTGTTTTATTCTTTTGTAGCTGGTGTCTAGACGTTGAGCGAACGATTCATTACTCTTCTGTCTCTCAGATCAACAATCTGCACTTTACATTATGCTACACAACCAAGCTCATTTCCGCACAATCACAGCTGCAATCTGGAAATTAGAGATCTTCCTGAGAATTACACGGCGCAATTACCTGCTCCGGAACATTACAGGCTTAGAAACACATCTGAACAATTCCAGGTCCTTGTGGAGTAAATAGTAAGATATTATAACAATACTCCAATGACTGCAACAATACAACAATCAGGACTGTGTGCAGCCGACAAGGAGCCGTGCGCTGAGCCCACATCTCAGTGATTATCGTGAATCCCGCGCCTACTGCACCACACGCAGCGGGGGGCTTTCTATGCTGCCATAATGTGCACAATTTGGTGATTTGTTGCTTATTTGTTACTGGTTTTCAAATCATTGAACAAATTGTGTTGAAATGAGATGTCTGGGTAGACGTCTTTTTTTTTCCAAGTCCCGGGGAGGTTGAGGATAAAAGAAATAATATGCACTGGTGGCCGCATACCGCCAATCCGACTCCGGGTCCCTAGCCGCTTTCTGCTGTGAGTTTGGGGCCCGGGTTGTGACATCTCAGGTCCATTCGAGGCAGGAGCCTGCTGACTGGCTAAGCGGACCTGAAAAAAAGAGGTCTGCCTGCACTTCTCCTTTAAATTCTGGATAATGAAAGTAGTACATTCCCATTGTAGATTTTTTTGGTGATGGTATTTATTTTTATCATTGCTTTTTTTTTGATGTAGTCAAAGGAGAGCTTGTTTTTTGTGGTACAAGTTATACTTTTTAATAGCACGGTTCATTTTCAGATCACGTATTTCTGACATTTTTTAGTGGCTTTATTTTGATGAATGATGAAAAGAGATCAGCAAACCTGGAGCATGCTCGAGTCGATCCGAACCCGAACTTTCGGCATTTGATTAGCGGTGGCTGCTGAACTTGGATAAAGCCCTAAGGCTATGTGGAAATCATGGATATAGTCATTGGCTGTATCCATGTTTTCCAGACAACCTTATATAAAGTGCTAGTGCATCAGACCAAGTAAACCAATTTACTCCTACTCCAGTTCACTGGGTTGCTGGAATTCATGTTGGTCCTGCTGGTGGGTTCTAGTTCTTTCAGGGCTACTTGTCTTGGTGGCCAGGAGTGGTAACACCCACCCCCTGACACACGGCAACCGGACCTTGGTTAGGACACGTAAGGTGCGATAGTAGAGATGACAGTCTCCCTTTAAACTTTAACCCCTAGACGACTCAGGACCGACTAAGCACCGCTAGGGAAGTTCAGAGGGGGGCCGTGCAGCAACCCCAGTCTTAACCGCCGTGATCCCAGGTGTTATATGCAGCCCGGGACCGTTTCACGTGTTAAATGCTTCTCCTTGGCTCCAGTCGAGAAGAAGCGTTTTACACAGTTGAAATGGCCATCACTCTGTAATTTTCTGGAAAGCACCTATTGCCGATGCCCTTACTGTCCAAAAAAAGCATCTTTTAACCGACACTGGTGTGTGCCGCCTTCATCATATCTTCTATTGTGATCAAGCACTATGTTTGGTCAAGCATGCTTGCTCCACACTAGTCCCTAAATATCCATGGAGCATACAAGTGCTACTCAATTTCTACTAAAAAGTCGACATAGTTCTTCTGTACAGTCAGTAAAAGAACTGAAATGTTCCCAATTTTTCCGTATAACAAATAGATGACTATAGCACTATAAGACTATAGCAGAAATTGGTAAGATAGGTGGTCGCCGGGCATATCTGGTGGCACTTATCTTCAGGAGGCAAATGGACTCCTTGATCCTTGTTCGACTTGATACCAGACCCTGAAACGACTTAAACGAATTAAAAAGTTAAAATAAGTAAAAATCTTTCCAACACTTCCGAATATTTTTCCTCGCAGGCTCAGCCTAGTACAAACAAAGTTGGACATTGAAGGACAATTTGCCAGACGGAGACCTACCTGCCTAGCTGGAACGGCTGTATCCTGGCACGCGGGGAAATGAAAAACAGAATTAAAAACCAGGAGCTGGGACATAAAAATGCAAATATTGAGACCCGCAGAGTGTGATCACCGCTGAACTGAATGTTAAAAGGCTCATTCCCTCCAAATCATAACGTATTACCTGTCACCACAGGAGCTGCCGCTCTACAAATTAACATACGATTAGAGGCACATTGCGACTTCTGGAATCTATCAACCTGAGGGCTGTTCTCAGAGAGGCCCCCTCTATGTCAGGATACGCTGAGGGGACTCCTGGAGGATTTAGGGGACACCGCAATCTGAATTTAATATGTGACAGACCTAATGACCGTCTATAGCCATCATTTTCTCCTTCGCACAGTGGGATTCTTGAGTTCCTACCTATGCCATGTGTTTTATGGTATCAGGCGGCGGACATTCTCATCACACCTACTGGTAATGCAGTCGGCCCTGATAGTCATGCAAATAAACAAGTAATGAAAAATTTAGTATTATTGCTCACTGATGAAAGAGAAGTAGTGTGGAGGCTATGGCTTTTACCAGGATTCATTACTTTAGTGTTGAAAAAGGTGCAGACATTGATTTACTATTTTACTACACCCCATTACACCCCACACATGCACACACCTTGGCATTCATCACTACATCAGGGGTGTCCCAGGGAATAATATGCCTCTACACCTACTGTGCACCCCCATCACTGTGTCTGCCAATGGAGTATGGGAGAATTCTGTAGAAGTCCTTGTGCAAACTTGACCATGACCGATACTGTGCGTAGCCATCTCATGGGGTCCCCTATTGTGCTCCCACCGGGCCACCACACCAGAAACTGTACCACATCTGCTCTAGACCACCAAAGTGCTACTAGACCACCAAAGGTTAACAGCATTATTAAAGTGGACCTTTCAACAAGCACACAGGGGTGTAAATAGGCCTATGACTAAATAGGGTAAGTCATCTGGATTCCAGGCATAACTTTAAAAAAAAATCTTTGTAGTCTCCGTAGTTTCAGCTTTTTTGGTAATTTGCAAATAAAACTCAAGTTGAGGCTTAGGTACCCAGGAGGGTGTTCCCCAGCACAGAAAGTCCAACCCATGGGATCTTTATATGTAGAATCAGAAGAATCCCGGCACACACCAGATAAAGTAATGCTTTTTTATTCCGTGCAAATGTCACACGGGTACATGGAGGATCCACTTTATCAGTGGATGAAGGCTATATGAGCCAAAATGCGTCCTCCATCTACCGGTGTGATGTTTGCACTGAATAAATAAGCATTACTTTATTTGGTGAGTGCCGGGATTCTTCTGATTCTACTTATCTGGGACATCCTACCTCGAGCACCGCTACTATACGGATCTACAGTGGGGAAAAATAGTATTTAGTCAGTCACCAATAGTGCAAGTTCCACCACTTAAAAAGATGAGAGGCATCTGTAATTTACATCATAGGTAGACCTCAACTATGGGAGACAAAATGAGAAAACAAATGCAGAGAATCACATTGTCTGATTTTGTAAGAATTTATTTGCAAATTATGGTGGAAAATAAGTATTTGGTCAGTAACAAAATTTCATCTCAATACTTTGTATATATCCTTTGTTGGCAATGACAGAGGTCAAATGTTTTCTGTGAGTTTTCACAAGGTTGGCACACACTGTTGTTGGTATGTTGGCCCATTCCTCCATGCAGATCTCCTCTAGAGCAGTGATGATATGGGGCTGTTGCTTGGCAACATGGACTTTCAACTCCCTCCAAAGGTTTTCTATAGGGTTGAGATCTGGAGACTGGCTAGGCCACTCCAGGACCTTGAAATGCTTCTTACGAAGCCACTCCCTCGTTGCCCTGACGGTGTGCTTTGAAACATTGTCATGTTGAAAAACCCAGCCATGCTTCATCTTCAATGCCCTTGCTGATGGAAGGAGGTTTGACTCAAAATCTCACGATACATGGCCCCATTAATTCTTTCATGTACCCGGATCAGTCGTCCTGGCCTCTTTGCAGAGAAACAGCCCCAAAGCATGATGTTTCCACCCCCATGCTTTACAGTAGGTATGGTGTTTGATGGATGCAACTCAGTATTCTTTTCCCTCCAAACACGACAAGTTGTGTTTCTACCAAACAGTTCCTCTTTGGTTTCATCAGACCATAGGAAATTCTCCCAATACTCTTCTGGATCATCCAAATGCTCTCTAGCAAACTTCAGACTGGCCCGGACATGTACTGGCTTAAGCAGTGGGACACGTCTGGCACTGCAGGATCTGAGTCCCTGGTGGCGTAGTGTGTTACTGATGGTAGGCTTTGTTACATTGGTCCCAGCTCTCTGCAGTTCATTCACTAGGTCCCCCCACGTGGTTCTGGGATTTTTGCTCACCGTTCTTGTGATCACTTTGACCCCACGGGGTGAGATTTTGCGTGGAGCCCCAGATCGAGGGAGATTATCAGTGGTCTTGTATGTCTTCCATTTTCTAATTATTGCTCCCACAGTTGATTTCTTCACTCCAAGCTGGTTGCCTATTGCAGATTCAGTCTTCCCAGCCTGGTGCAGGGCTACAATTTTGTTTCTGGTGTCCTTTGACAGCTCTTTGGTCTTCACCATAGTAGAGTTTGGAGTCTGACTGTTTGAGGGTGTGCACAGGTGTCTTTATATACTGATAACAAGTTTAAACAGGTTCCATTACTACAGGTAATGGGTGGAGGAAAGAGGAGACTCTTAAAGAAGAAGTTACAGGTCTGTGAGAGCCAGAAATCTTGATTGTTTGTAGGTGACTAAATACTTATTTTCCACCATAATTTGCAAATAAATTCTTACAAAATCAGACAATGTGATTTTCGGGATTTGTTTTCTCATTTTGTCTCTCATAGTTGAGGTCTACCTATGATGTAAATTACAGATGCCTCTCTCATCTTTTCAAGTGGGAGAACTTGCATTATTGGTGACTGATTAAATACTTTTTTTCCCCACTGTATATCACTGTCCCATGGCCTGCTTGCATCTGCCTACCATGTTTGACTGAAAAGCACTTGATAAAAATGACTCCACTCCATGACTTACCTGGACTTTTGCCATACTGGGGAACACCCCGTGAGCCTTATTTGCATATTACCAAAGAGGTTTATATCTTGATGCTGGTAAGGACTATGTTGATAAAAAAGGTATGCCTGGAATCATGATGACTAGCCATATCTAGCTCTTGGCTTATTTACACCCTGCAGGATGAGCACCGCCGAAGCTCCAACTGGAATTTCATGAACTATTTCGAATTTACAGGGCACAAGGAAAGCTGAAGAAACTGGATGCAGCCCTAGGGAGTCCTGAAAAACTATGGCTTATAGCTGTATCAATGTTTTCCAGGCAGCCTAAGGGCTGCATCTAACTCCTTCAGCCATTGGTAATCAAATGCTGAAAGCTCAGGTTCGGATGAACCCAAGCATGCCTGAAGTTTCCTCATCTCTACTGTGCAAGTGCCCCACTAACTGTACAACATACCTCTGCCTCTCCAGAGCTCAGATTTACAGGATCTTTAGTCAGTGCTTTCCAAAAAGGAAAGACCACCATTCACTCCCGACCCATCTTTTCCTTTCGCAGGATGCCAATTTGCCGGCGTGCCCCCCCCCCCCCGGTATACCTTCGGGATCACTCACCATTTCAGGTGCATGCATGTCCGCTGGACCTTTATGAAGCCTAGATGGATATCGACGGCACCTATATTAACCCTTATCAGCCCTAATCTGACCGAACAGAGACCAGAGACCTATTGTGCCCCCTCCTGTCTCTGCAGCCACCCACGAAGCATGGGAGAATCCTATGAAAGTCCTTGTGGCAACCTGACTGTATGGCTCAGCCCTTGCAACACTCCCCTTGGGCCCCTGCATTAACATGGAAGAAAAATCCCTAATGTGAACTCCAGTCTAATGGTAACATATAATAACGATTTCCTCCACCATTATTGTTCAATTTGCACGGTTTTGCCGGCAGCCTTTTGGCCCTGTCTGTATACATTGAGAGTTAATCAATAGCAGGTTGGTACGAGCATTTATATTGCGCTGCCATTAACGTCTATGTCTAGGTATCGATTGGAAGATATGAGGGCAGCGTTCTCCCATCAGCTAATTGTTATTCTATGGCGGTGTCAGTGATAATGGCCGGCTGTTATCTGAGCGAGGTGGAATGTTAATAAGCTTCATGCGCAGCGTTACATCTGCAACGGTATCATCATCTGCACCCGGTACAAATCATATAATGCCATCATGTCGAACAATATTCAACAATGGCTACCTGATCCTATAATGAAAAAGGCATTGTGTGACCATCTCTGGATGTTAAAAGCATAGGTCTGCTCTTAAAGGGGAATAGGGTGGTACATAGATGCTATACACTCAGCACTGGCATCTCCCATACGGAATTTCCATCCAGTAGCAAATGTCATTCAGCCATCGCAAAATAAATCTGTGCAGAAATTAAAGTCTACACTAAGTCATGCAAAAGGACACTGGTTGACCTCAGGGAGTTCAACCAAAACACCGCAGAGACACCATCATGTGTCTCGACGTTAGTATATTCTAGAACATTGCCCCGTGGGAAATCAAATATGCAAAAGAACACTGCAGAGACACCATCACATGTCTCGACATCAGTGAACTAGCCAGAACTTCCTCCGGGAAAGAACAACCATGCCTAGTAAGTTCATGCAAAAGGACACTGGTTGATCACTTACTAGGAATTGCTCCCACTAGCCAGATTTCTACTCCACACTGATGGGGGGCAAATGCCCCGAAACAACTGTCTGTGGATGGATACCTTGCTTGGCTGGTTTCCTTGATTGGAGACATTCCTTGGCTTGGTTGTTCCTTCCTGGAGGAAGGTCTGGCTAGTTCACTGATGTTGAGTTGTGATAGTGTCTCTTCAGTGTTCTTTTGCATACACTAAGTCATTCGCCTTAATAAAGGAATCCCTATTTGGGTGCGTTGACACTACGTAATCCCAGCGGCTAACCCGTCGCGCATTACAATGCTCGCTCCCCGCTCCCCGCTCTGTGTGCATTTCCACCCCTGCCATAGACTCCATTCTATTCACAAGTCAATTCTTTGGGCAGACGGCAGAATCCGCCTGTGCATACAATGAACTCTATGGCACGGGCGGAGATACGCGTAGGTGCTAGCAGGGGCGAGCGGCGGAATCCGTGGAATGTTCTCTGCGCAAATTCCTCAATGTGAACACGCTCTCAGTCTTTAGCGAACTTGCCGAACTTTTCAGATTCAGCAACGTTCTCCTAATTCTGGGTATTTGACTCCGGGAGGCTGGAGAAGTTGGATGTTGCCCAAGAGAGTCCTGGAAAACATGGATAAAGCCAAAGGATGTATCCATGTTTTCCTGGCAGCCCTAGGGCGGCATTCAACTTCTGCAGCCACCGGGAGTAAAATACCCAGAGTTTGGAGAACGTTCAAACCTGTGAATTTTTAATAAATTGCTAATTTTTTGAAAATCTGAATGATTTGGGGGGATTTTCTACAGGTGGATTTTCACAATTTGTATTGGTGCTGCAGAAAGGTGCAGTATAATATATGTACTTCAAACCACTACAATTACAGCAGGAAAAAAAAAACATTGCAGATTTTCACAGCAGATTTCAAAGCAATTTAGTAAAATCTATAGCAAAAATGTCCACCATAATCAATACTGAAAGCCGGGCTCAATCCACCATGCACTTTATATGCACTGTGTGACTGTAGCCTAATGCTAATTATACTTCTGTGACTCCGTAAAAGAATTTGGAAGTAACAAACTATAAATATATGAACAAATTTACCTTACAATTCCCTTTATCAAAAAAGTGTATTACTATCAACTATGACAATGTCCAATGTTCCCACAACGTCGAAAAATAACAGCTGTAATGATCATGGTTAGAGATGAGCAAAGCAGCCAAACTAGAGTAGCTACAATACTGGGACTATTACAGAAGGACAAATTGTCAGAGCATGTTGCTGTAAAAGTGTCAAAAATTGGAAAATCACAATTTAAAAAAAATCCAATTTCTGCCATTCGTATCCTCTCTGTCCCTATATCTCTCTGTTAGTCTCTCCCTGCTCTGCTGTAACTGCCTGCTGCCATCCTGCTCTCTCCTCCACACACAGCCGACTGGCCACCTCCCTCTATATAAGGAGGTTACTGAACCTCCTTATATAGAGGGGGAGGGGCTGACATCACACAGGGCCCTGCAGCTGATTGGACGGGCGCTGGGGACAGCAGACAGCATGTGCGGCCGCCATTTTTTTCTTTACAAATTCACTTTGCTCATCTCTAATCATAGTCATTAATAACCCCTTCATGACCGAAGTTCATTGTTGCATGAATGTCCAGGTCCAGTTGAAGCAGTGAGCCATAACACTTTTAATTTTTCGCCTACAGGGCTGGTTGGGGTGTCATTTTTTGCGCCATGATCTCTAGGTTTTATTGGTATCATAGTCGTGTAAGAGAAAAAAACTTGATTTTAATATAGATTTTTTTTCTTATATATATAATTAAAAAAAAAATCAACAATCCTGTGTTTTTTTTTTAACTTTTCATTAACGCTGTTCATTGTGCAGGAACAATAATGTTAGATTTTAATAGATCGGATAATTCCGCACGCTACAATATGTAATATGTTTATTTTATATTTTCTGAAATAGTTGTAATTTTTTTTTTGCATATACTGATGAATGCTATGAATGCTAGCATGTTATTCATCACTATTATCATCGATCTGTGCATACAGCCTGCCTCAGAGCAGACTTTATCTACAGAGCGCTGATCCGACAGAACAGAGGTAAGTGGCTTACCCCTGCCTGTTGGTACAAGTGACCGGTACAAGTGAGTAGGGATGGTCCGAACCCGCCGAGGCATCGGATTCCCGCTGTCTGCCCGCTCCGTGCAGCTGGCGGATACAGCGAGAGGACCGCCTTGAAAACTGGGATACAGCCTATGGCTATGGGAACCCCTTGAACCCCTTTTTTTTATCACACTTAAAGGGTACAGTACCTATCATTCTGTGAGTGTGGCAGGATATATTGCAGTATATTCTGCCCGCATGAGAAGGCACAGCATACCTGGGGCAGTTTTACAACATATCCTGCCCCTCTCGCATAATGATAGTAAAAAAAAAAAGTTCTGTGTCTACTCCACAGAGACCCTGGTGTCATCAAAATATTGACCCTGAAAATTAATGGCATTGATGTATGGTGTGACAGATTTATAAAAAAAAATTCCGCAACATAGGTCAACACCTAAGCGGAGATGTAGCTCGTGTTGGCTACACTGTGCTCGTGTTGGCTATCGATAGACGCTAAAGGTGTCAAGCAGTTCACCTTTCCACTAACCTGACATCTCGCTGCTGTGGGGCATCCTGGTGGGGAAATTAAGATGCCAAATGTAACGAGAGTTGCCGTCATGGCTCTGTATTAGATGGAGAAGTTATTTAGGGTTTAGCGCTCGGGAGCGTAGGCTGCACTTCAGAGGAGATTGATGAATCTGACTCTGCATAATAATCAGCTACTAATTCCATCTTGCCTCTAGTCGGGCAGACCCCTCTCCTTATCCGTCTTGTGCCATATGCCTCCTTTTCTTAGTTTACGTTCCCGTTCCCTTCCCCTGTAATCATTCCATTCTTTGCATACCGTCATCAATAATTGATTGACTCCTTCCCGGATTCTCTATCATGTGTCGGGGGTGCGGGGGTTGGGGGGGGGTGGATTTATAAAATGAGACAAGGAAACCGTTTTACAGACAGATCCATCTGATGTAATTACCTATTCTTCTTCCGTTATATTTGTGTTTAATGCCTGTGCAATGAATCGTTCCTTTCCTATTTGGAGGTTTGTATGAAATCACCTAATTTACTCGACATCAAAGTACGCATGGAATACATTGGAAAATCTGCAACAAGTTACCATAGAAACGGAAGTTCGAAAATAATTCAATATGGTTCCAAATTTCTAAGCTTCAGGCAGCAAAGTTCTGATGTCATTATACTTCATAGCTTCTGTAAATGTGTAAAGATTTGTTATGCAGCAACCGAAGGGAGATAAAACTAAATGAATGTCTACCACTTGGCTATGACTTTCCTGGAGCCGAATAAAGACTGATAGATTCACATAACGTGTTCCCATTTCTGGGCTGTGTCTGGAGATGTGTGACTAGTCAGATATGAAGATTCATTGGAAACACCGTCGCTCTTGTACCTTCCTCTTTCTGCTAATGCTCTTAGTTCTATTAGAAACACCTCCAGACTGGAAATGGATGCTTAATAGGCTTCTTGGAAAGTTATCTTGGCTGCTGGGGTGTCGAAAACTCTTGTTATAAGGTCCAAGCAAGATGGAGGTTCTTGGCACCAGGGTGTAACTTTGAACATTTTAGGATTGCACACAGGATTTCCAATGGGCCCAGGCCCATTGTTTGGGCAAGGGCTGCATGGACATCATTGACGATGTCTACGCAGCCCTTACTGCCAGATTGTCGGGCTGTATAATAGGTCCAGTAAACAAGTGCCGATCTAGCAGATCAGCACTCGTTTACTTAAACGATCGGCCTGTTGTCGGTCCGTGTAATAGTACCCTAATCCAACAGGCAGGACCAGACTGTTTGTAGAGAAATAACCGGTATAGTTTGGCGCACTCAAGCCATAGACTGCAAACCTACGTGGAGGTAATCATGCTAATGACCAATCCTCCAAGGTTTTTTTTTATTTATTAAAATCAAATACACAACGCGTTTCGATCCTCTCAGGGACCATCATCAGGCATAGGTTATTTACAAATCACCTATTAAATCTTAAATATATATATGCAATGATAACAACAAAGTTGTATGCAAGTTTATATGTACTGTATAGATAGAGGATTGGCCTTCATGATCAATTCCCCTGGTGGGCTTAAGAAATCTAACTCTGAAAATTAAAATTACAATATCACTGAGGCCATATTTCATTCACAGTGATGTCTACTGAAATGGTAAAAGTCGCAGGATGATGCTTAAAGTGTTACTGACAAAAAACAAAAGGGGCAACAGCAACCCACAGGTGCAAGGGCTTACCGTATATACTCCTCCCAGTGTACACATGGTAAACACCTGCTCTGTAGATATTAAAAATTAAAATATCAATTTTTTTTTTAGAAAAGTGAGGATCTTAGCAAACTATTTGATCAAACAGAGTGTACCATGTCGCCACGTTAAGGCGTCCTCAGAGACACAGTCCCTACTCTAGCATTTTCACACTAGCAATGGCCTCTCCTGGGCTGAATAAGCCTACAACTGGGCAGATAGGAGCCAAATGATCTCTTTTATAGCAGCCTTGGGACATGGGTGGAGTGCAAGCCAACAGGAGGTAGTCACACCCCCCACATTCAACAGAAAAAAAGGGAAATTTTGGCAGCACATCTATGACTCTGTTCACACTGCAGGTTGCACGCTGCTTGTGGCTTAAGTACAGACAAAAAACAAAGGTGCAACAGCAACCCACAGGTGCAAGGGCTTACCGTATATACTCCTTCCAGCGTACACATAGTAAACACCTGCTCTGTAGATATTAAAAATTAAAATATAATTATTTTTTTTTAGAAAAATAAGGACCTTAGCAAACTATTTGATCAAACAGAGTGTACCATGTAGCCACATTAAGGCGTCCTCAGAGACACGGTCCCTACTCTAGCATTTTCACACTAGCAATGGCCTCTCCTGGGCTGAATAAGCCTACAACTGGGCAGATACGAGCCAAATGATCTCTTTTATAGCAGCCTTGGGACATGGGTGGAGTGCAAGCCAACAGGAGGAAGCCACACCCCCCACGCTTAAAGTGTTGCTGTCGTTATAACTTTCAAAATCTTAAACAACAATAGATGTGATATAAAGCAAGTTTGCAATTTACATTCGTTATTTTTTTTTAGTTATCATGGAAAACAAGGCACTTCCTGTTTTCTGACGTTTTTTTTCTCAAAGAACAGGAAACAGTCAGAAAACAGGAAGTCCTGTGTGTCCCAGGCCATCTGAGCGCTCACAGAGAGAAGGCAGTCATGTGACTGATGGACTTATTGAGCCGTGACTCTCTGTACTGGCCGGAATTCCTGGGTTTAGTCATTTTTTTTTTTAACCGACACAAGTCAGAAAATCTGCCTTCAGGGGACTGGACCTGGATTTCTGGTACGTTCAGTTTTGTATTACGACATGATAACAACAACAAAAAATGAATGTATATTGCAAACTTACTTTATATCACATATACTGTTGATTTAGATTTTAAAAGTTATAACGACAGTGACACTTTAAGTTCAATCACCTTTTTATGCAGGTTGCACCACAAATCCCACAATCACTGACCATCACTTTGAGGCCTTCTTGTAAATGTCAGGACTGCATCACAGGCCATCAGGCTCTTACTTGGTCCTGTTCCTCATGCAGGGAATATTTCACTTTAGCAGAAGCTGTTCTTATCTTTATAAGGCCCGGTTATCATCAAACTCCATCATTTACAAGCACTATGAATGTATTCACCAATGGACCTGTGCCCATTGGGGTCTCCATGGTTCCATCATCTACAGTAGTCTGCAGGCCTTCACTTCAAATGGCATCCTTGCTTGAGCTATGTATATCAAAGTTCATCACCTTGAAGATATCCATTGTTTCTCGAAAATGCTAGGTCACTGTCGATATATTGGAAGGTACTAGTTCACCTTGTGGGCATCCACAATGGTGTAGCTTAACAGTTGCAAGGGTCACAGCTGGGACCAGGCCAATTAATTGGGGGGGGGGGGGTCAGAGGCCTCTCACCATATTAAAGGGGTACTCTGGGCTGGGGTCTTTTTTATTGTACGGCCGGGAGGGGGTAGATATAGAAGGCGCCAGTCACTTACCTCCCCAGTTCCAGGTCCGGGTCGCGCCGCCCCATTCTCCCATCTGGCCGCCGCTTCCTGGTCTGAGCTGCGGCTTGAGACGTGACGTCTCAAGGCTGCTCAGCCATTTAGCGGCCGAGGCGGAACTCCACTACGACCGCTAAATGGCTGAGCTGCCTTGAGACGTCACGTCTCAAGCCGCAGCTCAGACCAGGAAGCGGCAGCCGGATGGGAGAACGGGGCGGCGCAATCCGGGACCCGGGAAAGGGAACCGGGGAGGTAAGTGACAGGCGGCTTCTAAATCCACCCCCTCCCCGACCGTACAATAAAGATGACCCCAGCCCGGAGTACCCCTTTAAGTGTTAACCCTCTTCTCCCTTTTCTCTCATTTTTCAGGACACTATATGTGGCCACCACATATGGTATCTGCCTATGCTAGCCAATAATGAGTGCTAAAAATAAATAGTTTTAAAAGGAGAACTTCAGGCCCCATGTATAAATCCGATGTTGGCAGGGGATGGGGGAAACATATTCAAGAATCTATACTTACCTGCCCTCATGCAACAGTGCCGCTCCCGGCCTCCCACCGGCCTCCTCCACCTTCTGCTCCTACAATGTCACGTCCAGGCTGAAAAAGGCCATTTCAATGTCATTGACTGGCCAAGCGGCTACCTCCTGCCAGAAAGTGATAATATAGGAGGCGAGAAAAAAAAAAAACGAAGACCGGTGGCTGTCATTGTGTTGTTGACTTCACACTGCTGGGACACGTTCTCCCTGTGCCCTCTGCCCACACCAGATTTATATGTAGCTGGAGTGAGGGGCTATATATTTTGGAATTAGCATATTCATAAGGGGGGGGGGAGGCTAGCTTTTACGTTGGGTTCGCATGAATCTCTAGCTACACTCCTGGACATCCAGCAGAAGTAGGGAGGCAATGTTCCCTTGGAAAAAAATATGCAAATCATCTCTTCTTTCCTTCCCTTTAGAAGAAATAAGCAATATGTTGCTGATCATGGATAGGAAGTTTACACACCACGTGTTTCTGCTCTCAACCTCTTCAGTGAGTTTGCATTATCTGCCGTTCCATCAGAAATGTTGGCCGAGTACTTGTATAATGTTGTAGTCCAGAACACCAACAATACCTTCATTTTTATTTAGCGATATTTGGCTGAAATGATTCCATTACATAAAAGCTACAGCTTTCCGCCGGCTTCTTGACATTGAGCCTCTCCGATCTGAATGAGTTGTTGTTTACAGAATGTAATGTCTCCCAGTCCCCGATAAGAACAGTTGTTACAGGGCACTCCGATCCCACATGTGATTTATTATTCACCAGCTCTGCATTACTGCCCGGACACGAAATGAGGTCAAGTTCTTATAAAGAATGATTCAAGAACTGTTTTCCATTAACGTTTTACTAATTGTACATTCATACGGTGGATTGTATAAAATACATGATCATCAGGAGAAGAGGCTGCTCCACACAAGTATTTTCTCCCGGCCTGGGGGGAAGGGGAGGGGGGTTGTGCCGCTGTACTCCGCCATCGCACAGAGGAGACAGAGCTAAGAAGATGCAATTTGTAATGCTCTCTGCAGGACGCGGAGCCCTGACTGGAGATTGGATAATTAGAGAACACAGACAAGTCCGACTTGTGAAAAATCTAATTGCACTTAAGGCACAGAAAGCCTGGAGCATCCTATGGATGTCGACAGTGATGGTCTGCATGGGCCCTCTACATTTTTAATGCGCTTGTACAAATTGCATGTTCACAAGGTACATGACAAATGAAATCCATTTACATAAGAGATATACAGAGGATCAGAAGTGTGTTCTCCGCTGCACCGTCTAATATACGTCTAGGTGTCATTGACAGGACCTGCTATTTTTTGCTGACAAAGGCAAAGGCAAAATTGATGGATTTTTTTTTTTTTTTTTTGGTGCATCCCATTTGTATGACTACAGAGAGAGGAGGTTGTTATGCATCGTCCTCAACTATAATTTTTCTAAATTCAGGATTAGTCTTGCTGGGAAAAGAGGAGACTATTGGGTTTCCATCAGGGTAAGCTCCCCCCTTGTTTATTGGGGGCTCAGTGATGGCTACAGGGTACGGCATCTGCTTACACAGTAGCCTGCACAGCACCATAAGGCTGCACAGAGTTTAAAGGTATGTTCACACTGAGCAAATGCAGCAGAATTCCGCGTCGGAGCTCTCCGCCGCGGAATCACGCTGTGCTCAGTGTCCCGCTGTGAGTAAATTAGAGGGCACGTGCTCCACCGCTCATGTCACTTCTTTGAGCGGAAAGCGGCAACTGTGGAGGAGTGCACGCTCTCCAATTGAGATGATATGACACTGAGGCAGGCGTAATTCCACAGCGGAGAGTTCCGCCGCGGATTTGAACCTACATACACTAAGGCTATGTTCCCACAGCGTAAGAGATCTGCCATTCCGTGACCCGGCAGGTCATGGAACGGACGGTTTATGAAAAGATCATCCCTTTCGGGCCGCAGAGTTCTGATGCGGGCGCATCCGTGCGCGCCCACATTAGAACACTCCACGGCACACTATTGAGTGAGCGGTCGATCCGCTCGCTCCACAGTGTGCACTGACAGGGTTTTCTGCTGCCGCTATTCACTGAATAGCGGGTGCAGAAAATTGACATGTCAGTTGTTTGTGGCGCCGCAAGAGATCCCGGCCGGAGCATATACCATTGTATACACTCCGGCTGGGATCCCATAGAGGAATAGGCAATGTATCTTTTCGCAAAAAGTTTGGCCGTTGTTGACGATTTCAACAACGTCCGTACTTGTACGAAAAGATACGTAAAATAGTCCATGGTTGTGGATCCACGACCACAGACAATTGCACTTCTATTGCGGGATCCCTGCCGCGACGGATTGTGTGAATGAGGCCTAATAGTATTAGCATGTTGCTGTGCGGGCAGTAGGAACAAATGCTGGTCACTTATGACCACCTGGGTAAGATCGTCTCATCAATAGAGGACTGTATCATCATGGTGGCTGGCATTCCAATAGGGGCACCATGGCTGTGATTAGCATGAGCAGCACTGGAGCTGTCATGGTTGTGGGAGTAGTTTGGATGTCATTGTTATGAAAGCACTTTGGCTGGCACTCTTATGGGGACACTATGGCAGTCATTATGTTTGGAGATACTGTGGCTGTCACCTTTATAAATGCAATTGGTTGTGTTAAAGGGGTATTCCGGCATTTGAAAGAAAAACCATATATTGTTTGGTTCCATAAAAAATGTAAAAACCTAAGCCATGTACCCCACAGATCCTGTTAGACTCCTTTACACCCTCTGGTGCTCCTGTCTTCTGTTCTCCTCTGAGGCCGGAGCTCGGAGCAGGAGCTGCCCGCTCAGCCAATCAAAATGGGACACTGCTATGGCCAGTCACTGAGTGGGCGGGTCCTGCTGTGACCTCTCGTTGCAGATGCAGGCAGAAGAGAAGAGCGGTGGAGGACCAAAAGAAGCAAAGGAGAACTGCAGAGGGATGATCAGTGAAAGGGGGGTAGGTTTAGCCCCCTCCCCCTTTTTTTATGGCACCAGCAGAATATATCGAAATTTAAGATGTACTGTGGAGGTTACTGTTATGGAGGCACTTTGCCTGTCACTGTTGTGGGCATACACTGTGGCCAACATAGTCTTGAGTTATAGTTCATTAGGTATAGGACATGATGTATATTTTAAAGGGTATGGCATATGTCTGAAATTGCATTACATATTTTTGCACCTTATTGTCAGACAAGGGGGTGTGGCTTAGCTAGAAGGGGGTGTAGCTTACAAATTTGGTCACAATTCTGGCACTGTTTAAGCCAATAGGTGGCATAAAGTGACAAAAAATACAGAAAATCAAAGCCTGAGTCACTCTGATAAATCTGAGTTGTCCTTCGGTCTCGTGCACATGGCTGACGCTGCGTTCATCTCCCACCTGCAGTCTCTGCCGCGGGATCACATCACGAAGCTCCTATTGATTTCAGGGCTGCGCAGAAAAAGTAACATGCCACTTATTTTTTTTCCTGTGGTTGGAATCAATAGGAGATTTTCTTTTATATCTTGGTAAAACTATGTGGATTGTGATGCTGACTGTCATGTTTTATAGTTAAATCTTTAAATAGGCTTAAGAGGTGGGACCCCCTGGGGATTATCTGTAATCTGTGGGGGAAGCCGTGAGCAAGTGTTCAATATCCCATTAGTGCCCCTACAGGGTAAATGAGGCATTGCAATGTTTTAAATTTACATATGTATTGAGTCCACCAACGAAACAAAAACTATTAACTCTATTCTGAGTAACAGGGGCCCCACTATTCATTTAGAATATTCTAATGGAGAACTTGTAGATTGGTCAGTACACAGTTTTGTTGTCTATCACCCAGCTTCTCTGACTCCGGAATGGCAGCATCACGCACAGCGGATACATCTCACATGATTTGTCTATTGGTAAGCATCTCACGTGTATGGCTACAGACGAGCACTTTTATAGTCCCTCGCTTAGAATTCTTCTGCTAACACAACTCTTGGCGCTCGCTCAACTGCTGGGCTTGCTTGGTGCTTTCCGGGACTTTATAGAACAATATTGTTTTTTTTCTCTTTTTTTGTTCTTTCTTCCTTACTGGTTTAATATAGCTGAGTTTGTCAATGTAGCAGAGCTAAGTTTGTTAACAGGCACAATGTCATTTTATACTTTGAAAAATTGTAACATTGCCAAAAATGGGTTTCATTAAAAATGCTTTCATTTTGATTATGTCGTTTTTTTTATACACACACTGCCGACATATATAAAATCCAGTTTATTTTAAAGACATTAATTATTTTTAATTTGTGGCCGTTGACGTTATTTTATATTGTTCACACGTTGATTATTTTTTCCCTGCTTTCTTTTAAATTAAATTCAATGGACCTTTTAAAATTAGCCCCACCTTTACTACCATCTGAACAAGAATAATGTACCAATGGCTTTCATTGTAATGACGGCCACCAAAGTATGTTAAATAACGGCTGTGGTTTCGAGTATCAAATAAAATCATTGTGTGAACATAGACTAATAAATATTTGGAGCATCACGTTAGTTCCATTGCCCTTACCTATCCAGCAAGATTGACATGTCACCTTGAAGAACCAGTGCAAGCCCTATACCCAGATTTCCTACATTAAAGGAGAAGTCTGGCAAAATGTTTTTATTAAAATATTGTTTTGCCCCCCAAAAGTTATACAAACTACCAATATACACTTATTACAGGAAATGCACATAAAGTGCTTTTTTTCCCTGCACTTACTACTGCATCAAGGCTTCACTTCCTGGATAACAGGGTGATGTCACTTCCTGGATAACGTGGTGATGTCACTTCCTGGATAACATGGTGATGTCACTTCCTGGATAACATGGTAATGTCACTTCCTGGATAACATGGCGATGTCACTTCCTGGATAACATGGTGATGTCACGCCCCGACTCCCAGAGCTGTGCGGGCTGTGGCTGTTGGAGAGGATGATGGCAGAGGGATGCTCAGTGTCCCTCCAGTGTCCTGTGTCCCCCTGCCATCATCCTCTCCAGCAGTCACAGCCCACACAGCCCTGGGAGATGGGTCGTGACATCACCATGTTATCCAGGAAGTGACATCACCATGTTATCCAGGAAGTGACATCACCATGTTATCCAGGTAGTGACATCACCATGTTATCCAGGAAGTGACATCACCATGTTATCCAGGTAGTGACATCACCATGTTGTCCAGGAAGTGAAGCCTTGATGCAGTAGTAAGTGCAGGGAAAAAAAGCTCTTTATAAGCATTTCCCGTAATAAGTGTATATTGGGGATTTGTATAACTTTTAGGGGACAAAACAATATTTCAATAAAAAATTTCGCTGGACTTCTCCTTTAATAACAGCCTACAGCATCTAGCTTGGCGAGAATCCTGAAGGGATCAGCTGGTGGCAGGACTTCTCCTTAAATTAAAGAGGTACTCCTGCAAATTTTTGTTTTCTTTCAAATCAGAGTCAAAGTAATACAGATTTGAAATTTACTTCTATTTAAAACTCTCAATTCTTCCAGTCTTTCAGCTGCTGTATGTCCTGCAGGAAGTAGTATATTCTTTCCAGTCTGACACAGTGCTCTCTGCTGCCACCTCTGTCCATGCAAGTAACTGTCCAAAGTAAGAGAAATTTTCTATGGGGATTTGCTATTGCTCTGGACAGTTCCTGACACAGACACAGGTGGCAGCAGAGAGCACCTTGTCGTTTGTAGATCTATATAACTTTCTGAAACCAGTTGATTTGAAATATAATTTTTTTTTTTGCTGGAGTACCCCTTTAACACAAGGTGATTAAATATTCTTAAAGTGAGTCACAGGTTGTTGATCGGCTGTCAGGACTAGTGATGAGCGAATAGTATTTGATCGAATAGTATGCTATCCGTGCTATTCGGTTGTGTTCGAATATTCGAATTATAACGCAGTAAAAATTCGATTCACCCTCCCACATCCCCTGGCGCTTTTTTCCAGCCAATAAACATGCAGGGGGAGGGAATAGGCAGAACTTAAAAAAAACAAAATAGTAATAGAATAGTAATTTCAGATTCGTGTCACTTGCTGGTTGGAGCTAGAGAGGGACAGTCTGTAAAGCAGGGAGAGAAAGCCTTTAGGTGACGTTAGGTAGGGAGGGATCCCCAAAAGCCCTTGTTAGGGCTAAAAGTATAAAAACCATATATTTAAAAGCTGTTGTGAGACAGGCAGTGTGTTCAGACATCTACTGATGATGTAGACGGCTGTATACTGTGAGTGCGGGATAATACCTGTTATCTTGCTACTACTGATTTGCGCAGTCTGCATCTTGTAAAGGAGTTGAACAGCTCTTTAATTTTAATATATTATATATTATATATATAATATATATGCTAAAATTTTGCAAGTGCGTACCGCTAGACTGAAACGTACGCTTCTACTTTACGTTCATCACTAGTGTTAGATGCAGCCAGCCATGCCTCCCCTGCTGTCCCATATGCATTCTAGAGGTGTTGGCATCATTTCTTGAGGTGTCATTGTGGACTTGGTGACCTGCTAGTGGTCGAAAATTGATTTCCAGGTCCTGAGTATTTTTCACCCATAGAATATTATGGGATTGGATATTTGTTTGAATATGCGAATATCGGGAGCTATTCGAATTGGATTTGGAATTATTGAATATTTCACTACTGTTCATCTCTAGTCAGGACATCATGGCAGTTAAAGTTTTGCAACAGCTAATGAGTTGCAGGTTGGAAATCAATGTCCTACAATAATATAGATGGGGCACTGGGCCGTCCACATATCATGATCAAGATAATAGAAAGGGACGTGCATCTTCCATTAGTTATAATCCACCCCTTAGAATCCTTTAGAAGTCCTGTCCAACCACCCAGATAATTTGTTCCAGGATGAAGGTGAATGCTCGTTCTGGGCCGCCCACATAGGTCACCGCATGGAAAAGTAATTATTCTTCATGCTCATCATGTGTATATAGCAGTGCTTCTCAAACTGTGAGGTGCCCCCTAGTTGCTGGTGAGGCCCAGCTTGGGAGGCAGTTCTCACAAAAGTGACTATGAGTTGCACAGTCCTTTCCCTGACTGCATCAATTTCTGCTTTAGGAACATTATTGACATAGTTTGTACTTTTTTTTATGTTATACAGAGATAAGGAGACAAATGGAGGGTAAACTGAGCAATAGTTTCTATATTTGCAGTTCTATCATAGATGGTGAGGCCCCAGCATACTCCTGGTCAGTCTGGTGAGGCCCAGGCATCATTTTGTCTGTTGGGTGAGGCTCCAGTAGAAAAAGTTTGAGAAGCGCTGGTATATAGTGTCTTCTGAAGGACATGGCACTGGGCGGGTGGACAGAAGGTGTCCGGGGACAAGGTGCAGCTCTATATGAGGGTGCTCGGAGCAGCGTCTGCTGGATCACTCAGAGACTCGCTCAGCAGAGGGAGCTGTTAATTTGCATTAAAGGAGAAGTCCGGCCAAAATTAATTTTTGATATGTTGTTACTTATGAAAAGTTATACAAATTTCTAATGTACATTAATTATGGGAAATGCACATATAGAGCTATTTCCCTTAATTTAGTAGATCAGGAAGTGTTAGAAATATCTCTGAAGAAGTGACGTCACGACCCAGGGTGTAATTCCTATGGAGTGTCCAGCAGGGGGCGCTCTCTATATAGAAGTCTATGGGACTTTATTGTTTCTATGGGTTTCTATGTAATGTAATGTAATGTAGTGTACAGTGCTTTATTGAATGAATACATCTATGGAATACTTTGGGGAGCAAGTGTCCTTGCTCCCCAAAGTATTGCATAAATGTATTCATTCAATACATTCAATACACAGTAAGCCCGCCGATCCGCCGCATTTCCGCCGAATTTCCGCCGCATTCCCGCCGATCCGCCACACGCTGATCCGCCGCATTCCCGCCGATCCGGACCATATACATTGAACTACAGCTCCCATCATCTGCTTCTAGTATGAACAGGTGATGGGAGCTGTAGTTGGGTAGTGGATATGACATGCCGCCGGGCGCAGGGGGGAGCCGCTCAGTACACAGGAGCGCTCCCCCCTCC
Organism: Dendropsophus ebraccatus; assembly: GCF_027789765.1. Taxonomy (NCBI): domain Eukaryota; kingdom Metazoa; phylum Chordata; class Amphibia; order Anura; family Hylidae; genus Dendropsophus; species Dendropsophus ebraccatus. The sequence goes on from NC_091463.1 coordinate 84,218,220, forward strand.
TCCTCCTTCCGGGATAACTTCCGCCTATACCAATGCTGAGTCCCTGCCTGGCCGCCGCTCTCCGCTCTCCCCCCCATACATACCGGCTCCCGATGCATCCTGGTGTCCGCGCTGATGCCGGGAGCCGGTATATGTGAGCGGAGAGCGGCGGCCAGGCAGGGACTCAGCATTGGTATAGGCGGAAGTTATCCCGGAAGGAGGAGGAGGAGGAGGGGGGAGAGCTCCTGTGTACTGAGCGGCTCCCCCCTGCGCCCGGCGGCATGTCATATCCACTACCCAACTACAGCTCCCATCACCTGTTCATACTAGAAGCAGATGATGGGAGCTGTAGTTCAATGTATATGGTCCGGATCGGCGGGAATGCGGCGGATCAGCGTGTGGCGGATCGGCGGGAATGCGGCGGAAATTCGGCGGAAATGCGGCGGATCGGCGGGCTTACTGTGTATTGAATGTATTGAATGAATACATTTATGCAATACTTTGGGGAGCAAGGACACTTGCTCCCCAAAGTATTCCATAGATGTATTCATTCAATAAAGCACTGTACACTACATTACATTACATTACATAGAAACCCATAGAAACAATAAAGTCCCATAGACTTCTATATAGAGAGCGCCCCCTGCTGGACACTCCATAGGAATTACACCCTGGGTCGTGACGTCACTTCTTCAGAGATATTTCTAACACTTCCTGATCTACTAAATTAAGGGAAATAGCTCTATATGTGCATTTCCCATAATTAATGTACATTAGAAATTTGTATAACTTTTCATAAGTAACAACATATCAAAAATTAATTTTGGCCGGACTTCTCCTTTAACTCATTTGTGTTAGAGCTGTAATCACATTCTGCCGGCTGCTTAGTATCTAATTCTGCTTAATGGACTCTCCATTCCCTTACGGTTGTTTATACACAGAAGTGACATATTATAATATGTAGATAATGTCTGCTTTCCTCCAGACGCACCTCCTAATCAGAGATGGAAGAAAAGTTGAAGGTGCTCTAAGAACTGTTTGCAAACACCCGAAATTAGCAATTGCATCCCAGCTCTCTCTACCTAGGCCCCATTACCAATCACTAACTGTAACGACTGGAGTCCTGGATCCACTGTACTGCTGCTAGTGATGGCGTAAGCCGTACCTGGGAGCAGCGTCTAAAGGCCCTATTTCACAAAGAGATTATCGGCTGATCATTGTCTTTCAACAGGTTGAAAAATCTCGTCCACGATAGCAACAGACCACCGCTCTCAACCGGATCGTCTGGGCAGCCCCCCGCTCCTCTCGCTCGCTGTCTGAGCATGTAATAGCGCAGGGAATGAGGAGGAAGTGAGCGTTGACCTGACTGGTCCTCCTCTAGTTACCTCTTTAAGTTGGACATATTTGTAATCCAATTAATCAAAGAATCCTGTGAATAAGAATGGATTCCCCAACCCCTTTAAAGACCATTATTGTTAGTGAGGGCACACTAACCATTAGGGCATAAGAGCAGAGGTTCAAAACCTACGTCCACTAGCGGCTCCGAGACCCTTTGGTAATTGGACATAAGAAAAACTGCAAATGAAACCTAATAAGAAAACTGAAAGGGAACCTGTCACCCCCCGTGGCGGGGTGACAGGTTCCCAACCCGCCACTAGAGCCCCCTATACTTACCTGATAGCGCCGGGTCCCGCTTCTTGATCCGGTCCGGTGACGGAAATTTCAGCGCCCGAAGCCCGGCGTGCGAGCTCCTGAGATGAGTCCGATGCTCATAGAGAATAAATGGAGCCTCGGACTCACCATTCATTCTCTATGGGCATCGGACTCATCTCAGGAGCGCGCACCCCGGGCTTCAGGCGCTGAAATCTCTGCCACCGGACCGGATCAAGAAGTGGGACCAGGCGCTATCAGGTAAGTATAGGGGGCTCTAGTGGGGGGTCGGGAGCCTCTTTAACTCAAGCTACTTAACCCTCTACCCGCCTTGTGCTGTAATAAAATGCTGTGGGAACTACAAAACTCCTGTGCGTTAATGTAATATGGCAGTAAGAAGTGGTGCCTGTGCCATCATAAACACCTGGTTGCTGTGATTCCAATTGTTTATCCCTCGGTAACCCTATAGCGACCATAGTATTTAAGGAGCTTTAGGGGACTCCGCTGCTGATTGAAATGGGTTGCTATGGCAGCCAAAGGCCTAACAATGGTCCCCCGGTGTTCCCGTAGTGAATGCCTGTCAGCATTACACCGCCAATTATAATGCACTGCAATACATAAGTAACACAAATAAAACAAGTCTATTTTACAGTAATACAATGGCCGAGATTTATCAATCTCTGTAAAACAAAAACTGGTATAATTTGCCCATAGCAACCAATCACAGCTCAGTCTAACTATCGGTTGCCATGGGCAAACTGCACACAGATTGATAAATCTTGACCCATATACTGTACATATAATTAAACAATGAATTAACTAGAATGTAAAACACATAGTTCTAGTACTTATTAATACTATTAGGGGACGTTCCATGTACTGACAATGTGATACAAACTGGAATTTGGAACTGCATCAAGCTCTGAAACTATTTAAAGGGGAACTATCAACAGATCAGACAAATCTAACCTGCTGATAGCGCCATATTGCGAACAGGGCGCAGAGGAGAAAGGTATGTATCTTACCTTTCTCCTCAGTGCTGTTCCTGTGCTGTTAGCAGTATAATCCATGGCCAGCAGCACTGTTAGGAGCACTGCCCTGCCCCCATAGTGCTGAGCCGGCCTATTCCTTCTAATAATAATCAATGGAGCGGGTAAGCTGGATCGGCACTTTGGGGGCAGGCAGTGCTCCTAACAGTGCTCCGGACTGAGGATTACATTGCTAACTGGATTAGAACAGCGCCGAGGAGGAAGGTAAGAGACATACCTTCATCCTCAGTGCACAATAGGGGAGTCTTCTAACCTGCTGATAGTTCCCCTTTAAATCTTCATTTTACTGTACTGACTCATAAATGATGATGTCAGGAATTCCAAAGTCCGTTCCGTAGCACATTTGAACAGAATGTGTAAATGACTCCTAAAAGTAGCCAAACACTTAAATTAGAGCTGATGAAAATGGACGATTCCAATCAAAACAACTGAACATCAGGTGAAATTCTTCTAAAAATAAGATGGCGCTGATGGAAATTTTTTGGTGTTAATCGGATGAAGGATTTTTTTGACCATGAATGATCTTAAGGAAAGAAAATTCTGAGAACATTCCCAGAAAGATAGCCCTTTACCGGGTGTCATTGATCATGTATGGCCAGTCTGGACAACTGGAAGGACATCCATATGCTTTATAAAGATGTCTGCCAAACCTACCACAGAAATATAATGTGTATAGCGACCTCCTGACTGGTCTGATGGATTTCTACTGCATGACCCCATTGTTCTCAGAGCAGTCTGGCCATGAATTTTCCCTCTCCTAGGGAACACGTAAATGTTTGGCCATTCAAAAGCTTCATGTATGGGAAGTACAGGAGAGTTTACCATCACCAATGATCATTTGGCCAACAGTTATTGAAGGTATAGACATGGTAGTGGCCAAAGTTGACTAAAATGTGTGAAAACCTACATCAATGCAACATGTACGGCAACCTTAAAGACGGCATGCCCTCCTCTGAACTGAACTTACTACAATTTACACCTGTTGTGTAGTGTAAATCTACACTGGAAGATCACTGGGACTGCGGCAGCTATAGTTACACCTGTCTTGATATATGTCTGTCAATGTGTAAAAGACGATAAAAAAGGAATCTGCAGATGTGCAGATGTACTAAAAACAGCTAAGGTGTTGTTCACTAGTGATGAGCGAAGATCCCGAAGTTTGGTTCGGATCATAAAAAAAAAAATTCTTGTTCGCCGAACATTTACGAACGTACAGTAGTAGCGTACATTTTGGTCTATGGACATGCGTACAGATTAACAGGTGCAAAGCGTAAATTTCACAGTTGCGCACATCGCAAGATAAACATTCACATGTTCGATTATGTCCAACAATGATCGTTATAACCATTCCGATGATCAATCAAATTATTCCTAATCGGCAAACACGAACAATTAGCATCATCTTCGTACGAATATTTACGAACAAGTTCGCTCATCACTACTCATGTAATATACACAATAACACGTATACTGGCGTAAAAGTGCAAAAGTTTTAAGCAGGTGCGGAAATTTCTCTTTCCTTCATTTTCTTTGCATTCTGTTCATTGATAAAAATAAACTATTAGCACTGCCATTTCTGACTATTCTTAGGGGGCATTTACGTGTTCCATAATTGCCCCCACCTAGCTAGAATCCTGCTCCACACTGATGAGGGGCAACACCCCGAAACAGATGTCTGTGGATGGATACCTGGCCTTTGTTTTTCCCTCGTCATTCCTTTGACTTATAGGGCCACTTAATATGGGGGATTTGGTGGTTTCCTCACAGGAGCCACCCCTTGGCTGGGTCCTTCCTGGATGGATATCTGGCTAGTCCAGTGTTGAGACTCTTCAATGTGGCTCCACGAGCTCTTCTTTTGCATATTAATTTCCCCTTATTTTGTGCCATTGTTTCACATACCAGCTTAAAACATTTTGCCCAGTACTGTATATCTATATGTCAACGGCCCCTAAAACATGTCTGGTCCTGAGTGACTAAAACACCCTGGACCTGAACTGGTTAACAACAAGGTTCTTTTCTTCTCCTAGCTCTGCTGTTTGGCTTTCAGCTCCGTACCTTGTTGTACAAGCCTTACATTTAGATAGAGAATAATGTGTTGTTGGAGTCTAATTGCAGACATTGAAAACTTAGGAGGATTGAGAAGCCTTGCGGTAGCTGATTAAGGACCCATCAGAGACCCAGCATTGGAAATTAACTAATTCTCCATTGATGCAGTCGATGTGGTGTCTTCAGGAAGGGATGGAGGAGGGGCACGTGGAGAGCTCCATAGATCAGGGACTCTGTCTTTTGCTATATCAGCAACTGGAATAGGTCACAGACTGCAGCAATCCCTCCTGGCCTATTGCTGCTGGTAGGACGCAGTGTTGTTATTCAATGCAGATCCGGCCTGTTGTGTGTCCATGCCTATCTTTATTCAGTGTGCGCGACATCAATGATGCTCGGGGTTTCTTTGAGATCACCAGATGATCTCCCTTCTCGAGCAAGGTGACGCTTTTCTGGACAAATTACAATTTTCCACCTCCAAAGTGGAAGTCGGAGGCCAGGCTTCACCTTCTTATTTGTGTCTTGGCTTATGTGTGGATTACTGCCTGCCTATTTTGTGAAGCCTTTAATATCTCATTCTCTGCGTGTCTTTGAAGAATGATCTGAGCATGAAATAGAATTATTATATTTTCGCAACTGAAGCCGGCGATAAGTCGACTTATTAGGATTCCTGCTTTGTTTTGCGAACAGTTTGATCGTCGGTGCACATTGTGCGTGCCGCCTCATCCGCAGAATGGATCGCTGACATGTAGCAATTCCGTGCGAGCGAGAAGTGACACTTATCTGATGACACAGCCGGCTGCGTGATCAGAGGTTGTAAGCGAGCTCAAGCCGAGGCATGCGTAATAAATTAGCATTTACGGCCCCATTCTGATGCGAAGACTATGTTAAAATATATTATTCCCAATTATAGTAGAGTTCAAGCGGCAGCAGATTGGGGGTTTTTTGCGCACCATAACATTCCTCTTTCTATTCCTCTGCACAGTGTATTATGATCCGTGTGAGGGGAGGAGTGGTTAGGGGAATGTCTATGGAATTTCAAATGGAGCCACATGGTGGGTTCAAAAATGAATCAATCCAATGTTATCTGTACAGAAACTCAAAAAATGTAATCGAAAATGGTAATATAAAGGACGTTGGCAGATGAAAGCAGAGGTGTAGCTACCACCCCTATAGCTGCTACAGGGCTGGCTGGTGCGCTCCAGGAAAGGACTGGACCCCTGGAGCCAACACCATTTGCAGCACCTGGCAGCCCAGTGGGTCTTCCAGGTGCTGCAAATGTCCCCTTAACTGCAAGCACTCCTGGCGAGCGATTGCAGTTAAATGTGGCGCTGTGATGACAGTATGAGGAGCCACTTGTTCCCCGACCTGCCTGTCTGTTGCCTTCCTCTATTAGGGGAGATGTCTACTTTAGGGGAAACTATCTACTGGGGGGGGGGGGGGGTTACTAGGGGAGATTCCCACCATGGGGCACACTATCTACTGAAGGGGGGGGATTACTAGGGGAGATGCCCACCATGGGGGACACTGTCTACTGGAGGTGGGGGGGGGGGTGAATACTGGGGGAGATGCCTATCATGGGGGAGACTATCTACTGGCTGGGATACTAAAGAAGATACCTGCCATGAGGGGCACGATCTATGGGGGAAAGGGGGTATACTAGCGGTGATGCCCAACAGATACTATCTACTGGGAAGAGGACTAACAGGGGGACTACCTACAGTGGGATGCCTATAACATTGGGGGATACTACATACATGTAGGGCACAAACTACCAGGGGGGTTACAGGGAGATAACTATAAGGTGGTGGTTGGGTGTGTGTATGTAAATTAGTGCTAACAGGTGGATGACTACATGGGGAATACTACATACATAGGGGGTTTCTACAGCTAGTTTCCAGGGAGTATACCAGGCTGGGGGGTATATTAGCTACATGGAGGTTACTACATACTAGGGGCCTACCTATACAGAGAGGCATAACTATAATATAGATACAGAGAAAGGCTTAACTACTATAAGGGGTGGGGGACAGAAGGGGGAATGCAGATGACGATGGTACATGCGTTAATAACCTAAAATATTTGTCTGGCATTGAAGTCCTCATGATTGCCAAGGTAGACGGCAAAGAAAAAAAGTGAACTACTCCAATAAGAGAAGATGCCCCTGTAATTTACTCTGAGAAGACGCCTCTGTGAGTCACTGGATGTAACTGCACTGTAGTCACTTACATGGTGTGCAGAGCCGGTGTAGAGCTGGATCTACCTCACTGTATGAGCTGATATTAGTGTTTGTACTGTGGATTTTATTCTGTAGCAGTGGTGGCATTAGTATGTGGTATTAGTAATTATGTGGTGTTAATACTTGTCCCTTGTAAGCTGGTACTGTTGGTCTTAGTCTACCAGGGTTGGTCAGTAACAGTATGGTGGTGATACTAGTGGTCATGATGTGGTGGAAATAGTTGCCCCTAGTATATTGGTATTATTGGTAATATTAGTTTTGGTATGCAGGATTTGTGCAGTAACAGTATGATGGTAATATGTAGAATTAGATTTTTATATACTGGTGTTATTTGGTGGCTGGATCACTATTGTATTTAAATAGCATGAACAGCATTAAGCATACAGTACAATAGATTCCAACCTGTGGTTACGCAGAATAATAATGAGAATAATAATTTCCAATCACCTAGCGAGCCACAGGATGGAGACCTGTGATATATGATCTGATGATTGTTGATCCTACCGCTAAATCTTGTTAACAATAGGCAATGCATCCAGACAGAGGATGAATGAAGAGGTGACCACATGTAAAAAAAAAAGAAAAAAAAAGAAAGAAAGAGAGAACAGCTTTATATCCATGGGTCATTTCTGGTCTGTGGAACTGTGGAAACGTGGCACAGTATTTTAAATGTTACAGTAAAAGGCTATGGACACTATTGGAAACCATTTTTTTAGTTCTTGCTTTGTACTTAGGGTGCAAAACATTTTCATAGTCTTTATTTTTCTTTTTTTAATTAGTCTTTATCAAACATTTTGCTTAGTTTCCCTTCTATAGTTTGCTGTATGGGATTGCTATCTACAGACTACCTAAGCAATTGCCCGCTCAACCAAACAGTGACAGGGGCGGTGTCCTGTGCCAGGCACTGATTGGCTGTGCAGGTAGTCACTCAGCTGGCTATGTGACGTTACAACTAGGAGAGCTGCAGGTCACAGACGGCTGTGAATGGGCTGTGAATGTGCTATGGGGCACAAGGATAGGTAAGTTAACATTTTTTATAATTTTCCTGAAATTTTCCTGTATTTTCCACTTTCATAGAACTTCCCCTTTAACTACCACCTATACCGTTATAAAATCTCTATATTACTTTGTTTTCATACTTTTGCTGAGCACATGGAAAAGCAAAATGGCAAAAGTCTCCCCGATTTCAATCAATTTAATGTGTTTTTGACCACTTAAATGCAAGTTACATAAGCGGTATTTTCCTTGAGATAGCGCAGCAGCGTACTGAGGGGAAAGATAAACTATTGCTCTTTCTCAGATTTGCTCAATCCCTAGTGTTAGGCACTTATTCCATTTCAAGCTCTGATAAGGATTCTACAAATAATCTGTAATAGATATAGACCGGGCTGCGCCTGTCTGACAAGCTCAGGATTTATGGCTGTGGTTTCAACATTGACAATGTGCTGAGGTTCCTACTCTCAACCTAGGCGGGGGAGGGGGTCATGTCCCTGGATGCCGAGATAATAAAATAAACTTTATAGTCATAATAATAAAAAAAAAACTGAAAATAAACGTAAAATATGAAGCAAAAAAGGAACCGATATCGATGTCAATCAATACTTGGCTTGGATGATCGTCCTTTTATTATGAACGCCCTGAAGAGTAGCAATGTGCTACTATCAGTGTCTATAGAAATAGTAACATTAAAGGGGTATTCTGGTGGGTAAAATTTACATTTAACGTTGCTTAAATTTCTTACATTCAGTGGCAGCAGTAAGGGGTGACACTGCTCTATGCTGCTACCAATACCTGGGTTGGGAACTGCAGGGCTGCTCAAGCCCTGATCTCAACACAGTTATTTATTGCTAGCAGTGCTGCCTTCTCTGATGTCTATTCTTATGTATGTTAGCATTAGAATAGACATTACACTTAGGGAAGCTGTATGTGTTAAAGGGGTTATCCAGCGCTACAAAAACATGACCACTTTTTTCTTACTCTTGTCTCCAGTTCAGGTGTGGTTTGCAATTAAGCTCCATTTACTTCAATGGAACTGAGTTTCAAACCCCACCCAATCTGGGGACAAGAGTGGGGCAAAAGTGGCCATGTTTCAGGGCTCTCAACCCATACAGCTTCCCCAAGTGTAGTGTCTATTCTAATGCTAATATACATTAGGATAGACATTTGAGGAGGCTTAATATCGCTAGCAATATGTAACTGTGCCGGACCTGGGCTTGAGCAGCTCTGCCTTTCTTAACACAACCATTGGTTCCAAGATAGGCTGTATCACCGAATATATATATATATAACCATTATTATCATTATAATTTTTTATAATAGCACTTACACTTATTAGCACTTATATTAGCACGTACAATATGTACAGGAGACGCATCATAGTGTAAATATACTCTATACAAAGCCATGATTTTCCAAGAGAAACATTTGACTCAGTTTACTCAGTTTGTAGAAGACACAAAGCAAATATAATTCGACCTATACTCCTGCGGTGTTGATCCAGAAGAAGAAAAAAAACTCTTTAAAAGAATAGTCAATTGACCTTAGGTTGGGAGGGGGAGGGGGCTTCATTTTATTTTATTTTTTTTTTATTCAGAATGAGGCAGAATAAATTCCCGGATCAATAACTCATTTCAAACCATCTCATACAGCATAATATTATGTCTGTTATGTCATGGTGCAAATTTCTTCTAAATGAATTTAACACATTGGTTATCACCAGGTGGCTGTGAGCTCCGTAATTGCTTTTAACGATAAAGAGTCTTCTACGTTGTTGAAACCTTTTTTTTTTTTTTTTTTTTTTTACAAGATGCAAAAAATGTGTCCAGCAAAAACTGTACCATGAAGATAAGCGAAACTATTACCCAATATATAATGAATACAAATTACTACCAGGTATAAAACACAATGCAATAAAACAAGTGTACTAAATGTTGGTTGTTAGTGTCATTTGTGCATCGTATATGACGCCACAGTAAATCATGGTAATGGTAGGAGTGCAATGTTATCTCCATGTTTTAAAGGGGTTTTCTGGGCAAAACATTCTGATGAGCTGTTCGTAGGATATCAGTCACTGATCGATGGGCTGGTGACACCTGGCAATCAGCTGTTCAGCGCCTGCACTACACAGTCATTGGGGCTGAAAGTAGTTGTCTTCATTCGCTGTAATTGCTCTGGATCAGCTGGCATTCACCTGAGCAGGATCTGAGCACCAGTTACTTGCCGTCACTACTACACAGGGAATAGAGACAACTGCATCTGGCCCCATACACTAAAGCAGGTGCCAAACAGCTAATTGGGAAGGGGGGGGGGACTGGTGTTTGCACTTGTTTTCCTGTGGATAACTTATCAGAATCTTCAAACGTTTATCTTGCGATGTACACAGCTACGGAAGTTTCCTCCCACCAATTTAAAAGAGCCAATGAACGTGTGGGGGAGGAAGGGCACATCGGGTAATGTAGTAGCCATGTTCCCTACTAGCATTACTGTGATTGGCTGTACAATTAGCGGCATTACGTATGTTACGCACATGCTATAAAAACGCAACGCTGAGGTGAATTTCCTGAAAGTTTTTTTCTGATTCATGTGCTGTTCAGTAGGGAGAGTGACACGAGCAGGGACAGCATCTGAATTTAGTTAGGCAGCAATATTCACAGTGGAAGTTAGTCAGTGTAGGGAGGGAGAGCTGACCGAGTAGGGCTTAGAACGTTGTAAAATTGTCAGTGTAGGAAGGGTGACAGAATCCAGCGTTTAAGCGCTATAAGAATTCATTTCTTAACCCTGTAGTGACCAGGCGTCTATCAAAGTCCATCCTGTCCATTATCTTCTCAATGTATTTTTTTAGTTCTCCAAGGAAAAAAGGGAAGGGTCTTGACTTGCTGAGCTGACTGCACGCTGTGTCGTAGCATTCCTCGCGCGTATTGTTCGATACATGTATGCACGTCATTGTGTATATAGGCAAGGGCAAATAAAGGATACGCTAATGCTACGCCCCTTGTAATTCCTCCACTATTACGTATTTTTCACGCTTTGCACCTGATAACCTGTATGAACTGAAACGTAGGCTTCTACTGTACTTAGAATTATTGGCAAACACGACCCGATCGCGATCAGGATAATTTTTTTATGTCCTTGTTAGGAATCCAAACCGAACATCCGGATGTTCGCTCATCACTAGTAAGAGTCCCCTAGTTTTCACTCTTTAACCACTTCTTATAAGAACCTGGGCTTTGGTGCAGCTGACCACAAGGTTGTTAACTCTGGGAGTGATCCCATTATAGGAAGCATAAGGAAATGCTACTGTAAGGCACAAAGGTGGCAAGTAGAGACGAGCTCAAGGTCTTGAGCTGGTAGTATACTGTATATGTATGGCCTATAGAGATGAGCGCAACCGGAGCATGCTTGAGTCCGATGATTTGAATACCGGTGGTTGAATAAGTTGGATGCAGCCCTAGGGAGTCTGGGAAAACATGGATACTCCCTAGGGCTGCATCTAACCTCTACAGACACTAGTAATCAAATGCTGAACCATCGGACTTGAGCATACTCGAGTTGCACTCATCTCTAATAGTTTGAAATGGCAGGCGGATCAAGGCAGACAGCACGAGAGTGTATCAAATCATGCTGAGGTCATACACACTAGGTCTAAAAAAGTATTAGCAAGAATAAAGTCAAGGGTCAAGTCAAGGAAACAAGAGTATGATTGAAAAGGAAGGATTAGAGTGTGTGTGTGCACTGGCCCTTTAAACATCAGGAAGCCTGTGCACACCCTACAGGAAGATAGTAGAGCACATGGCGGTGGAGAGGAGGAGGGGAATAGGTTGAAGAGAGTAATCCTCTTGGAGACGGTGTGCAATAAGCGACATGTGAGAGCACACGTTTTTTGGTAAAAGAAAAGCAGAATCTTGGGCTTTCAATTAAAAATTAGGTCACACTTAAGTCATCTTGTTCCCAAACGAAATGCCCTCAATTTTGCTAATGCTTTAATCCTTCTTAGTACTACAATCCACCATTCCCAGGTGAGTGATCTGGTGCGTAGCTCATAGCTGTACATGCTCTATACCGTGAATATAAGGGCTGTGCTGACCAACCAGGGGACTATCCATTTAATAAAGAAGAAGAAGAACAGACAACTGGATAATAGAACATGTACATATATTGTTCGGAAAAATCCAGGTTTGGGAGCCAACGATGGCGCAGAAGAGTCAGGTTGGGTTATACATTTGGCTTTGTTGCGGTATTGTGCTCAATGGTGATGATGGAAAATTGGGATTTTTGGTTGATTTGCTTCTTTTGCTGGAGTCAAGTGAAAAATAACAAGTTATTACGTGGGCTGGAACACGCAAAGAGGTTTAGCTGGAAAGACGTAAGGGTATACGACTCATATGGACATCTAAGGAAAGTAAATGGCTTAGATGAACATCATACGCACAGGAGGGGGCCTATATTCCTGGGGGTCTCATGAGGCCAGGCTCATATTATTGTTGACGTGTGGAAAAAAATATCTTTTCCATAGGTTGAATTAATTTTTCACGCCTTTGACCTTAGGCCTCCAGTGATGTTATAATAGCAGTAAAAGATGCTGTGAAGCTCAATGAACAATATGACAACGGGAATATTGCCCATTCTTCCATCTTGTCTGCTTTCTTCTCTATGTTTTATAAATGAGGTTTTTCGGCAGTAGCTTGTAGCATCGTGAAGTTCATTATTGTTGACTTTAGGGTTTATAGGGTTTTAGCTGCTTATCATCAATACTTAACAGTATTCCTTGAAGGTTCCTACATATTATGTGACTGGACGGTATATTGTACCTGACAAGCTGTATTCGGGTCCATGACCTCTATGTATCCTTTGGGGGTAATTAATATAGCTGACATGGAAATAGCCAAGGCTCCACGGTAAATGCAGAAGACTGAAAACAAAGCAGCAAAGGAAATATCACTTAGTCTTAAAGGGATTGTCTGGTTTAGAAAACACATTTTCAAATACTGTGCGAGAATAAGACATTATAAGGATGGAGATCCTCCACTCAGGTTTCTTGCCACAGTTGTCTGTTTCTGATCTCCTCATCACCTCTAGCGGCCAACACAGGCCAGAGGGGGCAGGGAACCCTTGGTCTGACGATAAATACAGGTCCAATTGGTGGGACCCACATCTAGGGGACACTTATGGTATGTCCTATGTCCTAGGAACACCCCTTTAAGTGTCTGGTCCTTAGTTCCGATGTACAGGGGATTGCTTTAACCCCTTAAGGCCCGGGCCAATTGTCACTTTTGCGGTTTCGTTTTTTCCTCCCCGCCTTGTAAGACCCATAACTCTTTCATTTTTCCACCTACAGGGCTACATGAGGGCTTTTTTTTTTCAGGAACAGATGTACTTTGTAATGGCATCTTTCAATCTGCCATAGAATGAATGACGGAACCCATGAGCCCGCTTCATAGCCCGGGCCCCCGGCAGGGCGTACATTTACGCCCTCCTGCGTTAAGGCACAGGCAGTGGGGACATAAGTGTACACCTGTGGTCGTTAAGGAGTTAATGGGTTATCCCAAGAATAGAGGATAACTAGCTGATCAATAGGTGTCCAACAGCTGAGACTCCTACCGAGAATGAAGAACAAACGTGACATCCGCATGAATGGGGCACAGTATTCAGCAGTCTTCTGAAGCCCCATAGAGAGTGGACAGAGCTTTGACCTTGCTTATACGCTGCTGTTCCAATAGTTCAGAAAACAATTGTTCTTTTTTTCTCTGGATTGGTGAGAATCTCAGCAGTTGGACCCCCATCGATCAGGTAAGCATTTCCCATTCTGTAGACAGGATGCAATAGATGAACGAGTCCAGCTCCCAGCAAGGTGAGATCATATGCGTTTATTGGAAACCTCCGTCACCGTACACACAAAGTGGCCATGATTAAGGCTGCAGTTTAGCAGCTGAAATGCGTAGGCTTTCTGTTGGGGGCATGCCACTTTGTGTGTACGGTGACGGAGGTTTCCAATAAACACATATGATCTCACCTTGCTGGGAGCTGGACTCGTTCATCTATTGCATGAAAAATAATGCCTAATGACATGTCAAAAATTATTGATCACATCGGGTTTCACTGCTGAGACCTGCTGTGATCAGGAGATATAGCCAGGAGAGGGCAGCAGCAGTGCAATCCACTCCCAGGCCGGCCACTAATTCTGTCAGTGTAGTCTCATAGACTTCCATTGTTAGAACTATCTGTTACTGAGATATATCCGAGGAATGGATGGCACTGCTGCTGTGCGATATCTCCTGATCACAGTGGGTCTCAATAACTTTTGATGTGTTACTTTTCATGACAGATACTCTTTACTACATCTACTGTATAGTTTCACTACTATTGTATTACTACAACCAATGCATGTCCATGAAGGGTACCACTGGGTAAGAAGATACTAGATGGTGTATGCAAGGTAGGTGACCAGTTACTAATTTTGCATTGGGGCCGTTGTTCACACTCTAGCGGCTGGAATAATTAACATGTCAATTATTTCCACAGCCGCATTTGAACAACGGCCATTGTTTAATAAAGTGTGTGAACAACGACTGTTGTTCCCTATAGGCTTTTATGCAGTGCATTATTTTAAGGTAAGAACGGCCGTCGTTTTAATCGCCAACAAGGGCCATTCTTGCCTTAAAAAATACACTGTATAGTACAGTACTGTATATCTTTAATATTGTTCAAAATCTCAAGATCTCGCTTTGAAGAATTATATGAAAGACGAGGCCATCAAAGCACGCTGGGAAGCCTCGTCCGGTGTGTGACCCACCGGCTGGACATCTCTGATCTATATTAACTATGTTGATTAAAGCATGGCTTTGCTAGTAGAAGCAGAACAACAGGTCTATTGATGTGCGACGTGAATGAACGGCTTTAAAGGGCATATGAATTTTTAAATGAAATTGAATAAAATCAATTCCTGCTTATGTCTACCATACAATCATCATTATGCCATGAAATTAGAGTGCGAAGAACAAGGGAGGATGAGGTCGACTTCCAGAGTCACTATAATATTGCTGCAGAGACTTTATTAAGCTTAGATTGCGGAGAAGTATTTTGCAGTTTAGAAAATGTATTAAAAAGACCAAGGAGGATGCAAGTCATGTAGTTAAGATGGCATAAGAAAGACTGTTTATTACCTACCCGCATACTGTAGTGCTATTAAAGGGGAAATCCACCCAAAAATTATCAAAGTGTCATAGAAAGATGATTGAGACTTTAGCAAATTTGTGGGCTTGCACTTCCATATCCAATATCCAGTGGCTCTGTCCATAATGGGCACTTCTACACGAAGCCATAATGGGCTGAATCGGGCCGATTCGGCTGATTATCGCTCCGTGTAATCGAGACAATGATCAGCCAATGAAACAAACATCAGCTGATCGATAGTTTAGGTTTGGACCTAAAATTGTAGGGCGCTGACCACGCATCGCTACGTTTAACAGCTGATACCTTGCCTTTCCCCACTCCCGGTCTTCGTGGAGCACAGGA